>NC_044035.1:133892863-134497911 GCF_901765095.1 Microcaecilia unicolor | reverse complement strand
AATTTTAGCAACTTGAAATGTTTTAAACAAACCATCTTAATAGCCATCTCTGGTGCTTGTGCTGCTCAGTGTCAGCTTGCCCCAGACCAACGGTGGCCAGCATTTTGCTTGCTGCTTCAGGGTCCTGATAAATGGGGCTTTTACGCATCATAGCACATCTGACCACGCTCGATTTTAAAGATAAATTATATATTACTAACAATATTTCCGCCAGTTCATTTCATTCTATCAGTACTCTGGGATGAATACCATCTGGTCCAGGAGATTTGCTACTCTTCAATTTGTCAAATTGCCTCATTACATCCTCTAGGTTATAGAGATTTCATTCAGTTTCTCCGACTCGTCAGCTTCGAATACCATTTCTGGCACCTGTATCCTCCCAAATCTTTCTCGGTGAAGATCAAAACAAAGAATTAATTTAATCTCTCTGCTATGGCTTTGTCTTCCCTGATCACCCCTTTTACCTGAAGTCTGCCTTGAGAGTTCCTCCCGTGTTGCTCGATACAGTTTCAAATAGCACATTTTTAAAAGATAAAATTCCAGATTGAGGAGAGACTTGCTGAACTAAACATGTTACTCTGGAGGAAAGGAGAAACAGGGGGATATGATACAGACTTCAAATATTTGAAAGGTATTAATACGCAAACGAACCTTTTCCGGAGATGGGAAGATGGTAGAACGAGAGGACATGAAAATGAGAGAAGGGGGGCAGACTCAAGAAAAATGTCAGGAAGTATTTTTTCATGGAGAGTAGTGGATGCTTGGAATGCCCCCCGGGGAGGTGGTGGAAATGAAAACGGTAACGGAATTCAAACATGCGTGGGTAAGCAGAAAGGAATCTTGTGCCGAAGGAATGGATCCTCAGGCTTAGTCAAGATCGGGAGGCGGTGGTGGTTGGGAGGCGAGGATAGTGCTGGGCAGACTTATACGGTCTGTGCCAGAGCCGGTGGTTGGGAGGAGGGCTGGTGGTTGGGAGGCGGGGATAGTGCTGGGCAGACTTATACGGTCTGTGCTCTGAAGACACAGGTACAAATCAAAGTAGGGTATACACAAAAAGTAGCAATATGAGTTATCTTGTTGGGCAGACTGGATGGACCATGCAGGTCTTTTTCTGCCGTCATCTACTATGTTACTATGTTACCCTTTGGTCATCTAGTGGCTGCAGCCCCATACAGGACATTGAAGTTTGTGATGACCTCCCTAAAAGGAGCCACAGTTCAGTGGGGCCAAAGTTGGCCTTCCTTAAACTGCCTTTCTGGGCCAAGATGACTGCACCTTATCTACTTGTGGGGTAAGATGCTTTTTATAGGAAAGCCACCACACTAGCCACTTCTCCATGCCCATTATTATACCATGACATGCACCTATCAACACGTAACTTTGGATATAGCGACTCCAACCAATCAGCATGAAGCCAACCTGTGTATCTATCGGTGCTGACCAATCAGTGTGGATCTGGGCATGGTCAGAAAATGGGACTCTGATGGCGGGTTCACAGATGTTATAAATGGTAGTGGGTGTAGTTCTTGGGATTCTTGTATTTGTTAAATAGGATATCTGCACTTTAAGTTCCTTCAGCATTGGGAAGCCATATCAGAGCAGCAGATGGTGGTTTCTAGGCTTGGGGAGCTTCCTCAAAGGTATAGCATGAAGCATCGCAAACCACTATGAGGGGCCCTCAACAGAGCCTGCCCCCATGCCTTTTGTTGCCTCCTTCAGTGTTTTCTGCTGACTGTGTCTCAACTGCAGCAGGGGGTGAGTACTGGATGTAGTTTTCTCCCATGTGTTCCCCATAATTGGTGATACAGGGGTTTCTAGTTTGGAAACAGGCTTATAATTGTGTGTGTGTGTGTGTGTGTGTGTGTGTGTGTGTGTGGTGTGATTGTGTATGTGGGGGGGGGGGGGGGTTGTGGGGGGGTAGGGGTGTGAGCGCCCACACCCTCCCAGGAAGTACTGTGACATTAAACAAGTGATAGAGAGTACACAGGGCAGTGGTCTGGTTACATCAAGTTTCTGTTTTGATGCAGGATTCTGTGTTAGTGTACCTGGTGTGCTATATTGTTCTCTGTCTCCTACCAGTTGCTAAGTTGTACGGACTCTGTAGTCTGGTATCAATGCATGTTTTGTTTGTTCTGATTGTGGGAGGCCATTAAAGGCCTCAGGCTTATAACCTTTTCCTCATTGTATCATATGCTACAGGCCTGGGCCCATGGAGATAGGGTATTGCCACTAGAGATGACATGAGTTTATACCATCCCTGACCAGACATTGTATCAGCACTCCTTAGCCAGCTCTTCACAGTGCTCCAGAAACCTTCATATCAGCGTAGAACCTTGAGATCAGATTGGGCAGCCATAGAAATCAAGGCGAAAACACAGGGCACCCATGTACACTTCAACTATTGTTAATAATGGGCTCCCCTATCACTCTAGGATTATCACTGTCTTTTCACTCCCAAATATCCACTACTTAGTATTGTGGAGTGCTGAAAGACCAGTGGTGTTTAGTATTTTTACCACCTCTCTAAACTATCATATATAATAACGGCTTTAGAGAGATAAAATACAAGGCCACACATATGAGAAAGTGAAGTTAGAGATTTTATTACTCACCAAGAGAAAGTTACAATTACCAATTTTAACCTCTCATGGGGGGGGGGGGGGGGGGGGTCACAGAGCCCAACACAACCGTGCTGCTTGCATCTGAGACTCCAAGGAATATATAGCACTATGAAGTGTAATAACCATAAAGGAGTTTTGGATTTAAAAGCACAACATATATCAGTATAAACATGAGATTAAAAAAAAAAGGCTCAAATTCAAACCATGGGAGGGCAACATGTCTACAAATGGGAAACCAAATTATAAATAAGAAAAACCCAAAGGGTGAGGGAAAGGGAAAGGACCATTGTGGGCAGGGAGGCCCCACTTAAGAGCTGCTGGAGCAGTGTCAGGAGGTGGGGCAGAGGTCTGAGCCCAGGAGGCCAGCATGCTTAAGGGCAGATAAAATGTACCCTTAAGCTTGCTCCATCCTGGCCAGGCCAGGTTCCTGTGCACCTAGTCATCTGTCAATGGCCTCATGCCTCCACCCTCTCTAATACAGCAGCATGACTTCCAGGGCAGGTGCAGAACAAGGTGCAGCTGTACCTGCTCCTGGATGTGGCAGAGCCTCAGCTCTCTGTATCAGAGAGGACGGAGGGGGATGCAGGAGGCCATCCCCCTCCCCCCCCCCCCAGCAAGGCCTCCAAGCCTCTCCTGAGGCTAGTCCAGCTGCTTCTGAAGTGGGAGATGGGGTTCATAATGGGCAGGTGGGGTTGGGCAAAATTGTGGCCATCAGGGCAGGATAGGTGTGGTCCTGTTCTCTTTTACCCTTCTCCCATTCTCCTTCTCCCACCAAGGCCTGGCTAGTGGTTATAACACATGGTTGATCATTCCACGGTAGCCAGTTCAGGTCCCAGAACTAGGAGCCAGAGCTATTTACTTGACCTGGTGGCATATAGCATTCCCCCATCCCCTCCAAGGAGGGACACTTCACCATTCTGAAAGGCACCTCTATAGCGTATAGGAGGTAGGCTAGTTGTTATAACACATGGTTTGGGAGTCCAGGGTGGCTGGATCAAGTCCTAGCATTAGGAACTAGGATCCAGAGTTTACTTGACCTGGTGGCATTTAGCACCTTCCTCCCCCCCCCCCCAAGGAAGGACACCCCACCATTCTGAAAGGCATCCCTACACCATAGAGGAGGTAGGCTAGTGGTTAGAACACATGGTTAAGTCCTAGTTGAAGTCCCAGCACTAAGAACCACAACCTTAGTGCCAGGAGAATGGGTTCAATTCACACCACACTAAACCCTTGTGAAGCTTGAGAGACCTACTTTGGCTAAGAATCATACTATTTGATTTTTAATTAAGAAAAGTAAATGAAGCTGGGGACTTTTTTTCTCAGAGTGGCATTTCTTACTAATGGGGAAATTCCAAATCAGTTTGGTATAGGAATACAATGACCTGCTTGGTTTGTTTTCTGTTACTCCTCTTGCCTAATTACTATGAACTACTGCACACCATTAATTATTGTATTGTAATTCACTACAGTTTGATGGGCAAATAGTGTCTCAAACTATTTGACAGTGTTTTGTTCTTGGAATATAATTGCCTACTGAGTTAAAACATAGCACATAGTATTTATTATTCACACTCTTTCCCTATATGATATATATATATATATATTATATATATATATATATATTATTATATATATATTATATATAAATAGCACAAAAACTTGGGAACTTCATGAATTGAGATAACAGTTCCCTCCATGGTCAACAGGAAAATCTGTCTGGGATGTGTACCTTTTTGGCTTGGGTTCACCTTTTCAGGATATTCTCATGGTTGGTTTGTTTAAAGATCAGAATGTCTGCTTTCATACAGTATGTGTGTGTGTGTGTGTGTGTGTGTCTTACAAGGCTATTTGATCAATTTATCTATATTCTGATGAACTGTTCATTTCTTTGTTGTGTTTGAGATAAGAAATATAATTTGGACACCCCAAAAATGAACATAGCCTTCAGTACAGTACATATATATGTCTTCCACATGCCAAACTATTCACAATGCTCATGAAATCCATAAATACTTTTTTTGCCTAATAAGGAAAAATGTTTTATATATATAATATTTTTATATTATTACATATCTCTGAGGATCCCAAGAAAATAGGCAAGGAAGTTTGGGAGAAATGCCGGAGGGGCAAGTTTTACCTTAAAACCTTAAGGGACTACAAATCCCTACTTCCCTGAGGTAGATTACCCCCCTTCCCTGGAGGAATAGACCTTTCATTTCCCCTGAGAGCCAGGAAGACTACAGTTCCCAGCGGCCCCAGGATCACCTGAACCGGCCAAGGAGGATAGTAGGCACTACAATTCCCAGGCTTCTAGGGGGAAGCTGATGACTGTATAAAGAGGGCTAATCAAGGGGATTGGGAGCACCTGGGGGAGGAGCAGGGGGAAGAACCGATGAACTGGCAGCCCTTAGAGGGAGTTCAGGAGACTTCCCGGGGGATGAGGCTGCTGGCCCAGAGCCTATGGATATTTCTGCCCTGGCTAAGGTAAAAGGGGATAAGCTGAAGGGTTCTACAGCATCCCTACTCTCCAGCTTGGTGCAAGGGTGGAGAAAACTCTCAGGCAAGGATGGTTTCCTGAGAGGAAAAGGGAATACCAGACAAAAATGCTCAAGCCTGACCCATGCGGGAGGATACCAGGTGTTTGAAGCTGGTGTAAGAAAGGGAGGGGTCTTTTCAGCTCAAATGTACAAGGGGGTGCAGAAGAAAAGGTTTTGAGCTGAAAGCAGTGGAATTGTTGTATATTAATATATGAACATTAACCTCAGTATGAACTGTATTCTGGAGGATGGATAAATGAACTTTGGGCCTGTGAGAACTTATTCCAGTTTATTAGTGACTTGGGGGATCATTATATGAGTACACTTCGTCTAGGTGAAGCCATGTCCTCCTGGGACGATGTTAACCTTGTGGAGGAGGAGGAACCTGAATAAGGAAGGTTTTGTTGCGCTGTCTTTTTGTGTAAGACTGCCCTAAGCGGAGGCCTATATGGACTTGGATACGGAATGCACAAGGCCTTGAAAGGCGACACAAGTGAATAGGGGTGAGAAATTGAAGTTTATTAAAGACTTGTTTTCAAGTTAATGAAAAGTTCACAAAGGCAGATGGAGTGGAGTTGTCTCTTAAGAGATTCGGGGTGGACTGGCATCTCGCCTACCCTTGGAGAGGAGGCGTGGTGACAATATCTTGCAAAATATTTGTAAGGCACAGCAAGATGACAGGGTCATTGAATAATAGTGTTACCTGCTCAGCATGCACCCCCTGGAGGAACTCCTTGTCGTGTTGCTGCAGGTAGCAGCCCCTCTTGCAGAGATCCTCCATCTGTATGGAGACAAGATTTGGGGTGGGACGGGAAAGGGAGAGGGAGGTTGATTAGCATGTACCTGAAAGATTTTGCAGACAGCTGTTTCACATGACATTCTTATCCCTGTCTCCACCTCCATCTCACAGTGTAACATGCCTTGTCAATATCTGTATAAATGTGCCATGACATGCATAGAGAGGTTGGTGTGATTGTCAACCCCCATTGAACATCACAGTCTTTGGATAGTATATAACACTAATGTGTGATTCTGTGGAGAGGAGTACAGGAGCGCATTTATTTAGCTCATCCCTCCTCGTGGACGCAGCCTTTCTCACTGCGAGAGTGTTTGGTGCTCAAGGGAGGTGGTGGCGGATTAGTGAGAACACTTGCCTTGTCCCTGTGAGGTGGGGAGTTCACATCCCATCATTGGTGCCTGGGACCCCCCCCCCCCCAAAAAAAAAAAAAAAGAAATCTGCATTTATTTAGCTCATCCCTCCCTGCTCATTGAGGCAGCCTTTCTCATTGTGATACGGTTTGGTGCTCAATGAAGGAGGTGGGGGAGTGGTGAGAAAACTTGTCTCATCCCCCTGGGGTGGGGTGCTCAAATCCCATCACTGGGTGTCTGGTAAAGTTTCTAAATAAAAGTTTCTCTACACATCTCTGAGGGATTGAGTTACTAGTGTAATTTTTGTGCTTTGAGATATCCATGCAAAAATAATAAGAATATGAAGCAATTCCAAACACTCTTCAGTTGGTGTTGAAGAATATATTTAGCTGGGATTCCTATATACTGCCTGACAGGGATCCCTAAACTGGGGAGGAAGTAAACCACTACAATCCTAAACATAAGTTGTGTACAATAATGAGTATACTTACATCCCTGATGACAGAGGCTTGTGAGTTGAAGTGACTGTCCATCACTCCCAGGCCCTTCTGTACCGCAGATATGATCTGTGATGGCCTGGGAGGAAAAAGTAGTCCTTTCTTTGCACAGAAAGAACCTTGCAAGTAGTTTGTATCAGTGAAGCTGAAGTTTGATAGTCTCCTCTTGCACTCCATTTTTGCCAGCGTCCCCCACAGATATGATATCATGATTTCATATGGCACATAGAATCCAACAGAAGTGTATTCTATATACTATGCCTAAGTTCAAATGGCATTTATAGAATGCGTGTAAACCTAAGCATATTCTAAAAAACCCATGAGTAAATTTAGGTGGGACTCATACAATACACTTATTTGTAATTTTTGGCCACTTAAGCATATTCTACAAACCACACGTAACTGCTTAACTTTAAGCATGGTTTCTAGAGTATGCCTAGGTGACTTTTTTTCACTGCATGAAATCTTCCAGGAGTAGGGCTGGCAGCTTAGCCACTGTCCATGAATCATGTTTGTAACTTTCCTTCTAAACTCTGACCCTTTTTAATTTGGAAAATAATGTAATAAGAAATTGTAGGAAATGATTCACCAAAACATTAAACAGAATGCAGTATGTTCATTCAACGTGTCATAATGTCATTTTAAATAACCTATATATGAAATTACCCTGGATGACATCCACCCTATTATTAGGCAATCAAAATGTCAAAGTTATAATGCTCACTGATCATGAAAAACCCTTAATCATATAAGTAAAACTAAATTCCTATTGGTTATTCAATGTTTCAACCACAGTTCACATGATGCTCATTTCGCAAAAGGAGGGAAAAAACTTTTGTATATAAGTGGTATGTTTTTGCAGACAAGATCTAAATCTGACAGAACCACTTTTATTCTCTACCTCTTCATACAGGCAAAGCAAACATGGCTACCAAGGGTCGTAGAAGACAAAAGCCTGAAGAGAAAGAGTGTCAACAGGGACCAGGTGGTACCCCATGCAATGTAGAATTGTCGGTGTCTGATCGTAAGTTGTGTTTCATTATAAAATTGATCTTCAAAGAAATTACTTTTAAACTGGGCTGACCTATTGGCTTAGCAGTGCTGCACAATGTAATATAGAAGAACTGATTTCATTTCCATGTCAAAAATATTTTCCTTCTCTTGCAGGCTAGAGGATAGACCTGGGTATCCAATGGAAGCAAATTGTTCCATTTTGAGCCCTTGCATATTGACCCAGTTGAGGACTGTCTATGTGATGATCAGACAGGTTGGGTTGGGAAAATAATTTAAAGTGGGAGAAAAATACCTGGGTATTTACAAATAATAGAGGCAATTCTATAAGCTGGTGCCTAAATAGTACACCGAGTTTATAGAGTACTAGTGCTTATACATGTAGCAACTATGCATGTGAGTGCTAAGAACTATTCTATAAACAGTGCACCTAACTCACATAGGGATGCTGTTACTAAAATGCACTAGAATCTAGGCTTAACATGTGGTAACACAGGATTTTATTGCATACTAATCTCAGATTCAATGCAGCACTTTTGGGGGTTTTAAAAACATATTTTATTGCACGTTGTATACAAATATTTTCATTAGTGCATGGTACCTGTACAGAGATAACAAGAAAGCACTTACTGTTTCCTATTTAGGAGGCACTAAATGCTCCCGTGTTAAATCTGCATTAGCCAGATTCCCCCAGATTCTATATAATGCATGGTGAGTAGCTCAATTTAAAGTGGGCAATTTACATGTGCTACTTAATTGGGTAACAAGTCAATCAGTGATGATAATTGGCTGATAACAGCCAATTCATCACTAATAGGAAATAATTGGAATTTACGCGTGCTTCTTTTAGGTGTATTCTAAAAATAGGCACGTAAATTCTAAAGCATGTCACTGAAAAGGGAGTAAGGCCATGGGAGGAATATGGACATGTCAGTTTTGGTACTCAAATTGCACGCATTGTTATAGAATTCAGGGAAATGCGCCTACATTCATGTGCAGGTATTTACACCAGATTTTCAGTGGCGGAAATGGCCATACCTAAATGTAGGTGCATTCTTCAGCCCTATTCGCTATTCTACACACTGCGACTAACTTTAGGCACTTTATTACATGAACCCCTCCCAAAAATATTTATTAAAAATCAGTAACATGCTGGTTAGCACGCTCCAACAGGCAAAATACTGCAAAACATTTTAATGTATTTCTGCAATAGCCAGTTTGCACATGTTAACCACCCATTAAGGGCTTAACACCCTTTAGTAAAAGGGTCCCTTAGTATGCAATTTTCGGGGGTGAATGGAGCGTAGGCTTGTCATGGACATGATTCCAAGTGCACAGGGAATTTATAGAATAATATCAGTTTAACACATTGCACTGTAAACTGAGATGTACCCACTTACATCAGCCATTGACCTGTTATAAGTAGGCATGCCCTACCTTTGGTGCTCCAGTATAGCTTTGCACTCATATTCTGTAACAGCTTACTTAATTTTAGGCAGACCCTTAAGCTGTTATAGAATTAGTGCTAAGTGTGCCCCTCTGTGGCACCTAAAAATGAGGTGCCAATTTATAAAATTACCATCAAAATCTTTTGGTGCAAAATCCCAACCCTATTTTTCACCGAGCTGGAAGCCCAAAGGAACAGGAAGAAATTATTAGACCAAAAAAAAAATAAAAAGTTTAAAAACTACTGTTACTAAATCATTTTAAACTACAATCCACTGCAAGGGTGATCTTGAAATCAAGGGCGTAGCCAGACAGCAGATTTTGGGTGGGCCCAAACAAGAAGCGGGTGGGTACCAACTGTTCTCCCCTCCCACACACACACATATGCTAAAAAAATATCTCAGCTGGTGGGAAAATGCTTCTCTCCACCTTGGTAGTCTGCAGCAGGCATGCGCTGAAAACTGAGGAAGTGGAAGTCTTGTCAGTCATAACCATTGGAGCAGACTCTGTGGGTGCTGTGGGTGCTTGAGCACCCCCAATATTGAGACAAATTTTTTGTTTGTGTTCAAGGAGGGGTCATTTCTATTGGGCTTAGCACCCCCAATAATTTTGAAAAGTTGGCTCCTATGGTCATAACTGAAACAATGACATCTGCTTGGCAGATTGGGATTGCATGGATACCCAATGTGGCAGGGTACCGTGATCTCTGGCAAATGGCCAAAAGTTACAACTGCCTTGGCTGTCCTAGCACAGGATTTCTCCAGCCATTCCTGCATGTCTCTTTAACTGGTCAGGTTTTCAGAATATGCACAATAAATGCATGAGATAGATTTGCATGTGCTACTTCTATTGTATACAAATCTATCTCATACATATTCACCATAGATATCCTGAAAAACAGGTTGGATAGAGGGAACTTCAGAAATAGCAAGAGACATAGGGGCCCTTTTACTAAGGCACGCTGAAAAGTGGCCTGCGGTGGTATAGGCGCGTGTTTTGCATGCGTGCAGGTCCATTTTTCAGCATGCCTGGAAAAAGGCCTTTTTTTGTGGCTGAAAATGGACTTGTGTCAAAATTAAAATCAGTGCCTACCCACTTTCGGCCTGAGACCTTACCGTTACCCATTGACTTAGCGGTAAGGTGTCACATGCTAACCAGGCAGTAAGCGTCAGCGCATGTTAACTGCCGATTACCACCAGGTAAGTGCCACATGTAGAAAATAGAGAATATTTTCTACCACGTGTTTTGGACACACGTCAAAAATGGAATTACCACCCAGAGAACTCGGTAGCTGGGTGGTATAGTTCCAATTTGGCACATGTTGGACGTGCGTAGGCGCTTACATGCCTTAGTAAAAGGGCTCCTTAGTGATCTAGACCCAGGGCTTAAGAACTGGTATATGGTACTCTAAGAAAGCAATAAATGAAGATCCATTGCAAATTCAAGCAGAGAAGACACATGTTTCACAGAATCACAATCCTTATTTTGTTCTTTTTGTGGCCAGATGCTGACATATCTGACTACAGTGCTGAAGTCAGATTGAGCAGCAGCAACCAGAGCTCAGAGGTCACACATGAACCTGATGATGCACAGCAAAACTTAGGTCATACCCAGGATCGTAAGTTTTATTTACTTATAATATTTACTTATCAGTAAGTTTAAAGGTTGCCTTGTAATCTTTGAGAAGGTCTGATTTAAAAAAAAGGGATGAGGAAAATTTAATGTGATGAACGCCATTATGATATTGACAATGTGATTTTATGAAATTGGTCATAGACCTGGAGGGTTTCTGTATTATCTTTTAAAATATCTTGACCTGGGCTTGGTTCAGTGATACAATAGCTTGTTTGTGCATTGCTACACTGCAGACCCAAAGTTAATCCACAAGCCTGGTTTCAATTTGTCAGGCCAACCATACTTTGGCATACTATCTAGCTTATTTTCGAAAGGAAGGACGCCCATCTTCCGACACAAATCGGGAGATGGGCGTCCTTCTCCCGAGGTCGCCCAAATCGGCATGATCGAAAGCCGATTTTTTGCATCCTCAACTGCTTTCCGTCGCGGGGACGACCAAAGTTCACGGGGGGGGGGGTGTCGGCAGTTTACCAAAGGCGGGGACGGGGGCGTGGTTAAGAGATAGGCATCCTCGGCCGATAATGGAAAAAAGAAGGGCGTCCCTCGCGAGCATTTGGTCGACTTTACTTTGTCCCTTTTTTTTCACGACCAAGCCTCGAAAAGGTGCCTGAACTGACCAGATGACCACCGGAGGGAATCGGGGATGACCTCCCCTTACTCCCCCAGTGGTCACCAACCCCCTCCCACCCTAAAAAAAAAATTTTAAAAACATTTTTCCCAGCCTCTATGCCAGTCTCAAATGTCATACCCAGCTCCATCACAGCAGTATGCAGGTCCCTGGAACAGTTTTTAGTGATTGCAGTGCACTTCAGGCAGGCAGACACAGGCCTATCCCCCCTACCTGTTACACTTGTGGTGGTAAATGTGAGCCCTCCAAAACCCACCAGAAACCCACTGTACCCACATGTAGGTGCCCCCTTCATCCATAAGGGCTATGGTAGTGGTGTACAGTTGTGGGGAGTGGGTTTTGGGGAGGATTTGGGGGGCTCAGCACCCAAGGTAAGGGAGCTATGCACCTGGGAGCAATTTGTGAAGTTCACTGCAGTGCCCCCTAGGGTACCCGGTTGGTGTCCTGGCATGTCATGGGGACCAGTGCACTACGAATGCTGGCTCCTCCCACGACCAAATGGCTTGAATTTGGTCATTTCTGAGATGGTCATCCTCGGTTTCCATTATCGCCAAAAACCGGGGATGACCATCTCTAAGGTCGACCTAAATGTTCAGATTTGGGCATCCCCGACCATATTATCAAAACGAAAGATGGACGTCCATCTTGTTTCAATAATACGGGTTTCCCCGCCCCTTTGCCGGAACGTCCTTAGAGATAGACGCCCTTAGGGATGGTCGTCCCCATTCGATTATGCTCCTCCACGGAGCCACAGTAGAAATGGGGTCAATGAAGCAATGACACATATTGGCAGGACTAAAGATGTATGCGTGCCATATTTTGGATGCAGCAAACAGTGACGATAGCAAAATAAGATGAACAAGGAGAGTGTGTTGATAAATTCAAAACTACTTCCGTCAAAAATGTCTATTTTAGTCAATGTCCATAAACATATCCATGATAAGATATAGAATTCTAACAGTGCATCCATACAGTGGAGAAAAGACTCATTCATGCATAACATGGAATACAAAGACTCAAAACGGCCATGTTTTGATGTCAATGCCTGTGTCAGGAGTTGCACAATCCTCATGATATGTGTCACTGTGGATGCAGTCAGGTTTATGGTATCTGGATAAAGCCTTTTTACACAATGCCTGGGCTAATATATGGATAGTACGATTGCTTTGCTGGCAGTATCTCTTTAGCTCAGTCAAGAAACCTAAACTAAATGGATAACTTATCCTGATTGCCACAGCTGGACTACTGCAATCTGGCATATTTGGGCCTTTTGTGGAAGAACAATGCAAGATTTCAACTGTTTCAGAATACAGATGTTAAAATGATTAAAAATGGCTAAGAAATGAGAGAGATCTATGCCACTATTGGTTGAGCTCCCAGGGGATGCACTGCAGAATATGAACAAAGCTTTACCAATTAATCAATTATACATTAGACTCACTGAATGTTTGGGGTTTTTTTTCTATTCTTTCTGCACAGATGCAATCAACCAGGCTGGCAATGTTGGAGGACAGTCACAGTGCTCAAACGTTCAAGTAGAGAACCGATGCAGACAGCCAGGCCAAAACCAGAACCGTGAGTTTTCTTCATAATATTAATAATTTCTAGAAAAGTAGGCTTAAAATAACTGAAATATTTGGAGAAATTTCTAAATAGCATGTTATGGTGAGGAAGACTGAATTTATTTTTTGAGGTATGATTGATTAAATTGTACCCCAAATGGCCATCATCTTATTTTTAGCTTTCACAGTAACTTTTGCTTTTTGTTGCATCAGATATATCAACCCAGATCCTATTCACTAAATAGCAGAAACGAGATGATACTGTATGCAATCAAGTTATCCCAAGGAATATATATACATATTCAAACACATCCAGGCTAATTTTAAAATGATCAAAACAAGTGGCTAAGAAATGGGACAGAA
The DNA here is from genome assembly GCF_901765095.1 of Microcaecilia unicolor. Lineage (NCBI taxonomy): Eukaryota > Metazoa > Chordata > Amphibia > Gymnophiona > Siphonopidae > Microcaecilia > Microcaecilia unicolor. The sequence goes on along the minus strand of NC_044035.1, from coordinate 134,484,462 downwards.
ACATGTCACTACTTGTTGAGCTCAATTGACTCCCTAGGGGTGAACCTTGGGAAGCTGTGAATCAATCATACAATATTAGAGACTCACAAAATATTTATTTCTATTCTTTCTACTCTGCTTAGAGACGGATATAATCAACAAAGGTGGTAATGATGGAGGACAGTATTATCAGCAGTCACAACATTCACAGGTTCCAGCAGAGAACACATGCAAACAGCCAGGCCAGAGCCGTGAGTTTTTCTTCATAATATTAACAAGTTCTATAAAAGTAGACTTAATATAGCTATAACAACTGGGGCACGTTTTCAAAGCACTTAGACTTACAAAGTTCCATAGTTTACCATGGAACTTTATAAGTCCAAGCGCTTTGAAAGTATGCTGTGAAATTTCTAAATAACAAGTTGTGGTGAGGAAGATGGACATCATTTTTTGAAGTGTGAATTGTGCATATCCTATTAGCAGAAAAATATATTGACTGTATGTAGTCAAGTTATCCCAAGGAATATCAAATACATCCATGCTAATTTCAGCCAGTTAGTCATTGGTTTAAAGTAACAGCTGGTGCTGGTGTTCAGCTTATTCTGTATATTGTTTTAAGGCAGTGATTCCCAAATGTTTTACAATGGCAGAACCCCTAAAATATATTTTCATATACCAAAGAACCCACCACCACCACCCTCTGAGTCCCATCCAGCTTATGCTCCCCTTTCCCTTCCCCCAAGACCCATCTATCTTCCCCTCCTGCCCTCCCCTATATTCTAGCATCTCAGGGGTTTCTCTCTCACCCTCCTCCCCTAGGTCCAATGTTTATCCCTCTCTCTCTCTTTTTCCCCCTTCTTATTTATGTGCTTTCAATTAAGATACATTACATAATCCATATCAGAAATCACATCATAGCCACTAAAAAACAAAGAAAAAGAAATATCCATTCTTATCAAAGAGGGAATGTGAAAACGTATAATGTTATCAGTCCACAATTATAGGAGAAAGGTAAAAATAAAGAGGATTAAAGCATAAAGAAATTTTTTATTAAATAACTAAAGATATGGATGAGGCTGGATCAGAGATTAAATGAAACAAGGAGTTGTCTTGCTTATTCACTGAGGAGCCCTGGAATTCGTTCCAGACCCACGAAAAACAAACGCTATGAGCTGTGTAGGATCAAAGAAAATATATTGAACTCCTTGCAGAGTAAGAACACACTTGCAAGCATACCAGAATTTGAAGGAATCCCTCCTCAGCAATACCTGAGGCCTCAATAACAGAAATTGTTTTCTCTTCCTTTGAGTTACTCGGAAAACATCAAGAAACATTTGAGTATTGCAATTCATAAACAGCACATCTCTAACTTCATGAGCCATTTTCTATCTAAATCCATGGCTAACTGAACCAAAAGTGTTGTAGGAGTCACAACATCCACATCTGACCATCTTTTTCATGGTCCCCAAATTTGGCATTCCGCAAGGCTCGCCAATCTCACCATTCTTGTTCAACATCATGATGGCTCCATTAGTGAAATAATAGGAATGATGAGGACTTTAATTCATACATATATGCAGATGATATAACCATTTATATTCCTTTTGACAATCAGATCACAGAAATGCTTATTGAGAAAGGTCTAACTTTGATGAATGATTGGGCATCTGCTTTCAATCTCAAATTAAACAGGTAGGAAAACCAAATTCCTAATAATCACAAGTCCGGTCACCCCCACCTTAAATAATAACTTCACAATCAACCAAATCACCCACCCATTAGAATCCAACTATTAATATACCTGTACAAAACTCCACTAAACTGTAATTCTCCCTCAATTTGAGGTCTAAGGAAGCATGTATAACTTCTTCTTTGATTATTTTCTTTAACGTTTGTATTATGCTGTTTTTCTGTAACAAGTGATATGCTTGTAAGAAATTTGGAAATTTATGAATAAAAAAAACAAAAAACTAAAATACTAGGCTTTGCAATAGATCAACACCTAACCTTCGAAGATCAAGTAAGTGCAGTAACAACAAAGGTCTTTAGAACTCTATGGAAACTGGAGAATAAGACCTTATTTCCCAACTGAAACTTTTGATCCCTTGTTCAGTCACTGGTACTCTCCCGATTGACTACTGCAATGCTATTTACACTGGAAATAAAGAATTGTTAACAAAGAAAAAGCAAACTACACAAAATACAGCTGCCTGTTTGATATTCAAAGTTTCTAGATTTGAGAGGGCATCACTATTAATCAGACTTCATTGACTCCCAATAAAGGTGAGGTCTAGTCTGTACCTTTATATTTAAAATACTTTATGAAATGACACCCGATTACATACAAAACTTGATAGATCTCCCAGTACAAAATGCTACCTTATTTTGCCTTTCCCTAAGTGGAAGAATATTAGGTACAAATCTATATTTACTTGCAGCTGCTTTTCATATTTAAGCACAAAATGGTGGAACTCTGAGAAATATGACATAATGATAATACCTATCCTTCCACAAATCCCTAAAAAACCTTCCTGTTCATAAAGTTTTTATCTCAAGATATTAATTAATTTTGGCATTGCCATTGATCATCATAATATTGCTCTAGTTGTAAAATTGTTCTCTCTCTTTGTAATCTTCAAATCTCACTCATTGTAATTCAGCTTTGTAATATATGTAAAGCCACATTGAATTGAAATTGTTTTTTTTTTTTTTTTGGGGGGGGGGATAGTGTGGGATATAAGAACCAATAAATAAATGAATAAATCCAAACTGTCCTAAGACACACTAGATGGTTGTGGAGATGAGGATACTTTCTTTTTAGCACTTGGAATATAGTAAACCTTGGAGCATGGAGGAATGGAAGTGTCTGGAACCTTTAAAAAATCAAGGAGGCATCGCTTAAACATATCATAAAATGAAAAAAAAAAATTGGAAAATTGATCAGTCATAAATTTGAATGTCTGGCCATATTTTCAAATGTCTCCACCTTGTTTCTTAAATTAACACTTTGAAATTAACACTGTCTTTCATACAATCTCTCCATGGGTTTTCAGGGCTCACAATTTCTCCTTAAAGCCTCTTGATTTCCTCTCTAAATCATACATTTCTTCTTCAACACAAATGACGCTGTAGTCTAGCATCTCAGGTCTCTCTCTTCCACCCTTCACCCCTCCATCAAATGCTTCCCTCTCTGTTCCCTCCCCTCCCACCACTCCACCCTCAATTTAGCATCACTCCTTATTTCTCAGACTGCCACCCTGCCGTACTCTCGATTCAGCATCTTTTCCTCTCCCCTAATACTGCTGCTTTGGAAGGGTCTAACTTTGATTTAGGTTGAGCCAAAGAGGTCTGTGCCCATACTGCCTGGAAAGCAAAGACATTGACAGCATGCCTGTGCATGCTCCATCATGGTATAGGTAGTAGTGTGTGAATATATGGACAATACAATGACCATGCTGGAATGCACTGTTTAGTTTAGGCCTGCTATTCAGTAAACTCAAACTAATTGAATAGCCTGATAGCCACATCTGCAATAATATTTGTGTGTTTTGAGAAAGAACAATGTTAGATTTCTACTGGTTCAGAACAGCTGTTAAAATGATTTTCAAATTGGGAGAGAGCTATGCTACTATAGGTTGAGCTCCAATGGCTCCTAGGGGATGAACCTCAGGAAGTTATGGATGAAGCTTTACCAACTAATCAATTATACATAATAGAGACTCATAGAATGTTTCTTTCTATTCTTTCTACTCTACATGGAGACAGATGTAATCAACAAGGGCGACAATGAGGGAGTACAGTCACAGTGTTCAAAAGTTCCAGTAGAGAACCCATGCAAACAGCCAGGCCAGAACCAGCACCAGAATCAGAACCAGAACCGTGAGTTTTTCTTCATAATATTAACAATTTCTAGAAAAGTAGGCTTAAAATAACTGAAATATTGGAGAAATTTCTAAGTAACATGTTATAGTGAGGAAGATTCAATATATTTTTGAAGTGTGATTGAGTAAATTTTACCTCAAATGGCCATTATCATGTATTTTTAGCTTTCACCTCAACCTCTATCCTATTCACAGAAAAATGTACTGGGTATCAGAAAAAAGGTCACATTATATGTGATCAGGCCTTCTCAAGGAAATCTGTTTATAATCAACACATCTAGACCAATTTCTGCCAGTGCAGTAATTGGGTTAATGTAACAGCTAGTGCTTGTTAACATGTATATTCAATGCCACTATGGTCGTAGTTAGTAGTATGAAAATTATGGATAGTATGATGACCATGCTGGTATTTCTTTAGTTTAGGCTTGCTAGTCATTCTACTGTTTCAGAACAGCTGTTAAATGATTTAAAAGGGGGGGGGGGGCTAATATTGGGAAAGAGCTGTGCTACTGCAGGTTGAGCTCCAATGGGTCCAGAGGATAAACCTCAGGAAGTTATGAATGAAGCTTTACCAACTAATCAATTATTACAATAATAGAGACTCACGGAATGATTCTTTCTATTTTTTTCTACTCTACATAGAGACAGATGTAATCAAAAAGGGTGACAATGATGGAGTACAGTCACAGTGTTCAAAAGTTCCAGTAGAGAACCCATGCAAACAGCCAGGCCAGAACCAGCACCAGAACCAGAACCGTGAGTTTTTCTTCATAATATTAACAATTTCTAGAAAAGCAGGCTTAAAATAACAAAAGTTTCTAAATAACATCTTGTAGTGAGAAAGATTGAGTTTATTTTTTGAAGTGTGATTGAGTAAATTTTACCTCAAATGGCCATTATCATATTATTTTTAGCTTTCACATCAACCTCTATCCTATTCACAGAAAAATGTACTGGGTATCAGAAAAGAGATCACATTGTACGTAATCAGGCTTTCTCAAGGAATATCTATTTATGATCAAACACATCTAGACCAATTTCTGCCAGTGTGGTCATTGGGTTAATATAACAGCTAGTGCTTGTTAATGTATATATTCAGTGCCACTCTTGGTGTAGTCAGTAGTATTGAAAATATGGATAGTATGTTGGACCATGCTGGTAAGCATCTCTTTAGTTTAGGCTTACTAGTCAGGAAACCTAAACAGATAATTTATCTTGATAGCCTCAGTTGGAGTACTAAGATTTAGAATATTTGGGCCTTTTGAGGAAGAATAATGCTAGATTTCAACTGGTTCAGAACACAGCTGTTAAACTGACAAAACAGAGCTAAGAAATAGGACAGAGTATGTCCACTATTGGTTGAGCTCCATTGGCTCTCAATGGATTTAAGACTTACATTTGCTTACTATAGCACATAACTATATTTAGGGATTAGAACCAGTGTATGTTTACAATTTAGTGACTACATATATGCTAATGAGACCACTGAGATCTGTAGATCAGATGTTGTTAACCATACTATTAGTTAGGGACTGTAAATTATTAGCCATTAAACAATAGACTTTGAAAGGTCAAGTCCCATGTGAATAGAATACATTGCCAACAACATTGCATAAAGAAAGCCATATTATTTTTGGAAAAAGTTAAACATATGGAGGGGCATTTTCAATAGAATGTCCAAGTCAGAATTGGGAGGTCCTGCTCATATATAATATGCTTTGAATCAAATTTTGATAAAATCAAGCTATGCTATAAATTAAATTAAAATAGCAAATGAATATATCTGCTATCCAGATTATGTTCTGACCCTCACTCCTCCTGTAACCCAGCTTACAAAACAGAGATATATCTGGCCATTTCTAAAAGGAACCACATAGTTGTACGTAGCAAGAAGGCATATAAATGGCAGTATTCAATTTTTTTACATACTTAAGTGGCCACTTGTGCACTTAAATAACCTCTTATAGAATATGGACTAGTGGAATAGTACGCATCATGATTTGATGATGTGTAATTTGCCAGTGGGTGTCACTTTGGACACAGTACAGGCAGGTATGTAAGTAAATTATAGAATAATTTATGTGTGTTCTATCAGACACCTAGGTGTAGACATTTATAATAGCTATAAGGCTGGTGTAATGATTGTGCATTGCATTGCATTTGCACATGTTTTCGGTGCTAGTATTCCATAATGAAAGTAGGCATCTATTTTTCTTTATAGAGTAGGCCTGAAATGTCTTTGGTAGATACCCTGTTATTGAATTACCCTCTTAAGAATCTGAAAGGCCAGCTATTATCCATATATTTTGTAAAAATTAGGTGATTGCTGGCTGGCAGGGAAAAATGCCTCTTTTGAACAGGACACAATTATTCCCTGCTTTCTTCCGGACTACACACACATTTTTTTAATGTGTGTGCTTCCTTTGCTTTCAGACTGATAAATCATAGATAAATATTTAATTAGAAATTGCTGTTATTTACATAACAAAACAAAATGGTGCTAAATCGTAACAAGTATTTAAATTGTTTGCCATTCCTCAATTTCAGCAAATCATCCTGTGTCAGAGTGTCAGAACTGGGGCTCCTCTTCATCCTCTAAATCAGGTATGAACTGCTTTACTTTTATGATACCGTATGGTCATCTGAATAAAAAAAAGAGTTCAAAACATTAGTTTGGATTCTCTTAACATAAGTACATAAGTATTGCCATACTGGGAAAGACCAAAGGTCCATCAAGCCCAGCATCCTGTTTCCAACAGTGGCCAATCCAGGTCATAAATACCTGGCAAGATCCCAACACTTGCTGCTTGGCCATTTCTGGGGGAGCCTTTAATGCCACCCACTGAGGTGACAGTAGAGGCCATGGTGCTAAGCCGGCAGTAACCGGGCAGCAAGCGGCACTGCCCGATTACCGCCAAGTGCTGGGGGTGGGAACTACTGCCGAGCTGCTACAGTAACCTGGCAGTAGTTCCATTTTATTGAGCGGTAAGCCCGCTTTTTACCGCCGCTTTGTAAAAGGGACCCTTAGTGCACATCATCCTGGTGCCTAACTTTTTACAACCTTTTGAGAATTACCCCCACGTGTAAAGTAGGTACACTTTTCTAAAAGAGTGTGCACTATCCCCCTCATTCTATAACTTTAGTGCCTAATCGTAGGTGCTATTTGCACGCAAAAAAATGATAGAATACTAGCACTTAGGCAGGTATGTGTACACATGTGCATAAGTGCTGTGTGCACACTCAGTGCTGTTCTATAATGATGCTCCCAACTTGCTCAGCACATAAATGCAAGGGGGCATACACATGGGTGGAGCATGAGCAGTGCATAAGAGGAGCTGCCACTTATGCCTGTAACTTATAGAGTACTTAACATTGTTGTTCGCACAGTCCACCACACACATCTACCAACTGTGCATATATGAAATAACAAAATCACAAAAACAACAATATATTTTATGGAATAAATTATTTTGGTCACAGCTTTATTCATAATAATATTATAACAGCTGTAAACCCACCAAACTTGGTGTCTCAATCCTCCCCAATCACCTCTCTTTTTTTTTAAACTCCAAATCCTACTGCTTCAAAACAGCCCTAACAACTTACTTCAAAATATCATTATTTCACCCTCATTTCATGCACTTTCCCTAAAATTAACCCCATCATATCCTCATATTTTTGGACTGTCTCAGTTAGTGTTAACACCTTCTCAGCTTAGTCTGAGAGGGTTTCTACATGTTATGTGCTAAAGTATTGCATTTAGGTGTGTGCATTTTTTGGCTATTTTTGACATGGCATAAGTGGGTGTCTACAGATGCCAGTTTACACTAGTGTTCTATAATGGAATCTTGATGCCCAGATGCTGTTATAGAATTTGATGTCTGCACATTGCATCTAGGTGCTTAACTTTAGCACCCCGTTATAGAATTGCTCATAACATTGACATTCGCACATCAGTCAGTCTCTTACCACTCGACTCCTTATATATATTTTAAATAACACCACAATACTTTATTTGGAATAAAATTTGGCTGCAGCTTTATCACCATATAGCAATATATAAACTCAATTCACAACTTAACCTTTTCCTTGACAACATTCAAGTCTTTTATCACCATGTTAACTTCCCAGAGCAGTTAAGAGGGCTAAGCCATTCGGTAACGAAACTGCTCTCACTTGCCACACATTATCCCCATTAGCCCATGTGACTTACGGTGCCGTCCAGCCACATCATACTCGTGGCAGTTCCGCCCCCGAGTCATCCATTCAATATCATTATCAAATATTCATTTAACCGCCTCTGGTGCCTCTTTATTCCATAAAACAGGCCTTTACTTACAAGCTGCTACCGGTCTCCCAGACTCTACTCTACAACCCTCCCCACACCCCCCTTTGTAAATACCCTTAGCCAACTACACCTCCTCCCTTCAAATTGCCACACCCCCCACAAAAAATGGGCGGGCTGGGAAGGGTCAGCAACTCACACCCTATCCACCCTTACCCACTCCTACCCACCCACATAATAATTTTGCCCGCCAAAACCCTTTTTCTTTCCTCTCCTTCACTCTCTATTTCCTCCAATCATCCTCACCCTCGACTAACCAATCACCTTTCTTCCCTTGTGGCTATCCTGCCTACCTCACACTTCTCACACTCACCCTTTCCCCCTCCCCCTATTCTTTCCCTACCACCCTTTTCTTTTAACCCTCCCTGACTTCGGCTTCAGTCAATGTTATCACCCCCGCAGTTTAGACTGTGAGGGTCCCCCTATATCCAAAGAGTGTGCACTCTTTCCCAATAATGTGTGCATGCATGCACAGGCATAATTTTATTTATTTATTGCATTTGTATCCCACATTTTCCAACCTCTTTGCAGGCTCAACGTGGCTTACAATGTGTAGTTATTAGTAGATAGTAGATCAGGAGATAACAGTGTTACATGGAAAGTAGCATGATCGAAATTCAGACAAGTTAATGTAAGTATAAAATATTACTGATAATAAGTAAGGTGGAGATGTCATAGAAAATAGCGTAGTCGGGGTTCAGACAAGTAGGTATAAGCAAGAACATTGTTGATAATAGGTAAGGTTGCTATGTATTACATTTCTAGTTATTGCTCTTATTGGTATGCTTTGTTGAATAGGTGGGTCTTCAGGGATTTGCGAAAGTTAGTTCACACATGTGCATACTATTGAGAAAAGTGCCACCTCTATCACAGTGTGCACTCTTTAAGAAAAGTATGTGCCCTCTTTGCACATAGGACTCAATTCTGTAAATGGCCTCAAATTATGGTGCCCGAAAAATGCACGCTAAGTGCTGCTCTATAAATGGCACTCCAAGTTGTTTACAGAATAGTGCTTAGAGCTGAGATCCATTCCCAATTGAACCCTGGTGTAAATCATCACACCTAAATTAGAAAAGGATCCCCTGAATTCTAGAACTGCCCTCGACCCGCCCATGCCCCTTCCATGGCCATGCTCCCTTTTCAGATCCGTACACATCTTTATAAAATACCGACTATAAAGATACAAGCGTGAATTGCAATTATTGATGATTAGCACCAATAATCCTTAGCACCCAATTATCAGCGCTAATTGGCTCGTTAAGCAATTAAATTGTGCGCACAATTTGGACAGGCACCAAAATTTGCATGCGCAATTTTGAGTGCTAGACATAGAATAACGGAGAATAGTATGCATTCTTTGAAAAGAGTGTGCAATCTTAAACATTTGTTTCAAGATAGGAAAAAAAATGGAAAAAGACAGCACAAAAACAGATGTGATATTGTATGCCTCCACTAATTCTATGGTTTATGTTTTAGGTGTACATTATGAAGATGACCAGAAACAGTGCCCAGGTACAGGAAAGAAGTAAAGATAGCAACACTAAGCAACAACTGTATCTATGAATGACAAAATTGCCTGACGGTTCTGAAGTTAAAAGATTGAATTTATGAAATTATTTATTCCAAGTCAAAATTTATCGATTACTTAAATACAATTTTCTGGTATATTAAAGCAACTTTACTGGCAAAAACCAAATCCTGTTTTTTGCAGGTCTTTTAATTCAAAATTTCCGATTGTATCATTTAAATTCATGGGATTTCTTTAAATTCTTATGATAATGGTCTGGGATCAAGATTCAATAAACTAAATTCATGGACAATTATCTGTGTTGTGGAGGCATTATTTACTATTACAATCATTGATTTTCAATTTTTGACCCACTGAGAGTATCATTAGACCATCCAATCAACTGGTCAGTAGGAACTGATCATCCTTTCAATCCTTCCTTGGTAAATCTGTTTTAACCCTAATATGGAACAATGCTTTCTAGCAAGCTTCAAGCCAGATTTGGTAGATGGATACTGCTGCTAATAATCATGACAGTTCATTTGGATGGTAAATAGATAAGCAGCTATTTTTCTGGCTTGACAGAAGCCCTGGAGAAACTCATCAAAGCCTTAGTTCATGTCCAAAACATGAACAGATTGAAATTATTGGAGTTTGCTAGGGAGATATCAGGCCAGTTGTCCATTGATGTTATCTCAGCCCTGCTGCAGAACTGGGCTATCCACTGACAAAAAGAGCTTCCACAATTTTTGCTTTTACCATAAAGGGAATGAGTAATGGTTTATAAAGGGATCTAAGGTCTCTGGAAAAGCACTTTCTCAAAACATTTCTCCATTTTTCTCATGCAAATAAAATGTGGTAATGATTGGGGACAGTTTACTGAGCACTATCGGCAAAAATACACAAAGCTCCATAATGCAGTTCTGTGCTAGCAGTTACTAGCATGAAGTGCTTAATGCAGTTCAATAAAAGGGACCCTACATTACTATCCAGCTTATTTTCAAAAGTGATCGCCGGCCATCTTCCGACATAAATCGGGAGATGGCCGGCGATCTCGGAAAAGCGGTGAAATCGGTATAATCGAAAGCTGCTTTTTTGACAGCATTGCCGCTTTCCAGTCGCCTCGTCGCCGAAGGTTCAAAGGGGCGTGTCGCCAGCGAAGCAAAGGCGGGACGTGGGCGGGCATGGACGTGGCTACCAGATGGCCGGCTTTCACGGATAATGAAAAAAAAAGCGGCGTTAAGCAGTATTTCGCTAGGTTTACTTGGCCCTTTTATTTTCACGACCAAGCCTCAAAAAGGTGCCCCAACTGACCAGATGACCACCGGAGGGAATCAGGATAACCTCCCCGTACTCCCCCAGTGGTCACCAACCCCCTCCCACCCAAACAACAAACAAAAAAAAAACTTTTTTGCCAGCCTCTATGCCAACCTCAAATGTGATACCCAGCTCCCAGACAGCAGTATGCAAGTCCCTGGAGCAGTTATTAATGGGTGCAGTGCACTTCAGGCAGGCAGACCCAGGTCCATCCCCCCCTACCTGTTACACTTGTGGTGGTAAGTGTTGAGCCCTCCAAACCGCCCCCCCAAAACCCACTGTACCCACATGTAGTGCCCCCCTTCACCCATAAGGGCTGTGGTAATGGTGCAGAGTTGTGGGGAGTGGGTTTTGGGGGGATTTGGGGGGCTCAACACCCAAGGGAAGGGAGCTATGCACCTGGGAGCAATTTGGCTATTTTTTAAACATTTGTAGAAGTGCCCCCTAGGGTGCCCGGTTGGTGTCCAGGCATGTCAGGGGGACAAGTGCACTACAAATGCTGGCTCCTCCCACGGCCAAATGCCTTGGATTTAGCCGGGGTTGAGATGGCCACTTTTATCTTCCATTATCGCTGACAAACAAAAGCGGCCATCTCAAACCCAGCTAAATCTATGGCATTTGGCCGGTTCCAACCATATTATCAAAACAAAAGATGGCCGGCCATCTTTTTCGATAATACGGTTCCGGCCAGCCGTTACGCCGCCGCCAAAATAGATTGCCGGCGATCTATTTCGCTGGCGACGTTCAATTATGCCCCTCCTCGTTGCACTAAGATTTTGCACCTACATGAGATTAACTGCAAAAGTTAAGTCACATTAGGTAAAAAAGAAAAATCTATTTGGTCCTGTTGGGAGTATTGCCAGCTGCTGTACAGTTAAAGTTCACTCTCACATATTAACTGCACGGTTGGAATTACTGTTCCTCGAGGTTAGAATAACTGTTCCACAATATCCGTTAACAATGGCAGCTGCAAAACGCAATGCTCCCTGGTTAAACTGTAGACTTTTACCAGCTGATATTCAAATTGATTTAAGGGGCCGTCTAACCACCAATACTCAGGGGCAGTTAACTGATTCATGCCTCTGAATATTTGTGGTTAGCACTTAGGGCGTTCTAGAGGCAGAGTTGGCACTTATTTATTTACCGCCTGTTTGAAAGAATTCATTCGAGGTGGTGTACAGTAAGAATAAATCAAACATAAGCAATAGACAATTACAGCAGTAAAAATATTAAAATAACAATACAAAGTATGGCATAGTATACTACTTACAATGTCAACACAATACATACTAGAACATTTTAATAGACAGCGTTGGGTATAAGCAAAGATGGAACATATAGGGGCCCTATTACCAAGCTGCGGGAAAAAGGGCCCTGTGCTGGCAGCAGGGGCTGTTTTTCTCGTGCTTCAGGGCCCTTTTTACTCTAGTGAGTAAAAAAGCCCCCAGCACACATGGCTAAACGGTAAAAGAACCCTTACCGCATGTCCATGTGATGAGGAGCCCTTACCGCCACCCACTGAGGTGGCAATAAGGGCTCATGTGCTAACCTGGCAGTAACCGGGCAGCACACGGCGATACCCAATTACCACTGGGGTACCGCTGGGGTTTCTTTTTCCTCTGGAAAATGGTGCGCACTCGGGGCGGGACTACTGCCACTTTGGGCCAGCGGTAGTCCTGAAAGAGTGAGCAGTAAGCCCATGTTGGGCTTACTGCCGCGCTGTAAAAGGGCCCCATAGAAAGATAAGAGTAAGAGGCGTTAGAAAATAAAGTGACTAATTTAAAGAAAGTTGCAGATGAGGTCAGAGATGATTAAATGTTATCTCAGCTAGGGTAGGAGTGGATAAACATATCCTGCTGCAGTATGTGCTGCCTGTGTCACACCTTTTGTGTGTGAGACTAGGAAGTTAGTTATTTCTTCCATATGTGCTTAAGTGCCAATATTCATCCCTTGACCACGTAAGATAACCATTTAAATTGGGTAGCATAAATAATTCTTATCTTTAAACAGTTCAGCTTATGCTGTCAAGGGCTGAATATTGCACTTAACAGTATAAGCTTTAGAAGCCAACGCATAACCAGATATTCAATGCTGATTCCCAGGCATGGCCCGACATTAAATATCCTGGAATACAGTTGGTGGCGGATATAAAAACACTGGCCACTGCCGGCTGAATATTGGCCAGTTACTTTTTAAACTCAGCAAAGACAAACATGATACAAATCCTGTATTTTTATTTTTTTTTACTCAGGCGTAATTCTTCCTTTGAAAACAGAATATTCATCAAAGCAGTTACTTTACATCTAAACAAGAAGGGCTCTTTAAAACACTGGCCTCATCTTTGCAGTGTCCAAAACAGGAAAAGTTAAAAAAAACAAAAAACAAAACTGTAACCCCCCCCCCCCAGTGGTGAAGTGGAGAATTACAATAAATAAATATATAGTTGGATAGAAATGTCACAGTTTCGGGTTTGGTCCCCAAATAAACTCCACACAACCAAGGAATTTGACAAGAAAAATGTTAGATATTTTATTAAATAGTAAATAAATAGAAATGATATTAAACAGAAATGATACAAGAAATTAAATACTTTGCAATAAATTATAAAGGCAATAAGATAATCAAATTTACAATAAAAGTTACCAAGATCCTAACTCAACTTCTGCAATAACACAAGACATCCCAAACATTTACACAAACCTGATTGTTACTTCGCTCCTTTACTACCTCAGCTACTAAAATTCAGTTACTCTACAACAAGCACTTTCAAGGACTACAGCATCAGATAAGTAGACGTGGAGGGGCATAATCGAACGCGAACGCCTATCTCCATGGGCGTCTATGTCCGAAAACAAGTACGTGAAGAGGCGGGACAGACCGTATTTTTGAAAAAATGGACGTTTTTCAGCTGGGCTTTTGTTTTTTTTTTTTGTGATAATGAAAACTAAAAACTCCCAGCTCAAAAACGTCCTAATCCGAGCCATTTGGTCGTGGGAGGGGCCACGATTCATAGTACACTCGCCCCCCCTGACATGCCAGGACACCAACTGGGCACCCTAGAGGTCAGTGCAGTGGACTTCAGACAACGCTCCCACATGCATTGCTCCCTTACCACGGGTGCTGAGCTCCCAACCCCCCTCCCCCAAAACCCACTACCCACAAATGTACAACACTACCATAGCTCTTAGGGGTGAAGGGGCACCTACATGTGGGTACAGTGGGTTTTGCAGACCTCCCATTTACCAGCACAAGTGTTACAGGTAGGGGGGGATGGGCCTGGGTCCGCCTGGCTGAAGTGCACTGCAGTACCCACTAAAAGTGCTCCAGGGACCTGCATACACGCAGCCCTCTAGGACTTGTTGCTGCTATATAACATTGGCACACCAGTTGACACCTGAAGACTAATCTCTCCGAAAACGTCCTTTATTGGAATAAGCACGCTTACTCACAGTTAACTGCAGATCAGAGGTTGTGCCCCACTGGTACCACTCCCTGGTACTGAGATGAGCAGTAGGTCAGAGCTGGCAGAATGGTGTACAATGCCCTCTTTCAGACAAATTCAAGGTAAGAACTAAGTTCTGTAACGTGGCTAACATGTGAAAGGGATCTAAAACTGGCTTACAAAAATGGCCACTACCTCATGGACTACCGGAAACAAAACAGGGCACACTCTGACCCAGTAAGCAGGGGGAAAAGCACCATGGGAATAGAGCCTACCAACTACCAACATCGTGAGCATTTGCCACAAGCTAGTGGAATCACGGAGCCCAATACCGTACACCCACCACGATGCATTGCTGATGTGACTCTGCAGTGCGCATAACAGAAAAGGTGTCACACTCACCCGAGAGCCACATCAGAACCAGGGAAAGGCTGTCAGAGGATAGAACACATTCTGCTGTCATGGAGGTGGGTATGGCATTTGAGGCTGGCATAGAGGCTGGAAAAAAGTTTGTAAAGTGGGGGGTTTTTGGTGGGAGGGTGTTAGTGACCACTGGGGGAGTCCGGGGAGGTCATCCCCGATTCCCTCCAGTGGTCATCTGGTCAGTTGGGGCACTTTTTTGGGACCTGTTCGTGAAAAAAAAGGGCCAAAAAAAAGTGACCCAAAATCGCGGTAAAAACGCCTTTTTTTTCGATTATCAGCTAAAGACGCCTATCTCTCCTCGGCCGATAACCACGCCCCAGTTCTGCCTTCACCACGCCTCCAACGTGCCCCATCAACTTTACCCGTTTCCGCGATGGATTGCAGTTGGAAACGCCCAAAATCGGCTTTCGATTATACCGATTTGGGCGCCCACGGGAGAAAGCCACCCATCTCCCGATTTGGGTCGCAATATAGGCGTTTTTCTCTTTCGATTATAAGCTGGACAGCTATCTTTTCCTTAATGTAGTTCAAATCCTGTCCCTTAGGGACCAGACTCTTTATTCCCCAAATCTTTATTTTCTTTACAAACCTCAGTGGGCTCCCGTACACCCAGACGTTCCTCAGGTAAGTATTTCACAGTGGGTGTATACAGATTGTATACCCAAACCTGAGACTTCCTTACTGGAATAAATTTGTGTGCGCACAATGACATTACCGATATATTGAGTCAAGTCTTCACTAGCATCGCAGCTGTCTTGCATTGGGTACCTTGGTTGCTTCCACAGTCACATTTCCTTGGGTGACGGTGTCAACTCACCAGCTCAGGAACTCCAGTGTACCTACTATCCTGAGTCAAAAAGAACTAAAAAAAAAAACCCCTTGACTCCCTGTCCTCGGTGTAAACACCCTAACCTCAGTATCTCCTTTGGCAACAGGGGCTTCTTAACTAACTAAATTTAAATAAAAGGATAAGGAAGGGGAATTCCTATCTAGCCCGCCCAACACATGTCCCCTTTTCTTTTCTTTTACTGTTTTCCCTTTCCATCTGCTCTATGACTACTACTTGAACTGACAGACAGCTAAACCAAATCCTCTAGAGGCAGGCCCCTAGCTGTAGGCATCCACAGTGGCAGGCTTTAAGATCAGAGCTCTCAGGGCAGGTTTATTCCTCGGGGGCAAGACTTTATGGCTCCAGGCTTTCTCTTCGGGTTAGGCACTAGAATGGTAGGCCCCAGTGGCGTACCAAGGGGGGGCGGTGGAGGCGGTCCGCCCCGGGTGCACGCCGCTGGGGAGGTGCCGTGGCGCAAGCCTGTCGCCATGTCTCCGAGTTCGCATGTGTTCACTGCTCCCTCTGCCCCGGAAACAGGTTACTTCCTGTTCCGGGGCAGAGGGAGCAGTGAACACATGCGAACTCGGAGGCGACAGGCGCGCACCGTGGCACCCCCCCCCCCCCAGCGGCGTGCACCCGGGGGGGTTCGCGCTGCATCCGGGGGGGGGGGGCGCATCGGCGATCCACCCCAGGTGTCAGCCAGCGTCAGAACGCCACTGGTAGGCCCTTACACAGAATTCTGTAAAGGTAGCCCCTCACACTGGCCGCCACTCCACTGCACGCTTCCTTTGAGTCTGGGCCCTCAGTTCAGGGGGGGGTTCCCTCCTTTTCCTTCCTCTTCAGAGCAGGCATCTTCTTCATGGAACAGGCAGTCTCACGTCTGGCTTTTCTCTCTCAGGGTAGGAACATGCTGGTGAATACACAGAACGTTTTTCTCAGGGGTTCGGGCCCCAGCCATGTTGTTACCACACTGCTGCCTTCCAGCTTCTCGCTCTAGCCCAGCTCTCTTTGGCGCTGCCCCGGACTACACTGCTCCTTCTGGCCAAGGCTGATCCCAGCACAACTCTGCACTGCTCCTGTTGCAAATCTGCCCTGGTCTCAGAATGCACAACTTCTCAGTACAGGACCACTCTTCTTCTCCGCCTCACTCCCTCTGTCTGGGCTGGCCTTCCGCAGCTGCTACTGTCGCCTCTCCTCTCAGCTCCGGCTTGCCTATTTCCCTCCAGGCTAGCTCTGAACACCTTCATTCTTCCTCTTCTAGCCTACTTTGCTGCCCTGCCCTTCCCAGGACTCATCAGCTCTCTTCCTTTTCTCCCGGGACTCATCTGCAGGTCCTTCTCTCTTTCTGTCTCAGTCCTCCTTACAGCCCAGCGTTCCTTCTCCCGCAGCTCTTTCTCTCTGTCTCCTCACTGGACTTGTTTGCAGACTTTCTCCTTCAGCATACTCCTGCTCAGGGTTTGATTTTCTTCTACCCTCCAGCATGCAGCTGCTTCTTCCTGCCCAAACTTGCCCTTCTCTGTCTCAGCTTGCCTCTGGGCTCTGTATTCTTCCTGGGCTGCTCCGCCTCTCCTGTCCCCTGGATTGGCTTGAAATTCATATCAATCCAGGTGTCAGGCTGTCTCCTGCCTCCCTATTGGCTGCCTGCCTCCCCCCCCCCCCCCCCGGGCCTCCTCCTGATTGGCCTGATTCTTTTCAGCACATTTTGCTGTGGCCATCGCCTAGACCAGCTCCCCTGCCTGCTTTTGCCTGCTCTCTCATTCTCCTGTGACCCAGAGTTCAACTGCAGCACTTCCAGGTTCACAGGGAATTGCTAGCCCACCTTCCTGGACTCCACTGTAGCACCAGAAAGTGCCACAGCTTACTTTGCTGCTCCCCTGACTGCCTGCCTCTTTCCTCCCAAGGAGGAGGGGGGAGCTTCTGTGCAAGACGGAACTTGGAATTTCTGTAGCAGCATGTTAGGGATTTGGGCAGCATCTTTTTTTGGGAAAAGAGCAGAAACTGGGGGAAGACACCAGGTGAGGGTTGCAGCAAAATGGCTGCTGTGCTAGGAGCACTTAATTTTTGTAAAAAAACAAAAACAAAAAACTATCCTACCACATGGCTGCAGGCAGGCAATTATCTCCTGCAGGGCTTGCATTTCTTCTGGGAAAAAAACACTGTTGTTATGGTTGGTAGCAGCCACAGGTGGCAGGAGGAATTACCTGTTGTAGACAGGGAGTGTCCCACATAGATGCCAAGTTACTCAGTTCCAGGCTGGAGAGTTTTTGGCCAGTCCTGGTTTTGGGATTTGTAGTGCCTGATCCTGGCCATTGAAATCAGTGTTGCAAGTCCCATAATGCACCAGGATGGGGTGGTAAAAACTCCAGGTCTGTCCCAAAATCTTCCAGCCTGGAACTGGGTAAACTTGGTAGCTCTGGTTCCCTTCCCATCCCAGGCAGAATATAAATGGTTCCTGAGCACTTATGGATGATCCTCTCTCAAAAAGGAAGTGTTGTGATGGCCATCTTGGAATAGAGCATGTGACCCTGGTTTTACTATACTGGTAGCCATCTTTACTAGGGGAAAGTTTCTGACATTACTTCCTTCTCAGTTGCCATCTTGGAATAGGACAGGTGACCCTGCTTTTACTATATGGGCTGCACTGGTGGCCATCTTTAGTTGAGGCAAGTTTCTATTTATTTATTTATTGCATTTTTGTATCCCACATTTTCCCACCTCTTTGCAGGCTCAGTGTGGCTTACAATACATCATGAGTGATGGAAATACAATTTGTTACAATTTGATTATGGGTTACATGGTGAGGAATTATAAGAAGACAAAGTAATATAACATTATGAGGCAATAAGAACTATAGGATAACAACTTGAAGATAACTTCATGTGACATGACACATTTCTAGCTATGAGGGAGGGGTTCCATATGTGGTGAAGGTGCGTAAGATGAGAGTGCAAAAGGAAATATTATGAGACATTTCTAACTATATATAAGGAATTTATGTGTTTTGATCCTTGTGATATATTTTGTCAAAAAGATGGGTCTTCAGTAGTATGCTGAAGTTGGTTAATTCATGAATCTAACATCACTTCCTTCTCAGTGGTCATCTTGGAATAAGGCAAGTTGCCCAGCTTTTACTATGTAAGCTGTACAGGTGGCCATGATTAGCTGGGGCAGGTTCATGACATTGCTCACAGTAGACTTCCCCGACAGCCATGGGTTACATTGAATGAAGTGGTGAGGTGAATGGCTACTACAAAATGGTGACGAATGGGCTCAGTCTTGGTCTAGTTTTAAAGCAAAGGGTTGTGGCAATTGGCAAACAACAGCCAGGATACAATACCTATAGGAATGTGGATTGACTACAGATATAGAGTAAAACTAATTGTCCGTTTTAGTATCTCTCCCACAGCAGCAACAACATACCACAGCAACACAACAAGCAGAGGACAAAAGCAGCTAAAGCAACAAGAAGCACAACACAGAGAAAGAAAACCACAATGCGAACACGGGGGTATCAGCTCAATGTACCAATGGTGCACCTAGGGTTCAGCAACCTCAACAACAGGAAGAGATGGAAGAGCTAATCACAGAGCTGAGGAAGCAGATATATCAGCATGGCATGGTGACAGTAAAACAGCTGCTGCAGAATATTGATAGCACACCTTCTACAGCCAGTGCTCCACCCCTTAGCTAATCCACAAGTCTTGCTGAATGATACTGCTAATCCAACGGTTTCCTCTCCAGTGGGTAAATCCTCAGATGACGCCGTGGCCCCAGCTGATTCCCTCCAGTCAGCGAAGACTGACAGGGATTCAGCACTGACTTAGGTGATTCATAATGCATTACAAACTTCTAAAAACAGTAGGTCAACACCAAATAATCTTGCATACATTACACCATGGAGAAAAATAACTGAGAGGGAATGCTCACGCGACGGGCGGGAAGGCCGCCGCACATGCGCGGTGCTCGCTGCATGCGTACCAGAAGACTCTGGCAAAACATTTTTTGTATTTTGCTTGCAAAACTGCTGTCCAATTCCCGGGCCGACGCAGATGTCAACCCGCATGTGAGAACAAGCAGCCTGCTTGTCCTCAGAGAATCACATCTACACCATCAAGAAAGGAATCCACAGTTGATCCTATCAATGCTGTATTATGTGGAGTCACTTCCCTAGCAAGAGGAGTACCAAAAAGCACAAAAGAAAAAATATGGAGAAAGGAATTCATTGATATTTTTCCCTTCCAATGCGAGACCAAGAGGGAGAGGGAGGAGAGGCAAGAGACAGGACAGTAACCCTCTATGAGAAGGAGAGGAAATACAAAATATTGGATTTCGTCATTACATATTTTTATGAGTGTGGTGGTGAAAAAGGAACAGGAAATGAGCCCATACCTCATTAGATACCTAGATTCAATCATTAGTGTGCATAGGCATTATGGAGGATGGACCTGGCTCAATTATGACATTAAAAGAGCATGGCAGACAACAGATCCATTACATGGAACCAGTGGCATTCCTAGGGGGACTGACAGCCGGGGCGGATCGCCGATGCGCCCCGCCCCCCGGGTCCAGCGCCCCCCCCCCCCGGATGCAGCGCAACCCCCCCCCCGGCAAAAGGACACCCCCCCGCGAAAGAACCCCCACCTGGATGCACGCCGCTGGGGGGGTGCCGCGCGCGCCTGTCCATCATTCGTTCCATGCTCTCTCTGCCCCGAAACACCTGTTTCGGGGCAGAGCGAGCATGGAACGAACGACGGACAGGCGTGCGCCATGGCACCCCCCCAGTGGCGTACACCTGGGGCGGACCGCCCCCACCGCCCCCCCCCCCCCAGGAATGCCACTGCATGGAACCACAGAAAGGTAGATTTGTGGCTAGACAAGATGTCATCCCACAGACCTTTTCAGCCAGATAGATTTTTCAACCAAAGGCCCTCATGCTAGCAGTATTACGCAACCCGGTAATGCATCATCCATTCACACACATACTAGAGTGGCACAAGAAAAACTTCAAAAAGAAATCTCCCTAGGAAGGATAGCAGGCCCCTTTATGATGCCACCATTCGACAATATCATGCTATCTCCAATTGGCAACATACCAAAAAAAGAACTGGGCAAATTCTGCATGATTCATAACCTCATCTATCCCTTGGGAAAGTCAGTTAATGACTATATAGATCCACAATTATGTTGGGTTCAATATGCAGCATTAGACCAAGCCATTCAGATCATAAAGCAACATGGCAAGCAAGCCAAATTCGCAAAAGCAGACATTGAATCATCATTCCATCTGCTCCCAGTACACCCTGGTTCATTCCACCTGCTCCCAGTACACCCTGGTTCATTCCACTTATTAGGTTTCTCATTCAACAGCTAATTCTACTATGACAAATGCATGCCAATGGGATGTTCCATATCTTGCAGTAACGAACAGGAATGTAAAAACAATTTGCAAACATTTATGCATCTGGCAGCTAACAAGATGGTTGGGCCTGCAAGTGTGCTGATCTTCTTGGACATTCATAACCAGCTATCTAGGCCAGTGTTTCCCAAGTCTGGTCCTGGAGTGCCCCTTGCCAGACAGGTTTTCAGGATATCTACAATGAATATGCATGAAAGAGATTTACATATGATGGAGGCACTGTATGCAAATCAAGCTCATATATATTCATTGTGGATATCCTGAAAACGTGATTGGCAAGGGGTACTCCAGGACTAGACTTGAGAAACTGCCACAACAAAAGCTGGACAAGCTCATAAAGGCTATACTGGATGCAACAGGCAAAACAAAAAAAGGCACACTAAAACATTTTCAGGAATTGTTGGGGCTATTATGGTACCACATTATCCCTTGAAGACCCATACAAACCACTGAAAACTGTGCTTTGGGTAATTCTAAATTTTCACCAGTATGTCTTAACTGTACTCTCCATTGTGCCCAGTGTAAGAATATATGAATAGTCTTACTGGGTCAGACCAATGGTCCATGTAGCCCAGTATCCTGCTTCCAACAGTGGCCAATCTGAGTCACAAGTACCTGGCAGAAACTCAATTAGTAACATTCCATGATAGTGATCCCAGGGAAAGAAATGCTTCCCGACGTCCATCTCAATAACAGACTATGGACTTTTCTTCCAGGAACTTAGCCAAACCTTTTTAAACTCAGATATGCTAACCTTTGTTACCACATCCTCTAGCAACGAGTTCCAGAGCTTAACTATTCTTTGTGTGAAAAAATATTTCCTCCTATTTGTTTTAAAAGTATTTCCACATAATTTCATTGAGTGTCCCGTGGTCTTTGTACTTTTTGAAAGAGTGAAAAATTGATTCTCTTTTAGCTGTTCCAAACCACTCAGGATTTTATAGACCTCAATCATATCTCCCCTCAGCCATCTCTTTTCCAAGCTGAAGAGCCCTAACCTCTTTAGCCTTTCCTCATATAGGAGGAGTTCCATCTCCTTTATCATTTTGTTTGCTCTTCTTTGAACCTTTTCTAATTCCGCAATACCTTTTTTGAGATATGGTGACCAGAACTTAACACAGTACTCAAGGCGAGGTCACACCATGGAGTGATACAGAGGCATTACATCCATTTCCTAATAATTCCTGGCATCCTGTTTGCTTTTTTTTTTGCCACTGCCGCAAACTGGGCAGAAGGTTTCAACATATTGTCTATAATGACACCTAGATCGTTTTCTTGAGTGCTGACTCCTAAGGTGGACCCTAGCATCAGATAACTATGATTCGGATTATTCTTCCCAATGTACATCACTTTGCATTTGTCCATATTAAATTTCATCTGCCATTTGAATGCCCAGTCTTCCATTTCCCTAAGGTCTTTCTGCAATTTTTCACAGTCCACATGTGTTTTGACAACTTTGAATAGTTTTGTGTCATTTGCAAATTTAATCACCTCACTTGTTGTTCCAATTTTCAGATCATTTATAAATATGTTAAATAGCACCGGTCCTAGTTCAGATCCCTGCGGCACTCCACTATTCACCCTCTTCCATTGAGAAAAATGGCCATTTAACTCTACCCTCTATTAAGTAATCAAATCCTAATCCATAGAAGAACATTGCCTCCTATCCCATTACTTTTTAATTTTCTCAGGAGTCTCTCATGGGAAACTTTGTCAAAAGCTTTCTGAAAATCTAGATACACTACATCAACCAGCTTGCCTTTATTCACATGTTTATTCATGCCTTCCATGCCGACTCTGTCTCATTAAACTATGTTTGTCTACAGGACTTCCGGTCCGCCTTGGAACCAAGATGACTGCTTAGGACATCTGCTCTAGTTCTTTTTCAGCTATTATCTCTTAACTTTGTGTATTCTGGGCATTCTACTAGATTCCGCATCATCATCTTCTGTGTAAAGACATAGCAGGAGCTAGGACTGGCAAAATTGATGGTTTATTTCCACTCATGGTGAACAATAAGTGCCCTAAACAAGTCTTACCAACCCCCATAAAGTTTCTGAACTCCTCGACCCGATTATGGCGGAACTAACACAAATTAAAAATATGATCTGAGACAGCTCTCTTGCTATCACAGATTTAAAGGAAGACATGGTGAACCTCAGAGAAAATGTAGGCACTCTTAGGGAACAACAAAATATGCTCAATGGCAGAGTGCAGAAGAATGAAGCAGACATACAAAGCCTATAACAACAAATAAAATCATTGTATTACTCAGAAAAGATCTGGAAAATGCTATCAACCAAAGTCGGATGACACCTCAATGCGCGACCTAGCATGTGACTTGGAATGAGTTGGGTTGGCTGCGTGTATGTCTGTAGGACCAGTGGATGGAGAATGAATGAGTGGATAAGTCTGGACAGACAGCGTATGAGTTGTTTTTTACTATTTTGTCCTGTATTTCCTCAAATGTATTTAGTCTACTAGGTATGTCAATATTATTGCTGTGTCTCTTCCTTTTATTCTTCCTTTACAATATGGGAGGCCTGAAATTTTTTTCTCTGAATGTCAATGGCCTAAGACACCCTATTAAATGGAAATGTGTCTTGATGTTTTTGAAAAAAACCTAAAGCTTACATATTTTCCTTACTGGAAACTCATGTCTATGTTGCAGAGGCCAGTAAGCTTACTGGAGGATGGGTTAACGCTTGTTATGCAACGCCAGCTATTGTTTGGAGATGCAGAGTTGCTATTCTTATCAACAAAGCTTCCGCCTTAGATGTTGTATATTCCTCCTGTGACATCAATGGCAGATGACAAACTCTTACTATTAAAGTGAGTACTAAGATGATGACAATGCTAAACATATATGCCCCCACTGGTTCTGCTTCAGGTTTTTTTGTGGAACTCACCACTAAGGTCACATCCATATCTCTATCTGAACTAGTTATTACCATATACTTTAACCAAGTCATGGACCCACTGTTAGATACTTTGCCGAGATCTAAATCTCGTACTTCTACTAGAGATGTTTTCACCTTTTGTTCCACTTTGGGGCTTGTAGATCCCTGCAGGTTGCTCAGTCCTACTGGACAAGACTTCACTTATATATCCCAGGTCCATTACTCCTCATCCTGAATTGATTTTTTTTCTGATCTCTAAATTACTTGTAGATAAACTAGTTTCTGCCTCTATTGGGAATATCCTTGTCTCTGACCATGCTGGTGTTGATATTACCTGTAGAGACCTTAAGCCTGATGTTGCTCCCCACTTGTGGAGATTTAATGATGCTCTATTGCAGGACTTCACCTTCTTAGAAACAATGACGACAGCTATTAAGTATTATTGCCACTTTAACAATTCAGTGCCAGTTACACCTGACATTAAATGGAATGCTCTAAAAGCCGCTTTACACTGAGTAATTATTGCGTATACCACAAAGTTCCATTAGGAGCGAAGGATGCGCCTTCAGGCTTTAGAACCCAATATAGGTTTCCTCGAGGCCCAGCTTTTTTCAGTTTGAGATACCAATGTCCTTCAATGCTTGATACAATTTAAGTTTGAATATAATGGGATACTCCGTGAAAGAGCATGAAGTGAGATTTGTCTCTAAGAGGCTAGGACTTATGTTGCTGGAAATAAAGTGAGTAAATTGCTAGCATTATATCTCAAAGGTAGGAAACAGAGGCATGATGCATGCTATCAAAAATGGGAAAGGTAATATCCTCTCTTCCCAGGCAACTGGCTATTTAGAGGATATTCAGACTTTCCTGGCTGGGTTGAATGCCCCCACCCTTGACAAGCAACAGAAAGCATCTATAGATGCACCTATTTCTGGCAAAGAAATACAAATGACTTTGTGTCTCTTTAAGGCTAACAAAACCTTAGGTATGGATGGGTTCATACTGGAATTCTTTAAGTCCTTACAGATTCCACTTCTCCCTAGACTCATGGAGATTTTTCAATATTTTCTGGAGCGGGGTGAAATGAGGTGCACTGTAACTGAATCCCTTACTATTGCTTTCTAAACCAGGCAAGGACCCTCTCGAGGTCTCTAATTATCAACCTACTTTTCTTATTAATATTGATGCCAAGATCTATGTACAAGTCCATGCTGCCAGAGACTCAGACATAATTGGCTCAACAGTGGCCTCTGATCAATCTGGTTTTATTCCTAAATGATATTCCTCTAATAATACAAGACTGTGTCTGCATCTCCTACGTTTGAGTAAATCCATTCCTGAGCCAGCCTTCTCTATTGAACTTGATGCAGAGAAGGTATTCAATCGCGTACTGTGGGCATGTATATTTTCATTGTTGAATTGGTTTGGCTTTGGACCTAATTTTATTTCTATGGTGAAACTGTTATATTCTAAGCCTGTGGCTAAATTATATATTAACTAGACTTTGAGCCCGTAAAAACGGGCTATTATAGGAAGGGGGGATTGAAAGGCCCGCCCCCACCGCCGAGTTCGCCGCTGCCCCTCCCCCTCCGAGTTCGCGCCCCCCCCCCACCGAGCCGTCACCACCCACCTTCCACCCGGCCGGGCCCTCACTCCGCTATTGAAACAGCGAGGGTCCGGGAACGCAGCACTGAGCTCTGCTGAGCTGCCGACGTTGGCCTTCGTTCTTCTTCTTTGCCTGCAGCTGCCTGTCCCGCCCTCGTGTGACGTAACGTCGTCGAGGGCGGGACAGAGGCAGAGAAGAAGAAGGAAGGGCGATGTCGGCAGCTCAGCAGAGCTCAGTGCTGCGTTCCCGGACCCTCGCTGTTTCAATAGTGGAGCGAGGGCCCGACCGGGTAGAAGGTGGGTGGCGGCGGCGACTCGGGTGGGGGGAGCGTTAGACGGCGGTGTCCCTCCCTCAGCAATGCGCAGTACAGACCCTCTGTGTTCCGCCCCCCGTCATCACGTATTGACGTGGGGCGGGGCAGAGAAGGTCTCTACTGCGCATTTGCGAGTGAGTACGGTCACTCGCCGTTTATATGTTTGATAATATTGTTTCAACTCCTTATAAACTGTTTTGTGGCAGTAGGTAAGCCTGTCAACTGTTCCCTCTCCTATTTGACCTTGCACTAGAGCCTCTATTATTATGTGCTATTAGACAATCCTCCAGTATATCGGGTGTGTCTTTCAGAGATACATAATATAAAGTATCCACATATGTGGATGATATCTTATTGTACCTTAATAAACTATCTTCTTCAATTCCGGCTTTATTGTCTCTTATTGATGCATATGGTACCTTCTCAGTATATAAGGCCAACTGGACCAAATTTGAGGTAATGTCTAAGAACATTCATGCCATCAAGGCCCTATTTACTGAGTTTCCCTTCATATGAAAATCATCTGGTATCATGTATTTAGGTATCATGTTACTCCCTGATATACAAGACACGCTTCGGGCCAACGAGAAATATGTACTACAGAAGATCTCGGCTTTATGTGCCCAATGTTCCCCATTGAATCTTAGCTGTTGGGGTCGATTGGATACAATCAAAATGTCTATTTCTCCAATCATTATGTATACTATGACCATGATTCCAATTTACTTTTCTGATGCTATCTATACCTCCTTGAATAAAGGTCTCTTTTCCATTCTATGGAGGGATGAATGGCCACACATTGCTCTACATACCCTACAACTTCAAAAGGAAAAGGGGGGTGTAACTACCTACATTTTTATAACTATCATACTGCTTTCATTCTTCAACAATGTGCAGATTGGCTCAAATGTGACTTCATGCTTTCAAATTCTGTGTGGCTCCACCTGGAAAGAGATTTTCTCTTCCTCATGCACCTCCAACATTTGACAGGAACAAAACTTCTGCAGCCTTACAAGCACAACCTCATCTTGAAAAGGTGCAGCGAAGGGCGACTAAAATGATAGCGGGGATGGGACGACTTCCCTATGAAGAAAAACTAAGGAGGCTAGGGCTTTTCAGCTTGGAGAAGAGACGGCTGAGGGGAGACATGATAGAGGTATATAAAATATTGAGTGGAGTGGAACAGGTGGATGTAAAGCGTCTGTTCATGCTTTCCAAAAATACTAGGACTAGGGGGCATGCGATGAAACTACAGTGTAGTAAATTTAAAACAAATTGGAGAAAAATTTCTTCACCCAATGCATAATTAAACTCTGGAATTTGTTGCCGGAGAATGTGGTGAAGGCGGTTAGCTTAGCAGAGTTTAAAAAGGGGTTAGACCCTTTCCTAAAGAACAAGTCCATAAACCACTACTAAACGGACTTGGGAAAAATCCACAATTCCAGGAATAACATGTATAGAATGTTTTGACGTTTGGGAAGCTCGCCAGGTGCCCTTGGCCTGGATTGGCCGCTGTCGTGGACAGGATGCTGGGCTCGATAGACTCTTGGTCTTTTCCCAGTGTGGCATTACTTATGTACTGTTGAAATCTCTCTACTGGGATTCCCTAAATGTCCTGTTTCTTTAGTATTCTTCAAGGATACTGCACAACGAACTATGCACTCCTGTGTGACTGTCGGATCCCCTCCCCTCCCCCCCCCCCCATTCTAGTTTAAAAGCTGCTCTATCTCCTCTTTAAAAGTTAGCTCCAGCAGCCTGGTTCCATCCCAGTTAAGGTGGAGGCCATCCTTTCAGAACAGTCTCTCCCTTTCCCAGAATATCACCCATTTCCTATCAAAGTTAAATCCCTCATCCCTATACCATCATCTCAACCATGCAATGAGACTTCAGAGCTCTGCCTGTCTTTTGGGTCCTGTGCATGGAACGGGGAGCATCTCTCTGAAAATGCTACCCTGGAGGATCTGGACTTCGGCTTTCTACCTAACAGCTTAAATTTGGCTTCCAGAACTACCCTCCCACATTTTCCTATGTCATTGGTACCCACATGTACCAAGACAGCCGGCTCCTTCCCAGCAGAAAGATGCAGGCCCCTGTGGAGGCAGGACATTAGGGAAGGAAAATAGATGCTGGCTCCTGGTGGTAGTGGGGGATAGGAGGGAAGGAAGAAAGATGAAGAGATGCTGGCCCCAGAGGTAGAGAGTGTGGTGTGGGGGGGGGGGGGGTGGGGGAAGAGAAGAATGAGGAGAGAAGTTGAACGTGGGGAGGGATAAAGAAAAAGAACTATAATTCTACGAATGTGGAGGGAGGACAGAGATAGGGACATAGAGGAGAGATGGTGAACAGGGAAAGAATAAGGACACAGAGAAGGGAGATGCTCAACATAGCAGGAGTACAGGGGCAGGGACAGAGTATTGGGCAGGGTGGATAGGGAGGCAACAGTCTGGGGTCTTTCTTTTGAGAAGGGAGGTGTGACATAACAGTGTGTTTTAAACCTGTAAAATTGCCTTTATTAAACCTTGAATTGCATTTCTCTAGTTTGGCCAGCAGGTGTTGCATGTTTTATGTTAAAGCTGTTATAGAAAAGTGCATACCCTCTTTTAGTTTCACTTAGTGAAGAAATGGATCTACAGTACTGTGAGCAGTATACTTTTAAAACTTGTTGACTGAGCTCTGATTAGCCTGGAGTTTGAAATTATCCAGCAGTTGTTGCTGGCTGTTGCTTCAGTCTTAAACCCAGGAGAAAATGTATTTATTTATTTGCTGCACTTGTATCCCACATTTTCCCACCCATTTGCAGACTCAATGTGGCTTACAAAATGTTGCAACAACATTCACATTAATAGAATAAGAATTTTAGAATGTAGATGCAGATAAGGTGCATAAGAATATCATAGCAATCATTTGAACGGAATAATAATTTCAGAATTATTACAAATAAAGGTGCATAGGTATATCATGTAGGATTGGAAGTGGATAAATAGATATAACATAATGATATCAGGACAAGATATAATATTCAGTAATAATATTCAGTAATGAGGATGTAATTAAAATAAACAAATTAGGAGAGTTCCATAATTGTTGTTTTTGGAGTAATTTGGGAGTCAAATCGTTATGGGGGATCTTTTTTGTACGACTTTATGAATAAGAAAGTCTTCAGTAATTTTCGGAAGGTTGTCAAGTCGTGTGTTGTTTTTATGTTGATCGGTAATTCATTCCACAGTTGTGTGCAGATGTATGAGAACCTAGATGTATGTATGGATTGTATTTAAGTCCTCTGCAGCTGGGATAGTGAAGATTTAAGCAAGTGTGTGATGAACTTTTGTTGCTTGTCTCTGGTAAGTCTATTAGGTCTGACATGTAAGATGGGACATCTCCGTAAATAATTTTGTGAACCAAGGTGCAAATCTTGAATGTAGTTCTATTCTTCAGTGGGAGCCAATGCAGTTTTTCTCTAAGGGGTCTGGCACTTTCATATTTCGCCTTTCCGAATATCAATCTGGCTGCAGTGTTCTGGGCTGTCTAGAGTTTCTTAATGGTTTGTGCCTTGCATCCCGCAAGGCATATATCATCCCGCAAGGCATATATTATCCCGCAAGAGAGAGACAGATATTTTTGCTGAAGCTTGGTGAATTATATGTCCTGACCTTCCCAGGTACTGTTTAGACAGTATACAAATGTTTACGTGGAGGTGCATAATCGAAAGGGATGCCCAAGTTTTGCTGAGGACGTCCTCGCAAAACGTCCTGATGGAGGGACGGGAAAACATGTATTATCGAAACAAGATGGACGTCCATCTTTCGTTTTGATAATACTGTCGGGGATGCCCAAATCTTGAAATTTTGGTTGTCCCTAGACTTGGTTGTTTCTGATTTTCAGCGATAATGGAAACCAATGATGCCCATCTCAGAAATGACCAAATGCAAGTCCTTTGGTCGTGGGAGGAGCCAGCATTCGTAGTGTACTGGTCCCCCTCACATGCCAGGACACCAACCAGGCACCCTAGGGGGCACTGCAGTGGACTTCAGAAATTGGTCCCAGGTACACAGCTCCCTTACCTTGTGTGCTGAGACCCCCCAACCCCCCCCTAAAATTCACTACCCACAACTGTACATCACTACCATAGCCCTAAGGGGTGAAGAAGAACCTAGATGTGGGTACAGTGGGTTTCTGGTGGGTTTTGGAGGGCTTACATTTACCACCACAAGTGTAACAGGTAGGGGGGGGGGAATGGGCCTCGGTCCGCCTGCCTGAAGTGCACTGCACCCACTAAAACTGCTCCAGGGACCTGCATACTGCTGTGATGGACCTGAGTATGACATTTGAGGCTGGCATAGAGGCTGGCACAAAATATTTTTAAAGATTTATTTTTAGGGTGGGAAGGGGGTTAGTGACCACTGGGGGAGTAAGGGGAGGTTATTCCCGATTCTTTCCGGTGGTCATCTGGTTAGTTCGGGCAACGTTTTGTGCCTTGGTCGTAAGAACAACAGGACCAGGTAAAGTCGTCCAAGTGCTTGTCAGGGATGCCTTTTTTTTTCCATTATGGGTCGAGGACGTCCATGTGTTAGGCACAGCCAAGTCCCGCCTTTGCTACACCTCTGACATGCCCCTGTGAACTTTGGTCGTCCCTGTGACGGAAAGCAGTTGGGGACGCCCAAAATCGGTTTTCGATTATACCGATTTGGGTGACCCTGTGAGAAGGACGCCCATCTTCCAATTTGTGTCAAAAGATGGGCGTCCTCTTTCGAAAATGAGCCTGTTAGTGTTATAATTGATCCATATTTCAGTTACCTGTTATTGTTTGCTAATTGCACTATTTTGTTCCACTGTTTGATTTTTTAAAAGACAATAAACAACATTTAGTTTATTGCTTCTCTGGACTGATAAAGAATCCTGGTGTTTTGTGTGTTCGGTTTATGACTGCTTTTTGGGAACTGTGGGACCACTGGGAGTATGGATCCAGTAACCTTTAAATCATTGGAGATAATTGGAGAGCGGGAGACTCTCCCAGAGGCGGTTGTGACCCAGTCAGTGGGAGGGGGGTTCTAGAGTAGAGCACAAGTGGCAGGTGTAGGCGGACCTGAGCTGTGCTGGGGATAGACCCTCTAAGTGGCCGTGGGGTAACCCCAGGCGGGTGGCTAGGTGTTTCATGACAAACCCCTTTAGAAGCAGCAAATACCTCAGACTTTACAGGATCAGCAAAAGCAAACCATGTACGCATGTGGCCTACTGGCCTGGCCAATTTCCTGCACTTCACCCTCATACAGTATATTAATTCTGTCCCCCCCCCCCCTTCCAAAAAAAAATGGTTTAATTAGCTTAAATAAACACACAGCTGCAACTGAATAATTAGCATGCAGAGAGAGCAAGGTGCCCTAACAATTGTCAATTAAGCAACCTGTGTGAGTGGAAAAGAAGCAAAGTGCCCTCGCAATGATGTACCCACAGTTCACAAAGTGTGCACTATCTCATAAAAGTGTACACTATGCAATCTGTTGCCACTGTGAATACAATCACAATTTATCAATAGTTTGCACTCATTTCAAATAGTGCACACTATTTCTGAAGACAACATGAAACAAATGTTTGATTTCTTCCTGCCGTTTAAATGTTTTAATGACATGAAAAGATATGGGTTATGTTGTTGACATTTTCTATGTTTAAAAAAATGAAAAGCCATCCCTATTAAGTGTACCCACCTCTTTTTGGGACACAGGTTGCCATTTACCTTACAGAAAGTGCTAACGTTCCAGGGCACATTGTGGGGTGAGGAAGAATGGCACCCCCCTATATTTCTAAGTATAGAAAATAGAAGTAACACCTCAAATGAAATAATACATGAATAATAAACAAAACAGTTCCATCTCCACTCAGGAAAGTGCTCATGGTATAGGGTTGGCTATTTACCCTACATTTCTTCTGATCTCAACAGGATTGCAGGAGCAAGATGCAGAGCCAAAACTGCTGACTAAGTAGGGTGTGTGCTGGAAACTGTTCCCCTTGCACAGGCATTGCTGCTGCTATTTAGGGTGATGGCTGACTTTTGGAACAGGGCTGCTTGACATCTGCTGTCAGCTCTGATGTCACCAGGGGTCAAGGCAACAATGGAACACCATTAAATACCAGAGTCTTTGACAAACCTAGGATATCTCCCTTTTTTATGTGTGTGTATCCTAATAGCCAGAATGGAAATAAGTAGGATATCTTGAATCCATCTGTGGTATGTTTCCAGATTTCGTCTCACTTACTCACTTACTCACAGAGGTATGCCCATTTGCTGATCCTTTTATGCTGACCCATTTCTGGAAATAGTCTCCTTGAAATAGTTGGGCCAGTGACATCAGCAAGAGGGTGGAGCTAGTTGAGCTAATTTTTGTGACGAGGCAGACTGCAAAAATAGCAGCCCTAGGGGGACTCCTGGAAATGAGAGAGATCAGTCACTCACCCTCATTTCTCCAAAAAAAGGAATGTTTGAAGTACCTTAACTTCAGAGATTTTAATCTTAAATGAAGGTTTCCCGAGGCATTATCTGCAAAAAAAAAAAAAAAGAGTTTCTGATTTCCATACTAAATTATATGTTCACCAGTAGGTGACAAATGTATAACTTGCTTTTCTAGATAGTTTCACAATTATCTAAATAAGATCACATCATTTAACTCACCAATGTCATAAAATCATCCATTTAAAAAGGGGCTGGATTAAGGGAGGTGCAGTGACAACACCAAAATCTGTCCATTTAGCTGTGACATTTGGCTGTTAAATAGATAAATTATCCTTTAAATTTAGACCTGCCAAATAGAAGGCTTGAATTAAACAAATGATCTATGGTGGTGGCACTTAGATCTATATTAAGCAGTACTAAATAAATGGGTAATGCCACTGAATATATGCATACAGCTAAGCACTAGGGCTAGCCCTTAACTTTATATAACAGATTCCCAGGCTGAATATTTTTTTTTGTTACATTTGTACCCCGCGCTTTCCCACTCATGGCAGGCTCAATGCGGCTTACATGGGGCAATGGAGGGTTAAGTGACTTGCCCAGAGTCACAAGGAGCTGCCTGTGCCTTGGGCCCATGATCTAATATTGCACAGAAAAGGATGAATGGGAAATACCATTTTTGTTGGACAAAGAATGCAAAGAGATATGTAAGAAAAGCCTAGCAAGAAAACCTATACTATAGAACCTTATGCATTAAGAATGTGCATTCATTTTTGCATGAAAAGTAAAATGTGACAAATGAGAGCAATAAAATAACAAAAGATTGTAAATAGTTATGTAAGATAAAACTAGACAAAATGAAGCAAATATAATAGCACAAAAAGAAATTCCTAATAGAGGAGGACATTACATGGCCACGCACCTTTTGGTAAGCGGTCGCACAGCAGTTCAAGAACCCCACACAGCAGATGCACTGGGACCTGCTGGGTACCTCCCACACCCCTTCCTGCCACCCTCTGTCACTGCTACTGCTGCTGTTTTCTCAAACCACCAGCAGCAGCAGCAAAACAAAATACAACCAGCATGGGACCTCCCTGAACCTACCCATGACTGCCCTCTCCAATGTCACGTCCTGCTCCGGGTCAGAGGCAGTTGTGAGTAGGTATAGGGAAGTCCTACAGTGGCTGTATGTTGTTTTGCAGTGTATCTGCCGGTTTAGGGATGGTTTAGGGGGTGTCAGGGGGCAGACACTGAATGAAAGTTACTCATTCCAGGAAGGAGACTCTATAACCATTCCTGGTTTTACCAGAACATCCCAGAGCAATGTAGCATTGGTATTTCATGATTTGAGACATTGAAAATCGGTGCAGCAGCTGCACTGTTGGCAGAAATCCAGGACCAGCCACAAAGTGTACCTTCTGGAATGGGTAGCTTCCTATCTCTGTGGAAGGCCTATATGGCCTCTCATTCTCCCCAAATCATTCCAAAATTCATACATGTAAGGATTCATAGTAGATACATTTAGTTCCAGTTCTAGGGATGCTTAACTACCATGTTTGCTTGCACATCTGTAGGCCACAGTTCACTAGGAGGCCTCTGTAAGTTACAGGTAAATTCTGGCTACAACTTGGTTCAAACAATGCAGACACATATATGACCAATCTCTGAGCTGACCTCAGTGACCCGATAAATCCTCCATGTGGTGCCAGAACATAGCTGCAGACCTGCTTGCCCACACACCCCTTTGCCCAGAGATGTCAAGGTACCAATTCCAGGAGGGAGATTTTTTGTCCAGTCCTGGACTTCTGCCAACATCATCCTTATGGAGTGTGGGACCTGGAGCACTGATTTTAATGGCTCATACAATGGAACACAGATACTACACCGCTTTGGGATGTAAATTTCAAATCAGGACTGGACATAATGTCTCCCTCCTGGAATGGATAACGATATAAAATCTCCCTCCTGGAATGGGTAGCTTTCCCTCTATGTGGAAGTAACTGGCCACAGTTCAATACTCAACATATCACTCCATCCTAATGCATTATACAGCACACAGGCCTCCATTTAGGCAATTACCAGTGACCAGACATCTGTATGTGAGGACAAACACCATAAACATTGCCAGACACTATAGACTGATCTCCTTTTGGAACTGCTTTCCCACCTCCCCACCCAACAAACACATTATCAGTAGTCTCCTACATAATGTTTCATAGTGTTAACCACTCATGGCCGATGCATGATGCCATAAGAGCTGCAAATAGGTGCCTTGGATAGGAGAATGTAGAGCACTGAGATGCCATATCCACCACTGTCAGCCAGCCAACATTAAGGGCTATGCAGCTGTTAAGGTACCGTTCCAATGCTAGGTGAGCTTGGTGTAATATATGATAGTCATTGAGATGTACAGCACATGGCCCACCATACTCAGGAAGGATGTGAATCAATATCATTTACTATCCCTCAAGCTGCAAACAGCAATGATGTAATCTGGATTCTTCAAAACCTCTACAAACTTGCTGCACCACAGATCAATGCCAGAATAGGCAGATGTTAACATATGTACCAATATTAGGTTTACCAAGTGGATTATAGATTCACCAGTTGATCCAGTCCTAGATTTTTTTCCATTGCATGCAGGGACTTGTAGTTCTGATTTCCCCATTGCATCTCCTAGGAAATGGCAGACTACAGGTACTCACACCCACTTCGTCAGTCCCTGATGTTATTTTTCTCCCACCACACTACTTAACATCATTTTTCTTATCAC
Organism: Microcaecilia unicolor; assembly: GCF_901765095.1. Taxonomy (NCBI): domain Eukaryota; kingdom Metazoa; phylum Chordata; class Amphibia; order Gymnophiona; family Siphonopidae; genus Microcaecilia; species Microcaecilia unicolor. Next base: position 134,449,289 of record NC_044035.1, on the reverse strand, counting down.
AATTTTGCACAAACAATTGTAACTCTTGCCTCAGCAGTGCTTGATTGTCCAATAATAATTTTTGGCAATCCAAACAGCACTCAGTTCTTCATCGGCTTCCATATTTCTATATTAATATTACACTATTAATATTACACTTCAAGCGGTGAACTCACAAGACTTCTGGAAGTCTTGTGAGGCTGCCACTTGAAGTCTTGGCAGCCATTTTGAAGCAGCACCAGTAGCAAGCGGGATTGCGGGAGACTTACTTGTCATCTTTATGAGGACACTGTGGGATGTCCATTTCCAGCCTGCCCGTTTGTCCGCAAACCTGGACAAACGGACAGGCTGGAAAATTCTGCCCAGATATCCCCCAGTGTCCTCAAAAAGAGGATATGTCTGGGTAAAATCAGACATACGGTAACCCTAATCATAGCAATACTATTTGTTCGGACAACGTCATTATTCCTCTTACCAATTAGACAGCCAAGGCCATACCTGCCCTCCTCAAACTGCTGGAAGAGAGGTGCAGGATATAAGAATTGTGGGTGGACCCTTGGAACCTGGCTACCACATTCAGGATTTGCATGTTTGCATCACAGGCCACCTGCACATTTAGGGAATTAAAGTGCTTACTTTTGTGATATATCTCTTCCCTTTCGTTGGATGGTATAAACACCATAGACCAAATGTATATCCAAACAGTTGGTTTATTAAAATAATACAATACAGTTACAGTTCATTTATAGCCCACCGTTTCCCATATAGTTCACAGTGGGTTACAGTAAGATTCTAGAGTACAAAAGTCTAGGAAGTTACATAATAGAAATACAAAAAATGTGTTAACCCTAAAGCAATATAACATACTACTAATAATAAAGAAAAACAGACTCAATGCAGTGCTGTGTTTCGGCACCTATAGCGTCTATCTCAGAAGTCAAGTTTCTCTCAGTACCCCAAGTAAGCTGGTCATGTAGAGTAAAAGTCAAATAAATTTTGCAAGGTGAGAGACTGTGGATACAGAACAGATGCAGCAGATAATAAAAGCAAATTTGGGGAAACCTATGGGCCCAAGACAGCCTCCTTAGCTATGGCATCTGCATAGACATTACCAAGGACCTCAGTAGAGTATGAAACAGTATGTCCTTTAACTTTTAATACAGCAATAGCAGCATCAGCAGGCAGTAAGGCAGCCTTAATAGGCAGAATGTTTAATTGGTTTATTTGCAGAGTTGAGAAATCCCTGCTGGGCCCAGATCTTACCAAAGTCCCAAAGTACACACAAAGCATATGCACTATCTGTATAAATTTTTACTGCTAAATATTGGGAGAGTTCCAAAGCATGAGAAGCAGCAAACACTTCAGCCAGCTGAGCACTGGCAAAGGGCAGAGAACCAGGTTCAATCACAAATCAGAAGTACAAAGTTTCCTCAGCTGTCCAATAAGAGGACCCATTCACATAAAGCAACCAATCAAGGATGTTAAAAGGTACAAGTGACTAGCTTTGGACTCAGTTTGTACATGTGTAAAGCAGTCATGTGTCCCTTCATATTCAGCGATTGGGTGCAAGACAGAAAGTAAAGCAAGAAGGATATGAGTAGAAGTAATAATATTGGAATGTTATAAGGTAGCATGGGGATGACAAATAGTTGCTTCAAGGGAAAGGTGGAGGGTTGATGTCAAAAGTTGAGTATGAATAAGACAAAGGAGTTGCAGAACAGAATGAGTAGACAAATAAGGAATAGTGAAGAGCAATAAAGTCGATAACTTTGATAGCAAAGGTGACAGACACTAACGCCTGAAGACAAAGGGGAAGACCTCTGGTCACAGGGTCCAGGTGGTGGGAAAAGTAGCCCAGAGGTTTTAATCCAGAAAGAAATTGTTGTACCAAGAATCAGGAAGCAACACCTTGTACATCAGCAACATAGCACTGGAAAGGTAGAGAATAGTCAGGCAAGGAAAAACAAGGTGCAGAAGTAAGATCCTCCCATAGAGAAGTAAAGGCAAGATAGTCCCATCACAACATGAGTATCAATCCCTCTGGGACATCAGCTTGCAAAAGAGCAATGTGTAGTGAGTTCAGCAAAGGAGGGAATCCATTGCCGGCAAAAGACAGTAAGGTCTAAAAACTTACACAAGGCTTCAGGGGTTGAAGGAAAGGAAGTTGTACAATAGAATGTACTCGCTCAGCCATGATAGAACAACCTTGAGCAGACAGACAAACAGACATATGCCCAAAAAGGCAACCTAGGGAGATACAAATTGCAATTTTCCTTTGTTAACCTTAAGGCCAAGACCTGAAAGAGACTTTAACAACACTATAGTACCTTTAGTACATGCTTCTTGGTTACTTCAACATAATAGTAAATCATCAACATATTGGACTAATGTGAATGGGTAATGGTAATGGTAATGGGATTTGATATACTGCCTCTCTGTGGTACAAAGTGGTTTACATTTACTATAGAAAAATAGGGTTGCCAAAATGTCTGTGAAGCTGCTGAGCTCGTCTGAGTTTTCATCATGTGGGTGTCACATGGTGTCTATCTTAGCAAGTAGCAGCTGCAATTTTGAGCTAAGTGCTTTTTTTTTTTTTTAGACCGATCATATATACCTTTAATAGGGTAATTTGGTTATATGTTTTACAAACAAAATTTTGAGAAGAATTAAAATGTAGATATTTTGAAATTTATTTTTTAGAAGATTTTCATGACAAACATAAGTACATAAGTATTGCCATACTGGGAAAGAGCAAAGGTCCATCATGCCCAGCATCCTGTTTCTAACAGTGGTCAATCCAGGTCACAAATACCTGGCAAGATCCCAAAAATGTCCAAAACATTCTATACTGCTAATAACAGAAATAGTGGATTCTCCCCAAGTCCATTTAATAATGGTCTATGGACGTTTTCTTTAGGAAGCCGCCCAAACCTTTTTAAAACTCCGCTAAGCTAACCACTTTTACCACATTCTCTGGCAATGAATTCCAGAGTTTAATTACACATTGAGTGAAGAAATATTTTCTCTGATTAGTTTTAAATTTACTACATTGTAGCTTCATCACATGCCCCCTAGTCCTAGTATTTTTGGAAAGCGTAAACAGACGCTTCACATCTACCCGTTCCACTCCACTCATTATTTTATAGACCTCTATCATATCTCTCCTCAGATGCCTTTTCTCCAAGCTGAATAGCCCTAGCCGCTTTAGCCTTTCCTCATAGGGAAGTCGTCCCATCCCCTTTATCATTGTCATCGTCCTTCTCTGCACCTTTTCTAATTCCACTATATCTTTTTTGAGATACGGCAACCAGAATTGAACACAATATTTGAGGTGCGGTCGCACCATGGTGCGATACAAAGGCATTATAACATCCTCATTTTTGTTTTCCATTCCTTTCCTAATAATATCTAACATTCTATTTGCTTTCTTGCGCAGCAGCACACTGAGCAGAAGGTTTCAATGTATCATCAACGACTACACCTAGATCCCTTTCTTGGTCCATGACTCCTAACGTGGAACCTTGCATGACATAGCTATAATGCGGGTTCCACTTTCCTACATGCATCATTTTGCATTTGCTCACATTAAACGTCATCTGCCATTTAGACACCCAGTCTCCCAGTCTCGTAAGGTCCTCTTGTAATTTTCACACTCCTCCCGTGATTTAATGACTTTGAATAACTTTGTGTCATCAGCAAATGTAATTACCTCACTAGTTACTTCCGTCCCTAGGTCATTTATAAATATGTTAAAAAGCAGAGGTCCCAGCACAGACCCCTGGTGAACTCCACTATCTACCCTTCTCCATTGAGAATACTGACCATTTAACCATACACTCTGTTTTCTATCCTTTAACCAGTTTTTAATCCACAATAGAACACTACCTCCTATCCCATGACTCTCCAATTTCCTCTGGAGTCTTTCATGAGCCACTATGTCAAACACCTTCTGAAAATCCAGATACACAATATCAACCGGCTCACCTTTATCCACATGTTTGTTCACCCCTTCAAAGAAATGTAATAGATTAGTGAGGCAAGATTTCCCTTCACTAAATCCATGTTGATGTCTCATTAATTCATGTTTTTGAATATGCGCTATAATTTTGTTCTTTATAATAGTCTCTACCATTTTGCCCGGCACCAACATTACTACTACTACTACTACTATTTAGCATTTCTATAGCGCTACAAGGCATACGCAGCGCTGCACAAACATAGAAAAAAGACAGTCCCTGCTCAAAGAGCTTACAATCTAATAGACAAAAAATAAATAAAGTAAGCAAATCAAATCAATTAATGTGAACGGGAAGGAAGAGAGGAGGGTAGGTGGAGGCGAGTGGTTACAAGTGGTTACGAGTCAAAAGCAATGTTAAAGAAGTGGGCTTTCAGTCTAGATTTAAAGGTGGCCAAGGATGGGGCAAGACGTAGGGGCTCAGGAAGTTTATTCCAGGCGTAGGGTGCAGCGAGACAGAAGGCGCGAAGTCTGGAGTTGGCAGTAGTGGAGAAGGGAACAGATAAGAAGGATTTATCCATGGAGCGGAGTGACTCACCAGTCTATAATTTCCTGGATCTCCTCTGGAACCTTTTTTAAAAGTCGGCGTTACATTTGCCACCCTCCAATCTTCCAGTACCACGCTTGATTTTAAGGATAAATTACATATTACTAACAATAACTCCGCAAGTTCATTTTTCAGTTCTATCACTTCTCTGGGATGAATACCATCCGGTCCAGGAGATTTGCTACTCTTCAGTTTGTAGAACTGCCCCATTACATCCTCTAAGTTTACAGAGAATTCATTAAGTTTCTCAGACTCATCAGCTTTGAATACCATTTCTGGCACCGGTATCCCACCAAAATCTTCCTCGGTGAAAACCAAAGCAAAGAATTCATTTAATCTCGCCGCCACGGCTTTGTCTTCCCTGATCGCCCCTTTTACTCTTTGGTCATCTAGTGTTCCAACCAATTCTTTGTGAAAGACCCGTCCCTCCTCCGGGGGTTCTCAGAATCTTCCCTCTGCCTTGGAGACTCATCTCACCTGCTCTTATTCCTTTTATCTGTCACATTCTCAACCTCTCACTTTCCACTGCAACTGTCCCTACTGCCTTTAAACATGCTGAAGAAGCCTTCACTCGACCCTACTTGTCCCTCTAATTACCGACCCATCTCCCTCCTCCCTTTTCTCTCCAAATTACTTGAGCATGCTGTTCACCGCCGCTGCCTTGATTTTCTCTCCTCACATGCTATTCTTGACCCACTACAATCTGGTTTTTGCCCTCTCCACTCAACCGAAACTGTGCTTACTAAAGTCTCCAATGACATATTACTGGCTAAATCCAGAGGTCTCTATTCCATCCTCATTCTTCTTGATCTTTCTGCTGCTTTTGACACTGTCGATCACAGTATACTCCTCGATATCTTGTCCTCACTTGGATTCCAGGGCTCTGTCCTTTCCTGGTTCTCTTCCTACCTCTTCCTCCGCACCTTCAGTGTTCACTCTGGTGGATCCTCTTCTACTTCTATCCCTCTGCCTGTCAGCATACCTCAGGGTTCTGTTCTTGGTCCCCTCCTCTTTTCTATCTACACTTCTTCCCTTGGTTCATTAATCTTATCCCATGGCTTTTCCTACCATCTCTATGCTGAAGACTCCCAAATCTACCTTTCTACCCCTGATATCTCACCTTGCATCCAAACCAAAGTTTCAGCGTGCTTGTCTGACATTGCTGTCTGGATGTCTCAACGCCACCTGAAATTAAATATGACCAAAACCGAGCTTCTCATTTTCCCCCCAAACCCACCTCCCCGCTCCCCCCGTTTTCTATTTCTGTTGATGGCTCTCTCATTCTCCCTGTCTCCTCAGCTTGAAACCTTGGGGTCATCTTTGACTCTTCTCTCTCCTTCTCTGCTCATGTCCAGCAGATCGCCAAGACCTGTCGTTTCTTTCTTTGCAACATCCGTAAAATCCGCCCCTTTCTTTCCGAGCACTCTACCAAAACCCTCATCCACACCCTTGTCACCTCTCGTTTAGACTACTGCAATCTGCTTCTTGCTGGCCTCCCACTTAGTCACCTCTCCCCTCTCCAGTCGGTTCAAAACTCTGCTGCCCCTCTCGTCTTCCACCAGGGAATCTTTACTCATACTACCCCTCTCCTCAAGTCGCTTCACTGGCTCCCTATCTGTTTTCGCATCCTGTTCAAACTTCTTCTACTAACCTATAAATGTACTCACTCTGCTGCTCCCCAGTATCTCTCCACACTCGTCCTTCCCTACACCCCTTCCCGTGCACTCCGCTCCATGGATAAATCCTTCTTATCTGTTCCCTTCTCCACTACTGCCAACTCCAGACTTTGCGCCTTCTGTCTCGCTGCACCCTATGCCTGGAATAAACTTCCTGAGCCCCTACGTCTTGCCCCATCCTTGGCCACCTTTAAATCTAGACTGAAAGCCCACCTCTTTAACATTGCTTTTGACTCGTAACCACTCACCTCCACCTACCCTCCTCTCCTCCTTCCTGTTCACATTAATTGATTTGATTTGCTTACTTTATTTTTGTCTATTAGATTGTAAGCTCTTTGAGCAGGGACTGTCTTTCTTCTATGTTTGTGCAGCGCTGCATAAGCCTTGTAGCGCTATAAAAATGCTAAATAGTAGTAGTAGTAGTAGACTCCGGCTAAGGAACAGGATTCAGGCCCAGCCTCATAGCCCACTGTAATCCCCCCCGGGCCGGGCTTAAGGTAATCAAAAAAACTCCAAAAGGAAAATCAACAAGTTTTTACTTCCTTGGGGTTCCCAGTCCAGCAATTCAAAACAAACAGGAATCCAAAACACAACCCCACTGTTTTCCCCTCTCATGGCATAAGCACAGCAGGGTAAAAAGCAACAGAAATCCCACTGCTTCCAGAGCTCAGTTTGTTCCACCTTAAGCAGTCCTACAGCCCAGGGCTCCCCTCCCCCCTCTGGGGGAGAGCGTCTGCAGACTGCAGTAAAAAAAAAAACACAAAACAAGAAACCACTGCTACCTGTCTTCTCCCGGTGCACTGGCAAACAGTTCCAAAAAAACCCAGCTTCCTTTCACTGTGAGCAGTTCACACAGGGGGAAACAATAATCCCTCCCCAAAACAACACACTTTTTACTCTGAATAGTTCAGTAATCCACAGTTCAAAAAAAAGCCTGAACTCTCTTTGGGGAGATGCAAGAGTCCCACCCTTTCTGGGTCACACCTTCAATATCACTGACCCTTCTCCCGCATGACCCTCCTTCTTACCCCTTTCAGCCCAGCTGTCATACCAAGAGGTCACCTGCTTTCTCAGCTTTTTCCCCAATGATTGAGCCCATGCTGCTATGTCCATTGGTTCCTCCAGGCTCTCCTCTCTCCTTGGCCTCTTGCCACTCCATGGGTTCCTCGTCCCACCCACTTTTCAGCTGTTCCTCCTTCTCCTGATTGCCCCCTGGGGACAACTCCCTGCCTTGTCAAGGTTCTCCCCTGGAGGCTGCTGGGGAGGATAGTTCCTGTACCAGGGTTTTCCCCGGGGCTGCTGGGTATTGTAGTTTTCCCCCATCCTCCATTTTCCTGTGGGGAGAAACCCTTTTCTTTTCTCTCTCTGGGGAAGTAGTAAAGGCAAGACTCTGTTCCGTCTTCCTTTTCTCTTGACCCTCCTCACTTTTTCCCCTTCCACTTCCATTTTATCCACCCCTCATCCTCCTCTTCACATCTTTTGCCAGCTTCCTGCTTTAAATATACCTAAAATAATGTTTACTATGTGTTTTAGCTTCCAACGCAATCTTTTTTTCGAAGTCCCTCTTAGCCTTCCTTATCTGTGCTTTGCATTTGACTTGACATTCCTTATGCTGTTTCTTATTATTTTCAGTCAGTTCCCCCTTCCATTTTCTGAAAGATTTTCTTTTAGCTCTAATAGCTTCTTTCACCTCACTTTTTAACCATGCCAGCTGTCTTCCGTCCTCCTTTTTTAATATGCGGAATATACTTGGCCTGGGCTTCCAGGATGGTGTTTTTGAACAGCATCCACGTCTGATGTAAATTTTTGACCCTCGCAGTCACTCCTCTAAGTTTTTTTTTTACTGTTCTTCTCATTTTATCATAGTCTCCTTTTTTTAAAGTTAAACGTTAACGTATTTGATTTCCTATGTATACTTACTTCAAAGCTAATATCGAATCCGATCATATTATGATCACTGTTATCAAGTGGCCTCAGCACCATTACCTCCCACACCAGATAATGTGCTCCACTAAGAACTAGGTCTAGAATTGTTCCTTCTCTCGTCGGCTCCTGTACCAGCTGCTCCATAAAGCAGTCCTTGATTTCATCAAGGAATTTTACCTCCCTAGCATGCCCCGATGTTACATTTACCCAGTCAATATTGGGGTAATTGAAATCAAGCGGAATAGGTAGAATCTATTACCAAACAAAGTTACACCTTCCTACCTTATATACAACGTGTTTGAGAGTAACAATGGCAAACAAAAAGTGAGAAAAAGCAAAAACATGTGTAGAAAAAAAGACATCAGATCAAACGGAAACTCCTCGTTCTTAAAGGGCATGCCTTTTGTATAATGAGGGAACCGTATCAGTCATGTGTCTTCAAAAAGTTGTGAGTGGAGTTTTTTTTTAAGACACATGACTGATACGGTAGGAAGGTGTAACTTTGTTTGGTAATTGAAATCACCCATTATTATTGCATTGCCCAGTTTGTTTGCGTCCCTAATTTCCTTTAACATTTCTGCATCCATCTGCTCATCCTGGCCAGGTGGACGGCAGTACACTCCTATCACTATCCTTTTCCCCTTTACACATGGAATTTCAATCCATAGTGACTCCAAGAAGTGTTTTGTTTGAGGAAGATAAATGATTTAGCATTAAAAGACATTGAATGTTGAAGGGCTTGAAACGAGATGATCCATAAGAGTCCCCATAATCTATTTGTAGGTCTGTATTGATATCTATGATATCCTCATGGTGTAAGTTAGAACATTAGTAGTTATTTGATTATTATTATATTGGAACTTATTGTGGGGAGAGAGTGTTTCTATTACTCTAGTTTTCTTTGTTGATGATTTCAGGTGTGGGCATAGTTTTTCTTTTCCCAGTTTCTATTTCTTACAGGTACTTTCTCTGTCTCTAAGGGGCTCACAATCTAAGTTTTGTACCTGGGGCAACAGAGGATTAACTGATTTGCCCAGAGTTAGAAGGAGCCACAGTGGGAATCAAACCCAGATCACCAGGCACTAACCATTAGTCTACTCCTCTATGTGGAGGACTCAAGCTGAATATCCTGTAAAACAGAACACAAGGCCTGTGAACAATAAGTAGGACTTTCAGTGTACCCCTGGGAAAGCGTCCACCAAGCATATCGTTGGTCATCAAAAATGAAAGCAGGGCTGACTGTCTCATGGAGGGGGATGGAAAAGAAGGCAGAGCTTAAGTCTATAACAGAAAAATAAGTGGCAGAGGTGGGAATTTGAGTCCATATGTCATGTGGGTTAGGCACAACAGGGGAAATAGGAATGATAATGGTATTAAGGCACATAAATCTTGAACAAACTGTAAATTTGCCTCCTAGTTTCAAGATTGGCAAATTGGAGTGTTGTAGTCAGAGATAATACAAGAATATAGGAATATAAGCATCGCCATACTGAGTCAGAATGAAGGTCCATTTAGCCCAGTATCCTGTTTTGAGATAAGGCAACCAGAATTAAACACAATTCTCAAGGTGAGGTCACACCATGCAGCGATACAGAGGCATTATAGTATTCTTGGTCTTAATTACCATCTCCAAATGGAAACCAGTTTGCATAATGATTCAATATAAACATGAATGAAATAATAAAAAATGGAGATAAGACAGATCTCTCTGGAAGATGAGGAGAAAGAATTCAAGGTGGTAAAATAAATATTGCAATTTCATTTAAATGAGACATACTATATAAATCCAAACAATAATCTGAAACTTATGCCTCCGTTTTTTATATAGTGAGTTTTTCATACATTCAAATACAGAGAGAAAACTTAAGAGCATCTTTTGCTATGAACCTTCTCATACTCCTTAGCTGGAAAATTACTAGGCCAATTAAAATATGCTGTCACAAGTTCTCACTCTCAACCATTAATTATCTCTATATAAATGTGCAATTTAGAAGTATTAGAATCCTAAACATACATTAAAGAGCACTTAGAAACCTTCATATCCATCATCAGAATAAATACTGACAACACCTTCCAAAATTCCAAATGTTCAAATTGAAAAAAATAAATTCTACATAAATATGATGACGTACACCTGCTGTCAGATGGTTTGATGAATGTTGCAAAAAGATAGCTTCTGTACTACATACTTCACAAATTAGTTAACATTTTTGTTGGTTTTTCTTTCAAATATAATGGAGGCATTTTCAAAAATATAATGATTTTGCAGATCTGCAAGCAAATATTCAATGGGAAAAGCCTGACAGACTTTCCCTTTGAAACCTCAGAGTGGACAAGACCACTAGTTCTTTATAATATGCACATAGTGCATTTGATAATTTCAAAATGAAATCTTGTTCATATACAGTGCAATCTGCTTAAGTGCAAGGGTCTGGGACCAAAGAAATACATGCAGTTAACCAGAGCGTGCACTTAACTGTTGTGACCCAAAGAAGCTTGACATCTGATAAACATATATACAGTACTGTTTATTATTATACATACAGTATACAGTCTCAGTTAACTGACATTAGGCTTAATTGAAGTAATCAGTTATAGTCCTCTGTACACTCTTGGGTCTGTGAGTTCCATAGATTACGTCTGCCAGACGGTAAAGACTGTCATAGCACTGACATCCAATGGCCTCCAGATAGGCCCGCACGGTGTTGAGACTCTCCAGCGCTCTTGCAAAAGTGACGGGAGGAGGTTGTTGAATTTCATCAGCATGTGCCTCGCTGCTCATTTCTTCATCTGTTCCATCATCAGCCATTGTTGCCTGCGTGTAGGAGCATATCTCGACATGAGTGCTGTCTTCAGCTGTTTGTAGATCGTAATCAACAGCTACGTAGCAATGGAACTCCTCTTCAGTAACACCGGCTGGGATGTCAATAACCTCTTCATCTGACACGTTTGCAACAGCTGCATCAGTTTCGTCCCTCTCCACATCCTTAACAAAGCTTGCCCGTTTGTAGCAGTTTACAATGGTTGCCTGTGTAATATGATTCCAGGCTTTTTTCTGCATATGTAGGGAATCCAACAATGATAGATTACGAGCCAGTTCAACAGCACGTTTATCCTTGCCAGTCTGGTCATCTATAATGCTCATCAGACAACGTAGCACAAGAGCCCGATAATGTTGTTTCAAATTGGCTATTATGCCCTGATCCATAGGTTGGATCAGAGAAGTAGTGTTTGGTGGCAGGAAGACCACCTTGACGTTAGACAGCCTGACACCATCCCTGTGTGCAGCACAATTATCACAAAGCAGCAAAATCTGACACTTTTGTGCCCGCATTCTAGTGTCTAACTTCTTTAGCCACTGCTTCCAAATTTCCCCAGTCATCCACAAATTTGTGTTAGCCTCATATGACACAGGAAGTCGCTTCACTTTCTTGAAGCAATGGGGCTGTTTGCTCTTTCCAGTGACGAAGGGTTCCAACTTCTCACTCCCATCCATATTGCAGCACAGGAGTATTGTCAGTCGGTCCTTCGATGTTTTACATCCAGTAGTATTGGCATGTTTGAATGCAAGTGTTCCATTAGGAATTGCTCGCCAGTAGAGACCATTTTCGTCAGCATTGAAAATGTCACGAGGTGCAAACTTGTTCAAGTTGGTAGGAAGAACTGAAACAACCCAATTTTCAGCACCAAAGTCATCAGCATCTTGTTTCTCATCATGCTGTTTCTTGAATTTTTCTGCTGTTCCTCTCTTTCCATCTTTCCAACCATCCAACAGTGGCTTTGAATTCAGTCAGTCCAAGACTTTCTGCTACCTGGTTAGCTTTCTCCATAAGCAGTGGACCACTGACAGGAAACTGTCTGCTCCTGACTCAAGAAAGCATCTTCTACCTCCTCAGCTTTTCCCACCCGTTTTCGTTTCCGTTGTGGATTTGTATTGTTTTGCCAGTCTTCCAGAAGCTGGTCTTTCTGCTTCAAGACACGTGAAATTTGACTGGGAATGACACCATATTCTTTAGCAATAAATGCTTGACTTTCTTTGTTTTCTAATTTTTTAAGAACTTCTAGTCGTTCAGCCAGTGTTAAAGTCTTACAGTTCTGCTGCCACGATGACACCGACGACCTCGGTGCATGTTCCAACAACATTTTTTCCCCTAATCTGCCTGGGGCAGTTAAAGAGGCGGTAAATTTGAAATCTCAGTTGTCATGCGCCAATCGGCTTCCATATTCCATGCGCTCCCTTATACGGAGTCTTTCCTGCAGAGGAGCGGTCTTGAACCATGCATATAAGCGAATTTTGCACTTATCAGTGGTGCGCTAAAACGAAGTTTGTCCCCATAGAAATTGATGGTGCCAAAAACAGGACCGAAGTACGGCATGCAGTTAAACAAACATGCTCTTATCCGACGTGCACTTAAATGGAGTGCACTGTATTACTTTCCCTTGATTTACCTTAGACTCTTTTTCCCTTGGTTAAAACTAGATTCACTATTTAACAGCACATGGACTAGTGGCTCCTGAGCGAAGGCAAGTTTCAGGTTAGGGAATTTGTTTAGTTGCTCAAGCAAATTCCTTAAAAGTTTTTCTTCATGTTTTTTGAATTATGAAAGTCACATTCTGCAAAAAAAAAAAAAAAAAATAGATGAACTATGATATGCTAGATGCACAGCTTGCACAACTTAGTACAAGATAATCCACACGGTCAGATTATCTCTATACAAAGGAGTTTCCATTATATGAGGCAAATATGTACTCATGTTTGACAATTTAAACAAATTACTTTGTTCAAGAAATAAATTTAATGAATGAGTATTCTGAAGAAATAAAAATAAAAAGTATTTCCGCTTCTGTGAATAATTTGAAGTTTAATATAAAGACAAATTCTACAACAATAATAAGCATCAAATTTTTTTTGTTGTTGGCATCCATAGCTTGTTAATTTTTCAAACCATCATTAACCCAGGTCTTCTTTCCATCCACAAATTTAGGAAATTTGACAGCTAAACTTGAGCACCTGCATGTTTGGCTGAGGTTTTTAAAATGTAGCCACAAAAATGTAGGCCTATAATTAATTCATCCTTATTAGGTGCCTAGTACTGACCATCAACACTAGGTTGCTATTTTTTTGTTTTGCCCCACATCTGACATACCACATTCTTCTACTCTGAACCACACCTGGAGGCATTGAAGTATTTATCCGCCCTGTTCCAGAAAGAATCTAGAGCAGGAATCTCCGCCCATGTACAACAGCAACATGAAGGCACTGGCTCTATTTGTGTCTGTTCTCCACTATTATTATTTTTTAGAATTTGTCAGCTTCATTTTCATGAAGATGGTGTTTGTTTGATGCATACAGTATTCATTTCATACTAGATCATATTTGGTGAGTTGCAATATGCTAATTATAGTATTCATTTTATACTAAGTCACTTTATATGAAATCACATTTGATGAGCTGTATAAATGCTAACTACCATCTTCCACTTGCTCATATAGCAATATACATCTAGCCAAACAGGCTTTTCCTATTTAGATTTGAACTGGCCACCTCTGGATTGCAAGACCAGTGCTCTAACCACTAGGCCACTCCTTGCCATTCCTGTGGGGGGGAGGGGCAGTATGCAGGTCCCTGGGGGGGGGGGGAGGTATGTGTGTATCAGCAGAGGTATAACGAGGGTGTCGACATCCTTCTTTCAAACATTTTGGACGTCCTCAACTGCCCCCCCCCCCCCCCACACAGGGATGGCCAAATTGCAAGGGCACGGAGTGGCCTAGTGGCTAGAGCACTGGTCTTGCAATCCAGAGGTGGCCGGTTCAAACCCTCACTGTTGCTACTTGTGATCCAAAATCCAACTAAATAAAGGGGATGCTGGAGGCATAGCAGGCATGGATGTCCTTTCACAGAAACATTCAGGCATGGACATCCTTCTCACAAACATCCACATTTTGGACATCCTCAACTACCGTTGCAGGGATGGAGGCACAGAAATATCCAGTGTACCTGAATGTAACTCACCTTGAGCTACTACTGAAAAAGGTGTGAGCAAAATCTAAATAACTAGCGAAGGACGTCCTCAACTGCCGTCACAGAGGCATAGCGGACATCCTTCACCCATACTCTAAAGACAAAAGTTTTGGGGGGGGATGGGAGCTGGTTAGTGACCACTGCATGCCTTTTTTCATTCAGTTAGTGTATCAGTTAGTCCACTGCAGTGCCCCCTAGGGTGTCCGGTTGGTGTCCTGGCATGTCAGGGGGACCAGTGCACTATGAATGCTGGCTCCTTCCACGACCAAATGACTTAGATTTGGTCATTTTTCAGATGAGCGTCCTCGGTTTCCATTATCGCCGAAAACCAGGGATGACCATTTCTAAGGTCGACTTAAATGTTAAGATTTGGGCATCCCCGAACGTATTATCAAAACGAAAGATGGACGCCCATCTTGTTTCGATAATACGGGTTTCCCCGCCCCTTCACCGGATCGTCCTTAGAGATGGGCGCCCTTAGAGATGGTCGTCCCCATTCAATTATGCCCCTCCACTTTTCCTATTAAGCAAATAAGAATGCTAGGTAATAGGTGAAGATCTGCACCATGGTATTGTGAGGGGAACACAGTTGGTGTGAAAAGATAAGAATATGCCATAAAAAAATAAAAAATAAAAAAAGTTCTCAAAGTTCACCCTTTACTATCTACTGATAGGAACAATAGTCAGCCAGGAGTATATATTAAAAATAATGTTTATACAGAAAAGCAACACAGATACAGTAAAAACAGAAAACTTCACTTCAGTTTTAAGAACCCAAACACTATTTTTTAAGACAGATACCTAAGATAAAATGACCAGGAACATTTGATTCCAACACAAACTCCCTATCATCCAAAGCCACCTGTCAACCCAGCTGAAATTGTGATCACAGAACTCCTCTCACATGTAATGATAGATGGAATAGCAGGATATGGCAACGCAGGAGGTAGCAGTTTGAGGTGAGAATAAGATGGTTCTCTCACACTTGATCTCTGATGTGCTTGACTTCTCTCTCTTCCAGTCATTGTTGAAGATTTTGATGATTAAAATGATGATGATGATGACCTCGATCTTTGCATGTGCTTCTTTATACAGTCTGCTATCAGTAATTTCCTCCACATCTTGACAGCACAGTATCAGATGATTGGCTGGGGCCCTTTTGTTGTTGTTAAGCTCAACCACAGGAATGGTTCTCAAGTCAAATCCAGATACCCTCAAAACTTAGGGCTCCCCGTGGTATGGGGCTGCTTGACTGTATGACAGTAGGGCTCATTTTCAAAAGATAAAAACAATTAAATAGTAGCATAAAGCAGCATTTGGATGTTTATGCACTTTTTTTTTTTAGAAAAAAACATCCAAATTGGTATTTTTGAAAACTATTTTTTAGTTGTTTTTCTATGCTGTTCATCTGCAGTGCATCCAAATCTCAAGGGGGTGTGTTGGGGATGTGTTAAGGGCAAGATTTGGGCAATCCTAATGCTTCGACATTTTCCAGCTATAATGGAACAAAACAAAACCGTCCAGGACTAAAAGAAAGACATTTTGAGATAGACCTGCTTTTATAATGAATAATGAAAGGCAATAATTAAAGGTGCCCTAAATGGTCAGATGATCACTGGAGGGAATCAGGGATAACCTTCTCTTACTCCCGAAGTGGTCACTGACCCCCTCCCACCCCCAAAATGTGAATTAAAACATTACTTGTCAGCCTCAGATGTTATACTCATGTCCATTACAGCAGCATGTAGGTCCCTGGAGTAGTCTAGTGGTGGGTGCAGTACTGAAGACAAGTGGATCCAGACACATACCTCCCCCTAACTGTTACACTTGTGGTAGAAACTGTGATCCCTCCAAAACGCACCAGAGTGGAGGAGTGGCCTAGTGGTTAGAGTGGTGGACTTTGGTCCTGGGGAGCTGGGTTTGATTCCCACTACAGGCACAAGCAGCTCCTTGTGACTCTGGGCAAGTCACTTAACCCTCCATTGTCCCAGGTGCAAATAAGTACCTAAGCCGCATTGAGCCTGCCATGAGTGGGAAAGCACGGGATACAAATTAAAAAAAAAATAAGGTACCCACATATAGGTGCCCCCATAAGGGCTATTATAGTGGTGTACCGTTAGGGGTAATGGGTTTTGGAAGGCTTAGCAGACAAGATAAGGGAGCAATGGTGAGATGTGTATCTGGAAGCTTTTACTTGTGCATTGCAGTGCCTCCTAGGGTGCCCATTGCTCTCCTGGGATGTCTGGGGGATCAGTCTACTAAAAATGCTGTCTCTTCCTACATCCCAGTGACTTGATTTTCTCTGCACAAAGCACAAAACCTTTTTTGAAATGGTATTTTTGCAAAGAAAAAGATGTTTTTCTTTTTGTGCTCAGTGTGTTTTTCTTTGGGGACCATTTTGGGAAAAATAATGCCCCAAACACCAGCCATTGGGATGTATGGAGGCTATTATTCTTAGTAGTTTGTCCATATAGACATCCCAGCAGAGCAGTGGGGCAGTTTGGGGGCACTACAGTGGACTTCACATAAAATGTCCCAGGTACACATCGCACCATAGCCCCTTATTTTGCATGATGAACCCTCCAGGAACAGAGTAAAACTTCACTGTACACTACTACAAGAGCCCTCAAGCTTACAGGTTTCACCTATATGTAGATACAGTAGGTATATAGTATATTTTGGGGGAGATCACATGTTCCACCAGAAATATACCAGTTAAAGTGGGATATGGGCCTTGGTTCCCTTCTCTACAGTCCACTGCACTGATGACTAGGTTACTCCTGGAACCTGCCTGCTGCTCTAACAAGAATGGCCATCATATATGAAGCTGTCATAGAGCATGGTATATACTGTCACTGTCACATCTTAGGGAGGGGTCTGTGACCACTAGGGGAGTAAAAGGGGTTATTCCTTAATCCATCCAGTGGTCTTTTGGTCGTGTAGGGTATCTTTTGGTCACTTATTCATGACTGAAACATGAAAAAGTCTTAATTTTGCCCCTAGACATTTTCATTTGTTTCATTATTGTAGAAAAACATTTATCTTTTGCTGCCACCCATTTCCCACCCATAACACAGCCCCTTGAAATTTGGATGAACTGTGGAGATAAACATCTAAAATTGGAGTGTCAAAAATTACAACTTGGATGTCTATGACAGAAAAATGCCCATCTACCACCTTATGGGATTTTTTGGACTTTTTTTGTTTTGAAAATGAGCCTCTTACATCCTAAGTACCAAAGGCAGAAAATAATGTGGGTAAAGCCTATATATTTTACGGATATGTAGGTATATGTACATATATATGCCAGTTAGTACAATCTTTCAAACAAAATGTATGTACACAAATTGCAATTGAATTGAATTTGGAATTGACGCCTATGTTTACTAAGGTGCGCTATGGACGCGTTAGCATTTTTAACGTGTGTAAGTGGTTTACGCATGTTAAATGCTAACACGCCCATAGAAATGTATAAGTGCATTAGCGTTTAATGTGCCTTAAATTTAAGGGCACATTTGAAACGCTAACACACCTTAGTAAACATACCCCTGAATTTGAATAATGTTTTTTTATTGCTATAACATAAATCAAATAATAAGAACTATTTCTATATGGTATCAACAGTTAACTAACCAAAGCAAGTTCTGCAACTTGTCAAGGACCCATTGACGCAAAAGAATAATGGTGTATATCCACCTGAAAAAAGATCAGCCAAAAGAAAAAGAAAAACACAAAAAGAAATGGTGTGTCCATGACAAGAAAGTCAAATGAAAAACCAAAAAGAAAAACTGCAAAAACCAAATAAAATGAAAAAAGGAAAAATGTAAATATAGAAATAAAAAATAAAACAGGAATACAATATCCAGAAAATGTCTTCTATCATAACCTATATTAAGGAAGCAAGAATGAGTGAGTTATACAAAAGAGATCTGTTGTCTTTGTTGTGCTACAATAAGAAATAGAATGATCCAGAGGCTAGTGGAAAATGGAATGACAAAGGTAAATAGTAAATTATGGCTTAAAACATCCTTAACAGTACAAAGACAGCAGGAAATGGGCTGATGACGCAAAAGACCAGGGGCCTTGTTTACTAAGCTGCATTATAGGCACGTTAGTGTTTTTAATGCGTGTTAACCATGTACATCTGTTAACCGTGTACACACCTACAATATCCCTATAGGTATCTGCATGGTTAGCCCATAAGATAATTGTAGATGAGTTAAAAATGCTAACGTTCATTAGTAAACAGGGCCCCAGGACAACAGTCTGATATCTAAAATAATTTTATTATTAAAAACTTGACATAGATCTGTGTTTCGGCCAAAGGCCTCACTCAGGAGTTTAAAACACAAACATTAAAAAATACTGGTGAATAGAAATATATAAAATGTTAAGAGCATATCTAGTTATAATAATTAACATATATAAATCAGAATATATATCCATGTAGAAGACATTAATAAATACTCATCAGTAAAAATATATAAAATGTAAAATAATATCTGATTGCATTAATCAAAATATAAATAATGAAACAGCACAAGGATCCTTGTGAAAAAAATCATTGTGAAAAAAAATGTAAAAAAACAATAATAAAAAAACTTATATGAATGAGGAGAACACTAACTTGTGAAATCACATTACATATGTGACAAAACACTGATGGATGCATATATACATAGAAACATATTTAAAATACAGTGCACTCCATTTAAGTGCACGTCAGATAAGCACATGCTCTGTTTAACTGCATGCCGTACTTCGGTCCCGTTTTTGGCACCATCAATTTCTATGGGGACAAACTTCGGTTTAGCGCACCACTGATAAGTGCAAGATTCGCTTATATGCATGGTTCAAAACTGTTCCTCTGCAGGAAAGATTCCGCATAAGCGCGCGCATGGAATATGGAAGCTGATTGGCGTGTGACAACCAACGAGATTTCAAATTTACTGCCTCTTTAACTGCCACAGGCAGAATAACTGAAAGAATGTTGTTAGAGCGTACACTGGGGTCTGTAAGACTTTAACACTGGCTGAACGAATAGAAGTTCTTTAAAAATTAGAAAACATCAAAGTCAAGCATCTATTGCTAAAGAATATGGTGTCAATCCCAATCAAATTTCACGTGTCTTGCAGAAAGACCAGCTTCTGGAAGACTGGCAAAACAATACAAATCCACAACGGAAATGAAAACGGGTGGGAAAAGCTGAGGAGGTAGAAGATGCTCTTCTTCAGTGGTTTTCTCGAGTCAGGAGCAGACAGTTTCCTGTCAGTGGTCCACTGCTTATGGAGAAAGCTAACCCAGTGGCGTAGCTAGGGTAGTTGACACCCGGGGCCGGTCATTTTTTAACACCCCCCTCCAAAATCCAGTACTAGGCATACTGAGAATACAAAACTCTCAGGATCTCTAGAGCAATTCTACCATACCATAAGCAGTAATTTCTACGAGTCATATAAGGAAAAGGAAAGCATCTTAAACACTAAAGTGAGCACTAGAACATCAATTCACCTATGGTAAAACAAAACCATACAGACTAGTACAGATCGTCGAACCTGCACAGTCAATGCCAACTGAAAGCCGTGTCTTTTTCACAAACACAGATAAACCCTAAACCACTATAGAATAAGTGATCATAAACTTTCTATTTAGACAAAAATTAAACTGAACCCCTAAGAGGCCAGACTGAGCATACAATGCAACAACACAGAAACAGAAAATGTCCCCTAGCACTGTGCGAAATATAAAGACAGCAGATGTAAATTTGAAAAAACTAACCAATACCAACCAATACCAATCACTTTACAAATTAACAAATAGAAATAAAACAAATATAGAAAATAAAATAATACCATTTTATTGGACTAATACATTTAGCTTTCAGAGGTCAAAACCTCCTTCCTCAGATCAATACAGTATAGTGCTGTTACAGTATCCTATCCTGACCTGAGGAAGGGGGTTTTGTTCTCCAAAAGTTAGTCAAAATATATTAAAATTAGTCCAATAAAGATTACCTTATTTCCATGGTCTATATATAAGCATTTATTAACACAGCTACAATACTACTTTATCCTAAAGCAAAAAAATAAATATATATATTTTATTTACAGTTTGTTGTCTCTGGTTTCTGCTTTCCTCATCTTCTTTTCACTGTCTTCCTTCCATCCAGCATCAGCCTTCTCTCTCCCATCCCCGCCACCCAATGTCTGCCCTCTCTCCCTGCCCCTTCCATCCACTGTCTGCTCTCTCTCTCCCATCCACATTTGCCCTCTCTCTCCCTTTCATCTAGCATCTGCCCTCTATCTCTGCCCCTTCCATCCACCCGGTCTGCCCTCTCTCTCTCTCCCCCTTCCATCCACTGTCTGCTCTTTCACTCCCTTCTATCCACTGTCTTCCCTTTCTCTCTGCCCCTTCGATCCACCATTTGCCCTCCCTCTCCCTCTCCCATCCATCAAGGGTCTGCCCTCCCTCTCACTCCCCCCAGTCACTTCTCCCATTCCCCGCTTCAGCCCCCAGTCCCCAGTTTAAGCCCCAGCCCTTTTCTCCCACCAGTCCCGAACTGCAGTCCCAGCCACTTCTCCCTGTCCCCTTTTCAGCCCCCAGTCCCCTTCTGCCCCTGCCCTTTTTCAGCTCCAAGTTCCAGTCCCCTTCATGCACATGCCTTGCATTAGGGCCCCCTTTTCATCTCCAGCCCCATTCTCTCACCTGCTCACCTTTTCAGCCCCAAATCCATTCTCCCACTTGCCCCTGCCCCAGGCATGACCCCATTCTCCCTCCTGCCCCCTTTTCTGACCCCAGTTCCTTCCAGCTCCACGCCCCTTCTCCCATCTGTCCCCCAGACCCAGTTCCCTTCTCCCATCTGACTCCCCGCCAACCCATTCCGCACTTGCCTATCCTCAGCTCCGTCCAGAATCTGCTACTCCCACCCAAAGTCCTCTCTTCCTGCCACCTCCCTCAGCCTGTCTTTAAACAGAAACCTCCAAAGCAGTGGTGAGGAACAGCGCCTCGCGTCTGCAGGTAAAAGAAGTCGATCGTCTTATTGGGCCTTCTCTTCCCTCACTCTGCCCCGCCCTTCCGGAAATAGGAAGTTGCATCAGAGGAGGGCGGGACAGAGTGAGGGAAGGCCCAATGAGATAATCCACTTCTTTTACCTCCAGATGCGAGGCGCTGTGCCTCGCTATTGCTTTGAAGGTTTGTTTTTAAAGGCAGGGACCAGGTGCGGGGGGGGGGGGCAGAATGAAGAGGACTTTGGGTGGGAACAGCGGGAGAGGCACCCCCCCTTGTGCTGGCACCCAGGGAGGACCTCCCCTCTGCCCCGCCCTTGCTACGCCACTGAGCTAACCAGTTAGCTGAAAGTCTCGGACTAACTGAATTCAAAGCCACTGTTGGATGGTTGGAAAGATGGAAGGAGAGGAACAGCATAAAATTCAAGAAACAGCATGATGAGAAACAAGACACTGATGACTTTGGTGCTGAAAATTGGGTTGTTTCAGTTCTTCCTACCATCTTGAACGAATTTGCACCTCGTGACATTATCAATGCTGACGAAAATGGTCTATACTGGCGAGCGATTCCTGATGGAACACTTGCATTCAAACATGCCGAAACTACTGGAGGTAAAACATCGAAGGACCGACTGACAATCCTTCTTTACTGCAATATGGATGGGAGTGAGAAGTTGAAACCCCTCGTCATTGGAAAGAGCAAACAGCCCCGTTGCTTCAAGAACGTTAAGTGACTTCCTGTGTCATACAAGGATAACGCAAATTCATGGATGACTGGGGAAGTTTGGAAGCAGTGGCTATAGAAGTTAGACACTAGAATGCGGGCACAAAAGCGTCAGATTTTGCTGCTTTGTGATAATTGTGCTGCACACAGGGATGATGTCAGACTGTCTAACGTCAAGGTGGTCTTCCTGCCACCAAACACTACCTCTCTGATCCAACCTATGGATCAGGGCATAATAGCCAATTTGAAACAACATTATCGGACACTTGTGCTACGTCGTCTGATGAGCGTTATGGATGACCAGACTGGCAAGGATAATCGTGCTGTTGAACTGGCTCGTAATCTATCACTGTAAGAGTCCCTACATATGCAGAAAAAAGCCTGGAATCATGTTACACAGGCAACCATTGTGAACTGCTACAAGTGGGCAAGCTTTGTTAAGGATGTGGAGAGGGACGAAACAGATGCAGCTGTTGCAAATGCGTCAGATGAAGAGGTTATTGACATCCCAGCTGGTGTTACTGAAGAGGAGTTCCATCGCTACGTAGCTGTTGATTACGATCTATAAACAGGTGAAGACAGCACTGATGTCGAGATATGCACCTACACGCAGGCAACAACGGCTGATGATGAACACATGCTGACGAAATTCAACAACCTCCTCCTGTCACTTTTGCAAGAGTGCTGGAGAGTCTCAACACCGTGCAGGCCTATCTGGAGGCCACTGGATGTCAGTGCTATGACAGTTTTTACCGTCTGGCAGACGTAATCTATGGAACTCACAGACCCAAGAGTGTACAGAGGACTATAACTGATTACTTCAAGTAAGCCTAATATCAGTTAACTGAGTCTGTACGTATAATAATAAACAGTACTGTACATATGTTTATCAAATGTCAAGCTTCTTTGGGTCACAACAGTTAAGTGCACGCTCTGGTTAACTGCATGTATTTCTTTGGTCCCAGACCCTTGCACTTAAGCGGATTGCACTGTACATAGAGATGTATTTTCAAAGCACTTAGACTTAGAAAGTTACATGGAAAGGCGTTTTCAATAGTGTGTCTAAGTCGGACTTTGGACGTCTTGTGCTAAACATACCAAATCCAAATAGGAAATATACCCATTTAAAAAAAAATACTGTCTATTTTCTTAACTACTGTTTTGAATAAGGTTTTGTGCTTTGTGTGTTTATCTTTAAGTCGTTTTTAAAAAGAATGCACAAATTGAAGCCATTGGGATGTAGAAGGGGCCAGCATTTTTAGCAGACTGGCTCCCCAGATATCCCAGGAGAGCAATGGGACACCTTAGGGGGTACAGCTGTGGACTTCATATAAATGCTCCCAGGTACACATCTCACTATTGCTCCCTTATCCTGTCTGCTGAGCCCACCAAAACCCACTACCTCCAACTGTACACCACTACAATAGCCTTATGGGTAAAGGGGGCACGTATATATGGGTACTGTGGGTTTCTGGTGAGTTTGGGAGGGTTCACAGTTTCCTCTACAAGTGTAGCAGGTAGGGGGAGGTATGTGCCTGGGTTCACCTGTCTACAGTGCACTACACCCACCACTAGATTACTCCAGGGACCTGCAAACTACTCTAATGGACTTGGCTATAACCTCTGAGGCTGTCATAGAGGTTGGTGAGTACTATTTTTATTCACATTTTTTGAGGTGGGAGGGGGGTCACTGGCCACTAGGTAGTAAAGGGGGTCATTCCTGAATTCCTCCAGTGGTCATCTGGTCATTTGGGCTACCTCTTTGTGTCTTACTCATTTGAAAAACAAATCTAGACCAAAATGTTGAAGTTTTCATCCTAGACATTTTGGTTTTCTTCCATTATGACTGTAAAACATCCAAATTTTAGGAACGCCCAAATCCCATCTTTGTCATGCCCCCGACATACCCCTTTGTGATTTGGATGCACTGCAGATGAAATGCATAGATAGCTGTCTGTAAAACAGGTTTCAAAAATACTGATTTGGACGTTTTGAAATGGCGCTTGCCATGATGTAATATTGTAAGCCACATTGAGTCTGTAAATAGGTGGGAAAATGTGGGATACAAATGCAATAAATAAATAAATACGTCAAAATGGGGCTTTATGACACTTTTTGGACATTTTTCTCTTTTGAAAATGAGCCCAATAGTAACCTATGGAACTTTGTAAGTCTAAGTGCTTTGAAAATCTACCCCATAAAGGGTAGATTTAAAATTTGACCTCTCATTAAACTATTAATACCATTATACAATTCTATTAATAAATCACTGGAAATATTTTTCACATATTATTTAAATGTATATTTTTCATCTAAAAGTCTTTTTTAAAATAGTTAGTTCATTGACAGGCATACAAATTAACAGCAGTGACAATGTCATGCATGGTTTTACCTTGGGCATTTAAAGTTCTTGCTGTATCTGTATCTTATGTTTAATATATTTCATATCAGCTTGTAGATCTTCTACTGCCCCTTTAAATTCCAAATTAATATGACATTAGCAATGGACACAGCTGAGCTGAACAAAGGCCCAATATAGTAAACAAAAGTGGCCCTGTGGCAAATTCCACAAATTGTCTAGATCTTGTGTTTACTGATTGCATGGGCTGTATGATAACATATTCCATCTGGCTTTCAATAATCTGCACATTGATTGTAGTGTGATTTAGATGTGTTGCATCCACTTTCTTATGGAAGAGTATCTGCTAGAGCTATTAAAATGCTTCCACATAACACTTTTACCATGTAAAAGACAAAAAGGCCCTGGTAAGTTAACCTAGATGAGACAAGTCACACTCGGGGGCCCTTTTACAAAGCAGTGGTAAGCCTAACGCTGGCTTACCACACGCAATCCCAGAACTACCGCCAGCCCAATGTGACCGCCAGTGGTTGTTTCAGCTCGAGCATGCGCCATTTTGGTTGTACCAGGAATATTTTTTTTTGTAGTGTGGTGCTATCCCGGCAGCAATTGGGCATCACCCTCAATGGGTGGCAGAAAGTGCTTCCCGCCGCATAGCCAGCGATAAAAGTTATCTTGCCACATGGCCATTTGGGGGAAGGTATTTTACCCACTGTAGTAAAAAGGGCCCTGGCACGCAGGAAAAACAGTCCCTGTTGCTACTGCAGGGCCCTTTTTCCTGCAGCTTAGTAAAAGGACCCCTCAGTTAATAGGTGAGGGGCGATCAATCTCAGAATTACCTGTGCTGGAATAGACTATGACTGCTGCTGCTGCTACCTGCCAGCGCTGTAACCCGTCCCAACTTCGATGAGGTAACTTTTAAAATTCAGAGGGAGGAGGGAGGGAGCTGGGTGAGAGGGGGGCCTTTGGAGCTGGGAGGGAGGCCTTGGAGCTGGGGGCCCTAGGGGGGGAAGCCCTGGAGCTGTGGGCCCTAGGGGGGAGGGGGCCTTGGAGCTGGGAGGGAGCAGCTCGGAGGGAGCGGCGGCCGGCCCTGGAGCTAGGGTGGGGGCGGGGCTAGGGTGGGGCCCAATCAAATTGGTCTGCATAGGGTCCTGCACTTGCTACTACTACTATTTAGCATTTCTATAGCGCTACAAGGCATACACAGCACTGCACAAACATAGAAGAAAGACAGTCCCTGCTCAAAGAGCTTACAATCTAATAGACAAAAAATAAATAAAGTAAGCAAATCAAATCAATTAATGTGAACGGGAAGGAAGAGAGGAGGGTAGGTGGAGGCGAGTGGTTACAAGTGGTTACGAGTCAAAAGCAATGTTAAAGAGGTGGGCTTTCAGTCTACATTTAAAGGTGGCCAAGGATGGAGCAAGACGTAGGGGCTCAGGAAGTTTATTCCAGGCGTAGGGTGCAGCGAGACAGAAGGCGCGAAGTCTGGAGTTGGCAGTAGTGGAGAAGGTAACAGATAAGAAAGATTTATCCATGGAGCGGAGTGCACGGGAAGGGGTGTAGGGAAGGACGAGTGTGGAGAGATACTGGGGAGCAGCAGAGTGAATACATTTATAGGTTAGTAGAAGAAGTTTGAACAGGATGCGAAAACGGATAGGGAGCCAGTGAAGGGTCTTGAGGAGAGGGGTAGTATGAGTAAAGCGACCCTGGCGGAAGATGAGACGGGCAGCAGAGTTTTGAACCGACTGGAGAGGGGAGAGGTGACTAAGTGGGAGGCCAGCAAGAAGCAGATTGCAGTAGTCTAAACGAGAGGTGACAAGGGTGTGGATAAGGGTTTTGGTAGAGTGCTCGGAAAGAAAGGGGCGGATTTTACGGATGTTGTAAAGAAAGAAACGACAGGTCTTGGCGGTCTGCTGGATATGAGCAGAGAAGGAGAGAGAAGAGTCAAAGATGACCCCAAGGTTTCGAGCTGAAGAGACAGGGAGAATGAGAGCGCCATCAACAGAAATAGAAAACGGGGGGAGCGGGGAGGTGGGTTTGGGGGGAAAATAAGAAGCTCGGTTTTGGTCATATTTAATTTCAGGTGGCGTTGAGACATCCAGGCAGCAATGTCAGACAAGCACGCTGAAACTTTGGTTTGGATGCAAGGTGAGATATCAGGGGTAGAAAGGTAGATTTGGGAGTCATCAGCATAGAGATGGTAGGAAAAGCCATGGGATGAGATTAATGAACCAAGGGAAGAAGTGTAGATAGAAAAGAGGAGGGGACCAAGAACAGAACCCTGAGGTACGCCGACAGGCAGAGGAATAGAAGTAGAAGAGGATCCACCAGAGTGAACACTAAAGGTGCGGGGGGAGAGGTAGGACGAGAACCAGGAAAGGACAGAGCCCTGGAATCCGAGGACAGGGTATCGAGAAGTATGCTGTGATCAACAGTGTCAAAAGCAGCGGAAAGATCAAGAAGAATGAGGATGGAATATTGACCTCTGGATTTAGCCAGTAATAGGTCATTGGAGACTTTAGTAAGCGCAGTTTCGGTTGAGTGGAGAGGGCGAAAACCAGATTGTAGTGGGTCAAGAATAGCATGTGAGGAGAGAAAATCAAGGCAGCGGCGGTGAACAGCACGCTCAAGTAATTTGGAGAGAAAAGGAAGGAGGGAGATGGGTCGGTATTTAGAGGGACAAGTAGGGTCGAGTGAAGGCTTCTTAAGGAGAGGTGTGACCACAGCATGTTTAAAGGCAGCAGGGACAGTCGCAGTGGAAAGTGAGAGGTTGAGAATGTGACAGATAAAAGGAATAAGAGCAGGAGAGATGGCATTAAGAAGGTGGGTGGGAATGGGATCAGAGGAACAGGTGGTACATTTTGAGGAAGAAAGGAGAAGTGTAGTTTCCTCAATAGTAACTTCAGGAAAGGAGGAAAGGGAATGAGGGGAAGGAGAGAGAGGGGAACGGACTAGTGGAGGGAGAGCTGGTGATGTAGAGAAAGCAAGGTTTATCTTTTGAACCTTGTTGTGAAAGAATTCAGCAAGGGTCTGAGGAGATAATGAAGGGGGAGTTGGGGGAGGGGCACCTTGAGGAGAGAGTTCAATGTGGTGAAGAGAAGTCGAGGATTAGAGCCAAGAGAGTTGGTCAGTTGGATATAATAATCCTGTTTGGCACGTAAAAGAGCAGATTGGAAGGAGGTCAGCATGAACTTAAAGTGTAAGAAATCAGCAAGGGCCTGAGATTTCCGCCAGAGGCGTTCGGCGGAGCGGGTACAGGAACGTAGGTAGCGGATATTAGAAGTCAGCCAAGGTTGGGGTTTTGTACGCCTTACAGGGCGGGTCATCAAAGGTGCAAGAGTGTCTAAGGCAGAGGATAGAGTATTGTTGTAAGAAGAAACAGCTTCGTTGACAGACGTGGATGGTACCACAGTAGAGAGGAGGTTTGAAACATGGGAGGATAGAGATGAAGGGTCAATATCGTGAAGATTCCTAGATAAATTAGATAGGATAGGACGGGACTGGGAGGGAGGAGATTTAAGTGTGAAAGTTATAAGATGGTGATCAGAGGAGGGATGATCAGAGGCAAGGAAACTAGAAGGTGAACAGTTGGAGGAGAAGATGAGATCAAGACAGTGACCATTTTGATGAGTGGGGGAGGTGGAGCATAGTTGGAGATTAAAGGACGGCGTTAAAGCGAGTAACTTGGAAATATAAGAGTTGGAAGGATCATTAGCAGGAATATTAAAGTCACCAAGGATGAGAGAGGGGGAGGAAGGATCATGGAAGAAGGCAAGCCAGGCGTCAAAGTCACTGAGAAAGGATGAAAGGGACTTATCAGGGGGATGATAAATGACCGCTATTCGAAGAGGCAGAGGAGAGAAAGGGCGGATAGAGTGGACTTCAAAGGAGGAAAAACAGTGAGATTGAGGTGGAAGAACAGGTTGAAATCTGGAGGAGGGAGAGAGAAGTAGTCCAACACCGCCCCCACGGCCAGCAGGGCGAGGAGTATGTGAAAATAGATAACCGCCATGGCACAGGGCTGCGACTGAAGCAGAGTCATCAGGGCAGAGCCAGGTTTCTGTTATGGCGAGCAGATGGAGTTGACGCGAGATAAAGAGGTCCTGGATATAGGGGAGTTTGTTACAGATAGAGCGGGCATTCCATAGGGCGCAAGAGAAGGGCAGAGAAGAGGAGGGGAGTAGAGGAATAGAGATGAGGTTAGAGAGGTCACAGTGAGATCTGTAGAGTTTGGATAATAGTTGGTGAGGAGGACCAGGATTGGGATTGATGTCACCAGCTGAGAGTAAGAGAAGGAGTAAAAGAGAGCGGAGGAGAGTAGGAGAGGTGTGGCCACGAAGGCGTCGAAGGCGAGAGGTGTTTAGGTGGAATGGGGAAGGCAAAATGGAGGGAAGAAAGAGACGGAGATTAAAAGCCAAGAGGGAGGAAGAGGATAGGAGAGAAGGTGAGGTGATGAAGTCAATGGATGGGAAGTGAGTTCCTGTAGCGGAGAGAGGTAGGGGGTGAGGAAAAAGATTAGGAAGGGACAGAGCTAGGAAGAGAATGTGAATAGGGGCCATAAATGATTAAGGTACTTTAGCAACTGGAAAAAGATTAGATACAAAGAGAAAAATGCCCCGCGCGCCATTAGGCGCGCGGAACCTAGAGCGGAGGCCCTGAGTGGATCGGGGTGGACCTGGGTGTCACCCCGGATACAGCTGTGAGGAAATGCAGAAGGGCTGCAAGTCCTCCACAGCACCTGGTGGGAGCGCTGGGCACCTAGAGCAGAGGCCCTGAGTGGATCGGGGTGGACCTGGGTGTCACCCCGGATACAGCTGTGAGGAAATGCAGAAGGGCTGCAAGTCCTCCACAGCACCTGGTGGGAGCGCTGGGCACCTAGAGCGGAGGCCCTGAGTGGATCGGGGTGGACCTGGGTGTCACCCCGGAGAAGGCTGTAAGGATATGCAGATGAGCTGCAAGTCCTCCACAGCACCTGAAAGGCAGCCGGTGGTAGAGGTGGGCACCTCTCAGCTGAGGAAAGGCTTACCAGGGGTTAGGCCGAAGCCAGCATTCCTCCCCCTGAGGGTCGCCTGATCCTAGCCAAAAAGCACCTGGAAACTCTGTGCACTTGGAGAGAAGGCCCTGGGAAGATCGGGGTGGAACTGGAGTCACCCCGGATACAGCTGTGAGGAAATGCAGAAGGGCTGCAAGTCCTCCACAGCACCTGGTGGGAGCGCTGGGCACCTAGAGCGGAGGCCCTGAGTGGATCGGGGTGGACCTGGGTGTCACCCCGGAGAAGGCTGTAAGGATATGCAGATGAGCTGCAAGTCCTCCACAGCACCTGAAAGGCAGCCGGTGGTAGAGGTGGGCACCTCTCAGCTGAGGAAAGGCTTACCAGGGGTTGGGCCGAAGCCAGCATTCCTAAGACCGGCCCTGTGAGTACTGCTGGTGTCCACCTCACATAAATATTATAAAATGTGTTTAGGATTCCAAGGAATCCATCCCGATAGACTAAACCTATTCTGTGTGTGTGTAGCCAGATCATTTCCTCCACTGTAACCTGTGCTAGGGGCAATTCCTCTATAGACCTCTGGGAATGAGAAAACAAATGAATAATCTACTTACAAGCTCATTTTCAAAAGAGTATGAAGTCCATCTTTTGACATAAATGGGAAGATAGACGTCCTTCTCCCAAAGGTGTCCAAATTGGTATAATCGAAACCTGATTTTGGACATCTCCAACTGCAGTCCATTGCAAGGACATCCAAATTTCAAGGGGGTGTGTCAGAGGTGTAGCGAAGACAGGACTTAGGTGTGCCTAACACTTGGACGTCTTTGACCCATAATCGAAAAAAGCAGGGACGTCCCTGACAAACACTTGGACGTTTTCACCCGGACGTGTTTTGTTTATAAATAAGGCACAAAAAGGTGCCCGAAATGACCAGATGACCACCAGAGGGAACCGGGGATGACCTCCCGTTACTCCCCCAGTGGTCACTAACCCCCTCCCACCCTCAAAATCATCTTTAAAAATATTTCCTGCCAACCTCAGATGTCATACTCAGGTCCATGACAGAGCATGCAGGTCCCAGGAGCAGTTTTAGTAGGTACTGCAGTGCACTTCAGACAGGCGAACCCAGGTCCATACCCCCCCTACCTGTTACATTTGTGGAGGAAACAGCGAGCTCTCCAAAACCCACCACAAACCCACTGTACCCACATCTAGGTGCCCCCTTCACCCGTAAGGGCTATGGTAGTAGTGTACAGTTGTAGGGAGTGGGTTTGGGGGGGGGGGGGCTCAGCACACAAGGTATGGGAGCTATGCACCTGGGAGCAATTTCTGAAGTCCACTGCAGTGCCCCCTAGGGGGGTCCTGGCATGTCCGGTTGGTGTCCTGGCATGTCAAGGGGACCAGGGCACTAGAAATGCTGGCTCCTCCCATGTCCAAATGGCTTGCATTTGGATATTTTTGACTTGGACGTCTTTGCTTTTGAAAATCGCCAAAAGTCAGAGACATCCAAATCCAAGGATGTCCAAATCTAGGGACATCCAAATTTAAGGACTTCCTTGGATTTGGATGTCCCTGACGCTATTTTCGAAAAGAAAGATGGATGTCCATTTTTTTTTTTCAAAAATACGGTTTTCCCCGCCCCCAGATTTGGACGTTTTTCAAAGACGTCCAAATCGCAACTTGGACGTTTCTTTCGAAAATGCCCCTCTTAGTCTCATTAATGGGTTTATGTGGGAAGATGACAGTTATTCTGTCCTGCCTCTGCATGCTAACTGGGTTATTTCTTTGGTGCACCTGCCTGATTGTAGCCCAGCTCCTTGTTCCATGCTACCTCTGCAGGAGGTTTCATATTCTGTTACTTGCTGGTGTCTTTCACTTCAGGCTTTATGCTAGTAGCCTGTATTCCTCTTGCAGATTTAGGGGCTCATCTGGAACTAGATAACATCTATTTGCCCATATTTTTTGAGGTGGGTCAACCTTGAAATATAGATAACCTCTATTCAACCAGATTTGGGGGCTATCCTCTGTGATATACCTTTCCTTTCTTTGTTTTTCTTTGGCATAGTTTGGGAGTGATATTGCTTATAATCATATTTGTTTGCTGATAAGAATAAACACATAGCTCCTTCTCATAGAAGGGGGGGGGGGGCGATGATATTGCTGGCTTAACTATTGGATCTTTGAGTGTTACTATATGGTGATTGTAACATTTTAGTAGCATACAGATTAAGAAAATTTCCACTGAAGAAAGTTTGAAGGGGTACATATTCAAAAGGATTTAACTGGGAAGGAGAGGCTTCTGCTTGGTTAAACCACACTGACCTCTGCCTTTGCATCTGCATCTCTATTTAGGTACAGCTCTTGATAGCACCATTTCAGATGATTGGCTGGAGCCCTTTTGTCTTAGCTAAGCCCAACCATAGGAATGTCTTATCAGATGTTGGACTATCTGGAGGCCCATCATGTGCTGGATGATAATCAAGTGGACTTCTGCCGTTTTCATAGAACTGAAATGCTACCAGTGGATCTCTTAGATAACATGCATCAGATGTTGGATCATAGCCAGCAGGGTATTTTATTATTGTTGGATATGTCGATGGCATTTGATACTGTGACTCAAAGAATGTTAATGCAATGTATTTCTAAGGTGGACCTCAGTGGAGGGATCCTACAGTGGTTTCAGTCATATTTGATGGGAAGAGTTCAAATGGTGAAAGGAGGGGGATAAATCTTTGAGATCGTGGCCCTTGGCTTACAGTGTCCCTTAGGGTTCAGTTCTGTCCTTTTATTTGTTCAATTTGTACTTTCTACCCATTTGTTTAACTATGTATAAGGTGGTGTTACATTTCTTTGCTCATGCTGATGATGTGCAATTGTTGATCGCGCTTGTCCAAGAATCAGATGCCCTGGGGTTTTCAGGTAGACAATGGATTTTTATGTCATTTGCTTCATATAATGCAGTTGAAATTGAATATTGCTATGACTGAGCTGTTGTGGACATCTAATCAGATGAGGGATCTTCCCCCTGCTTGAGAATGGTTCGGATTTGGTTTGGATCCAGTCAGGGTTTGGGGATTTAAATGGATTTGGGTTTGAAGTTGATTAATTTTAAATATACCACTTTGTACCAGGTATTAAAGTGGTCTACATGACTCAAAAAAGGACAAATAATTAATACTGAATATAGCAAAACCATATCAAATCAGTATGAAAATAACTAAAACAACCAAGTCATTAAAATTGTGAGGAGATCTTTTTTGGTTCTATCTGCCTGTTATGGCCATATCCTCTGAGAAGAACCTTGCATTGGTAGACAGACCACTAGTAATGTTGTAACTTGATCTTTATAATATGGTTTTCTTGTGGCTGCCACAGAGGGATGTGCACCAGTTAAAAATGGTGCAGAATAAGGCAGCCCAATTAGTTAAAGATTTGAGGAAAAAATGTACCATTGTTCCGCCAGGTCTGATCCAGCTATTCTGGCTGCCTATTATGTTTTTTACTTGATGTTCAAGGCATTGGATAGTCTTACAATTTGGCAAGCCAGTTGATCGTTATGCCCCGGTATAGCACTGTACTTGCAGGGATCTGGCATGTCATATGTACTGGTTGTACATTTTATGCAAAAGGTGTGCAATTGAGACAGGTCTTTCTCAATTTGAGTACTGTGGTGGTTGAATTTGGTTCCTAGTGTATTGAAGCATGAGAAGGATCTGAGTAGTTATGAGGTTGACAGAAGATTCATTTGTTTAGATGTGTGTTTAAGGAGGGAGGGTGAATTGTGCTAGATCCATCCTGGATCTGTCCTGTGGGTTGTATAGGGCACATGTGTTATAAGAGGGGTTGAGACTCATTAAGATGTGGGGAGGGTAAGATGGGCTATTGTTTCCACTATACTTCTATGATTTGACTTGTTATATGGGGGTGGCAATTAGGAGGTACTGTTTGAAGTTTTTATATTTTTGGATGTAATTTGTATTTGGTTGTACACTCTATAGGGCAAATTTGGATACTATGGTACATAAATATAAATAAATAAATGGCCACAGATCCCTTGACATTCTGGGCACACAAATTAACAGTCTGGCGTGAGCTGGCCAAGGTTGTCCAGCACTTCCTATTTTGCTGTCCAACTTATGTGCCCAGTGAACATATATTCTCCATGACAAAGGATATTGTGGATTCCCATCTTATTTGGCTAACACCAGAGTCGGAGGAAAATCTAGTGTTTGTTCCCCTAAATTTTTATGTGACTGGGAAGAGAAATGAGAGTAGAGCTCCACTAAAGCATAGTTGCCCTCACTATGTGCCCTAAGTGACTTATGGTATTGACAGTTTCCATTGCAGTCTCTCTGGGCTGTTGCCCATTTCGTTTAGCCCCATACACCAAAACCTAAAGGAATACAAAAAGAAAAGAAAAAGCTAATTTCTCCTTGCCTCTTTCTGCTGCTGCTGCCTGTGTCACTGTGCTGCTACCTCTGTTAATGTCTGCCTCATTACTACTAGGCCTCCTCATGATCTGTAGATCTGTTCTGTTATAGCTGGTGCCACTATCTATGCTGCCTGCTACCAATGTCACTGCTGCCTAAATGACCACTCTGCGGCCTTTCATCTAGCCCCATGTTACAAAACTTGAGGACAAACATTAATAGAAAAAGACAGGACAAAAAAAGAAAAACTCCTTACCTTTTGCCTCTCCCTATCTTTGCTGCCTGTGTCACTGTGCTGCTACTTCTGTTGCACAACTATTACTATTGCTTTTTCATCTCAGTACCTTGTGGTCTTCTTGCCACTGTTGTACCCTTTGTTCCTCTTCATGCCTCCCTTTTTTTCTGTTGCTCTGTGAATTGTGCTATCTTTATATTGCCAAACTTCCTCCTCCTCCTCCTGTTTTTAAGTACCTTTTTGATTTTCATTCTACTACTTTCACCCTCTGTTTATGTTTTGGGTATTAGTTGCTACTGTTCCTGCTGCATTTCTCTGTAGTCAGTCTCTTAACAGGCTGATGAAGTTTTCCTTTCTCCTGTTTTTCAACTTTCTTGGAAACTGCTACCTAGCATCCTAATTGCACTGTTGTTATTAATATTTTAATCCATTTGTGCTGATCAGGTTTTTCCTCAACATTTGCTGCAACTTTCTGCCACTCCTACAACAATGGTTCCCTTTGTCATCTAATAGCACCTTATGAAGAGGTGCCAGGATTTTTTTTCCATGACTGAAATCCTTGGTGCCTTTAGGTGATCCTATTTGGATGGTAGAACCTTCCAGCCTGCCTTGCTGGTGTTTTGGCCCATCCTCTGGTGTCTTGGGCTCCCACAGCTAACCCTGCTGCCCCCTGCACCCTCTGCTTCTGGGACCTTCATCACTGCACATTCTCTGCTCTATCTCAGTATCTGATTCCAAACAATCCATGATGTCTTCCCCCAACCCAGGAGGATATTCATCTGTGTTTCAGGTTCCTATTGTCTATAAACCACCTTTACACTTTGGTAAGAGGTGGTATATAAAATCAATCAACTGCTCCAGGTACCTGCATACTGCTGCGATGGACCTGAGTATGGCATTTGAGGCTGGCATAGAGGCTGGCAAAAAATTATTTTTAAAGATATTTTTTGAGGGTGGGAGGGGGTTAGTGACCACTGGGGGAGTAAGACCCCCCATTCTCTCTGTTAGTCATCTGGTCAGTTCGGGCACCTTTTTGATGCTTGGTTGTGAAAAAAAATGGACCAAGTAAAGTCACCCAAGTGTTCGTCAGGGACGTCCTTCTTCTTTTTTCCATTATCGTCCGAGAACGCCCATTTTCTAAGAACGCCGCAGTCCCGCCTTCACTACACTACCGACACGCCTCTGTGAACTTTGGTCGTCCATGCAACAGAAAGCAGTTGAGGGCGCCCAAAATCAGCTTTCGATTATGCCGATTTGGGCGACCTTGCGAGAAGGACGCCCATCTCCCGATTTGTGTTGGAAGATGGGCGCACTTCACTTTCGAAAATTCACCTGCTAGCTGTCTTTAACTTATGCAACAAAATAAAGTAGCTGTAATAGAAGCTAATCAAAGCTATTTTTCTGCCAAAATTGAGTAATCAAGGAATGTAAGTAAGATGTTTGAACTGTTGACAGTCTGTTTGATTTTTTTCTGTAATTTTATGAAAAATAATCAAGAGTAAACAATGAAACAAAATCAGTATGATAAGAAACAAAACAGCAGAAACAATCACTCAAAAATACACAAATCCCTATAAGTCCTCATCCAAAATGATCCCGCATTCACTCCCTACAAACCCACTAACATAAGCAGGGCAGATCACCAAAATACATTTAAGATGATGTATTAATGACACCAAAGAAAATAATGAACGTAGAAAGGTGCAGCTTTAAGTGTCTTCTATGTGAAACTAACACACCCCATTCTGACACTTCCTTTAATTGATGGGTGCAGATGAAGCACTAGAAGCTTAAATAATGCTATTTATTTAGATTTTGCTCACACCTTTTTCATTAGTAGTTCAAGGTGAGTTACATTCAGGTACACTGGATATTTCTCTGCCCCAGGAGGGCTCACAATCTAAGTTTGTACCTAAGGAAATGGAGGGTTAAGTGACTTGCCCAAGATCACAAGGAGCAGCAGTGGGATTTGAACTGGCCATCTCTGGATTGCAAGCTCAGTGCTCTAAACACTAGGCCACTCCTCCACTCTATTGATAAGGTAATGCCTTAGCTGCTTAGCACCAAAAACAGATTTGAAGGGCAATTTTATAAATTGGTGCCTCAGACTAGGCACCCCATTGTTGTTTGCTTAGCGCCAATTCTATAAAGGCATCTTGGCACCAAGATTCCATTATAGAATACTAGCATACGGTCCATTGGTGCACCAAGTGCATTAAATTCTATATATGGCACCCAGATTTGCATGCCCAAAATATGCTTGCAAATTAATTGAGTAACCAGTCATTAACATCAATAATTGGGTGCTAACAACCAATTATTGAAGTTAATTTTGAAAATGGCTATTTGTTAGATGTTTTTGTGCTCTGTGCAATGACATGTCCTCCCTGCTCTGTGGAAAAACAAAGACTGAGGTACTCGCACATTGGGCGGGAAGGCACCAGCGCATGCATGGTGGGATGCTGCTAGAAAGTTATGTTAATCTCACTAGTCAGTACCCGCACCAGGCTCCATCAGATAATATCACTCAGCTGTGAGAATGCAATGGCCTACTTGTCCTTGGAGAAAACCAAAATCTACACCAAAGTAAATACACTGAAAATTGTGGGAAACAGAAGAAAGGATCTAGAAAAGCTTGAATAATTGTCTAGAATTTAGCACCTGATACATAATGCAAAAAAAAAAAAATACAGGGGCATTTGGGATGCAAAAACCCAAGGTACAGTACAATATAGCTTGTGTCATCCCAGGCCATGAGACAGGATTATTCTAAGCCTTATTACTTCATTTTTCCCTATTGGATACTTAAGCAGGATCTCACATACCTAGCCCAATGTATACAGTGACTAAGCAAAAGCTTTAGTCACAATAAACTTATGAAAGAGAGAAAACAAAGTTCTTTCCTTCACAACTAAGATTTCAGTGCCAAGCACTATAACAAAAGTATCTATTTGGTATACCCTGAGGGGGGAAGGCTCTTATATTTGGCACCTACCCCTCTTAATAGAGACTCTCCCCTCTTCATCTCACAGTTTTGGGGGTTTTCTTCTTAACCTAGGCATCATAAATTGAACAAGCTTTACCTTGTTCCTGCATTTCTATTGTCACCTGCAGGAATGGGGTAACTACTTTTCTATTAACACTACCCTTGCTAAACAGGGTTTCTCTCAATTAACAACTACCACAGCTTTACATGGTTTTCCCATTATTAACCCCAGCATAGCTTAGCTTTACAGGTGTTCTCATCATAGAAAACAACATGCTAGAGTAATCCACTTTACTCACCCAGGATAGAGACTGTTTGACCCTTGTGGTTCCTCTCCCCTCTTTCTGCCAGGTTTCCTCTCAGCCTGGATCTGCTGCTGACTTAACAGACCCACTGCTTCCTGGGAATTGTAGGTCCCATACTTTATAGATATTC
Organism: Microcaecilia unicolor; assembly: GCF_901765095.1. Classification (NCBI taxonomy): domain Eukaryota; kingdom Metazoa; phylum Chordata; class Amphibia; order Gymnophiona; family Siphonopidae; genus Microcaecilia; species Microcaecilia unicolor. The sequence goes on along the minus strand of NC_044035.1, from coordinate 134,411,961 downwards.
ATATTTCTAAAATTCCATTGATTTAAAAAGAGAAATAAGGTGACCTGACTTTTCCTTCTTCTTCCTTAAAGGACATGTGCACATGTCAATACCTTATAGTGGAGAAGAGCAGGACCTCGAGGAACACATCTCATGAGTTTAAGGAAGCCAAATAGTTAGAAAAGATTATGCCAACATCCAGAATATTTGGATGTATAGAAAGAGGAATGACCTGCAGGAAAATAAAGGTGATAGTACCTCTTTATGTCTGCATGGTGAGACTATATTTGGAGTACAATGTACAGTTCTGGAGACCTCTCCTTTAAAAGGATTTAAACCAGATAGGGTTGGTCCAGAGGGCAGCTACAAAAATGATTAGTGGTCTTTGTCATAAATTATCCAGGGACAGACATAAATATGTTAATACATAACTTACTGTATATGGCCATATGGCTTATCTAGTCTGTTCATCTAAGCATTTTCCGGGATGGGTGTCTCCTATGCTTCCGTCGGCTTTACTGAACGGGTGTAAGCACACTTCTGATGCGCGGAAATAATGTAAATAAAGAAGGACAGAAAAGCACTGTGATTAATACTCCTGTGTTGCTGTTATAGATCCCTGCTGGCCTGTGATCCTGAAGCAGAAGCGAAACGCTGGCCATCGTCGATCACAGTAGGGGCCTTGGGAAGAACATGGAGGCGAGTTAAACTAAGCTAAGTTCTTCTACTTTAACTAAATCTATGCCTAGTGAGCAGCTTAGTTATTCCCTAGAGGTTTTTGCTGCTGATGATGAGTGAGTCCCGTTCCCGTACGACAGCATAAAGGTCTTTTCCTCTACTAACACAGAGTGTGTATTCATTGTCTAAGAGAACCCCATTAATTGGTTGTGCCTATTAGCAGTTCTGGGTATCTCGACCCCAATTTATAGTTTAGTTTACATCTAACCATTAAGCCAGAAGTTTCCAAGCTGTGGGTCAGGACCCCAAATAGGGTCCCAGAACCTGCTTTTGGGGTCACAACCTAGGTGGGCTCTCCATAAGTACATCATTATTCTGCATCTCCAGGAGCTCACATAATTTTATTTAGCTGCAATCATGAAAACCTTTATTAAATAAAATTATTAAATTGAATATGTATACTTTGGAAGAAAGGCGGGAAAGGGGAGATATGATAGAATCATGTAAATACTTTCATGATATAAATGCAAAGGAGTATGGCCTCTCTCAATTGAAAGTAAGATCTGGAACAAGGGGTCATATAATGAAGGTAAAAGGGGATAGGAGTAAACTAAGGAAATAATTCTTCACAAAAAGGGTGGTGGATGGGCAGACAGTGGAGATGGTGGAGATGAGAATGGTTTCTGAATTTCAGAGAGCATGGGACATGCAATGAGGATTTCTGAGGGAGAGAAAAGGATTGTAGAGCTTAGTATTTATTTATGTATTTATTTATTTATTTTATTTATTGCATTTGTATCCCACATTTTCCCACCTATTTGCAGGCTCAATGTGGCTTACATAATTTTGTTAGCAATGTCATTCCAAGATATCAGATACAGTTAGTATTGTACAGAGATTAAGTAGGGAAGAGAGAAGAAGGAAGGGAGTGATTAGGGTAGGTATAGAGGGGGAATTTCATAACTGAGTGGGTTGTTGAGGTTATAGAGGTGGATTTTCATAACTGAGTGGGTTGTTGAGGTGAATTAGTGAGGTTATCGGTTATCGGTTCTCATTGTAGGCTTTGTTGAAGAAGTATGTCTTCAGAGATTTGCGAAAGATAGTTGTTTCGTTGATTGTTTTCAGGTCTGTAGGTAGTTCGTTCCATAACTGCGTGCTCATGTAAGAGAAGGCAGTGGCATGCATCAGCTTGTATTTTCGTCCTTTACAGCTGGGGAAGTGCAGGTTGAGAAATTTACGGGATGATCTTGTGGCATTTCTGGGAGGTAGGTCCACGAGGTTTAGTACAGTGCTTCCCAAACTTTTTTGCCTGTGACCTTATGATTGCAGCTATATAAAATTATGTAAACTCCTGGAGATGCAGAATAATGATGTACCTATGGAAAGCCCACCTAGGTTGTGACCCCAAAAGCAGGTTCTGTGACCCTATTTGGGGTCTCATCCTACAGTTTGGAAAGCTTTGGCTTAGTAGTTAGGTGAGCAGACTGGATAAGCCATATATCATATATTCTCAAAACACTTAGACTTATAAAGTTCCACAGTAAGCTATGGAACTTTAAGTCTCAGTGCTTTGAAAATGAGCCCCAAAAAAGGCTATCTTGCTATAATTTTATGTTTAATAAGTTTAGTTATATCTGCCACCAGGGTAGAGAGTATAAATTGAAGATCACTAATACTTATTTGAAAGAGATTTGTAAATGGATAAAGAAAAATAAATTGAAGTCAAACTCCTAGTTTGAAGGTATGGATTATGAGAGACCAGAGTTTTACATTGGAGCTCAACAATTGGAGGGGTCAAATTTGTGGTTGGGTGTTAAATTACAGTTATTAAGTATAGTGAAAAGTTATTCTCACTTGCGACAACTGAAGATAGTATATCCAGTATCTGTTAATAAGAACCTTGTTACATTTTGAGATGCAACAATCGTGTCTCATTTAGATTACAATAAAATGTTACATCTGGTTTTTCATATGTATATTCTGGTAAAATTACAAGGGTATAGAGCCCTGCTGCAAGATTGTTGACAGATTTTGGTTAGAGCAATCATGTCTCTACAACACTAGAAGAGTTTGGTTTGATTTAAAACTTTAATATTCACTTTTACTATAAATCACAGCATATGTGGAAACAAAGGTCAACAACCAAGTTTTAGGTGATAACTTTTTACTGGAACAACTTTATCTTTGACAAGTTATCCTCTTGCCATCAGGTGAGAGAAGGAACAATACAGCCCTTCACTATAGTGTGAGGGGCAGCTGCTGGGAGTTAGCCGAGCACCCCATTGATAGCAGTGGTAGCCAGATAGCTACCTGGTTAACTATGAATTACCTTTTTGCTGTCCTAAGTTAACCTGATAGCTATATTAGTACTGCCACTGAATTCTGGTAGAGCCTGGATAACTCCCAACTCCGCCCCTGGACCACTCCAGCACTAACCGATGAGTGTTGCAGCAAAGAGGGCACATATTCAGCAGCACTCTCCAATTAAGAGCTGTTGAATATCTGTTTCCACCCAGTTAGCATAGTTTAACCAGGTAGGAACTGAATATAGGAAACTCCCCCCACACACAATATTCTTTACATTACTTAAGATAACACAGTATGACTGATTTTCAATTGTTGTCATTAGTGTGTGTCCATTAAAAAAAATTACCACCATCCATTTTGTTGGCAGTAAAAGCTCACTCTGTAATCTGGAACTAGCCAGTTAGCATGTGGTAATGTCGCTGTGCTAACTCATTACCACAGGGCTGCCCTCTAACACAACCTCTCCCCCAAAAATTAAAACAAAATTCAGCACAGGGATTAGCGCATGCTAGGATGACACTTACTGCAGGACAGCTGATTGTGTCTCTGGGTACGCCATTTTAAGCTGCATTAGGCATGCTTAGTGCATAATACAGCTTAGTAAAATGCGCCCTTAGTTAGGGGTCATTTTACTAAGCTGTGGTAAAAAGCGGCCTTAGCGTGCCCTTGTACAAGTTTTTCCCATGCACTAAGGTCATTTTTACTGCAGCAGTAAAAAAATGGCCTTTTTCTATTTTATGTATTAATGGCCATGGGCTAATGTTGCTAGTAGTGCACAGCCATTTAAAAAATATGAGCACATGTGCACTTACTGCCACCCATTTTGTAGACGTCCAGCTTTTCATACATGGGCACACAGATGTGGAATGCACTACCACGTAACTTAAAAACAGTCTACGAACTAACACATTTTCTTAAATCTCTGAAGACATATCTCTTCAACAAAGCATACAACAAAGTCTAATAACTGTAACCACAACACCTCCATTTTGATTGATTTCTTTCTATGACTGTATGCTTAATCTTATCATGTCAACCTACTGTCTATGTAACAACTATTGTAACTTCTACTCTGGAATGGTGAATGCCATAATGGAGTATTGTAAGCCACATTGAGCCTGCAAATAGGTGGGAAAATGTGGGATACAAATGCAACAAATAAAAAAAAATAATAATAAAAATAAAGGCTCACGTGCTATTCTTGTGCTAATGGAGTGAAATGCTAATGGAGTGGAAGAATGGCCTAGTGGTCAGAGCACTGGTCTTGCAGCCCAGAGGTAACCGGTTCAAATCCCTTCTGCTCCTTGTGATCTTGGATAAGTTACTTAACCCTCTATTGCCTAAGGTACAAGCTTAGATTGTGAGCCTTCCTGGGACAGAGAAATATCCACCACACCTGCATGCAACTCACCTTGAGCTACTACTGAAAAAGGTGTACTACAGGCCAGTAAGCCTCACTTCAGTTATTGAAAAGTAATGGAAGTGATGTTGAAGGAAAGGACAGTGAATTTCCTGGAAGCAAAAAAGTTGCAAGATCCAAAACAACATGGTTTTACCAAAGGTAAATAGTGCCAAACGAATCTCATTGAATTCTGTGACTGGAGAATTGAATCAGGGACGTGCTATAGACGTGATCTACTTAGATTTCAGAAAAGCTTTTGACACGGTTCCCCACAGGAGGCTCTTGAATAAACTTGACGGCTGAAGATAGGACCCAACACAGTGAACTGGATTAGGAACTGGTTGAAGGACAGATGCCAGAGGGTGGTGAGGGAAAGGTGAGTAGTGGAGTGCCTCAGGGATCGGTGCTGGAGCCAATTCTGTTCAATATATTTGTGAGTGACATTGCCAAAGGGTTAGAAGGTAAAGTTTGCCTTTTTGCGGATGATACTAAGATTTGTAACAGAGTGGACACCCGGGAGGGAGTGGAAAACATGAAAAAGGATCTGCAGAAGCTAGAAGAATGGTCTAAAGTTTGGCAATTAAAATTCAATGCGAAGAAATGCAAAGTGATGCACTTAGGGAGTAGAAATCCACGGGAGACGTATGTGTTAGGCAGTGAGAGTCTGATATGTATGGACGGGGAGAGGGATCTTGGGGTGATAGTATCTGAGGATCTGAAGGCGACAAAACAGTGTGACAAGGCGGTGGCCGTAACTAGAAGGTTGCTAGGCTGTATAGAGAGAGCTGTGACCAGCAGAAGAAAAGAGGTTTTAATGCCCCTGTATAAGTCATTGGTGAAGCCCCACCTGGAGTACTGTGTTCCAATTTGGAGGCCGTATCTTGCTAAGGATGTAAAAAGAATTGAAACGGTGCAAAGAAAAGCTACGAGAATGGTATGGGATTTGCGTTACAAGAAGTATGAGGAGAGACTTGCTGACCTGAACATGTATACCCTGGAGGAAAGGAGAAACAGGGGTGATATGATACAGATGTTCAAATATTTGAAAGGTATTAATCCGCAAACGAACCTTTTCCATAGATGGGAAGGCGGTAGAACTAGAGGACATGAAATGAGATTGAAGGGGGGCAGACTCAAGAAAAATGTCAGGAAGTATTTTTTCAAGGAGAGAGTGGTGGATACTTGGAATGCCCTCCCATGGGAGGTGGTGGAGATGAAAACAGTAACAGAATTCAAACATGCGTGGGATAAACATAATGGAATCCTGTTCAGAAGGAATGGATCCTCAGAAGCTTAGCCAAGATTGGGTGGCAGAACCGGTGGGGGGAGGCAGGGCTGGTGGTTCCCTGAAAATGGCAGATACAAATCAAGGGCAGGTATACACAAAAAGTAGCAGATATGAGTTTATCTTGTTGGGCAGACTGGATGGACCATGCAGGTCTTTTTCTGCCATCATCTACTATGTTACTATGTGTGAGCAAAATCTAAATAAATAAATAATCAGGGCAGGAATGCCAATGCTCCACTCTAGACACACCCTCTCAAAAAAGTTAAAATAATTTTTAGGGGTCATGTGGTAGTGGTGGCGGCCGTGTTTCCCATGTGGTTGGCCCTTTTTCATGCAGCAGGTAAAACCCCTTTTAAAAAATGGCCATGTGGCGGGGAGCTCTTACCGCCACTCATTGGGGTGGTGGTAAGGGATCCCAAAGTAACTTGCCGGTAAACGGGCAGTGTTGCACTGGGTTAGCGCCACAGTAAAAATTACAAAAATAATTTTCATTGCGCCAGAAATGGTGCGCACTCAAGGCAGAACTACCAGCGGAGGCCGCATTGGGCTGGCAGTAGTTCTGGATTATCGCGCAGTAACCCTTTAGTAAAAGGGCCCCTTAGTGCGTGGTAAGTGCACACATATTTGGCTGTTACCACAGGACACCTGGGCGTGTCCCATGGAAAGCCATTTTAAGCTGTGTTCGGTAAATGTTTGTACTTAACGCAACTTTCAATTCATCTCTGTTGTTACCAGTTTACATAGTTTTCTGGAAGGACTTGGGGAGAAGGAGAAGTACATTGTGCTATGCTATGCTATGCTGCACATCGGATAGCTTCCCCTTAAAAACTGATCCTTCTTGGCAGCTCTGGAGGCTGAAAGGATTTGACCTCCAGATGGAGGAACGGACAGAGAAAATTGTTTGTGTAATAGAAATGAGGGAAGGAAAGATATGTGAGAATACTGGAGTCAGTGAGGAGCAGAGAGAAAGGCCTGGGGAGGTAGGAGAGGGCAAGAGTGCATATTGTTCCCTGGATTCTATAAATTTGTGCGACCAAGTTTACGCTTACTGCCAGATTCTATATATCGTGCCTAGCGTTCCACGCTGAAATCTAAGAGCATTCCATAACAACGTAACTTAATTGACTTAACAAGCCAAGCAGCATTTTTACCAGCGTTTAACAAGCAATAATGAGCACTAACTGTCAATAATTAAAATTTATGTGTGTAACTCGCTAAGTGTATTCTGTAATGAACTGCACCTAAATTCTAAAGTGCGCAGTTCAAAAGGGGTGTGGTTATGAGTGGGGAAATGGGAGTTTCATGGGCATTCCCAAATTTACACACATTGTGATAGAATATGGCCCAGTCTGCATAAATCTATACACAGGCATTTACACCACATTTTCATTGGTTTACATGGAGGTGCGTAGTTTTAGGCGCTGGAATATCAACTAGGCATATTCTGTATACTGCGCCTAAATCTTATAGAATACGCTTAGGCAGAAATGTTTTCTGCATAGATTTTTTAAGCACCATATATAGAATCTGGCCCTTAGTGTGGAAAATTGCACATGCAAGTCATACAATAAAGTCAGTTACGTGCATAAATTAATTTAATAATGAGCTGATAATTGATGTTAACAAGCATAACATTGACATTCGTACATCATCCAATACCATTCTTACAACCAGCTGCCATATTACTGCCATATTACCCTTGCTTTGAGTAAGCTTCATTGGCTTCCTTTTAAATGAATAATCACTTTTAAAATCCTACTTTTGGTATTCACCAATTATTGCATCAACTTTGTGCATTTATCAACCTGCAAAAGTTTTGAGATCCTATGATACACATTTATTAAACATTCCTTCCTTAAAGATCATTAGATTGGAAGAATACCACTCTACAATTTTTAAAGTAATTGAATCTAAATTATGGAATAGCTTACCTTTGAATTTATGAACAATGAAGGATGTAGAATCATTTAAGAGAAAACTGAAAACACCTCAAATATTGTGTTCAATTCTGGTCACCGCATCTCAAAAAGATATAGTGGAATTAGAAAAGGTGCAGAGAAGGGCAACAAAAATGATAAAGGGGATGGGACAACTTCCCTAAGAGGAAAGGCTAAAGCAGCTAGGGCTCTTCAGCTTAGAGAAAAGATGACTGAGGGGAAATATGGTAGAGGACTATAAAATAACGAGTGGAGTGGAACGGGTAGACATGAAGCATCTGTTTACTCTTTCCAAAAATACTAGGACTGGGGGGCATGCAATGAAGCTACAAAGTAGTAAATTTAAAACGAATCGGAGAACATTTTTCTTCACTCAATGTATAATTACATTTTGGAATTCATTGCCAGAAAATGTGGTAAAGGCAGTTAGCATAGCGGGGTTTAGAAAAGGTTTGGATGGCTTCCTAAAGGAGAAGTCCATAGACCATTATTAAAATGGACTTGGGGAAAATCCACTGCTTATTTCTGGGATAAGCAGCATAAAATGTACTTTTTTGGGATCTTGCCAGGTATTGTGACCTGGATTGGCTACTGTTGGAAACAGGATGCTGGGCTTGATGGACCTTTGGTCTGTCCCACTGTGACAATACTTATGTACTTATGAACTTAATTCAATAATAATAACACTACTGCTCTTTATTAGATTACATTTTGGCAGCAGCTTTATTCATCATATATATAACTCATTTCTATAACTTAAACCTTTCGCCCAATATATTAAATTCTTCCAGCCCAATGTTGGCATTCCCAGAGCGGTTTTAACAATTCAGAGCCATTCGGTAATGAAACTGTCTCTCTGACGTCCAAAATTACCCCCTTCAGTCCATGTGACTCACGGTGCCGTCAAGCCACAGCTCACTCGTGGTGGTTCCGCCCACGAGTTACTCATTTCAATCAAAATATATTTTAAACAAATATCAACTTAACCGCATCTGGTGCCTCTTTATCCCCTCATATCCATTGGACTCTAAAAGCTGTGACCAACCTACCTTTCCCCAACCCTAAAACAGCAAACCCACATAACCATCCCATAAAACCCACAGGACAGAAACCCCCCCCCCCCCCCCAATAATCTGCCAACTATCAAACCATAATTAAAAACAAACTAGGCAACAAAGGGTTGGTAAGGAAGGGCACAAAATTCCTAATCCCTCATCCACCCTCACCTGCTTCTGCCCACCTGCCAAAAGCTCTCTGTTTACCCACAGTCATTTCCATGACCACCACCAATCCTCTCATCTTCCAATCATACTTCCACTCCTGTTGCCACCCTTCTCACTTAACAATTAACCCTCTCATCCCCCTCCTTCATACTATTCTTCCCTCTACCCAGTCAATTCTACTAATTATTCACCCTTCTCTTCCTTCTTACTTAGTCAATGTTATTACCCCATCAGTCTAAACTGTGGGGTCTTCATAATAAGCTACAATTGGTTTTAACTAGCACTAATTGGCACCAATTACTTGTTATGCTAGAAACTGCCCTGAAGGACCCTTTTACAAAGGTGTGCAGTGCCTACTCGCGTCCAACGCATGTCAAATTGGCACTACTGTTCGGCTACTGCATGACCTGGGTGGTAATTCCATTTTTGGCATGGACCCAAAACACTCAGTAGAAAATATGTTCTGTTTTCTACTGGGGCATGCTTACCCAGCGCTAATTGGCAGTTGGCACGTGCTGGACACTTACTGCCTGGTTAGCATATGAGACCTTACTGCTAAGTCAATGGGTGGCTGTAAGGTCTAAGGCCGAAAATGGATGCGCGCTGGTTTTCATTTTGTCGCACATCCATTTTCCGGCACATTAAAAAAAATCCCTTTTTCCCAGGCGCACTAAGGAAATGGACCAGTGCGCGTCTAAAACACGCAGCTACACCAGCACTGGCCTCTTTTGGCCCTGCCTTAGTAAAAGAGCCTCTTGGTCGGCATTCTATAATGTGAATGTGCAAATTCTATCACACCCACCTACTAAGGGAACGAAGCAATGAGAGGGATATGGGTGGGTCAGGGGTGCACCTAGCTGTTACATGTTATAGAATAACTAGCATTTATATGCCTAACTGCCTGCAGTTAGGTGTGAGCATTTACACCAGCCTTTGACTTAGTAAGAGCTCACGTCAAAGTTAGTTACACTAGTATTCTATAATGGCAATTGCACTCAATCCACTAAGCTGCAATAACAAGTTGTCTGTGTAGTGTGGGCGTGTGTATTTGGCGTGCGCGGGACCATTTTTTACTGTGTCTGGGATAAAAGGCTTTTTTAAATGGGGGCAGTAAATGGCCATGCACTAAAATTAAAAGTAGCTTGTGGCTATTTACTGCTAAGCCCTTACTGCCACCCACTGACCTAGCAGTAAGGGCTCACGTGCTATATGCACGGTACTCATACACCACAAGCCAATGTGGCCACACTGTCGATTACTGCCAGGAATGCCCCCTGTGGTAGATAATAGAAAAATATTTTCTACTGTGGGAAACAGCATATGCCAATTTTGAAATTAACGCCAGGTAGGTGCGCTAACTGGTCAGTAGTGTTGATTTTGCATGTGCTACACTCACATGTAGCCCCTGTATCCCGGCACCTAACTTTAGGTACCATTTCTTGAATCTACCCCATATGTGTGAGAGAAACATTGTGTGAGTGAGCGCAGGAAAGAGAAATTTTATCTACCCTCCTCTCCCCTATTAATCTTTGCTTGTGGAACTTAAAAAGGGGGAGAAATTTCATTTGCACATAACCCGGCCAGTTAAGTATACATCGAATAATTTCATAGGGCATAGAAACTACAGTATTTTTCCCAGTTTAGGCTTACTGAATAGAATCTGTGTGATCAGAAAATGTAACAATTTCATGTAAAACAAAGTAATAAAACACAGCTGAAAATTCTGAGCCCAATATTCAAAATTATTTAACTGGGCAGTGACACTGAGGGGCAAAGTTAGCAACATGGGCTACAATTAAGACAGGGGTTTTTTTTTTAACCAGAAGTCATACTATTTTAGCACAGGGTCTCATTGCATAAAATGGGACCTTGGCTAAATAGCACAACTTGTTTAAAATAACCTTGTCTTAACAGTAGCCCATGTTGATAACTTCCCCCCTGAACATAGGCTCTGACTACTGCAATACTGTCTGGGCAGTGCCAGGGTGGTCTAGGGGTGTAGTCAAGGTGGGGATAGCAGTTATGCAGGCACTGGCGACATTCAGTGCTGCAGCCCACTTAGCTAACAAGACAAGTAGAACTGCTTATTTATTTATTTATTTGTAACATTTGTATCCCATATTTTCCCACCTATTTGCAGGCTCAATGCGGGGTACATAGTACCGTAAAGGCGTTCGCCAATTCCGCTATAAACAGTTACACAGTGATGTTATGGTAGAATAAGGTTCATGTGGAACAAACATATTAAGGAATCATATAGAGGAAGAGTTAAGTTATGTCCATTACATTCTTTGGTTTCATAGTGTTGCAGGGTTCAGGTATTTAAGTCCTATCTTTGTTGGTTAGCAAAGATGTATGGCACTGGAAGGGTCTTTTACAAAGTGGCGGTAAGCCCAACACAGGCTTACTGCACGCTAAATCTGAACTACCACCAGCCCAGCACGGCAGCCAGCGGTAGTTTCAGGTTAAACACACGCCATTTCCAGTGTTCTGGAAATGTCTTATTTTTTTCTAGCATGGCTGTAACCCAGCTGTAATCGGGCATCACTGCTCACTGCCTGGTTACTGCCAGGTTACCACAGGAGCCTTTACCACCACCTAATTGGGTGGTGGCAAGAGCTCCCCGCCATATGCCATGCAGTAAGAGTTATCTTACCACATGGCCATGGGGAGGCTTTTTACCCACTGTGGTAAAAAGGGCCCTGGTGCATGGGAAAAATGGCCCCCACCGCTACCGCAGAGCCCTTCTTCCCACAGGTTAGTAAAAGGACCCCTGATTGTTAGCCTTACTTGCATAACTTCTGATCATTGCCAATCACCTGTATATTAAGGGTCAATGCCCAGATAAGGGCCAGCACTGTACATCCTGGTCTGCTTTAGCTGGCAGTGGTCAGCATTTGCAAAAGTACTAACTGCAGCTGGCAGAATATTGACTGGTCTGTTCATCTGGTTTCTGTTAGGTGTGTATTGATAAGCACACATTTGGTTTCAATGGGTACCTAAAAATTTAAAGTGCACTCACTTTGCTTGTGCAGATGCATACCTATGAATTAACATGCATAAAATTCTATCTGCCGGACCATGCAAAAACAAAATGTGCAGTCATGCAATGCACACAAACCATGAATGTGTGAATAAAAAACAACACATGATAATCATCAAAACCTTATTCAAACAAAGAATAACCAAACTTTTTTGTGGCTGTGCATATTCTGCTTCATTATCCAATCTCTTTTTCCTGCTTTATTTGTAAGAAAGAATACTTTAACTTAAAAGAATTTGCAAGAGGCATAAGAATGATAATGATTCATGCCACAGAAAGTGGCATAGGCCTGTTTGCTTATTTAACATATCACGATGTGATTTCATAGAATTTGACCTTGAATGACATCCACCCTACAATTAGGGAATAAGTGATACCCCCTAAATAACCTCTAATTATGTGGGTGATACTAAAATTCTATTTGCTTTTCAAAGGCTCCACCAAGGTACACACCATGCCCATTTGGCACAGGGAGAACCGGTACTTGTGTATATAAATGGCAGTCATTCAGACAAGAATCAGCTTCTACTGCACTACTCAGCTAGAGAGAAACATGTCTGCGAAGGGCAACTGTGGTGGTGGCGGTGGTGGATGTGGAGGAGGAGGGCAATGGAATCAGAACCCGTGCAATAACCCATGCCAAAACCCATGCCCAAACCCATGCCCAGACCCATGCCAAGACCCATGCCAAAACCCATGCCAAAACCAAGGCTGGAATAGTAAGTATTCTTGTATTATATTATTTGTTTTGTTAAAATTAATTTAGAAACTGCTGTGTAATACATGGAGAAGTTTGTATTTAAAAAAATAACAAGTTTTAACATGATGAAAGTTCATCCTATTCTTGACACCAAGATGTTATTAAATTGTACCTCAGGCCTCTGGGTTCATACTTTTTAATTTTAACAATATTCTGGTATGAAAGATCGCCCAGTGGTCAATAGCATGTTGGTCACTCTCACAGGGAAGTACTGGATTAGATTCCTTGGCCCAACTTGCTACCTGGGCTAGCCTGAGCTGAGGCTGCTGCAGTGACAAAATTCACAAGGAGGAGGGAAAAAGTTGCTCAGTTACTGTAGAATGGTGACACCTAGTGACCAGACTCAGGATGCATTTGTGCACGATTCCAGATGAAGCTAATGAAGCAGAGGGAAAATGTGCAGGTATTATGAATGATGCTCATACCACTGCAGTGTAATTGAGGTCAATTCCAACTAAACTTAAAGCCCAAAGGAACAGAAAGAATTGCTGGATCAAAATAAAAATTATAACATGACTTGGAGTTCATTCAGTTAGTCAGTTACAGTGCTGTGTACTACCATGAGGGATTTCTGAGTTTGATTTGCAACCAGGGCTGGGAATTCTGGGGACACAACATTTACAATCCATGGAAGGGAATGAGTCTTAGTTATAACTTAAATAGTGACATGAAACTCAGACCAAACTCTGGAGATAATGCTGGTTCATGCCCTGTGGTCAGCTATTTTTATTTGAATAAAGATTTATAAACTGAATGAACAAGTTAGGGTAGTTGTGCTTATGGAGTCTTATGGCACTGAAGATCTAGTAGGCCTGGTTCCTTCCAGTATAAATGGAAGCCCAAAAAGATTGAGGAAATTGCTAGTGCCACCTTCCTCCAAGTAGCTGAGAAAATACATTTTACCTTTGAAATCTACTTTGAGTGCAAGGTATCTATGGACTCTTGCATGTCCCTGATTTTTGCGCAAGGGAGGATTTTCATGTAAGAAAATATGCACATAGATTAAAATGTAATCTAGTTGCATTATTTCTCAATCTCATCCAAATCTGAATTTTACTTGATCCGATATCACTGAATTTCTTTTAATTTCAAGAAACCATACTGAGGGGTCCTTTTACTAAGGTGCACCAACAGATATAGTGCACACTCACAAATTAATGTACATTAAGTGCCATGCAGCCCATAGATATATAATGGGCTGTGCAGTATTTAGCCCATGCTAAATCCATGAGCATGCCTTAGTAAAAGGACCCCTGAATATTAAATGAGACTAGAGTGGAGGAGTAGCCTAATGGTTAGAACCAGGGGAATGGGATTCAATTCCCACTACAACTCCTTGTGAATTTGGGCCAGTCACTTAACCCTCCATTGCCCCCAGGTACAAAATAAGCACCTGTATATATTGTGTAAAATGCTTTGACTGTAACCACTGAAACAACAGTATATCAAATTTCATCCACTTTCCCTTAAACAGTATAGAATGATGTTCAGATGGCCTGAGGTAATGGTTGTCTCAGACATCAGTCCATGTTTTTATCAAGCATACCATTTTCTTAGAATTAACTCTTATAGAATAATCATGATAATTGGATTCTTTTCTTTACACATGCTTACATGTGGCTAAAAGAGAGAGGGAACAAAGGGTTATTACAATAGCAATTTAGATCTAACTTAAAGCATAGTGTACTAGAGCTTTTCTCTCAATTTTTTGCCATGGGGATAAAAAATTTAGCAATTCAGGCCCTCTTGCAAATCAATAAAAACAAATAATACTGAAGACTAGGGATGTGCACAGGACAAAAATTGTTGGTTTGCGTTAGGTTCATTTGGACTTTTTTTCAGTTTGTTTCAGACATTTTTTGTAACACAGTAACATAGTAGATGACAACAGATAAAGCCCTGTACAGTCCATCAAATCTGCCCAACACGATAATCTCATAGCCTAAGGAATGATGTGATACTTCATATGCAGGAGCAGATACTGCAGATTAACCTGAAAGTTAACACATGACTTGCAATAAAAAAAATAGTAGGAACCTCCTTTCTTGATATAGCATTAGTTTTGGGCTTGCCATGCATTAAAATCCTGCATTATAGTGTATTAAGCCCAAAACGTAATACCCTTTAGTAGATGGGCCCCTTTATTAGTTATACAGCAAATTTTGCTTGTTATATAGCATTGCTGAATATAAGCAATTAAAACTTTCGAGATAATTTCAAGTCTACGTGGCCCGATTCAACTGGTTGTTTACCTGGACAGCACTGTGCATCAGTGTTGTCCAAACAAAAAAAATGCATCTCTGCCATCTTTACTATAATGTTTGGCTGGTCAATGTATTGACAAGACAAGATTTAGAAGGCTTAGTTGTGATTTCCACATGGAAATACAGCATTTATCACATACACATATAAAAAAAAAAAGATTTCTGATAGCTATTATTTAGATGTGGAAATCCATACTACATAGGGATTTTGAGGGTATGTGTTTTGGGGGCTTAAGTAGATCTAAAATTTACACTTGTGACCCCATTTCGCAAAAAAAAATACAAATTCATAAAGACAAAGCTCCATGTTTGCTTTTATACTTGCTTAATGATGTGTAGTTTTTAAAAAGTTCTCATTTTGACAAGGTTATATACAGGAGGGATTAAGGGAACTGTTTTCCTTAATCCCATGTAGTTTTTGTTCACCTACTAAATAAAACCATGTTAAAATATCAGTCCAGTTTCCATGTTTATTTAGTGCTTGATTGACCAATCTTCAGTAATCTTTCAGAGTGGCAAACAAAAATCTCATAAAAGTAATAAAAGCTCAGTGAGGAAAGGAAATACAATAAAATAGGACAAGAAAGTATAAACGTAGCTAACTACTGGTTGTCATTGCTCCCCTGTATGCCCACACTATGAGGCATTGACAAGTGACATAAAATAGTCAAGGGTTAAAAGCATCATGAAATAAGTGTTGAGTGCTTTCAAATTTCTCAAGAGAAGACTCGAGGCACATAGAAAGGAGAAATGCATTCTGGAGAGAAGGGCTGACCATGCTGAAAATTCTGGCGCAAACAGTCAAAACAGATGTTGCAAAAAGAACTGCATGATGAGCGCAGAATAGGATGTTAGTAGTCCAGAGTGGTAGAAAAGGAAGCCAGAAGCATAGATTTTATGAACCAGGAGAAAAAGTTTGTATCTGATCCTTTGTGTGACTGGAAACCAGTGTTTTTGATGAAGAACAGAAAAAGTGAGGTCATATTTTTTTGAATCCTGTGATGACTCACTGGAGCATTTTTCATTATTTGTAGTCTTCAGATATTGTTTATTCTAAGGACTTGTAGAAGAGAGTTACAGTAATCAGTGCTAGAAATGACCATGGAATGTATCAAGATGTAGAGAGCAGTTTTATCAAAAAGGTGACATACAAAATAGATCATTACGAGGTGTTTTTTTTTAAAGAACACTTTTTGATATTGTAAATTTGAGCTTGAAAATTTAGTGACTGACCGATAAGCACACCAAGAACCCAAATAAATGGTTCAAATTTCACTGGAGAACTTCCCAAAAGCATAGGACAGATTGGGGTGGGGGATCCAGTGCATAAGATCAGAAGACCCTTTGTGATGGTGTTTGACGGTCTTCACGTTATCACCCTTTTAGGATCATTCAGTTTGTGCTGTTTTTTACCTTATATTTGAGAAGATCCATGATCTAAGTTTCCTGTACATTCATTTCCATTAGTTCATATGTCTACAGATATTAACAACTAAGGATCAATGGGTAGCCCCTGACGCAGCCCTGCTGGGCGAAACATGGCCTGTGTCAGGCTTATTATATCATCTGGTTTTCGGTCAATAAATTTGTGTTTATCTCCTACTGATCTGCTTCGTAGATTTCCATCTTGGAGTTTGCAGATCATCTGCCTTGCTATTAACTACTTAACATGCAGATAACATGCGGAAACAGGCTACCACATGACCACATTAAGGGTTTTTGTTTTCACACGTTATACCACGTGTTACCATATTTTTCTGACAGCTGGCATGGAAGGCATTCAGCAGTTAATGTCCTTCACTTACCAAGCACTAATCCCTGGATTCTGTAAAGGTCACCCAAATTTGCTTGCCCAGCTTTGGTCACGATCCTCTAATGCACATGCAAACGAATTAGTTAACAAGCCAATCACAGTCAATAATAGGATGCTAACAATCAATTATTGATGGTAACTTGCATTAATTTAGATTTGCGTGTGCATCTTCCTGTGCACTATTCCAGGGCCGCCGAGAGGGGGGGCAGGGGGGACAAAATTCCCTGGACCCGGGCCTCTAAGGGGGGCCCAGTGCCGCAGTCCCCTCCACCTATCCCCCTCCATCAACCACCAGGCCGGGCCCCCCTGAATTCAAATCATAGCGCCTCACCTCGACCTCGCTCCGTGTGAAAGAAGCGCAGCAGTGGCAGTCTGCAGATTGCCTCCCTTTGGGCCTTCCCTCCCTGTGTCCCGCCCTCACGCAAGTTACATCAGACGATGGCAGGATACAGGGAGGGAAGGCCAATTTTTGAGCACCATTTACTGAATCTGGCTCTAACTGCCTAATACAGAGTTAATACAGGACCACTTACTGCCTCCTAAATAGGAGGTGCTAACTGACGGATTCTATATAGTGCGCCCAATGACCCATGCCAAAATCCAGGTGTATTCTATGTATGTAGCTTAATTGGCTTAACGAGCTAATTAGCATTGATAACAGCACTTAACAAGCAATAATGAGCACTAATTGGCAATAATTGGAATTTACATGCACAACATGCTAAGTGTGTTCTGTAACAAACTGGGCCTAAATTCTAATGCATGCAGTTCAAAAGGGGTATGGCTATGGGCAGGAAAATGGGCGTTATAGAATATGGCCCAGTATGCATAAATCTATCCACAGGGATTTACGCCACATTTCATTGGAGTAAATGGACATACATAGTTTTATGTACTGGGATATCAACTAAGCATATTCTGTATACCACACCTAAATCTAGGCGGTAAGGGCTCATGCACTAATCCTGCACTAATCACTTAGCCTGTGGCAATGCCTGCACACTAACCAATTAGCATAGCCATGCCCATTCTCCACCCCCAAATACACTCCCAGCGCTAAAAAATAAATTTAATTTTTTAGCATGTGGGTAGCACATGCTGATTCTGAAACTACTGTGGAATCCCTGAGCGTGCCCTGCGGTACATGTTAGTGCTTACCGCAGGTTAGTAAAAGGATCCCTGAGTCAAGTATGAGCGATTCTCAGAGTAGATAAGCTAAATAAGGGGCCCTTTTACTAATCCGCGTAGGCACCTATGTGCACCAGTTCAGAACTACTCCCTGGCTACCGCGTGGCCCGGGCGGTAATTTCATTTTTTATGCAAGTCCACTATGTGCGCCAGAAAATATATTTTCTTTTTCAGCACAGAGCGCTAACCAGGCGGTAATTGACATTGTACGCGCATTGATGATTACTGCCCGGTAAATGCATGAGACCTTACCGCTAAATGAATGGGTGGCAGTAAGGTCTCAGACCCAAAATGGACACGTGCCAATTTTCATTTTGCCACACATCCATTTTTGGCCAAAAAAAAGGACCCCTTAAGTGGCTTATATTCTTATTTAATAATTTGAAGATTAAAATTAGAAAAGCAATATACAATAATCATATTGAGATAATCAAGTGTGATGTGGTACGTGTCATACAGTTCTGTGGTTCATTTTCTAGGTGGAGGTGGATATGGAAGTGGAGGTCAATACAAAGGTGGATATGGAGGTGGAGGTGGAGGCGGAGGCGGATGCAAAGGCGGATCGAAGTAAAGAAGGCAACAGTGAAAATCTCCTTCACACCATGAAGCTCAAGCAAATGCTTTTTAATCTGTTTTACTTGAGTATCAGTCTTCTTTATTAAAAGTATCAAATGTACCCTGGTAACCTTTTCTCAAAATCTATTCCCATGAGCAAATATGTTAACTGATTACATTTTGCTTCCTTATTAAAACTTGTCTCAATAATAATCCTAAAGTCGTTTGTTAATTTATTAGTGAAGAAAAAAATTGATAAAAAAAGAACAAAATAGAAGAATTTCGGGTGCTGAATTCATAGCAGACCTTCACAAATGTCACCTGGCTAATCAGATTTTTACAGACCAGCTAAAGATTTGTACTGATTTTCTCAAGATCAATGGCATATAATCTGACAGATTTTATCAGCGATAATGGGGAAATTCATTGACTTTGTTCCAAATGCAAAGTAGACTGAAATTCACCTGGTTTAAGCCTACTAGTAAATTGTCTGCCCATATAAAACATCAAGTCAGTCTATCTGCTTGTAAAGGATTAATCCTTCTGCTTTTAAAGAGTTAATATGTTACAAGTGCAAATTTAAAAATGAAGCATTTGGATCTCAAGTATTGGCTGTTTCAGCAGTGTGTTCCTCAATGTTCCCTCTAAGGGCTGAGTTGATGTGAGCAAATGTTTTCTTTTCCATTACCTTGTGAGCACTTCTTACAGACACACACACACAAGCACTCACTGGATGTTGGAAAGAATTCCATAAACCATGCTCTGCATGCTTTCCCTACTTGCTTAAACTCTGTTTATAGCTACTCTGAATTTTACTCATCTACTTGATGTTTAACACAGCTTAGAGGGAACACTGTACCCCTTGTATGAGCACAACGCTTTAAAAACAAAAGGGGGGGTATCCAGGGCCACTGAGGGGGGGCAGGGGGGCAAACCTCCCCAGGCCCTGCCTCCAAGGGGGGGGGGGGTCCAGGCTTGGGCCCGGTGCCAGCAAGCTTATTCTTGCTGCCTGCTTCCAGGTCTGCCCTCCCTAGTGCCTGCATGCCGCCCAGGACCCAGATGATTGCATCAGCGCAATATCACATTAATGCAATTATCCAGGTCCTGACTCCAAACAGACAGGGGCAGGAGATGACAGACCATGGGAGCAGGCACGCAGGACGCAGCTTGCCGGTGCCAGAGCCCAGCCCCCCCCCCCTTGGAGGAAAAGACAGAAACGTAAGGAGGTGAGTAGGAGGGAGTGGCGGTGTCAGTGAAGGGTGGGGCAAGTGGCAGGGATGGCTATTTCTCTCAATGGCCCTGGGGATAGCAGGGGCACTTTTGAACACAGTGAGGAAGTACCTTTTCACTATCTACCAGCTGCCTCCCCCAGTATCTGTGTTACAAATGGTATAATGCACACTGTATGCACTCCATGTACCCAAAAATCAAAATAATGCATGGCAAAATAATATAATACATTAAACAATTGTATTTTCAATATTCTGGAAATATATACAGGTACTTTTACACTTGGATCTCAGTCAGAACAGCATCTTCCAGTGCCGGTGCTAGGGTTTCTGACACCCTCCTGCAGCCTATTACTCGGCATCCCTACCCATCCAGGGGCGGGATCACTATCAGGCTCATTTTCGAAAGAGAAGGACGTCCATCTTTCGACACAAATCGGAAGATGAGCGTCCTCACAGGGTAGCCCAAATCTTTATAATTGAAAGCCAATTTTGGGCGTCCCCATCTGCTTTCCGTCACGGGGACAAGCAAAGTTCATGGGGGCGTGTCAGAGGTGTAATGAAGGCGGGACTTGGGCATGCCTAACACTTGGGCGTCCTCGACCCATAAAGGAAAAAAAGGGCGTCCCTGATGAGCACTTGGATAACTTCACCTGGTCCTGTTTTTCTTACGACCAAGGCACAAAAAGGTGCCCGAAATGACCAGATGACCACCGGAGAGAATCGGGGATCACCTCCCCTTACTCTCCCAGTGGTCACTGACCCCCTCCCACCCTCAAAAAACATCTTTAAAAATATTTTGTGCCAGCCTCAAATGTCATACTCAGGTCCATCACAGCAGTATGCAGGTCCCTTGAGCAGTTTTAGTGGGTGCAGTACACTTCAGGCAGGCGGACCCAGGCACATCCCCCCCTACCTTTTACACTTGTGGTGGTAAATGTGAGCCCTCTAAAATCCATCCGAAACCCACTGTACCCATATCTAGGTGCCCCCCTTCATCCCTAAGGGCTATGGTAGTGGTGTATAGTTGTGGGTAGTGGGTTTTGGGGGGCTCAGCACACAAGGAAAGGGAGCTATGTAACTGGGAGCAATTTGTGAAGTTCACTGCAGTGCCCCCTAGGGTGCCCGGTTGGTGTCCTTGCATGTCAGGGGGACCAGTGCACTACGAATGCTGGCTCCTCCCACAACCAAAGGGCTTGCATTTGGTCGTTTCTGAGATGGGCGTCCTTGGTTTCCATTATCACCAAAAATCAGAAATGACCAAGTCTAGGGATGACCATCTCTAAGGACGACCTAAATGTCAAGATTTGGCGTCCCCGACTGTATTATCGAAACAAAAGATGGACGTCCCTCTTGTTTCGATAATACGGATTTCCCCGCCCCTCCACCTGGACATTTTGCATGGACGTCCTCAGCAAAACTTGGGCGTCCCTTTCGATTATGCCCCTCCATAGCTCCGCCTGTACAGTAGTCACACCCACAGTAGCCACACCCCTTTTACCAGCCATGGCACATATAAACAGACATCGTTGAAAATATTACACCAGTATAGGAGAAGAAAAATAACTTTTGGGGTTTTTTTTGTTTTCATATTTCTGTAAGCTGTTACAGCTCCAGTATACCCCAAATGACACAAACCAAATTAGCATACAGACCAGGAATTAGGAGAACAGTCTTGCCAAATCTGAAAAACAATATGTTATCAAAATCTCAAAACCTAACACACAGATCCCTATTCAGACACTGGGCCTTGCAGTCACACATGCAGAACAGAGATAACCCCTCTTCAAATTCTTCAAAAATTAACCTGAAATCCTGAGAAGTTAGACTGCATGCAGCACAATACCAGAAAAACTGAAAGAAACACATTGCTATACGTTGCAAAATAAGACAGCAGATGTAAATTTTCAAAGTGGACATATTCCAAACACTAAAATGAAAATAAAATGATTTTTTTCTACCTTTGTTGTCTGGTGACTTTGTTTTTCTGATCATGCTGGTCCCGGTGTCTGATTCTGCTGCTCTCTATCTGTCCTCTTAAGTCCGTTTCCAGGGCTTCCTTTCTATTTATTTCTTTACCTTCCTTCTTTCTTCTTCTTCATTTCTTGCCCTACATCCATAAGTAAAAGCTGGGTTCTCCACAGACTTGACTAGAGGAGGTATAGAGTGGATCCAGCTTCTGCCTATTTTCTCCATCCATGTGAAGTTTTTCTCCTCTCTTACTTTTCCCTTATCTCATCTCCTTCCTCTCTCTTCACTCTCCTCCATCCATGTCCAGCATTTTTCCTCTCCCCCCTCCATCTTTGTCCAGCATTTCACCCCTCTCCGCTCCATTCACGTTCATCTCACTTCCTCTCTCTTCCCTCCCCTCCATCCATGTCCAGCATTTCTCCTCTCTCCCCTCCATCCATGTGCATCTCTTCCTGTGTCTTCCCTCACCTCCATCCATGACCAGCATTTCTTCTGTCACCCTTCCCCTCCATCCATGTGCATCTCCTTCCTCTGTCTTCCCTCCCCTCCATCCATGCACAGAATTTCTCTTGCCCTCCCCTCTATCCATGTCCTGCAACTCTCTTCTCCCCTGCCCTCCCCTCCATCCATCCATGTCCAGCAACTCTCATTTCTCCCCTGCCCTCCCCTCCATCCACTGATGTCCAGCAACTCTCCTCTCTCCCCTGCCCCCACCATCCATCCATATCCAGCATTGCTCCTCTCTCCCCTGCCCTCCCCTCCATGTCCAGTGATTTCTCTCTCTCCCTGTCCTCCCCTCCCATCCATGTCAAGTGACTCTCCTTTGCCCCTATCATCCCCTCCCATCCATGTCTAGCGATTCTCCTCTACCCTCCCCTCCCATCCAATCCATGTCCAGCAATTTCTCCTCTCTCCCCTGCTGTCCCCTCCCCTCCCATCCATGTCCAGCGATTTTCCTTTGCCCCCTATCCTCCCCTCCCATCTATGTCCAGTGACTCAACCCAGCCTCCATCTGCCCCCTTTTCAGTCCGCAAGTTCCAGTTCCAACCTCGGCCCCACCTGCCCACCCTCAGCTCCCCAACAGCCCGCGTTTCATTCCTGCGCTGCCCAGGGGGATTTAAATCTTTTATTTTACCTCAGTTGCAGTGGCAGAGGCCGCGTCAGTGAAAGTACTGCTCATCTCTAGCCTTCCCTTCCCTCTCAGTGTCCCGCCCTCACGGAAAGAGGATATTACGTCAGAAGAAGGCAGGACACTGAGAGGAAAGGGAAAGCTAGAGACAAGCAATGCTTTCACTGACACTGCCGCTGCTGCTGCGATTGAGGTAAAATAAAAGATTTAACCCCCCCCCCCCAGGGCAGTGCAGGAACTAAACAAGGGCTGTCGGGGAGCTGAGGGTGGGCAGGAGGTGTGATCCGAGAGGTGGTTAGCGCCCGGGCGGTGCTAAGCATGGCTTGTGGCGCCCTCCAAAGGTCAGCGCCCCCCTGCCATGCTTACCTCGTTTACTGGGTTCCGCAGGCCCTGGCATCTTCCTGTTTGCCATGTGAACAAACAGAAATCCTGAAGTTACTGGCAACCAAAAAATAAGAATATAAGCATTGCCATACTGGGACAGATGATGCCCACGTTACCTATCAATGTTTTTGGTAGGTTTGCCAAATGGTCACCAGGCTTCAGCTCTGATAGTCTTTAGTTTGCTGTTGAGTTATCAAACATTAGGTATAGCTAATACATATAACTGTAATGATTAGAGCAGCAGGCTGAGAACCAGGGAACCCAGGGTTCAAATCCCACTGCTGGACTTTGAGATCTTGGACAAATCACTTAACCCTCTATTGCCTCAGGTACAAAACTTGAATTGTAAACCCTCCAGGGACAAAAGAAATACCTACTGTACCTGAATGTAACCTGCCTTGAGCTACTACTGAGAAAGGTGTGAACCAAATCCAAAATCCAGTACCAGGTGTAATGTGAAGTAATATAAAACACTACAATTGTCACTGAAGTCCCACAGAGCAATTTTATCATACCATAATAGCAGTAATTTGCATGAGTCACACAACAAGGACCTACTTAAGAAAAGACAGCACCATAAACACTGCAGTGGGCAGTAGTACATCAATAAACATTTTGGAAAATTAATCAAGTCAGATTAGCATAGATCAATCCTGTACAGTCAATGCTAACTGAAAATCATACCTCTTCCACAAATGCAGAACACAGGCTCTCACCCAGTATAGAATAAGTAACCACAAATTAAAATAGAGGTATGTAAACAAAAATTAAATTGAACCCCCAAGAAGACAGACTCTATATACTATGCAACACCTGAGAAAAAGAAAGTGATATATGTCCCCCTGTTCTATGCAAAATATAAAAACAGCAGAAGTAAATTTCAAAAAAAAAAATTTTTAACTTTTATTTATCATTTTCACATTTTACAAGCATTTACTACTTGAATAGGAAAAACAGTTAGGAAATATCACATATTTTACTCAAAGACAAATCAAGAAAATTTTACAAACTTGTATTAGACCACCTAAAACAGGGGGCTAGGAGCCATTATAAACTCAGGAGAAAGAGATTCAGTCAACATATGACAAGATTGAAATAAAGAAATAGCAGATTATAACCCCCCCCCAAAAAAAAAACCCCCAAAAAACATTATTACAGTTCCCAACATCCTAATCTTAAGGCGAAACATAACGGTTTAGATTCAACAAGCATTATAATAATTTTTTCTGAGAAATAAATTGTTTTAAATGTTCAGGTGAAAAGAAAACATATTTAACCCCTAAATATTTTATGTTGCATTTGCAAGGATAATTCAAATTAAATGAGGCTCCTAAAGACAAAGTTTCAGACCGAAGTGCTAAGAAGTCCTTTCTCTTAATTTGAGTTTGTTTGGTAACATCTGGAAAAACCCAGATTTTCCCCCCATAAAATGGGGTTTGTAGGTTCTTCAAGGCCATCTTCCTAACAGATTCCAAATCTTGCTGAAATATGAATGAAACTAACAAAGTTTGCCGCTCAGTTATATCAGACATCAAGGTTTCTAGTAGTTCTGATACATTTAAATCCGGTTGCGCCAACCTTTGTACTTCTTTCTTTGTGGGCAGGTAATAAATTTTATTCACTGGAGGTATGTTTTCTAAGGTAAATTTTAAATTTTCTACCAAATACCTTTTAAAAATTTCTAATGGGGTATATATGGAAGTCCGTGGAAAATTCAAAAATCGTAAATTTAACCTCTTGTTATAATTCTCAAAGTATTCCAGCTTATTGTGTATCATCATATTGTCTTGTATTAATTTACCTGAGGTTTCCTTCAATTTAGATGCAGTAGTTAATTCCTTTACATTACCCACTAACGGTTCAATCTTGCTGGTTGATGTCATCACCATCTGTAGAGTCTCCCATATTGCCTCAAGGGTCACCGCCAGCGAGGAGACTTGAGATTTTTCTGGTCTCTGTACCATCTTAATACTCTCAGCCTTTGCTGTTGTAAAGGCCTTGGCTGTAGCGTCAAAGTGGGGACCCAGTTGTAGCTCTCCTCTCCCGTTATCGCGGATTGGGGCTACACCTCCATCATCGACCTCAGCCGGTTGCGGTGGTGGTAAACGCACCGGGGGGGACAATGAAATGTCCTGCCCCTGGAGCTCAGCCTCTCCTTGGGCAACGAGCTCAGCAGGGCTTCCCAGCCTGAAAACAGGGGTTCTCGTGAGGAAACCATCGATAGTAGGCTGTGTTGGAGTCAAAGTTAGTACCGGTGGGGCTCCGGTTCTCAAAAACCCCTTCCTCTTGGTATGCGGCATCATTGAAACAATAAGGTAAGAGTCTTTAACAAGAAAAATCAACCCAGAGGAATTGGTTTAAAACAGCACTACCGAAGGCTCACCCGCGATACGATGTTGCTGCCGCCATCTTGCTCAGCCCCTCCGCCATCTTCAAGAATTCAATTTCAAAAATTGACATATTCCTATCACTACATTACAAATTAACAAATACAAATAAAACAAAAAAAATAGAAAATATGTTGATACTATTTTGTTGGATTCAACAAAAATTTTAATTAGTTTTCAGAGGCTAAAACCTCCTTCCTCTGGTCAGAACAGTATACTGCTGGTCTCTGAAATTAGTAAAAAGGTGTTACAATTAGTCTAATAAAAATATATCATCTTATTTCCATTTTCTATTTATATTTATTAACACAGCTACCACACTAGTTTATCCTAAACTAAAAATAAAATCAATTTTTCTACCTTTGCTGTCTGGCCATTTACTTTTTTCTAAGTGTGCTGGTCCCATTCTCTGGTTTCTGTTTTCCTCATCTTCACTTAACTCTGTTGCCAGGATTTCCTGTTCTTTTTTACATCTCCCTCTTCCTTCTCCAAGTTTAATTTGATATACCACCAATAGAAATGACTTTCTGAATGGTTTACAATTCAATATACAATAAAAAAAAAAATGAAAAGAACACCATAATAATATAATAAAAAAGAACAAAAACATCAAAAATTACAAGGCAAGAAAAGAAAAACAAATGCCTAAAACATAAACACATAACATATAAACAGCTATATCTGGTGCTGATCAGTCTGGCCCCAACCAACGGGCAAATAAGCCATTGAGGAAGAGAAAATTTGTAACAAACTAAGGGCTCCATTTACCAAGCGGTGGTAAAAGGAGCCCTGCAGTGGCTTCAGCGAGTGGGTTTGCTGCATGCTGAGGCTGCCTTTTACCACCACTGGTAAAAGGTGGTTTTGGTTCAAGGGGAAGGAAATAGCCAAGTACTAACCATAGGCATTGGCATGTGGCCATTTCCTTAGGTACCAAGAATGTGCTTATTTGGATCTTATTCTATAACAAAAAGTAGACACCTACTTTTCTGTATATTATTATTATTATTATTTATTGCATTTGTATCCCACATTTTCCTACCTATTTGCAGGCTCAATGTGGCTTACAGAGTTTTGTTATGACATGTTCATTCCAGGATGTCAGATACACTTAGAGGGGCATAATCGAACGCGAACGCCCATGTGTGAAAACGTCCATCTCCGGAGAGGGCTCCGCGAAGAGGCAGAGCGAACCGTAAAATCGAAACAAGATGGCCGTCCATCTTCGGTTTCAATTATACGGTTCGGCCCGCTGAAATCCCATCATTTGTGTCGACTCTAGAGATAGACGACACAAATAGTGAGATCGCTGGACCTAGAGATGGCTGTCCGCGGTATTCAGCGATAATCGAAACTGCTGCCGGCCATCTCAAAAACGGACCTAATCCAAGCCATTTGGTCGTGGGAGGGGCCAGCATTCGTAGTGCACTGGTCCCCCTGAGATGCCTCTATGCCAGCCTCAAATATCATACCTAGCTCCATGACAGCAGTATGCAGGTCCCTGGAGCAATTTTAGTTTAGTTGGTGCTGCGCGGGACCCATGCAGAGAGCAAAAAACATGCAAGTGCAGTCAGGGACGTCCAAAAAAAAACCATGCAAGTGCAGTCAAGGACGTCCAAATTAAAACAATAGTAATAGGGGGATTTGAACCAGAGCAATTTTAGTTTAGTTGGTGCTGCGCGGGACCCATGCAGAGAGCAAAAAACATGCAAGTGCAGTCAGGGACGTCCAAAAAAAAACCATGCAAGTGCAGTCAAGGACGTCCAAATTAAAACAATAGTAATAGGGGGATTTGAACCAGAGCAATTTTAGTTTAGTTGGTGCTGCGCGGGACCCATGCAGAGAGCAAAAATCGGAAGAAAAAAAACATGCAAGTGCAGTCAGGGACGTCCAAAAAAAAAAACATGCAAGTGCAGTCAGAGATGTCCAAATTAAAACAATAGTAATAGTGGAATTTGAACCAGCCACCTTCTGATTACAAGACCTGTGCTCTAACCACTGTATTACTTATTCAGCTGCCTAGATGTCCTTCCCTTTCCATTAAGTCCCTTCAAGTTTCTGTCAGCCAATCACAGCTTGTTTAGCTGACACAGATGTCAGGTAAATGAGCTGTGATTGGCTGACAGAAACTTGGAGGGACTTAATGGAAAGGGAAGGAACGTTAAAGCAACTGAATAAGTGGTGCAGTGGTTAAAGCACAAGTCTTGTAATCAGAAGGTGGCTGGTTTGAATCCCCCTATTACTGTTGTTTTAATTTGTACGTCCCTGACTGCACTTGCATGTTTTTTTTCTTCCAATTTTTGCTCTCTGCATTGGTCCCGCGCAGCACCAACTAAACTAAAATTGCTCGGGGGACCTGCATACTGCTGTCATGGAGCTAGGTATGGTATTTGAGGCTGACATAGAGACTGGAAAAAATATTTAAACAGTTTGTTTTTTTTAGGGTGGGAGGGGGTTAGTGACCACTGGGGGAGACAGGGGAGATCATCCCCGATTCCCTCCGGTGGTCATCTGGTCAGTTTGGGCACTTTTTGGAAGCTTGGTCGTGAAAAAAACAGGACCAACTTTGTGTGGACTAAATGCTCGTCGGGGTCGTCTTGCTTCTTTCCATTATCAGGCGCGGAGGTCCATCTGTTAACCACGCCCCAGAACGCCCCTGTCCCGCCTTCGCTACTGTTCGGCCACGCCCCCGAGAATTTTGCCCGTCCCCATGACGGAAAGCAGTTGGGGCCGTCCAAATTCAGCTTTCGATTATACCTGTTTTTGAGACCGACGTCCATCTCCCGATTTGTGTCGGAAGATGGGCGTCCGTCTCTTTTGAAAATAAGCTGGTTAGTATCTATACACTTACAATTAGTAATGTGCAGAAATAAAGTAAGGGAGAAGAGAAGGAAGGTGTTAAGCAGGATAGTGTAGAAGGTGGCCTTTAATAACTGGGTGGGTTGGTGAAGTAGTTTTGTAAAGTTATTGATTCTCTTTGTAGGCCTTGTTGAAGAGGTGTGTCTTCAGCGATTTGCAAAAGTTAGTTATTTCATCAATGGATTTCAGGACTGTAGGTAATGCATTCCACAGCTGTGTGCTCATGTAGGAAAAGGTGGTGGCATGTGTCAGCTTGTATTTTAGTCCTTTACAGCTGGGGAAGTGTAGATTGAGAAATTTGCAAGCTGATCTTATGGCATTTCTGGGAGGCAGGTCCTCAAGTTTTAGCATGTAGATTGGGGCGTCTGCGTGGATGATTTTTTGTACAATCGTGCAGATCTTGAACGCAATACATTTCTTAAGTGGGAGCCAATGCAGTTTCTCTCTTAGGGGTTTTGCACTTTCGTATTTAGTTTTTCCAAATATGAGTCTGGCTGCGGTATTCTGGGCTGTTTGGAGTTTTTTGATAGTCTGTTCTTTGCAGCCAGCGTACAGTGCGTTGCAGTAATCCAGGTGACTTATTACCATTGACTGTACCAAGGTCTGGAAGATGTATCTCGGGAAGAAAGGTTTAACTCTTTTGAGTTTCCACATGGAGTGGAACATCTTTTTTGTCGTATTCTTCACGTGTGCATCGAGTGTGAGGTTTCGATATATGGTAACTCCAAGAATTTTCAAATTTTACGAGATGGGAAAAGAACAGTATGGTGTGGTTATGGTGGAGTAATTGTTTGTGTTGTGTTGAGAAGTGAGTACAAGGCATTGTGTTTTTTCTGCATTGAGTTTCAGCTGGAATGCATCCGCCCAGGAGTGCATGATTTGGAGTCTTTGGTTGATCTCGTTGGTGATTTCGTTTAGATCATGTTTGAACGGGATATAAATCGTAACATCATCTGCGTATATGTAAGGGTTGAGGTTTTGATTGGCTAGAAGTTTGGCTAAAGGTATCATCATTAGATTGAAGAGAGTTGGTGAGAGGGGGGATCTCTGGGGAACTCCACATGCAGGTAACCATGGGGGTGATATGTCCGCATTCGTTTTTACTTGGTAAGATCTTGTGGTCAGGAATCCTTTAAGCCATTTGAGAACTGTGCCTCCTACTCCGAAGTATTCTAGTATATGTAATAATATTTCATGGTTAACCATGTCGAAGGTGCTGGACATGTCGAATTGTAGGAGGAGTATGTTGTTCCCAGTTGCAATTGCTTGTTTGAATGAGTTCATTGCGGACACTAGTACAGTTTCGGTGCTGTGATTTATTCGGAATCCTGGTTGAGACTCATATAGAATTGAATGTTTATTTAGGTATTCAGTGAGTTGTTTCGTTACTATACCCTCCATGAGTTTGGTTATTAGCGGAATAAATGCTACTGGGCGATAGTTGGTCAAATCCATTGTACTTTTCTTGGCATCTTTTGGCAGCGGAGTAAGTAAGATGTTTCCTTTTTCCTTGGGAAAGAGACCATTTTGAAGCCTGTGGTTTACATGATTCGTGAGGTCTTTTTTGTATTGTTTGGGCCTTGGGGGCGGCTCTTATTAGGCTTGTAGGGCAAATGTCTAATTTGCATTGTGACTTGGCGTATTTTCTGAGCCATTGTGAGAATTCATCTGGTGTTATTATGTCGAAGTTTGTCCATGATCGATCTGCTGGGCATTCCTCAGGTTTTGGGTCTAGACATTCAAGGATTCTTGCGTAGTCAGTGGTGTTGGTAGGTATCATGAGTCGGAGTTTTATAATTTTTTTATTGAAGTATTTGGCAAGGTTGGTTGCTGATGGGGTGTCTATATTATTAGAGGTAACCGGTGTAGTATTTAGGAGTTTGTTTACGAGTGAGAAGAGTTTGTGTGTGTCCTTGTAGTTTGGTCCTATTATTTTTTTGTAATACGTTCTTTTAGTTTGTCTGATGGTGTATTTATATTTTCTTTGTAGCTGTTTCCAGTTTTTGAGTGTGTGTTCGTCTTTTTTCTTACTCCATGCTCTTTCTAATTTTCTGACTTGTGTTTTTAGTTCTTTTAGTTCTTCATTAAACCATGGTATTGAGTTTTTTCTATGTGAGGTTCTGGTTTGAAGTGGTGCTATATTGTCTAGTACTGTTCCGCATCTCTTGTCCCAATCTTGGAGAAATTGGGGCGAGTCTGTGGGTGTTGTCCATTCATCGGTATAGAATTGTTGCCAGAATGTTGATGGGTCTATTTTGCCTCTCGTAGTATAGGTTTTTTGCTCTTGTTTTTGTTGTGCCTTTTTTGTTCTCCAGCGGAGGGAAAGGTTTGCTTTGTAGTGATCAGACCATGGAGTGGCTGTCCATTTTGTATTTGTAAGTACGAAGTTAGGTTCTGGTGAGAATTTGTGGGTGATAATATCTAGTGTGTGTCCTTTGTTATGGGTGGGTTGCATGTTTGGCCAGTGAAGCTCCCATAGTTGGAAGAAATCCTTGCATTCACTTACATTGCTTGCCTTAATATCTTCAAGGTGAAGATTGATGACTCCTATTATGAGTAGGTTCTGGCTGGAAACTCAGGTATTTGATATGAAGTCCATAAAGTGCGTTTGTGATTCTTGCCAAGTGCCTGGGGGTCTGTAGAATAGGATTAGGTTTAGGTGATTGCGTAGGTTAGGGTGGTTGATTCTGACTGAGGCTATTTCAAGTTGAGGAAGCATAGATTCTGCTGTTACTGTGACTGTGAATTGAGATTTATAAATTATTGCTATGCCTCCTCCTCTTTTTCCTTCTCTTGTCCAGTGGGTAATTTTGTATCCTGGAGGACATAGTTCTAAGATTATTGGGTCTTTGGAATCATGGATCCAAGTTTTGCTAATAAGTAGGAAATCAAGATGGTCAGCAGTAATCCAGTCAGTTATTATTGTGGTTTTACCGATCTGGCATTAATGTAACCTATTTGTATTAGTTGGTGATGTTTAGTTGGGTTTGGGGTAGTAGTAATTTCTATCAGTTGTCTGTCTTCTTGATATGTGAATTTGTTAAGTTCTTTTTTTTCCTTTCTGTTGATGGTGTCCATGGATAGTAGGTTTTTCGTTGCCTTTTTTGATTTCCTGGGTAGCCATGTTATGTATGGGTAGCGTGTGTGGTTTGTGAATTATGGGACTATTGTTGTCTATGCTAGGGATTGTGAGTGTGTGTTGGGTTAGGGTGATACAGTAGATAGTTAGGAGTAGTTTACTGGCGCTCATATCAATATTAGTTTGTGTGTTAGTTTGTGAATTTAGAGCATTAGAAGGTTCGGTTATCAAATCGTAATACTGTTGCTTTAGGTTTAAAGGCAAATTACAGTTCTGAATGCAATAACAAGAAATTAACAGTTCTAGGTGCAATTATACTATGAGATGCAAATTACAAGTATTTAGAGCAAGTTACAGGTATTTAGAGCAAATTGCAGGTATTTAGAGCAAGTTACAGGTATTTAGAGCAAATTGCAGGTATTTAGAGCAAATTAAAGGTATTTAGTTATATTTAAGGCGTTTAGAGCAATTTAGGTATTTAGACCAAGGCTTTTCACCATGCAACGTATCCTATCAGATAATTAAAGCATTTAAGGGAGTCCTATAGAGCATTTGAAGTATTGAAGGAAAGAAAGAAAGAAAAAAAACGAAAGAAAGAGAGAAGGTCCCCCGTTAAGCTACAGAGCAGGGGTCTGGATATAGCAGTCAATTAATCGGGTTTGGTATCGCTCATGAGTGCAGCACTGCTCCTCTTGTCCGTCTTCTTTCTCCCCGTCGCTTATCCGTGTGGTGCTCCACTCTCCCCCATGCTGGTCGCCTTCCGTCTCAGTCTTCAGGTTCGTCGGCTTCGGAGCCGGGTTTAGCAAGGGAACAGCTGGCCCCGAGTCGGTCTCCGATTTGTTTCGTTGGACGGGAGACAGTTGGCAGCTGTGGAGGTAGCTGTGGAGGCTGTTCACGAGGTGGGCTCTGGTGGGTGGGTGTTCGTCGGCTGCGGCAGCTCTCCGTGGCGGAAGGTCAGCACTGAAGGTACTCTTCGGGGTCTGACGGTAATCCTGGTCAAGGCTGTTCAATCTCGCTCACCCAGGTGCGGCAGGTCTAGTTGGCTTATCAGATCTTCCGCCTTCCTCTGTGCAGTCTCTCTCCGTCCGCCGCGTGGTCGCGTGGCCAGGCTCACCGTCACACGATCAGGACAGGTAGATTGGTTTGGCAGCAGGGTGGTCGTCCGGATCCGCAAAACGTGACCACGGCTTGCCTCCGTTGTTCGTCCGGATCGCCCGTAGCTGTTCGATCCTTCCTTGCCCTTCGCTCTACGCGTGGTCAGGCTCGCCGCTGGCCACGCTGGATGCGAGACCAGGCCAGGTATGTCGTTTTGGTAGCTGGTAGCTGGGGTGGCCGCCCAAAGCCACAGAATGCGACTACGGCTCACCTCTGTTGTTCTGTTTTCATCCGTCACTCAGATCGTTCTCCGAGTCAGGGCTTTGGGACCCTGGTTGGTTCAGGAGCCCTCTTTGCTCGGGAGCTCCTCACTAGGACTCCTGTCCGTCGGCCATCTTGCTGTATAAAACACTACCCCCCCCCCCCCATATCCGAAGCTGTTTAAATGGCTAGACATGGCTGCTGACTGGTTAAATAACATATCGGCGCCTGGCCAAATATGCAGATAGCCCATATTAAAGGACACACACTGGACATAGTTACACACAAATACTCCTCTGACTTAATCTTGTAGTAACAGATACAAAGTGGACAGCTATACCATGGTCTGACCACTACAAAGCAAACATTTCTCTTCAATGGCAAATGAAAGACTCACACCGTAAATAAGAAGAATAACCTATACCACGAGAGGCAAAATAGATCCGTTAACATTCTGGCAACAGTTCTATAATAATGATTGGAATCCACTCACAGAGTCAAACCAATTTACTCAAGAATGGGACAATAGATGCAGAAGCATATTAGACAACATAGCACCACTTCAATCCAGAACCTCACATAGGAAGAACTCAATACCATGGTTTAATGAAGAACTGAAAAAATTAAAAACACAAGTTAGAAGGTTAGAGCGAGCATGGAACAAAAAGAAAGATGATTCCACACTCAACGCTTGGAAACAACTACAAAGAAAATACAAATA
This sequence comes from Microcaecilia unicolor, assembly GCF_901765095.1. Classification (NCBI taxonomy): domain Eukaryota; kingdom Metazoa; phylum Chordata; class Amphibia; order Gymnophiona; family Siphonopidae; genus Microcaecilia; species Microcaecilia unicolor. The sequence goes on along the minus strand of NC_044035.1, from coordinate 134,378,412 downwards.
CACCATTAGACAAACTAAAAGATCATATTACAAAACTAAAATTAGACCAGACTACAAGGATACACATAAACGTTTCCAACTCGTGAACAAATTACTAAATACTACACCGGTTACTTCTAACAGCTTAGATATACCAACAGCAGACAATCTTGCGAAATACTTCAAAGAGAAAATTGTAAAGTTACGACTCACGATACCCGTCAATACCATTGATTACGCAAAACTCCTCGATTGTCTGGACCCAATCCCTGGCGAATACCCAGCCGACAGAACCTAGACTAACTTCGACACACTCTCGGATAAAACCATCACCCAAGCGCTCAAAAAGTTCACCAAGTCCCACTGCAAACTAGACATATGCCCAAACAACCTTATAAAATTCGCCCCTCAACAACACATATCAAACCTCACGAAACACTTGAACTATATGTTAAAAAATGGACTCTTCCCAAAAGGATAAAAGAAATATTCTACTCACCCCTATACCTAAGGATGCAAAGAAAAGTACAAGTGACCTAACCAACTATCGCCCAGTAGCATCTATCCCTCTAATAACCAAACTAACGGAAGGAATGGTGACCAAACAACTCACCAACTACCTAAATAAATTTTCAATACTTCACAACTCCCAATCAGGATTTCGGTCTAATCATAGCACTGAAACAGTACTAGTTACTCTCCTGACTAAATTTAAACAAGCTATCGCAACTGGCAAAAACATACTTCTACTACAATTCGACATGTCCAGTGCTTTCGACATGGTCGACCATGGAATACTACTACACACCCTAGAATACTTTGGAGTTGGAGGTAACGTTCTCAACTAGTATAGCGGCTTCCTGACCACAAGATCATACCAAGTGATATCCAACTCAGCTACATCAGCCCCATGGATACTGGAATGTGGAGTTCCTCAAGGATCTCCCCTCTCGCCGACTCTCTTCAACCTAATGATGGCACCCCTGTCCAGGCTACTATCTAATCAAAACCTCAATCCATACAAATACGCAGATGACGTCACGATCTACATCCTGTTCAAACATGATTTAAAGGAAATCACCAATGACATCAACCAAAGCTTCCAAATCATGCACTCATGGGCGGATGTATTTCAACTGAAACTTAATGCAGAAAAAACACAATGTCTTATACTTTCTTCACAACATAACACAAGCAAATTCACCACCATAACCACACCAAACTTCTCCCTTCCGGTTTCAGACACCTTGAAAATTCTTGGAGTAACCATTGATCAAAATCTTACACTTGAAAGTCATGTGAAGAAGACAACTAAGAAGATGTTCCACTTGATGTGGAAACTTAAAAGAGTCAGACCTTTCTTCCCAAGAAGCATCTTTCGTAATCTGGTACAGTCAATGGTGCTGAGTCACCTAGACTACTGCAACGCACTATACGCTGGTTGCAAAAAAAACCACCTGGATATTTCAATGCCGGTCACCGAAAATGGCCCAGCATTGAATATCTGGGTTTAACACCAGTTGCGGAGAGCAAAAGCGCTGCCCTCTGCCAGCTGAATATCAGGCGCAAACAGAACGGGTCAAGTATGCACCTATATATTAGGAATGAGCATTTACACCTGATATACAGCTGGCAGAAATGCTAGTGCCTAGATTGTTTAGGTGCTAAAATTTTATAAGCTACGTGTTCCCCCTCATTCTACGATAGAATTCCTAAATCTAAGCTCCATTTGCATGCTTTAATTTATTTCATTTATTTATTTATTTATTTTATTACACTTGTACCCCGCGCTTTCCCACAATCAGCAGGTTCAATGTGGCTTACATAGTAAATAGAATTACAGAGTATTATATGGAGAATAACATAACTGATGTAGACATAGTAAAGATAAGGTTTAAGAGTATGTGAATAAATATGGAATGGTAAACAAGGCAAGATAGACAAAGGAAAGAGAATTGGGAGGGGTAAGGTATAATTTATAGACTACTACCATCCATGCATGTAAGTGTACACTTACACACGTAAAAGGCAGTAGTGTGCCTAACAGGTATTTTGTATTTACACGTTCAAATGGCTTAGAGAGTAAATGCAAGGAGAGTGTTCTCAGGGATGGGGCATGGGAAAGACACAAATGGGGCTATTTACACACTTAACTTAGGGGTCTTTTTACTAAGGTGCACTGAAAAATGGCTTGTGGTAGTGTAGGCGTGGGTTTTGGGCATATGCTGATCCCTTTTTCAGTGTGCCTGTAAAAAGGCCTAAAATACCGAAAATGGACATGCAGCAAAATGAAAATTGCCAAGCGTCCATTTTGGGTCTTAGACCTGCCACTTGGCACATGTCCGATACGTGTGTTCAAAAAAAATATTAGTTTTTGGCCACGCGTATCAGATGTGCACCAAAAATGAAACTACCACAAGAGCCACACGGTAGTCAGGCAGTAACTCTATTTTGATGCACATTGAGCATGTGTAGACGCTTATGCGGCTTAGTAAAAGGGCCCCTTATAGAAAGACCTTTGGAGTTTGGATAATGGAGCGTGAGGTATTTATTTATTTATTTATTTATTTATTGCATTTGTATCCCACGTTTTCCCACCTCTTTGCAGGCTCAATGTGGCTTACAATACTTCATGGATACTGGAAATAAGAAGAGGATATACATTTGGTTTTACAGAAGGATTTTGGGTTACATGGTCATGAATATAAGATAGTGGTATTGCAGAAGACATTTACAAACATTAGGAATACAAGATAGTGGTATAGCAGAAGACATTATAAGACATTAGACGCGTTACGACGTTTCTGGGTATTTTTGGAGGTTGTTACATGTTTTGATCTAGGTATTCTCTAGATGTTTCTTCTGTATTACATGAAGGTATTACATGAAGGTAAATCAATTAGCTGTTCCATGTAGGAGGGTGATAAACCATATATGATTTGATAAATTACATTGGCTACCACTGAGAGAACGCATTGCGTTCAAGGTCTGCACTTTGGTTCATAAGATCATACACGGTGAAGCTCCGGGATATATGTCAGGCCTTATAGACCTACCAATCAGGAATTCTACTAAATTATCACGTACGTTCCTGAATCTCCATTACCCCAACTGCAAAGGACTAAAATATAAATCAACATATGCATCCAGTTTCTCTTATATAAGCACGCAAATATGGAATCAATTACCAAAATCAATAAAAACAACACACGACATAAATAATTTCCGAAAACTAACTTATTAAAGAAGGCATACCACAAAGATCCATCCTAAATGCCAATAACAAAATTTACACCAGAACTATACATAACGTAACTCTTTATTCCTGATTGTTCAAGTCTAATCTACTACGATTGAAGTTTTATCCATTTATCTTTTATTTCTTATTACGAAAGTGAACTTTATTTATTTGAATACCTAATTCCACTCTCCAGCTTATTTTCGAACGAGATCACCGGCCATCTTCTGACACAAATCGGGAGATGACCGGCCATCTCCTGAACTCGGCCAAATCGGTATAATGCTTTCTGTCGCGGAGCCGGCCAAACTTCAAGGGGGCATTTCGGTAGAGTAGTGAAGGCGGGATGGGGTGGGACAGGGGGGCGTGGTTATGAGATGGCTGGCTTCACCCGATAATGGAAAAAAGATGGCCGGCTCTGACGAGCATTTCACCGGCTTCACTTGGTCCATTTATTTTTAGGACCAAGCCTCAAAAAAGTGCCCCAATTGACCAGATGACCACCAGAGGGAATCAGGGATCACCTCCCCTTACTCCCCCAGTGGTCACCCCCCCACCCCCAAAAATATTAAAATTATTTTTTGCCAGCCTTTATGCCAGCCTGAAATGTCATTCTCAGCTCCCTGACAGCAGTATGCAGGTCCCTGGAGCAGTATGTAGTGGGTGCAGTGCACTTCAGGCAGGTGGACCCAGGCCCATTCCCCCCCCCCTACCTGTTACACTTGTGGTGCTAAATGTTGAGCCCTCCAAAACCCTCCAAAACCCACTGTACCCACATGTAGGTGCCCCCCTTCATCCCTAAGGGCTATGATAGTGGTGTAGAGTTGTGGGGAGTGGGTTTTGGGGGGGATTTGGGGGGCTCAGCACCTAAGGTAAGGGAAGTATGCACCTGGGAGCAATTTTTGAAGTCCACTGCAGTGCCCCCTAGGGTGCCCAGTTGGTGTCTTGGCATGTGAGGGGGACCAGTGCACTACAAATGCTGGCTCCTCTCACGACCAAAGGGCTTGCATTTGTCCGGGTTTCAGATGGCCGGGCCTAGTTTCCATTATAGCCGAAAAATGAAGCCAGCCATCTCTAAATCCGGCGATCTCTAAACCCAGCGATCTCAACATTTGACCTAAATGTTGAGATTTAGCCGGCCCCAACCGTATTATCGAAAGAAAAGATGGCCGGCCATCTTTTTCGATAATACGGTTGGCTCCGCCCCTTTGCGGAGCCAACCCCAAAGATGGCCGGCCATATAGATGGCTGGCGCCGTTTGATTATGCCCTTCTCTGTCACCTCCATATTTTAACTATGTATTTCTCTTTTTCCGGAATTGGTGATCACCATTACGGAACAATTGTAAGCCACATTGTGCCTGCAAATAGGTGGGAAAATGTGTGATACAAATGCTACAAATAAATAAATTATGCACGTAGATGTCGCATTTAGGCATAACATTTATGCTTGTCAAAGACCTGGCATAAATGTTAGCAACTAAATATAAGCACTTTGATGCCAAATTATGCTAGTATTCCATAAAGAACTTTATTATGCAAGAAAGTGCAATTCAGCAACAGTCAATTTTTTCCACAGTCCTTCAAGTTATATATAGAAGTGAATTTTCGATATGATGTCTAAATCCAACTTTGGCTATTTTGCTGAAAATGTCCAAAAATCAAGTAGTGAAAATGACCATTTTCAAACCAGAAAAACGTCTATCTTTTTTCTTTGAAAATTACCATTTCCTAGATGTTATTGTGCTCAGTACATCTATCGTACTGTGTGGCTATGCAGTGGGGAGCTCCCACAGTAACTTGCCGGCAACTGGGCAGTGTTGTGCTGGGTTAGCACCACAGTAAAAATTACAAAAATAATTTTCATTGCGCAAAAATGGCGCATACTCCAGGCGGAACTACCACCGGATGCCGCATTGGGCTGGCAGTAGTTCCAGATTATCACGCAGTAACCCTTTAGTAAAAGGGCCCCTTAGTATGCATTTAGCGCACAAATATTTGGCTGTTACCACAGGACACCTGAGCGTGTCCCATGGAAAGCCATTTTAAGCTGTGTTTGGTAAATGTTTGTACTTAATGCAGCTTAGTAAAAGTGCCTCTTAGTTAGTTGTTGTGGTTTATTAACTGCTGTTATGAAAAGATCCACTCAAGGCAATGTACAGCACGTTACTTTTAACAAGACATTCCTGTTTTTATTTTTCTTGTGCTAGGTATGTAGCTTAAGGAAAGAGGATCCTAGAAATATGGAAATGCTATCATCTTTCAATTCATCGCTGTTGTTATCAGTTTACATAGTTTTCTGGAAGGGCTTGGGGAGAAGAAGAAGTACATTGTGCTGTGCTGTGCTATGCTGCACATCGGATAGCTCCCCCTTAAAAACTGATCCACCTTGGCAGCTCTGGAGGCTGAAAGGATTTGACCTCCAGATGGAGGAACGGACAGAGAAAATTGTTTGTGTAACAGAAATGAGGGAAGGAAAGATATGGCAGAATATTGGAGTCAGTGAGGAGCAGAGGGAAAGGCCTGGGGAGGTAGGAGAGGGCAAGAGTGTATATTGTTCCCTGGATTCTATAAATTTGTGCGACCAAGTTTACGCTTACTGCCGGATTCTATATATTGTACCTAGCATTCTGCGCTGAAATATGAGCATATTCCATAACAACGTAACTTAATTGACTTAAAAGCCAAGCAGCATTTTAAACAGCACTTAACAAGCAATAATGAGCAATAATTAAAATTTATGTGTGTAACTTGCTAAGTGTATTCTGTAATGAAACGCACCTAAATTCTAAAGTACGCAGTTCAAAAGGGGTATGGTTATGAGTGGGGAAATGAGAGTTTCATGAGTGTTCCCAAATTTACACACATTGTGATAGACTATGGCCAGTCTACATAAATCTACACACAGGGATTTACAGAATATGCTTAGGCGGAAATGTTTTCTGACCGGATTTTTTAAGCACCATATATAGAATCTGGCCCTTAGGGTGGAAAATTGCACATGCACGTTATATAATAAAGTCAGTTATGTGCATAAATTAATTTAATAATGAGCTGATAATTGGTGTTAACACTCTTAACATTGATATTTGTACATCATCCAATATCATTCTTACAACCAACTTAATTCAATAATAATAACACTACTACTGCTACTACTACTACTACTTATCATTTCTATAGCACTACTAGACGTACTGTGATAAAGTCACCTCCAGGATAGTTGGGTTAAGGCAGTTTCAGTCTGAACTACAAGTCCCAGAAGGCATTGCAGGCAAGGAGCCAGGGGGTGAGATGAGGAACCCAGACTGGACTTCTAGCTGCAATAGGGGAAGACAAGGGAATAAGCTGACAGGATGTGTAGATTGACTGCCCCTAGGGGGAAAGAGAGCTAGGAAACCCTGTGTGCAGGAGCTCCTCATTAGGCTCATGCTCAACTCAGCTGGTATGGGGGTGTAGAGAAGCTAATGAAAGGAGAATGATTGGTTGTGAGAGGAGAAGCCAGGGATTGATTAGGCAGTTGGGAAGGAGTCTCAGCAGTTCAGTTCGGGCTAGCAGCAAGAAAGGGGAGAAGCAGTTGCAGGCTGAAAACCCTTGGGCAGGGAGGTCCCTAGAGTACTGAAGTCTGAGAGGCAGTTGCAGGCTGAAAACCCTTGGGCAGGGAGGCCCCTAAAGTACTGAAGTCTTAGAAGTATTTGCAGGCTGAAAATCCTTGGGTAAGAAGAGGTCCCTAAAATATTGACTCTATTAGTGAAGCTGTTACAGGGGGAATCCCTTGGGTGTAAGAAGTCCCTAAAATGTGGAGCTCATTATGAGGGTGAAGAGAATAGAAGTATAACTGCTGCTTTGTGAATTAACTATGATGATGAATTGAATGGACTGCTGCTGTTTGGAATTGAACTAATGTTTATGGTGCACTGGATAAAGAGCCTAGACTGAAGCCAACTGTAGCCTATATTGAATCCTGACATGTGCTAAGAGCCTTCTGCTTAAAGGGAACTACTGGCCAAACACTTTCAGGTGGCTTATAGGTGCTTAGGATTGAAGGTGAATGCTGCTGTGGGAACTATGTACTAGAAACATGCATGGAATAAAGTCAGAGTTTGAAGTTACTGGTGGATATCTGTTTCTTCATTGTACCGGGAGCCTGTGGTTAGAGGAGATTGTGCTATCCCTGGCTGCACAAGAGAGGCGCCTGGTTACAGTATGCAACGCTGTACACTTGAACATGAAGAGACAGTCCCTGCTCGATAAAGCTTACAATCTAATTAGGACACTACTGCTATTTATTGGAATTACATTTTGGCAGCAGCTTTATTCACCATATATATAACTCATTTCTATAACTTAAACCTTTCACCCAATACATTAAATTCTTCCAGCCCAATGCTGGCATTCCCAGAGCGGGTTTAACAATTCAGAGCCATTCAGTAATGAAACTGGCTCTCTGACTTGTCCAAAATTACCTCTTCAGTCCATGTGACTCACGGTGCTGTCAAGCCACAGCTCACTCGTGGTGGTTCTGCCCATGATTTACTCATTTCAATCAAAATATCTTTTAAACAATTATCAGTTTAACCACATCTGCTGCCTCTTTATCCCCATATATCCGGCCAACTCTAAAAGCTGTGACCAACCTCCCTTTCCCCAACCCTAAAATAGCAAACCCACACAACCATCCCACAAAGCCCAGGACAATCCCTCTACCACCAACAATCCGCCAACTATCAAACCGTAATTAAAAACAAACTAAGCATCCACCCTCACCCGCTCCTGCCCACCCAAATAATAATTTTAACCCACCAAAACCTTTCTGTTTATCCATAGCTGTTTCCATGACCACCACCAATCCTCTCTTCTCATCTTCCAATCATACTTCCACTCCTGTTGCCACCCTTCTCACTTAACAATTAACCCTCTGATCCCACTCCTTCATACTATTCTCTCTCTTTCCTCTACCCCTCCCTTCTACTAATTATTCACCCTTCTCTTCCTTCTTACTCAGTCAGTGTTATTACCCCATCAGTCTAAACTGTGAGGTCTCCATAATAGGCTACAATTGATTTTAACTAGCATCAATTGGCACCAATTAGTAGTTATGCTAGAAACTGCCCTGAGGGGCCCTTTTACAAAGGTATGTAGGTGCCTACTCATGTCCAATGCATGTCAAATTGGCACTACCGCTCGGCTACTGCGTTGCCTGGGCAGTAATTCCATGTTTGGCATGCACCCATGAGACCTTAATGGGTGGCTGTAAAGTCTAAGGCCGAAAATGGATGCGCGCTGGTTTTCATTTTATCACACGTCCATTTTTCCGGCACATTAAAAAAAATTCCTTTTTTCCAGGAACTAAGGAAATAGACCAGTGCGCATCTAAACCATGCGCCTACACCGATACTGACCACTTTTGGACATGCCTTAATTAAAGGGCCCTGTTCAGCATTCAATAATATGCGTGTGCAAATTCTATCACACTCACCTACTAGGGTAGCGAAGCAATGAGAGGGATATGGGTGGGTCAGAGGTACACCCAACTGTTACTTGCGCATGTTATACAATAACTAGCATTTACATGCCTAACTGCCTGCAGTTAGGTGTGAGCATTTACACCAGCCTCTGACTTAGTGTAAGAGCTCACGTCAAAGTTAGTTACACTAGTGTTCTATAATGGCAATTGCACTCAATTGCCATTCTAGAATCCACACAGCGCACTGTGTGGTCCATTCACTAAGCTGCGGTAACAAGTTGTCTGTGGTAGTGTGGGCGTGTGTATTTGGCGTGCGCTGGGCCATTTTTTACTGTGTCTGGGAAAAAAGGCTTTTTTAAATGGGGGTAGTAAATGACCATGTGCTAAAATTAAAAGTAGCTTGTGGCTATTTACTGCCTAAGCCCTTACCGTCACTCATTGACCTAGCAGTAAGGGCTCACATGCTACATGCATGGTACTCATACAGCACAAGGCAATGTGGCCACGCTGTCGATTAGTGCCAGGAATGCCCTCTGTGGTAGATAATAGAAAAAAATATTTTCTACTGTGGGAAACAGCATGCGCCAACTTCAAAATTATCACCAGGTAAGTGCGCTAACCAGTCAGTAGTGTTGATTTTGCAAGTGCTACACTCATGGTAGCCCTACTGCTACTTTGTAAAAGAGCCCCTATATCCCAGCCCCTAACTTTAGGTACCATTTCTTGAAACTACCCCATATGTGTGAGAGAAACAATGTGTGAGCGCAGGAAAGAGAAATTATATCTACCCTCCTCTCCCCTATTAATCTTTACTTGTGGGACTTAAAGAGGGGGAGAAATTTCATTTGCACATAACCCGGCCAATTTGGTCTCCCTTGCTTCTCTCAAATTAAACAATCAGACTATTGGGCTCATTTTCAAAAGAGAAGGTTGTCCACCTTTCGACATAAATCGAAAGATGGACGCCCTTCTCCCAGAGATGTCCAAATTGGTATAATCGAAACCCGATTTTGGACATCTCCACCTGCAGTCCATCGCAAGGACGTCCAAATTTCAAGGGGGTGTGTCGGAGGCATAACGAAGGCGGGACTTGGGCATGCCTAACATTTGGATGTCTTTGACCCATAATCGAAAAAAAACAAGGACGTGTTTTTATTACAAATAAGGTACAAAAAGGTGCCCAAAATGACCAGATGACCACCGGAGGGAATCGGGGTTGACTTCCCGTTACTTCCCCAGTGCTCATTAACCCCCTCTCACCCTCAAAAAACATCTTTAAAAACATTTTGTGCCAGACTCAGATGTCATACTCAGGTCCATGACAGCATAAGCAGGTCCCAGGAGCATTAGTGGGTACTAAAGTGCACTTCAGACAGGCGGACCCAGGCCCATACTCACCCTACCTGTTACGTTTGTGGAGGAAACAGCGAGCCCTCCAAAACCCACCAGAAACCCACTGTACCCACATCTAGGTGCCCTCCTTCACCCGTAGGGGCTATGGTAATGGTGTACAGTTGTGGGTAGTGGGTTTTGGGGGGCTCAGCACACAAGGTATGGGAGCTATGTACCTGGGAGCAATTTATGAAGTCCACTGCAGTGCCCCCTAGGGTGCCCGGTTGGTGTCCTGGCATGTCAGGGGGACCAGTGCAATAGAAATGCTGGCTCCTCCCATGTCCAAATGGCTTGCATTTGGACGTTTTTGACATGGACATCTTTGGTTTTGAAAATCGCCGAAAGTCAGAAACGTCCATGTCTAGGGACGTCCAAATCTATGGACATCCAAATTTAAGGATCTGATCATCTCTGACGGTATTTTTGAAACAAAAGATGGACATCCATCTTTTTCGAAAATACGGGTTTCCCCGCCCCTGGATTTCACCATTTTGCAAGGACGTTCAAATCGTAACTTGGACGTTTCTTTCGAAAATGCCCCTCCACATGTATGAGTTAAGTATACATCGAATAACTTCTTAGGGTATAGAAACGACAGTATTTTTCCCAGTTTAGGCTTACTGAATAAAATCTGTATGATCAGAAAATGTAACAATCTCATGTAAAACAAAGGAATAAAACACAGCTGAAAATTCTGAGCCCAATATTCAAAATGATTTAACTGGGCAGTGACACTGAGGGGCAAAGTTAGCAACATGGACTACAATTAAGACAGGGTTGTTCTTTTTTTACCAGAAGACATACTATTTTAGTACAGGGTCTCATTGCATAAAATGGGACCTTGGCTAAACAGCACAACTTGTTGTAAAATAACCTTGTCTTAACAGTAGCCAATGTTGATAACTTCCCCCCTGAATATAGGCTCTGACTACCGCAGTACTGTCTGGTCAGTGCAGGGTGGTCTAGGGGTGTAGTCAAGATGGGGATAGCAGTTATGCAGGCACTGGCAACATTCAGTGCTGCAGCCCACATAGCTAACCAGACAAGTAGGGATGCTTAAACAGCAGTCCTGTGTTTGTTGGTTAGCTATGAACGTATGGCACTGAAGGGGTCTTTTACAAAGCGGTGGTAAGCCCAACGCAGGCTTACCGCATGCTAAATCTGAACTACCACCAGCCCAACACAGCAGCCAGCGGTAGTTTCAGGTTAAACACACGCCATTTCCAGTGCTCTGGAAATGTCTTATTTTTTTTCTAAAGAGAATCCACAAGAAAAGTGGAGAACTCGATAGATCCCACGAGGCGTGAAATGAAAAATAAAAAAGGTGGGAATATAAGCCAGGCTATCCAAAGAATGGAACCAAATTACAGTGGGGGAAATAAGTATTTGATCCCTTGCTGATTTTGTAAGTTTGCCCACTGACAAAGACATGAGCAGCCCATAATTGAAGGGTAGGTTATTGGTAACAGTGAGAGATAGCACATCACAAATTAAATCCGGAAAATCACATTGTGGAAAGTATATGAATTTATTTGCATTCTGCAGAGGGAAATAAGTATTTAATCCCTCTGGCAAACAAGACCTAATACTTGGTGGCAAAACCCTTGTTGGCAAGCACAGCGGTCAGACGTCTTCTGTAGTTGATGATGAGGTTTGCACACATGTCAGGAGGAATTTTGGTCCACTCCTCTTTGCAGATCATCTCTAAATCATTAAGAGTTCTGGGCTGTCGCTTGGCAACTCACAGCTTCAGCTCCCTCCATAAGTTTTCAATGGGATTAAGGTCTGGTGACTGGCTAGGCCACTCCATGACCCTAATGTGCTTCTTCCTGAGCCACTCCTTTGTTGCCTTGGCTGTATGTTTTGGGTCATTGTCGTGCTGGAAGACCCAGCCACGACCCATTTTTAAGGCCCTGGCGGAGGGAAGGAGGTTGTCACTCAGAATTGTACGGTACATGGCCCCATCCATTCTCCCATTGATGCGGTGAAGTAGTCCTGTGCCCTTAGCAGAGAAACACCCCCAAAACATAACATTTCCACCTCCATGCTTGACAGTGGGGACGGTGTTCTTTGGGTCATAGGCAGCATTTCTCTTCCTCCAAACACGGCGAGTTGAGTTCATGCCAAAGAGCTCAATTTTTGTCTCATCTGACCACAGCACCTTCTCCCAATCACTCTCGGCATCATCCAGGTGTTCACTGGCAAACTTCAGACGGGCCATCACATGTGTCTTCCGGAGCAGGGGGACCTTGCGGGCACTGCAGGATTGCAATCCGTTATGTCGTAATGTGTTACCAATGGTTTTCGTGGTGACAGTGGTCCCAGCTGCCTTGAGATCATTGACAAGTTCCCCCCTTGTAGTTGTAGGCTGATTTCTAACCTTCCTCATGATCAAGGATACCCCACGAGGTGAGATTTTGCGTGGAGCCCCAGATCTTTGTCGATTGACAGTCATTTTGTACTTCTTCCATTTTCTTACTATGGCACCAACAGTTGTCTCCTTCTCGCCCAGCGTCTTACTGATGGTTTTGTAGCCCATTCCAGCCTTGTGCAGGTGTATGATCTTGTCCCTGACATCCTTAGACAGCTCCTTGCTCTTGGCCATTTTGTAGAGGTTAGAGTCTGACTGATTCACTGAGTCTGTGGACAGGTGTCTTTCATACAGGTGACCATTGCCGACAGCTGTCTGTCATGCAGGTAACGAGTTGATTTGGAGCATCTACCTGGTCTGTAGGGGCCAGATCTCTTACTGGTTGGTGGGGGATCAAATACTTATTTCCCTCTGCAGAATGCAAATAAATTCATATACTTTCCACAATGTGATTTTCCGGATTTAATTTGTGATGTGCTATCTCTCACTGTTACCAATAACCTACCCTTCAATTATGGGCTGCTCATGTCTTTGTCAGTGGGCAAACTTACAAAATCAGCAAGGGATCAAATACTTATTTCCCCCACTGTATCTTTAAAAAAACAAAATTTAATAATTTTCAAACAAATAATAATATAACAATCACACATTAAAAATGACTCGACACAACGTTGTGTTTCGGCCGGATAGGCCTACATCAGGAGTCTATAAACATAAACAAGCAATAAATCAACAAATTAAGCATAAAAATAATATACAGTAAAAAATATATACTGAAAGAGGAACATATATAGATTATCAAAAAGATCAAAAGAAATCCCCATATAAATGCAAAAAGTAAAATTCTATTAACATAAAGCCAATTAAAAACTATACATGTGTGTATATATATATATATATATATATATATATATATATATATGCCAAATAATATGTTAAACAAACATACTGAGGAAAGGAACATTAAATAAGAAAAGGAGCAAAGAAATGATGAAACCAAGAAGCAAATTAAAGTATACATACATGGGGATAAAAAGGAAAAATTGAATGAAAAAAAACTAACCTTATTAATCAAGGTGAAATTGAATATAACACATCAAAGGAATCTCAAAATGCAGATAAAAGATTCCAAGGATAAAAGATCTGCAGATAAGATCTTAAAAATGGTCTGTAGAAAACAGAGAAAAATTTTTTATATATATATAAGCACATATGTAGTTAAAAAATATAATGTGCATCGATAACAAACACGAAGAAGTTCGTATAATCACATGTGTGGTTAACATTCACAAGGAAATATATATGTTTAACCGTTTAGTTGCGCCGGGCAATTTAAATGAATGAATGGAAGAAAGCCAAAGAAAAAGAGTCACGTGATCTACCTATATAGCCTTTTTACATCACTGGTCCGTGATTGAAACACAAGACTAGCTGAGAAACACAAGATTAGCTAAAAGTTGGTTAGAGAAGAAACCACGCACTACATATTTATATCAGAAGAAATAACGCACAAGTGAAACAAAAATGCTAAAACGCGGCAGTAATAGAGGCGTGAACCGCATACATTAAAAAAAGGACGCTAAACACATACCTTAAAAAAGACCATTGCACAAGTGGACCGTCTGTCGCAGTAATCTCAGCAGTTATAATAAAGGTAAAGAAGCAAAATGAACTGCAGGACAATTTAAATAGCCAGAAAAGCGAGCGAAAATAAAACGACGCTGATGTCAGCTGATCCAAAAAGTAAAACCAAAGCGCTGTGTAGCCATCAATGCATCTGGCGTACGTAAAGTGGGCGGAAATGCGTCACTACGTGGCACAAAGAATATATAAAGATGTGAAGAGGTTATATTAATTAAAGTGCTGTCGATGCTGAATAAAATATATGTTCCATAGCAATGAAGTAGTACGTGTATATAAAAGAATGTATGTTAGAAACAGACTATACAAATTTGAATGTAAAGAAAGATGCAAATTGGGTGAAATGAGAATTAATATGAAAAAAATAAATATGAAAAGAATAAATGTGGGGAAAAATGAAGAATAAAAAATTAAAATTTTTGAACAATTAAAATTAAAAATATTCTGATGATAAAATTCAATTGAAAAACCTAATGAATCTCATGTATGTATAATAAGATTCAATTGAAGAACCTAATGAATCCCATGTATGTATAATAATATAAATAAGGACAATGAATATAATATATGTAATATCAAAAGCAATGCATAAATGTACACAAAGCATGGTAAAGTATAAGTTAGTGATGTCATGTCAATCAAAACATTGGTGAATGTAAAATGCAATGCCACGAAAAATCACAGGGATGTCAAAACAATGCATAAATATACATAAATTCTGTAATATAAATTCTGTAATACAATAATCGCTAAGATAAATCTGTAAATGTACAATATATATACTATGAAATGAAAAATCATGAAATGTAAATAATAATAATAATGAAAAAATAATAATAAAAAAATATATAAATAATAATACAAAAATACAGCAAAAAAAACATATATCCTTATCTGTATTTGCATTAATGGAACTGAAGGAGTATTCAGACTATAGGAATGGGCAAAAGTCTATCTCATTGTTCAGGCCATTAGGACTAATAGTATTTAAATCATAAATTAATATTTGTTCTTCCTGAAGTATAAGTTTATCAAGGTCACCTCCCCTCCATTTCCTAGTAAATGTCTTAAACACCAAGTACTTAATGTCTGCTGTAGTGTGGTTAGCCGCATGCCAGTGTTGAACCAGAGGTGCAGATTGAATATTCCTCGATATGCAGCTTCTATGTTCAATGATGCATGTTTTAATGGATCTGATAGTTTTACCCACATATAACAGAGAACATGGGCATTGAATGATGTAGATTACATGAGTAGTATTGCAATTTGATGAGTGTTTTAACACAAAAGCTTTATTGGGTAATGGGATGAATAAAGCAAGTAGTCTCTATACAGAGGTCGCACACACTGCATCGTCCACACCTTCTGTGTCCTAAATGAAGACTATCTAAAGGATCTCCTATATCTGGCAAAGTAGAGGGGACTAAGTATTCTTTTAAATTTCTGTTTCTTGAATATGCAATTACTAATTCTTTGTTGTTGAAGCAGTCAAGACCCTCCAGTATGTGCCAATGTTTGCGTATGGACTTGGCGATGTGCTTAGACAAAAAAGAATACTTGAGTGTACAAACAATATCTGGATTCTTCTTTTGTCGGTTGGGTTGAAGAAGTTCTTCACGGTTCTGGGCTAAAGCTTTGGTATATCCTGCTTCGATATGCTTCTGAGGATACCCTCTAGCGGAGAATCTATTGCCCATAGATGCAGCTTGCAGATTGAATTCCTCAAAGTTTGTGCATATCCTTCGCAGACGGAGAAATTGACACAAAGGAAGATTACTTTTCAATTTGGGGTTATGGTAGCTGGAATAATGCAAAAATGTATTACGATCGGTAGGCTTCTTATATATGGTTGTGTTGAATAAATAATCATCTTTCTATCATGGCCGTAACCCGGCTGTAATTGGGCATCACTCCTCACTGCCTGGTTACTGCCAGGTTATCACAGGAGCCCTTACTACCACCTAATTGGGTGGTGGTAAGTGCTCCCCGCCGTATGGCCATGCGGTAAGAGTTATCTTACCGCATGGCCATTTTATGGGGAGGTTTTTTTACCCACTGTGGTAAAAAAGGCCCTGGCGCATGGGAAAAATGGCCCCCACCGCTACAGCAGGGCTCTTCTTCCCGCAGGTTAGTAAAAAGACCCCTGATTGTTAGCCTTACCTGCATAACTTCTGGTCATTGCCAATCACCTGTATATTCAGGGTCAATGCCCAGATAAGGGCTCCACTGTACATCCAGGTCTGCTTTAGCTGGCAGTGGTCAGCATTTACAAAAGTACTAAGTGCAGCTGGCAGAATATTGACTGGTCTGTTCTTCATCTGGTTTCTGTTAGGTGTGCATTCATAAGCACACATTTGGTTTCGATAGGTACCTAAAAATTTAAAGTGCACTCACTTTGCTTGTGCAGATGTATATCTATGAATTAACATGCATAAAATTCTATCTGTCCATGCAAAAAAAAAAAAAGAATTGCAGTCCTACAATGCACACAAACCATGAATGTGTGAATAAAAAAACACATGATAATCATTCAAACCTTATTCAAAACAAAGAACAACCAAACTTTTTTGTGGCTGTGCATATTCTGCTTCATTATCCAGTCTCTTTATCCTGCTTTATTTGTAAGAAAGAATACTTTAACTTAAAAGAATTTGCAAGAGGCATAAGAAGGAAAATTATTCATGCCACAAAAAGTGGCAAAGGGCTGTTTGCTTATATAATATATCATGATGTGATTTTGTAGAATTTGACCTTTGAATGATATCCACCCTACAATTAGGGAATAAAGCCGAACAATTAAGGAATGAGTGATACCCCCTAAATAACCTCTAATTATGCAGGTGATGCTAAAATTCTATTTGCTTTTCAAAGGCCCCACCAAGGTACACATCATGCCCATTTGGCACAGAGAGAACCAGTACTTGAGTATATAAATGGCATTGTCATTCAGACAAGAATCAGATTCTACTGCTCTACTCAGCTAGAGAGAAACATGTCTGCCAAGGGCAACTGTGGTGGTGGCGGTGGTGGAGGTGGAGGAGGGCAATGGAATCAGAACCAGTGCAATAACCCATGCCAAGACCCATGCCAAAACCAAGGCTGGAATAGTAAGTTTTCTTGTATTATATTATTTGTTTTGTTAAAATTAATTTAGAAACTGCTGTGTAATACATGGAGAAGTTTGTATTTAAAAAAATAACAAGTTTTAACATGATGAAAGTAAGACCGAGATGTTATTAAATTGTACCTCAGGATTCTGGGTTCATACATTTTAATTTTAACAATATTCTGGTATGAAAGCTCGCCCAGTGGTCAATGGCATGCTGGTCACTAACACAAAGAACTACTGGATTAGATTCCTTGGCCCAACTTGCTACCTGGGCTAGCATGAGCTGGGGCTGCTTGCAGTGACAGAATTTACAAGGAGGAGGGGGACAGTGTATCAGTTATTGTAGAATGGTGACACCTAGTGGCCATACTCAGGATGCATTTGTGCAGGATTCCAGATGAAGCTACCATTTATGTCCTTGACTAAGATCTTTTTGCTACAATGGCTGAATAAAGTTAAGGGTGGGGGGGGGGGGGGGGGATTAATGAAGCAGAGGGCAAATCTGCAGGTATTATGAGTGATGTTCATACCACTGCAGTGTAATACAGATCAATTCCAACTAGACTTGAAGCCCAAAGGATCGGAATGAAATTGCTGGATCAAAATAAAAATTATAACCTGACTTGGAGTTCATTCAGTTAGTCAGTTACAGTACTGTGTACTACCATGAGGGAGTTCTGAGTTTGATTTGCAACCAGGGCTGGGAATTCTGGGGACACAACATTTACAATCCATGGAAGGGAATGAGTCTTAGTTATAACTTAAATAGTGACATCAACTGATCAAACTCAGACCAAACTCTGGAGATAATGTCGGTTCATGCCTTGTGGTCAGCCATTTTTATTTGAATAAAGATTTATAAACTGAATGAACAATTAGGGTAGTTGTGCTTATGGAGTCTCATAGCACTGAAAATCCAGTAGGCCTGGTTCCTACCAGTATAGATGGAAGCCCAAAAAGATTGAGGAAATTGTTAGTGCCACCTTCCTCCAAGTAGCTGAGAAAATACATTTTACCTTTGAAAACTACCTTGAGTGCAAAGTATCTATGGACTCTTGCATGTCCCTGCTTTTTGCACAAGGGAGATTTTTCATGTAAGAAAATATGCACATAGATTAAAATGCAATCTAGTTGCATTATTTCTAAATCTCACCCAAATCTGAATTTTACTTGATCCGATATCACTGAATTTCTTTTAATTTCAAGAAACCGTACTGAGGGGTCCTTTTACTAAGGTGTACTAACAGATATAGTGCACACTCACAAATTAATGTACATTAAGTGCCATACAGCCCATAGATATATAAATAGTGGGCTGTGCAGTATTTAGCCCATGCTAAATCCATGAGCATGCCTTAGTAAAAGGACCCCTGAATATTAAAAGAGACTAGAGTGGAGGAGTAGCCTAATGGTTAGAACCATGGGGATGGGATTCAATTCCCACTACAACTCCTTGTGAATTTGGGCCAGTCACTTAACCCTCCATTGTCCCAGGTACAAAATAAGCACCTGTATATAATGTGTAAAATGCTTTGACTGTAACCACAGAAAAAACAGTATATCAAGTTTCATCCCTTTTCCCTTAAACAGTATAGAATGATTTTCAGATGGCCTGAGGTAATGGTTGCCTCAGACATCAGTCCATGTTTTTATCAAGCATACCGTTTTCTTAGAATTAACTCTTTTAGAATAATCATGATAACTGGATTCTTTTCTTTACACATGCTTACATGTGGCTAGAAGAGAGAGGGAATAAAGGGTTATTATCTATTTTCCAGAATGTCTTAGACATTCATCTTCACCTATCATTGATATAAAAATAACAATGTCAAATAATCATACAGAGAAAAACTTTATGTTAGTCAACCAAACACTATAATAGCAATTTAGTTGTAACTTAAAGCATAGTGTACTAGCATTTTTCTCCCATTTATTTGCCGTGGGAATAAAAATTTAGCAATTCAGACCCACTTGCAAATCAATATAAACAAATAATACTGAAGACTAGAGATGTGCACAGGAGAAAAATTGTTAGTTTGCATTAGGTTCATTTGGGCTTTTTTCAGTTTGTTTCAGACATTTTTTGTAACGTAGTAACATAGTAGATGACGACAGATAAAGATCTGCACAGTCCATCAAATCTGCCCAACACGATATTCTCATAGCCTAAGGAATGATGTGATACTTCATATGCAGGAGCAGATACTGCAGATTAACCTGAAAGTTAACACATGACTTGCAATAAAAAATATTAGGAACCTCCTTTCTTGATATAGCATTAGTTTTGGGCTTGCCATGCATTAAAATCCTGCATTATAGTGTGTTAAGCCCAAAACGTAATACCCTTTAGTAGATGGGCCCCTTAATTAGTTATACAGCAAATTTATCCAGTTATATAGCATTGCTGAATATAAGCAATTAGCATTATCTAGATAATATCAAGTCTGTTTATGTGGCCTGGTTTAACTGGTTAAGTTTACCTGGACAGCACTGTGCATCAGTGTTGTCCAAACAAAAAAAAATGCATCCCTGCCATCATTACTATAATGTTCGACTGGTCATTGTATTGACAAGACAAAGGGGGTTATTTAGAAGGCTTAGTTGTGATTTCCACATGGAAATATAGCACTTACATACAGGTTATCAGTAGTCAAGAGTGGTAGAAAGAGGAGCCAGAAGCATGGATTTTATGGACCAGGAGAAAAAGTTTGCATCTGATCCTTTGTGTGAATGGAAACCAGTGTTTTTGATGAAGAACAGGAAAAGTATGGTCATATTTTTTGAATCCTGTGATGACTCACTGGAGAATTTTTCACTATTTGTAGTCTTCAGAGGTCTTTTAGTCTAAGGCCATTTAGAAGAGAGTTACATATAGAATCTGGCCCTAAGTGCTTCTGCATTAACTGGAAGCAGGAACTGCCCATTAATCCAAATGTTAATATACATCCTACAATGAAAACTCATGGTAATGCCTCTTCTTGATGCAGTATCAGTTTTAGGCTTTTCGCGTATTAAAATCCCATATTACAGCAAGTTAAGCCTAAACTTAATGCCCTTTAGTAAAACATACTAGACTAAGGTCAATAGTAAAATAACAGGTCTTAACGGTAGCTCACAATGAAAACTAGGCCCCTTAATGGGCAGCACTTACACATTGAGGTTTGTAAAAGGGGCTAATACATGGTTTTTTTTTTTTTTTAAAGGTTCTACTCAGGCAGATACTTTTCTATAAAATACTGTTGGAACGGAACACATCCTGACCTGGATGTCTCAATTCTGATCTCTTTGTTTTGTGCATAATTGGGCTTTATATGTATGCAGTTGGACGGAGAGGAGTATATGAAAGAAACATTTCTTCAGGTGCCTCTTTAACTAGACAAATCGCTTGAATATTTGTCTATTAGAGAATATGTACCCATTTTCATTCGTGTTCTTCTTTCTTTAATTTTAGCATATGGTTCTTCACAGGCATGCCAGTCAAGGTGCCTCACTATACTGTAAGGGGCCCTTTTACCAAGCAGTTCTACAAAGTGGCCTGCTGTAACCCAAAGCTGGTCCTTCCCCTGTGCTGAGACCAGTTTTAGTGCTGCCGGTAGAAGGCACATTTTTCTTTTTTTTCCAATAATGGCCACATTCTAATTTCCCATTAGCCCATGGCCCTTAGCATGTGAGCCCTTACCGCCTCTTATTTTGTAAGTTAAAGGCTCATGCACTAATCCTGCACTAATCAGCCTGTGGCAATGCCTACACGCTAACTGATTAACATAGCCATGCCTACTCTCTACCCCCAAATACACCCCCAGCTCTAAAAAATAAATTTCATTTTTTTAGCATGTGGGTAGTGAACGCCGATTCTGAAACTACTGTGGGATACCTGAGCGCGCCCTGCGGTAGTGCATTTTAACCTGCGGTAACCACATGTTAGTGCTTACCATAGGTTAGTAAAAATATAAGCAATTCTCAGGACAGATATGCTAAATAACTGATTTATATTTTCTTTTAATCATTTGAAGATTAAAATTAGAAAAAGCAAAATACAATAATCATATTGAGATAATCATGTGCGATGTGCTACGTGTCATACAATTCTGTCGTTCATGTTCTAGGTGGTGGTGGAGGAGGATGTGGAAGCGGAGGTCAATCCAAAGGTGGATATGGAGGTGGAGGCGGAGGCCAATGTGGAGGTGGAGGAGGAGGAGGTCAATCCAAAGGTGGATATGGAGGTGGAGGTGGAGGCCAATGTGGAGGTGGAGGTGGAAGCTGTGGAGGTGGAGGCCAATCCAAAGGTGGATATGGAGGTGGAGGTGGAGGCCAATGTGGAGGTGGAGGTGGAGGATGTGGAGGTGGAGGCGGAGGCCAATCCAAAGGTGGATATGGAGGTGGAGGTGGAGGCCAATGTGGAGGTGGAAGTGGAGGCTGTGGAGGTGGAGGCGGAGGCCAATCCAAAGGTGGCTATGGAGGTGGAGGCGGAGGCCAATATGGAGGTGGAAGTGGAGGCTGTGGAGGTGGAGGCGGAGGCCAATCAAAAGGTGGATATGGAGGTGGAGGCGCAGGCCAATGTGGAGGTGGAGGTGGAAGCTGTGGAGGTGGAGGCGGAGGCCAATACAAAGGTGGATATGGAGGTGGAGGCGGAGGCCAATGTGGAGGTGGAGGAGGAGGAGGAGGCCAATGCAAAGGTGGATCGAAGTAAAGAAGGCAACAGTGAAAATCTCCTTCACACCATGAAGCTCAAGCATATGCTTGTTAATCTGTTTTACTTGAGTGTCAGTCTTCTTTTTTTAAAGTATCAAATGTACCCTGGTAACCTTTTCTCAAAATCTATTCCCATGAGCAAATATGTCAACTGATTAAATTTTGCCTCTGTATTTAAACGTGTCTCAATAATAATCCTAAAGTTATTTGTTAACTTATTAGTGAAGAAAAAAAACCCAAATAGATAAAAAAAGAACCAAATAAATTTGGGGACCTGAATTCATAGCAGAACTTCAGAAATGTCACCTGGCTAATCAGACCAGCTAACGATTTGTACTGATTTTCTCAAGATCAGTGGCAAACAATCTGACAGATATTTATCAAGGATAATGGAGAAATTCATTGACTTTGTTCCAAATGCAAAGTAGACTGAAATTCACCTGGTTTAATCCTACTAGTAAATTGTCTGTCCACATAAAACATCAAGTCAGTCTGCTTGTAAAGGATTAATCCTTCTACTCTTAAAGAGTTGATGTTACAAGTGCAAATTTTAAAATGAAGCATTTGGATCTCAAGTATTGGCTGTTTCAGCAGTGTGTTCCTCAATGTTCCCTCTAAGGACTGAGTTGATGTGAGCAACTGTTTTCTTTTCCATTACCTTGTGAGCACTTCTTACAGACTCACACATGCACGCACGCACGTACACACACACGAACACACAAGCACTCACAGGGCGGTTGAAAAGAATTCCATAAGCCATGCTCTGCATGCTTTCCCTACTTGTTTACTTGTAATTTAACTCTGTTTATAGCATCTCTGAATTTTACTCATCTACTGGATGTTTAACATAACTTAGAGGGAACATTGTACCCCTTGTGTGAACACAGCTCTTTAAAAACAAAGGGGGGGGGGGGATAGCCAGGGCCACTGAGAGGGGGGGCAGGGGACAAAATTCCCCAGGCCCAGGCCTGGGCCCAGTGCCAACAAGCTTATTCTTGATGCCTGCTTCCAGGTCTGTCCTTCCTTGCTTCTGCATGCCGCCCAGGACCCGGATGATTGCATCAGTGCGATATTGTGTTTATGCAATCATCCAGGTCCTGACTCCTAGCACAGACAGGGGCAGGAAAAGACAGACCTTGGGAGCATGCAGCAAGAATAAGTAGGAATTAAGAATAAGCAGGAAGCGGCTTGCCAGCACTGGATCCCGGATCCCTCCCCCTTGGAGGAAAATACAGAAAGGTAAGGGGCAGGTGGGTGGGAATGGCGGTGCAAGTAGCGTGAGTGGCGGGGGCAGCTATGTCTCTCAGCAGCCCTGGGGATAGAAAGGGCACATTTGAAAACAGCGAGAAAGTCCCCTTTCACTATCTACCAGCTGCCTCCCCTAGTATGTGTGTTACTAATGGTATTATGAACACTGTATGAACTGCAGGGAAATAAGTACCAAAAATCAAACTAATGTATGGCAGAATAATATAATACATTAAATTTTCAATATTCTGGAAATATATACAAGTACTTTAACCCTTGGCTATCAGTCAGAACAGCATCTTCCTGTTTGCCATGTGAACAGTGATGTTCAGCAATATTTTAACAGAAATCCTGAGGTTACTGGCAACCAAAAAATAAAAATGTAAGAACGTAAGCATTGCCATACTGGGACAGACGGTGCCTATCAGGCTTATTTTTGAAAGAGAAGGACGCCCATCTTTCAACACAAATCGGGAGATGGGCGTCCTTTTTGCAAGGCCACCCAAATCGGCATAATCGAAAGCCGATTTTTTTACACCCTCGATGGCTTTCCGTCGTGGGGACGACCAAAGTTCACTGGGGCATGTCGGCAGGGTAGCGAAGGCGGGACTGAGGCGTGATTAGGAGATGGGCGTCCTCGGCCGATAATGGAAAAAAGAAGGGCATCCCACACGAGCACTTGGCCGACTTGGTCCATTTTTTTTCATGACCAAGCCTCAAAAAGGTGGCCGAACTGAGCAGATGACCACCGGAGGGAATCAGGGATGACCTCCCCTTACTCCTCCAGTGGTCACTAACCCCTCCCACCATAAAAAACAAGTTTAAAAATACTTTTTTGCCAGTCTCTATGCCAGCCTCAAATGCCATACTCAGGTCCATTGCAGCAGTATACAGGTCCCTGGAGCAGATGTAGTGGGTGCAGTGTACTTCAGGCAGGCGGACCTGGAGGGGGGTGGGGTTGGGGGGCTCAGCAACCAAGGTAAGGGAGCTATGCATCTGGAAGCAATTTCTGAAGTCCACTGCAGTACCCCCTAGGGTGCCCGGTTGGTGTCCTGGCATGTGAGGGGGACCAGTGCACTACAAATGCTGGCTCCTCCCACAACCAAAGGGCTTGGATTTGGACGTTTTTGAGATGGACGTCTTTGGTTTCCATTATCGCCGAAAACCGAGGACGGTCATCTCTAAGGTCGACCTAAATGTCAAGATTTGAGTGTCCCTGACCGTATTATCGAAACGAAAGATGGACACCCATCTTGTTTCGATAATATGGGTTTCCCCGCCCCTTCGTGGCGCCGTCCTTAGAGATGGGCACCCTTAGAGATGGCCGTCCCCATTCGATTATGCCCCTCTATATTACCTATCAATGTTTTTTGTAGGCTTGCCAAATGGCCACCAGGCTTCAGCTCTGACAGCCTTTAGTTTACTGTGGATTAGAACAGCAGGCTGAGAACCAAGGATACCAGGTTTTAAATCCCACTGCTGGTCTTTGAGATCTTGGACAAATCACTTGGGACGTCTTTTACTAAGGCATACTCATGTTTTTAGCATGCGCTAAAATTGTGGGCATGCTAAACATTAGTGACGCCCATAGGAATGCATTGGCATCTCTAATGTTTAGCATGCCCAAATTTTTTGCGCGCGCCAAAAAATGTGAGCGCACCTTAGTAAAAGACCCTCTTAACTCTATTGCTTCTAGTACAAAACTTGAATTGTAAACCCTCCAGGGACATGAAAATACCTACTGTACCTGAATGTAACTGGACTTGAGCTACTATTGAGAGAGATGTGAGCTAAATCCAAAATCCAGTACCAGGTATAATGTGAAGTAATATACAACACTACAAATGTCATTGAAGTCCCACAGAGCAATCCTACCATACCATAATAGCAGGAATTTCCATGAGTAACACAACAAGGACCTACTTAGGAAAAGACAGCACCATAAACACTGCGGTGGGGAATTGTACATCAATAAACATTTTGGAAAATTAAACAAGTCAGATTAGTATAGATCAATCCTGTACAGTCAATGCTAACTGAAAATCATGTCTCTTCCACACATGCAGAACACAGACCCTCACGCAGTATAGAATAAGTAACCACAAATTAAAAATAGAGATATGTAAGCAAAAATTAAATTGAACCCCCAAGAAGCCAGACTCTATATACTATGCAACACCTGAGAAAAAGAAAGAGATATATATCCCCCTGTTCTATGCAAAATATAAAAACAGCAGAAGTAAATTTCAAAAATTGACATATTCCTATCACTACATTACAAATTATCAAATACAAATAAAACAAAAAAAATAGAAAATATGTTGATACTATTTTGTTGGATTCAACAAAAATTTTAATTAGTTTTCAGAGGCTAAAACCTCCTTCCTTTGGTCAGGACAGTATACTGCTGGTCTCTGAAATTAGTCAAAAGGGAGTTACAATTAGTCCAATAAAAAGATATCATCTTATTTCCATTTTCTATTTATATTTATTAACACAGCTACCACACTACTTTATCCTAAACTAAAAATAAATTTATTTTTTCTACCTTTGCTGTTTGGCCATTTACTTTTTCTAAGTGTGCTGGCCCCATTCTCTGGTTTCTGGTTTTCTCGTCTTCTCTTAACTACTACTACTACTACTACTACTTATAATTTCTATAGCACTACTAGACGTACGCAGCGCTGTACACTTGAACATGAAGAGACAGTCCCTGCTCGACAGAGCTTACAATCTAATTAGGACAGACAAACAGGACAAACAAGAGATAAGGGAATGTTAAAGTGAGGATGATAAGATAAGGGTTCTGAACAAGTGAACAAGGTTAGGAGTTAAAAGCAGTATCAAAAAGGTGGGCTTTTAGCTTAGATTTGAAGACGGTCAGAGATGGAGCTTGACGTACCGACTCAGGAAGTCTATTCCAGGCATATGGTGCAGCAAGATAAAAGGAACGGAGTCTGGAGTTAGCAGTGGAGGAGAAGGGTGCAGATAAGAGAGATTTACCCAGTGAACTGAGTTCCCGGGGAGGAATGTAGGGAGAGATGAGAGTGGAGAGGTACTGAGGAGCTGCAGAGTGAATGCACTTATAGGTCAATAAGAGGAGTTTGAACTGTATGCGGAAACGGATAGGAAGCCAGTGAAGTGACTTGAGGAGAGGGCTAATATGAGCTTAACGACCCTGGCGGAATATTAGTCGTGCAGCAGAATTACACCACTACAATAGTCCTTATCACTGCAGGTGTCACCTATAAGTGGGTACAGTAGGTTTTGGGGGGGGAGGGGGTTGGGGGGGAGGACTGACACTTTCCACCACAAGAGTAACATAACTCTTCCTCTACATGATTCCCTAATATGTTTGTTTGTTCCACATGAACCCTATTCTGTCATAACATCACTGTGTAACTGTTTATACCGGAATTGGCGAACGTCTCTACGGTACTATTGTAAGTCACATTGAGCCTGCAAATAGTACTACCACTACTACTACTACTATTGATCATTTCTATAGCGCTACAAGACATACGCAGCGCTGTACATCATACACAAAAAGACAGTCCCTGCTCAAAGAGCTTACAATCTAGATAAGACAGGGAAACAGACAGAACAATAAGGGTAAGGGAATAAAGAGGTGAGGATAAAAGGACAGGGCAAGTGAGTAGTGGTTAGGAGTCAAAAGCAGTGGTAAAGAGGTGGGCTTTAAGTTTGAACTTGAAGGCAGCCAAAGATGGGGCTAGACGTACAGGCTTGGGTAGTCTATTCCAGGTGTGAGATGCAGCAAGATAAAAGGAACGGAGTCTGGAATTAGCAGTAGAGCAGGGGACAGATAAGAGAGATTTATCTACAGAACGGAGTACCCGAGAGGGGGCGTAGGGAGAGACAAGAGTGGAGAGGTACTGGGGAGCGGTAGAGTGAATGCACTTATAGGTCAACAAGAGAAGTTTGAATTGAATGCGGAAACGGACAAGAAGCCAGTGAAGTGACTTAAGGAGAGGGCTAATGTGAGCATAGCAACTCTGGTGGAAAATGAGTCATGCAGCAGAAAATGGGAAAATGTGGGATACAAATGCAACAAATAAATAAATAAGAGTTAGAGTGGATTATGGGCCAAGGTCACCTTCTCTACTGTGCACTACACCCGCCACTAGGCTATTCCAGGAACCTGCTTGCTGCTGTAATAGGAATGGCTATAACATCTGAAGCTGTCATAGAGGCTGGTATATACTGTTTCATTTACATCTTTGCAGGGTGGAAAGGGGTCAGTGACCACTGAAGGAGTAACAGGGTGTCATTCCTTTGATATACCACCCATCAAATTTTATCTGAACAATTTACATACAGTACATAATAATACAATAAATCAAGAAGAAGAAATAGAAATCAATTTAGATAGGAAAGGAGAGAAAAAGTAGTATAATAGAACCTTAGTGTGGTCCAGGGCACCCCACAGCACTCACATCTCCAACTTCTCCCACAGATGAAGACTTATAGGAGAGCTTCCTTAAAAAAGACATTTTCAGGTCGGTTTTAAACGTAGATAAAGGAAGGGAGTTCCATAGACTAGGGCCTACTACACTAAAAATCTTCTTCCTAATACTTTATCTGCTTTATCTGTTTAAGTAGAGACCTTAAGGAGATTTTGTTAACTGGAATGAAGGGCTCTCCGGGGGAATAATACTGCAGCAACTGGGTTAAAAAAAAAAGGGGAAGATTAGTGCACAAGATCTTGTGGACCAAGAGCAGAATATTATAGGAAATCTGAAACATGAGCAACAGCCAGTGTGCCTCACGTAACAACGGGGTTACATGATCATATTTCCACGAATGCCTCTCTTCTATTCAGCCAGTTCTAGTGGAACATTGTGGAGTTTATTAGCAAAGCAAATGTACACCCCAAAAGGATGAAATGGACATCCATGTGTTGGAAATGTCCAAATACCAATTTTTTTAACAGCTATGTGGGAAATATCCAAGTGAGCTAAGCATCCCAATGAGGATATTCCCAGAATGATCTTTCCAGGGATGTGTCAAGGGCGATGTTATGGTTTGGACATCTGAACATAATCATGTATAGTGGGCTAATGTCCAGGGATGGGAATGTGAACATCCATATGTAGTCCTGATATAAAAATGAACAAGCAAAGCATGACTTGTCTTTTGTGATCCATCTGTGTTGATGAGTAAAGGAAATTTAGTAAGGAGGACTAAACTTAGTGGTTTCCTTGCTGTCACGGTGTGCCCCAGTGTTAACTGTTTGAACTGTACATATTGAGTCCTGCTTGTTGTGTTTGTCTCTCCCTGAACCTGTTGCCCACACCTGCTACCCCTACCCATACCCATCCACTGCTGTATATTAGGCCACATCTCCCTTGCTCCTGACCTGCCTATACTGTGTTTCCCGTTGTCTTTGTGTGCACTGCCTGTGCATCTGAGCAGCCCCTATTTGTCAGTGTGAAGGTGTCCAGGTGCTGACTAGTGGTGTAGAGTGCCCTGGTGCTGGGTGAGTGTGTGCAACGTACTGTGCTGGCGCTAGGTAAGTGTGTGCCATGTACATGCTGGTGCTAGATGAGTGTGTGCCTTGTACTGTGATGGTGCTAGTTGAGTATGTGCCTTGTACTATGATGGTGCTGGGTGAGTATCTCACTAAGTGGTGGTTGGTCCTGCATTAGATGGTGATGCATATCAGGGCTGCCGAGAAACTGAGCCGGGTCGGAGGCAGGACCACCACTGCCACCCTCCAGGACGCCTCGTAGCCAGACTTCAGATTAGGGGGCCAGAGCCAAAAGTGGGGGGCACATTTTGCCCCACCTCTCTGGCCCCTGCTGCAACTCCACATACCTTGGCTGGTGGGGGTCCCCAAGCCCCACCAGCAGAAACCTTCCTTCAGTGCCGTTCTCCACCGCATTGCCTGCCCTGCAGCTGCTTCCCCTCATGTTGCGCATGCTCAATTTCATCAAAACCGAGCATGCACGACATAAAGGGAAACAGCACAGGAGGCCAGGCCTGTGGGAATCTTGCCCCCCCCCCCCCCCCCCCTCGTCAGCCCTGGTGCACACACTGGTGTTAGTGTTTTACATCTGCGGTGGTAGGACAGCTGCACAATAGAAATGAGTGAGTTGAATGAGTATGTCATACAAGGATTACTGGATGTGGCAGAGAGTCAGGAGGGGACATATTCAGGCCAAGAACCCAGGCCAAGAACCCAGTTCATGGACCTTACTGATGAGAAATGCATCACAAGGTTCTGTTTTGATAGGCCTTCAGGGACTGTCTTTCTTCTATGTTTGTGCAGCGCTGCGTACACCTTGTAGCGCTATAGAAATGCTAAATAGTAGTAGTAGTAGTATAGCACCTCTATCAGCAGCTAGAACCCCTTCTTCAGCCAGAACACACAGGAGCAATCCTTTGCCAATCCACCTTAAGGTTACAACCTCCTGTCACGATTGTGGTCGTGACCCCTCTCAGACTCACCTTATTTCCAGCGGTCAGCTTCTGAGCTGGCTTCTGTTTGTTCTTCCTGAGTTAGCTCTGTCTCTGTGTGCTGGCTGTTTCCAGCATGGCTCTAATTATTCCACTATACTGCACCTGTGTGTGTTAAGCCTCTCTGTGCTTCAGTATGCTTTCTGCCTGTGTCCTGTAGTTGTGACATCATCAGTCAGGGCCTTGATAAGGAACTGGTGTTCTTCTATTCAGTGCTTTTGCATCGCCTAAGGTCTCTTGATCAGTTGGTGTGCTGCTGCACTTTTGCTTGTTTCTGTCTGTGGGCTTTTTCCCTCTGGTCCAGTGTGTCTGTTTGTAGGCTTTGGCCTTCTGCTTCAGTGTTTCTGTCTGTGGGCTTTTGCCTTCTGTTTCAGTGTGTCTATTTGTAGGCTTTTGCCTTCTGCTTCAGTGTGTCTGTTTGTGGGCTATTGCCTTCTGCTTCAGTGTGTCTCCCTGTGGGCATGTCTGCCTTCTGCTTCTGTGTGTCTGTTTTGTTTCCCTGTGTGTTTGTGGTCTAGTTTTGTGTTTTGCCTTGTTTGTCTATTTTGTGTTTCTTGTTCCCTCCTGCCTTTTTCCTCTAGTCCTTGTTCATGCAAACGTGTTGCTGAACCCTGTTCCCTGGGGAAAGTTTCCCCAGTTCTGTGTCCTGATTCCTAGTCCCTGTTAGTCAAGCTTGCTTTTGAGTCCTATTCCCTGTGTGTGTTCCTGGATCCCGTAAGTCCTGCCAGCTGCCCGCACCTAGGGGCTCAACCCCTAGGGAACGGCAGTCAAGTGTAGGTAAAGTCTGTTCCAATCCTGAGTTCCAGTCTGAGTGTGTTAGTCCAGTGTGTTCCTGCCTGCTACTTTTTACGTCTGCAGTCCCTGCCTTGTTTGTGTGCTAGCCCAGTGATGGTTGGGGTGGTTTTGCCTGCCACTGCCGGTCCTCGGCAGTGGCCCAAGGGCTCACAAATCCTGTTTTCCATGGAAAGCCTGACACCTCCCTTGTCTTTCTTGCTACTGAAACCTTTCAGTCTATGTGTGCAGTCTCAGCAGGACTCAGCCAGCCTGCTGTCTCACACTGTATATCCAAGTTTCTAGATGCCTTCTTCACACACAGCTCTGACTACATAGCACTTCCCAGTATAGTATAAGAGGTCCAAGACACCATGAATGAATTCTACAATATGGACCATGTCCCCTAGTCCTAGATGTAATAGACTATACCTATGTGGCCCTCAGACCCCCAAGAGCAAGGGAGGCCACCTATATAAATAAAGTCCTTTCATTCTATGAACATGCAGGTTGTGTATAGTGCACACGGGGAAATTATAGATGTCTGTGCATGTTATCTGGGGTCCTATCATGACTCCTACATTCTGCAGCACTCTGGAATCTACCAGAATTTTTAGAGTGGTGAAATCACAGATGGTTGGCACCTAAGTAAGTATGATTGACCTCCCCTTCCCCCCAAAGGTTTGCACAGATGATCTGACCACCCAGAAGTCCTCATCCTTACCCCAAGATTCCCATAACTGGTGATACACACCCATATCTGTAATTTTTGCTCCCTCCCTCACAGATGACAAAGGTTACCACCAATGCACCTGGCTCATGAAACCCATTTTGCATCCCCAAAATGAGGTTGAGGAGCACTACAATGCAGTATACCATACTACACATTCCATAATTGAGCGCACCTTTCGAAATCTGAAGAACAGATTCCAATGCCTCAACTAATCTGGTGCACAAAAAAAGTGTGCAAGATATTCCTGGCCTAACTTTGTCCATAACAAAGGTAGCCGCAGCCACATAGTCAAACAGGGAAACTGGCAGCAAAGGCATCAGTGCAAGAGGGATACAGTGCCAGGGATATGGTCCTGAGAAGCCGTGAAGCCCAACCAGCAGAAGGAAAGGTGAGTTGGGATGCAGGGGCATGGCCACAGCCATGACAGTATCTCTTCCCCAAAGACCCTCTTCCCTTCAGTCAGATTTTGGGTCAATAATGGCCTGGGTCTTGGATGCTAAGAGAGAGAAAGTTTCACTCTAAAGAGTCCTCCCTCCCAGTAAGAGATCCGCAGCATCCTTGCTCTCCTGATGCAGAGGACTTGTCTCTGCTCACTGCTCGAGGCAGACCTTGGCCAGGACTCTACCAGTCCAGGGCAACTCATGCAAAATATTAGTAGTGGCTATGGTGACAGCAGATGTCTTGGAGTCTAAGCGATGTTTATTGCAGGTATCACTGCAGACAGTGATTTTGCCTCTCTCCCATTCTAATGTTGGGTTGTGTTTCTATAGCAAGGGCAAACCTAAGATGATGGGCTTCACAGATGTCTTGAGGACATGCAATGTCCTCCTTGTGGTCACCTATGCACAGACATAGTGAAACTGTCTAGGTTTTGAGATGTCCTTGAATATTCCCATAAACTGAAGACTGGAATGCTCTTAGGCAAATCTTGGGTAATAATTTTAAAATGGTGGACAAGAGCTTCATCTATGAAATTGCTGCTTGCTCCTGAATCTAAGAAACCCTCGGTATGCTTCTCTCCTTGATCTAAATCAAGCACTGCCAGAACTATAAATTGGGTTCAAGGAGTCCCAGGATGTTGATCCAATGCTACACCCCCAGCCAGAACTTGGCCCAAAGATCCAGACGTGTTAGGGCATTTGAGTGCATAGTGTCCTTTCTCGCCACAATAAAGGCATAGATTCAGGGTCTGATGCCTCTGCATCTCTTGTACAGAGATAGGAGAGCGATCCACCTGCATGGGTTCTTCATGATCAGAAGTGGGCCCTCTGACTGGAAGTTTGTGGAGGGTACTGGTAGCTAGGTATCTTCAAAATCGCCTTCTCCAAGGAGTGCCATTCCCGGGCTTGTTTCTGGAACTGGATATCATATTACAGAGACAAATAAGGTCATCCAATCTGCTTGGGAGGTCTTGCCCGCCAGATCATCTTTGATTTGGGGTGTCAACCTCTGCCAGAAGGCTGTGACAAGGCTCTCATTATTCCAACTCAGTTTCAAAACCAAGGTGTAAAACTGAACAGCATAATTGTCCAGGGTTCATGTCCCCTGCTTCAATCTAAGAAACTTGTAAGCTGCAGATATGATTTTCCAAGGCTTTTCAAAGACTCTCTTGAATTGTCCCAAGAAGTTATGGAGGTCATCAACCACAGGGCCATTCTCAGAGAGGAGATACCAATGCCAGGGCTTTCTCAGACAGCAAGAAGATAATGCAGGCCACCTGGGCTCTGTTGAAGTGAAAGTTTCTAGTTTGAAGCTGAAAACCTATTTGGCACTGATTAATAAATCCTCTACAGTCCTTAGGGTTCCCGTCGCACCTTGGGGGGCCACAAGATGAATGCGTGGAGTTGTAGACTTGGGCATCAAAGCAGGGACTGAAGAAGAAGAAGCTGAGGCCAGGGGTGCTGCTGGCATCAGGTGGTCCAGGTGATAGGACAGGGCCAGAACAAACCTCAGTGGCACTCCTTGGTCGGCTGCTACCCGGGGCGGATCGCCGCTGTGCACTCCCCACCCCCCAAGTGCAGCATCATCCATCCCCCCCCGGGTGCAATGTACCCCACCAGCACATCACCACTAAGCTCGCCCCCCCCCCCCCCCCCGAGTGCATTCTGCTTACCTGCTGGGGTGCAGGGAGCAGCTCATGGCTGTTGGCTCTGCTGGTTCCCTGCTCCTTCTGCTGTTACTTCCTGTTCCGGGGCAGAGGGAGCAGGGAACCAGGAGAGCCTGCAGCCACGCAGCTGCTTCCAGCACCCCCTCCTGCAGCGTGCACCCAGGGAGACCGCCCCCACCGCCCCGCCCTCGGTATGCCAGTGTCAAACCCTGCAAGTTGCTGGAACTGGTCCATGTGAGAGTGTGCTGCAGCTGTAGAGCCAGTAGCTGGAGAAGACATAGGGCAGGTGACTTGTCATGGCCTTTGTAATCTGTCACAGTTCAGGAAAGATGAGCCCCTTGGGCCACAACCAAGTTGGTGCTACCCAGTCAAACTGAAGATTAGCTGGGCCCCTACTGGTGACAGACAAGTCACCAAGGCAAGGCACAGGATGAAGAACAGTAAGCAACCAGAGTCTAAACTAACAGAAACAGAAAACAAGGCTAGAACTTGAAGGCAGGACTAGAGCTTGGAGGCAGGGCTGAAAATGGAAGACAGGAACTTGATGACAGGACTGAAACTTGAAAGCAGGGCTAGAGCTGGACAGCAGGGCTGGAACTTGAAGACGGGACTGAAATTGGAAGGCAGGGCTAGAGCTTGAAGGCAAGATTGGAGCTTGAAGGCATCACTGAAACTCTAAGGCAGGGCTGGAACTTGAAGGCAGGGATGGAACTGGAAGACAGGGTTGGAACATGCAGACAGGGTTGGTGCCTGAAGACAAGACTGGAGCTTGAAGGCAGGGCTGGAGCTGGAAGACAGGCCTGGAACAAGGCAGGAAGCAGGGCAAGAGCAGGAATGGAGATAAGGCAAGAACAAGCTGAGGCAGGGTTGGAGACAACAGGAACAAATAGAGAAAGGCTAGTGTTCTTTCCTCACTCTACTCTGGAACTTTCTGGATAATACTGAGCAGTCTGGGAAGACTTCCAGTGGAACTATCCAAATAATGGCACCAAATATCAACAAATAGGACCACCAATGGCACTTGTCTGGATAATGGTTGCCATTGAATTGGGGTGGGGGGAGCAAAGCTTCTTGGGGGAGGATGCAACCCTCTGTTAGAGGTTATATCAGTTTGCTCAAGTCTCTTTGAGGACAATTCTACAATTGGGCACCTCCATTCATGAGCCCCCGACAGCAGGTGGTAGAAGCCTATTATAGTCACCTAGGTTCCGTTATAGAATAACCCAGTATTTGTGCACCTAATATTTAGGCAACCACACTTACACCAATCATAGAGCTGATGTAAGAGCTGATGTAAGTGTGAACATCTAAATGTGGCAGAGATGCACATAACTCACTGTATTCTGTAAGTTACACACATAAGTGCGAGCTCCATCTATGTCTCACCCTTGAATTTCCCATGTGTACACCTTTCTCTTGCAAATACATGCTATGCAAGATAGTCACATATTTACAGAATAGTACTTCAGCAGCATACTGACATATGCATGCCTATGTTCACACATACACATGTATATTTGAAATGGGTAGTCTGAAATATTTGTTCCGTGTAATTTCTCATGTTGTTTAGAGAATGCTCATTTTGTTTGTGGACCCCCTCACCCTTTAGTCATCAGGGGAGATGACACAAAGTTAAAATTTTCTCCCTGAAAGAGGAGAGCAAGGCGTGAGCTCTGCTTTTATCTCCTTAATTTCCTTCAAGTACTTACCTTGTTTTTCTTACTTGATGCCAAGAAAGAGAGGGAAGCAACATGTGCTTCCTGCCATATCTGCAGCCCCTATTGTAGGTTCGAAGGGTCAGCACATAGTTCCATCCACTTCATCTAGTGCAATTGCCTCACCTGCGGAGGAAGCGTCAAGAAGGGAACAGCTCCCCTCTACTTGAGGCCAACATGGCATTGAAAAGCCATGAACAGGAGCCGTTCTCTTGGCCTTCTCAGGAGATTGGAAGTTTCTCATTGGGGCTGTCCTGGCCAGAAGAGATGCCAGTGTGGGCTGCTCCATTGGTGACAGCCCAGGGGTTAAGAAGTGGGAAAACTGGAGAGGAGGAAATAGCAGGTGTCTTGGGTGAAGATTGCCCTCAATTGCATGCTGTTCTGAGTAAGCCTTCATTTCCTCACAAGCCAGTGGATATAACTTTGCAATCTTTGTGGGACATTATGGATGGCATGGAAGTTTCCTTGTCCCATAACTTTTTGGCAGTTTTCTCAACATTTTCTGAAGAATTAACTCGGGTCTCTACAATGGAACAGAAAATTATAACTGTAGAGTAATCCAAAATGAATGAGAGATGTGGAGGGCCATTTTCATTATGATGTCTAAGGCCTACTTTTGATGTTTTGCTCAAAACGTCCAGAATTTGAATAGCAAATATATCAAGTTTTGAAACAGCAAAATATCTACATTGTTTTCAAAAATGGTCACTTGATAGGTGTTTTTGTGCTCTTTGCATTTCTTTTTGGTCTATTTTTGAAAAGAAAAAAAAGTCCAAGTGAAAAACACACAAAATCAAGCCATTGAGATGTAGGGGAAGCCAGCATTCTTAGTAGACTGGCCACAGAAACATCCTAGCAGAGCAGTGGGGCATCCTAGGGGGCATAAAAGATCCCAGGTATACATCTCGCCATCGCTCCCTTATATTGTAGAGTGAGTCTTCCAAACCTACCAAAAAGCTATTGTACCCAACTATATACACTGCTACAATAGCTCTTATGGCTACAGGTGTCACCTATATGTGGGTAAAGCAAGTTTTTGGTGGGTTATGGAGAGCTGATGCATTCTACCACAAGAGTAACAGTTAGATTGGATTATGGGCCTCTTCCCCACAGTGCACTGCACCAACCAGGGACCTTCTTGCTGCACTGATAGGACTAGCTATAACATCTGAGGCTATCATAGAGGCTGGTATGTACTGTTTCATTTACATCTTTGGAGGGGTGGGAGGGTCAGTAACCACTAGGAGAGTAAGGGTAATTCATTCCTTTACTCCTCCACTGGTCATCTGGTCATTCAGGGCACTTTTTTGTGGCTTAGTCATTATTAAAATAGGTCTAGCTCAAAATGTCTTAGTTTTTGTCCTGGAGATTTTCATTTTGTTCCATTATGGCTGAAAAAGTCCAGGTCTTAGGAATGCCCAAATCCCATCCTCAACATGCCCCCAACACAAGCCCTTGATATTTGGATGCACTGCAGATGGACAGTATAGAAAAACATCTGAAAAATGAGTTTCAAAAATACCAATTTGGACGTTTTGGCAAGAAAAACATCCAAATGCTGCTTTATGCAACTGTTTAAACATTTTCTCTTTGAAAATGAGCCCCATAGTATATTGGCTAAGGATAATATTTTATTGCATTGTAAAATAGAAAACTGGATAATATTTTGAGACATAACACATCTAATATAATAAAACGCACCCTCAACGTTCTGAGGACAACGTTCTGAAGCCATCTGACGTCACTCCCAGGCTGAAGGGTTTGTGGATTCGTGGTGTGAAGCCTTCAAGCCAGCCAGCCGTCTCTGCCCCGCCCTCGCGTCAAATGTCATGATGTCGAGGGCGGAAAAAAAAAAAAAACAATTCCGGCTGCGCAGCGTCAGGGAAGGAGGCGGCGCTCCCGACGTCTCTAGCCTTCCCTTCGCTGTGTTCCGCCTTCTTCTGACGTCGATGACGTCAGAAGAAGGCGGAACACAGCGAAGGGAAGGCTAGACGTCGGGAGCGCCGCCTCCTTCCCTGACGCTTCGCTGCCGAAACTGCCACGGAGGTAAATTTAAAAAGAAGAAAAAAAAAACAAAGGAAGTTGGGGGGAGAGAAGAGGGTGGCCAGTAAACTTGAACAATGGGAGTGGGAGGGCAGGGGAGAAACGACAGCATGGATGCGAAGGGGGGGGCATGGATGCGAAGGGGGGGGAGAAGAGGGCGGGCCAGGCTGGGACATGGGAGAGAGAGGAGCATGGATGCGAGGGGGGGCATGAAAGGGAGAGAGGGGTATTGCTGGAAAAGGTTGAATGGAGGCGGCAGGGGACAGAGGAGCATGGATGGGCATGGATTGGGAGGGCAGGGCTCAGGGAGAGAGGGGAATTGCTGGAAAGGGATGAGTGGAGGGGGCAGGGGACAGAGGAGCATGGATGGGCATGGATTGGGAGGGCAGGGCTCAGGGAGAGAGGGGAATTGCTGGATAGGGATGAATGGAGGGGACAGATGGGCATGGATGGATATGGATTGCAGGGCAGGGCTCAGGGAGAGAGGGGAATTGCTGGATAGGGATGAATGGAGGGGGCAGGTGACAGAGGAGCATGGATGGGCATGGATTGGGAGGGCAGGGCTCAGGGAGAGGGGAATTGCTGGATAGGGATGAATGGAGGGGACAGATGGGCATGGATGGATATGGATTGCAGGGCAGGGCTCAGGGAGAGAGGGGAATTGCTGGATAGGGATGAATGGAGGGGACAGGTGACAGAGGAGCATGGATGGGCATGGATTGGGAGGGCAGGGCTCAGGGAGAGAGGGGAATTGCTGGAAAAGGATGAATGGAGGGGGCAGGGGACAGATGGGCATGGATTGGGAGGGCAGGGCTCACACTCTCTCTCTCATATACAATGTCTTTCTGACTCTCACTCTCACACACTCTGTCTCACACTGTATCACATTCACTCTCTATGTGCCACACAGTCACTCACACACTCGCTTGGTCTCATACACTCACTCTCACAGAGAATCTGTGTCTCACACACACTCTCTCTCTCGCCCCCCCACACACACACACTCTCTCACACACTGTGTCTCACATACACACTTGCACACACTCTCATTCTCACACACACACTCTCTCACAAACACACTCACACCCAGACTCACTCTCTCTCTCACACACATACACTCACACTTTCACTCTGACTCTCAAACAGCCACTCTCACATACACTCTCCCAAACATACACACTCCGAGGAAAACCTTGCTAGCGCCCGTTGCATTTGTGTCAGAAACGGGCCTTTTTTACTAGTTTGATTTATAAACTTTATGAGATTTCCAGCTGAACCACCTTTAACTACTTTCAGAAAGTATCTGGGTGAGATTCTGAAAATTCCTTTCCATTGATATTGAGAATATATTTTGTTCCACATTTTTCAAAGATGGAATCTGATCAACAATTAGATGTTTGCCACCAACTTGGATGTTTCTTATAATTTGATGAATTTGACTCAAGTTATAGAAGCAGATGTGCCAGAAGTTTAACCTGCAACTTTGATTGTTTCTTTTGTATTTAACTCAGATCATGACTGGGTTTTGAGGTTCTTCTCTCACCACCGTGACTCACTTTTTCTTGGATGTAAAGTTACGGTTTTTCCTGATGTAGCAAGGGTGATACAGAAATGTCACCAACAATTGTTGTCTCTGAGGCCACGTGTTCAAAAGTTGGGTACCCTTTTTAGGTTGAATTATCCATGCAAATGTGTCATTAAACAATTCTGTAAAATATATTTTCTTTGTTCTTGACCATTTGAAAAATGTTGTGGATTCTAAATCAGCTGCTATTGTTTCCTGTCCTTTAGGATTGTCCCCTATACTCTGTAATTAATAATTGGTGGAACATATTCCTTTCTATTTTCTGTATAAAATGTATTTTCATGGTATTTGGCTTGTCCCCAGCCTTTATTGTAGACTGTAAGATGGATTAGAAAGTGAGTTATTTCCTTTGCATTTTCCTTTGAATTTCTCTTTTTCTTACATCTCATCTTTTTCTTTTACAAGAATGATTGTCTTAGAATCTATATTATATAATCTAATAAATAAAAGAAAAATGTTGGACCCCCTTCCTGCACTCCTTCCCCCTGCCAAGAGCAGACAATCTCCCTACCTTCCCTGCTTCCCCCATTTCCCCACTCCAATGCATCCCCCCATCCCCATAGCCTTCCCCAGGCCTACCTGAATCCATGGTGGTCTAGCAATGCCCATTTGCTCCTGCCCATGGTCACTGCTATTTCTAATATGGTGACTTTGACCTTTTACCCTAGTCTCACTACACCGCAAGGGCTAGGATGAAGGGTTGAGGATGACATATTGGATGTGGGTAAGAGCAAAATGGCATTGCTTCTGCCACAATGGACTCCCGCTATACTGTCAGGGATTCAGGTAGGTCCAGGGGGACTAGTGGAGTGGAAAGTGCCTGTGGGGCTGCAAAAGGGATGGCCAGATGAGAGGGAGCCTTAGATTGTGGGAGAGATCCTATTGTTTTCAAGCCCATCATTTGCAAACAAGCCTCTGCCCATTTTCACTTGCCAACTAGAGGAAACAGGAAATGTTGTTGATATTTCCTCTGACATTGTTAATGACTGTCTATCCCTAGTGTACATACTGGTATTCTAAACATTTACGCACTCAATGGTAATATAAATGCTAGCATCTGGTCTATAATAATGTAATGTAGAACATAATAATGGTCAAACCTGATGTATTCTGAGCATGCTCCACTAGGTGGCACTTTAACTCCAGAGAAAGCCTTCATGGAATCAGTAGCGTTTAGGTGTTTGACTGCAACGGTGTCATAATACCAGGTCAAAGGATTCAGCTCTCAATAGAACAGGTTTAATCTTCAGGAAAACTAAAGAGCATTTTTGCAGATTATGAATATGATTATGATGATTTATTTTCCATACTGCCTAATGTGGGCAGAAGTTTAAGTGGTGTACAATACAATAAATAGGCTTGTCCAACATTTTTCTGTCAGGGGCCACAATTTATATTTTGTAAAATTCAGAGGGCCAAAACATGAACCATCGTATTTTACCACATATTTTGTCAAATGCTGGTAAAATGTAATGGTAAAATCTCCAAAACAGTAACGGAATTCAAAAATGCGTGGGATAAACTACTACTACTACTACTATTTAGCATTTCTATAGCGCTACAAGGCATACGCAGCGCTGCACAAACATAGAAGAAGGACAGTCCCTGCTCATAGAGCTTACAATCTAATAGACAAAAAATAAATAAAGTAAGCAAATCAAATCAATTAATGTGAACGGGAAGGAAGAGAGGAGGGTAGGTGGAGGCGAGTGGTTACAAGGAATCCTGTTCAGAAGGAATGGATCCTCAGAAGCTTAGCAGAGATTGGGTGGCAGATCCGGTGGGGGGTGGGGGGGTGGGGCTAGTGCTGGGCAGACTTCTATGGTCTGTGCCGTGAAAATGGCAGATACTAATCAAGGTCAGGTATACACAAAAAGTAGCACATATGAGTTATCTTGTTGGGCAGACTGGATGGACCGTGCAGGTCTTTCTCTGCCATCATCTACTATGTTACTAGTTACTATGTCCCCTCCCCAGCAGTGGTGTAGCTAGGGGTGGTGCCAGGGGAGCAGCTTCTCCCCCCAATAGAATGGTGCCTATTTTTTATGCGATTTGTCACATTTAAAACATGCACCAGCACCATCAAAAGTCTGCTCTCCGCTACCCCAGTGCCTTCAACCTGGCTATGCTTCTGTTCCCCAGCTATCACTCAGGGGCTCATTTTTGAAAGAGAAAAACATATAAAAAGTGGCATAAAGCAGCATTTGGACGTTTTTCTCACAAAAACGTCCAAAGCAAAATTTTCAAAACCCATTTTTTAGACGTTTTTCTATGCTGTTCTTCTGCAGTGCATCCAAATCTCAAAGGGGCATGTCGGGGGGCGTGTTAAAGGCAGGATGTGGGTGTTCCTAAAATTTGCACATTTTTCAAACACATTAGAATAAAACCAAAATGTCCAGGGCTGAAACTTCAACGTTTTGGTCTAGACCTGTTTTTGTAACTAATAAGGCACAAAATGGTGCCCTAAATAATCAGATGACCACTGGAGGGAATCAGGGGTGACCCCCCCAATACTCCCCCAGTGGTTACTGACCCCCTCCCACCCACCCACCCACCCCAAAAATGTGACTACAAATATGACTTACCAGCCTCTATGACAGCCTCAGATGTTAAAGTCAAGTCCCTGGAGTAGTGTAGTGGTTGATGCAGTGCACTATGGAGTGAGGGACTCAGGCCCCTATCTCCCTCTCCCTGTCACACTTGTGATAGAAACTGTGGCCCCCTCCCAAAGTCACCAAAACCCTACTATTCCTCGTTCAAGTACAAATATAGTGAGGATCATAAATTAACTGCATTTTATGATCTGTGTCTAGCTATCATTTCATGGTTCAGATTTGTCTTCGCCTCTGCTAGGGATCAGAAATGCCGCAACTAGCATTTCATCAACGTAATTTTCATTATCAAGGATGTTTCTCAATCTCAAAACCTTCTCCTTCAGTTTTGCTACCTGTTTCTGAGGCAATCCAGCTACAGGCATCTTTCATATTGAACTGGTGCTGTATGATCAATCAGGATATCTTTCTGGTCAGAGATAAAAGTAATGACAATGGTGGCAGTTTTGCTGGCATAATTTTTCCAGCCATCTTCCTGCTATTCAGAACTTTAGTACCTTTTGAAAAAAAAAAAAGTAGAAACCACCAAGGGTGTTTTTACAAAATTGTGCTAAAAGGTTTACATAGGTTTTTCCTGGAAAATGGCTGGTATTTCATTTTCTGAATTAATGCTAATGCTAAAAAACTCTTCTACAGAACTTCAAAACCTCTTCAAACCAATCATTGTAGAGTATAATATATGTTGCTAATTGATTCCCTCAAAATAAAAACTTTAAAAAAAAAAGGAGGGAAAGACCTCAACAGACCCGGGTGAACTTGTCACTAACGTACTCCAAGCACTCAACAGGCCATTATGTCATCACTGGCCAAAAATCTCCACAAATGTATTTTTATACTTTTATAATACTCAAAAACATCACATTGTGTTCATCCAAATATGTGAACAAAACCCAAAAATATGTAAATACAGTAACTTAGCTTCTTGTATGATCCGGCTGCTTAACTCCTGGTAACGTAAGTCCCAATGTGGACCTGTTTTGCCCTCTGGCTTTTTCAAGGGAGATGGGCAGCTGCGATTTGTCTTCTTCTTCAAAACAAAGGATAAAAATACATTTGTGGAGGTTTTTAGTCAATGATGACATAATGGCCCATTGAATGTTGGGAGTATGTTAGCGACAAGTTCACTTGAGCACCTGGGTCTGTTGAGGTCTTTTCCTCCTTTTTGTGTTTTTTCTTTTTTATTTTAAGGGAATCTATTAGCAACATATATTATACTCTACAGTGGTTTGTTTAAACATATGCTAGTCCTACTATTAGCATGTGGCCATTAACAAAAATTAGCAGTTGAGACCTTGCTATCACTATATTGTAGACAATAAGGGCTAATGTGCTAAACACACACTAATTATTTACTGAATGGTAATGCAGATGCACTAACTGATTAGCACAAAAATGCTCACTCTCCACCTCCAGACTTCCTCCTCTGCACCTGATTTACACACACAGATTGCAAAAATACCACAGCACACCTCAGCATGTCCCATGATAAGCCCTTTTAAGCTGCTTAGTAAAGTAGCCTAATGGTTAGTGCAATGGCCTACGAATCTGATGCTCAGAAGCAAATGCAGGCGCTAGAGGCTATTAACACCGGACCAGCACCCACATTTGCTACCAAAAAATGTTCAGAGCTGGTGAGCGCATGAAATTACAAGCTTGCTGACCCTGAATGCAATGAGCATACAAATTCATGCTAAACAGGGTTATTAGTATTCCTCCCCAATGTTCGGAGCTGGCATTAGGGTTTCTCAGGGCATTGGGAAGACCCTGTTCAGCATGCATTTGCATGCTTCCAGGCCACGACTCTCTAAAACACAAGGGCATGAAGATCTGGTGGACCTCCAGACCCCTGTCATCGTCCCCCAAACACATAAGCACCACCCCCCCCCCCCCACACACACACACACACACACCAACAATATGAAAAAAACTGGTGGTCCAGTGGGACCCTTACTAGACACCCGCCTGAGGGCTAGCTTGGTGTTCTAGTGGTGGGCCCTCCCTCTACCTCAAGCCCCCCTCCCCCAATCACTTAAACCTCCCCATACTTCAAAACAGGAGGGACTAGCACTCCCTCTGTCCTCCTGTAGATACCGCCTCAATATGGTGCATCCTTTTGTGCCTGGTGCATCCTGGGATGTGCTAGGTGGGGCTTGATTACCATATAGGCCCTTATATGGTAGTTAAGCCCTACCTAATGCATCCTTGGATGCACTGGGCAGGGCAGGGTGCCACCATTTTGAGGCAGCACCCATAGGAGGAGGGAGGAAGGGAGTGCTAGTCCCTCCTCCTGTTTTGAAGTATGATTGGATGGGGTGGGCGGGCCCACCACTAGGCTACCAGGCTAGCCCTCAGGTGGGTGTGGGTCTAGTAAGGGTCCCACTGGACCACAAGGCTTTTTGGTATTATTGATGGGGGGGGCTTTTATGTTTAGGGGTAGGGGGTCTTGAGGTCCACTGGACCGAAAGGGTTTAGGATTGACAGGCTTGGACTTGTCAAACCTTTTCTACAGGATGATTGTGTCTTGAGCACATGCCCAGGCACAATCCTACTGCAGAAGTCCCCCTATGATCAATGCTAATAAGGCACCTAAAATTGCTTATTATTAGCATTGATCATTGGGGAGTTCATTCCCTACACTGATCTGCCAGTATTTTTACTGCACTGTTCAGAACAATGTGGGGGTTATGATCATCGGTCCTCAGGAGACCTGTGTTAATTTCCACTGTATATCCTTGTCATTCCGGGCAAGTCACCTAACCCTTTAATGCCCCCAGTTACAAAATAAGTACCTGTGTATAATATGTAAATTGCTTTGATTGTAACCACAAAAAGGTGCTATATAAAAATCTATTCCCTTCCCTTTCTCAGCTGTCCCCCAAATATAATCAGCTAGCTTCTTTTCTTTAAGGTCTAACAGTTCATAATGATTTTCTGTCTGTAGTCCTGTTGCTATCTCACCTTATTGATATATGGAACAGTTCCTGTTATCCTATCAGACTCTAAAATTTGTTTACAAATCTCAGAGGTATGTAAACTATAGTGGTTCAGTTTTAAAATGTATCTCAAAGAACTAACAAGGAATTACTCATTAAGGACTCCTACAATATAATTATATATTATTCACAGGTAACCTTCATTTATTTTTTCTTCCAACTAATGCCAAACAATTCTATCTAATCCAAACTTCTAATTAGTGAGTGTATCTACTTAGCAAGATTGCAGAATGTGTGTGTGTGTGTGTGTGTGTGTGTGTGTGTGTGTGTGTGTGAGTGAGTGAAGTGGGGTGGAGAAGAAAGGAAAAAAAGGAGAAAACACCTTAGAAGTGCTGTGACATCAAAAGAGTATTGTTAGCTTTCTCTCTCTTTGAACTAGAGAAAAACAAGTCCTAAAACAAACAAGCTCCTTAAAAATCCACTTCTTCAAACACAAGAAAAATATAACCCAACACCTAATCCAGCAATATAAAATAATAATTATTATTATGATGATGATAATGATTGAATGATTGATTGCATTTGTATCCTGCATGGATACAAAGGGGGCAATTACAAGGTATTGAGAAGATTAACAATTCAATAGAATAGTGCAAGTCTGTGGGTTTGTCTTGCGGAGAGTATAGAGTTAGGTTATGTTCATAGGAGGTTCAGTGGAGATTACATGACTATTGTTAG
This sequence comes from Microcaecilia unicolor, assembly GCF_901765095.1. NCBI lineage: Eukaryota > Metazoa > Chordata > Amphibia > Gymnophiona > Siphonopidae > Microcaecilia > Microcaecilia unicolor. Next base: position 134,333,562 of record NC_044035.1, on the reverse strand, counting down.
AAATTTACAAAATCGAGTCGAACTGATCACAACATAGTCTAGTAGGGTTGCATCACTGGTCAGTTCTTGTGAGAAGAGGGTACATAGTAAGTAGGATTTTGAGGTTGTGAGTCTTGGAAGGTAGTATTAAGTATTTGGTGTGAGATGGTCGTGAAGCTTGTGCCTTTTCCATTTGAACTGTCTCATTGGTGGGTCCATTGGATGGTTAGGTTGGATCAACAGGGATATGTTTTCTGAATAGGTGAGCCTTTAGGTGTTTTCAGAAGGTAGGTAGTTGTCTTTCAGTTTTAGTTCCTTTGGGAGTGTATTCCATGTTTTGGTGCAGATATAGGAAAAGCTGGTAGTGAGAGTAGATTTGTATTTGATCTCTTTAAATGATGGGAAGTGGAGGGTAAGGTAGGATCTCACTGATTTGTTTGTGTTCTAGATTGCTAAGTCTATTAGATTGGTCATGTAGCTTGGTAAGAGGCTGAAGATTATTTTGGGGCTCATTTTCGAAAGAGAAGGGAGCCCATCTTTCAATACAAATCAGAAGATGGGCGTCCTTCTCCCAGGGTCACCAAAATTGGCATAATCAAAAGCCGATTTTGGGCACCCTCAACTGCTTTCCATCGCGGGGATGACCAAAGTTCCCAGGGGTGTGTCAAAAGCATAGCAAAGGCGGGACTGGGGCGTGCTTTACACATGGGTATTATAGGGTGTAAATAAATAATTAGGATAATAATTACCCACTGATTACTTATTCCAAGGTTCCTAGCTCAGCCTAGGGGGAATCTTATACAGGAACCTTGGTGCTGGCACCCTGCCAGTGTTTGTTTCCCGCCAAAGAACAGAAGCCACGTCACAGATGATATATTATTATTTATTATAGATAAGAAAAATAGAAACACTCTGCAATAGCTTATATGCAATATAATATCTCTTACTGATATGTACACTAACAAAATATATTGTCTAACTATACTCTGATTCTCCTGAGACTACGTACAGTAATGATTAGAACAGTACAAATGATATCCTAATGATCCTTATGGAAACTTATCACATCTTATGCAAAATACACATTAGCAGCTTTCCCTGACCAAGAGCTGACATAAACCAGTCGTACTTAGATAACCACTGACTAATCCCAGACTAGGAAATATATCACTGTGATCTCACCATGCTGTCCTGATGACGGCCGCAGATGAGAACGGAGCTGATTTTCCCAAAGACGCTATCTCAGCTATCTGTGTCTTAGATGTAGAACAGGTCTTTCTCAGCAAACAAGCAGGTTTCCGTCTCTCCGTTGGTTCTCAGAGCCAATATCTCTGCCATAGGTATTTGCACCAGTTATGCAGGTCACAAGGGTGGTATAATACAGTCTCTGGCTCACCCCGAGCCTTGCTGGAGTTCTCAGGTCTTCTCACCAGGTACCCCTCCTCCGAGGGTCTCCGACAACTAACTTCTCCCACTCTTCCCGCGTTCTTCCAGACCTCCCGGTCAGGTGATAACCCGGACCAATTAGCCTCTCGTACAGTCCAGTATATGGGCAAGAAGAGTTCTTTGTTTTGTGACCTTGGAAATGGTAACTTCTGGTGCCATGGCTCTGCCTCCCTTCTCAGCTTCTCAGGGGAATAGAAGGGGGTGGTTGGAACACAGAATGTCCTTGGCTTCCGCAAGCCTGTCAGTGATTTTCCACAAGCTGAAGCTGGAACTTGATGACACAGAGATGTTCAGGTCAGGGGTTGCAGCAGCCATCTTATTGTACATAGGCTTGTATAGGCCAAGACCAGCTCAGGCTAGATCACAGGGAAATACCCCTACAGTGTCCTCGGCCGATAATGGAAAAAAGAAGGGTGTCCCTGATGAACACTTGGCCGGCTTTACTTGGTCCTTTTTTGTTTATGACCAAGCCTCAAAAATGTGCCCTAAATGACCGGATGACCACCAGAGGGAATCGGGGATCACCTCCCCCTACTCCCCCAGTGATCACTAATCCCCTCCCACCATAAGAAAAAATTTTTAAATATTTTTCCAGCCTCTATTCCAGCCTCAAATATCATACCCAGCTCCATGACAGCAGTATGCAGGTCCCTAGAACACTTTTAGTGGGTACTGCAGTGCACTTCAGGCAGGCGGACCCAGGCCCATACCCCCCTACCTGTTAAACTTGTGGTGGTAATGTGAGCCCTCCAAACCCCACCCAAAACCCACTGTAGTAGGTGCCCCCCTTCATCCCTAAGGGCTATGGTAGTGGTGTACAGTTGTGGGGAGTGGGTTTGGGGGGGGGCTCAGCACACTTGGTAAAAACGTTTTTTCTGAAGTCCATTGCATTGCCCCCTAGGGTGCCTGGTTGTTGTCCTGGCATGTCAGGGGGACCAGTGCACTACGAATGCTGGCTCCTCCCACAACCAAAGGGATTGGATTTGGTAATTTCTGAGATGGGCATCCTTGGTTTCCATTATTGCCGAAAACCGGGCACGACCATGTCTAGGGACGACCATCTCTAAAGTCAATCCCTGACCGTATTATCGAAACGAAAGATGGCCACCCATCTTGTTTCAATAATACAGGTTTCCCCACCCCTTCGCGGGGACATCCTGCGAGGACGCCCTCATGAAAACTTGGACGCCCCGTTCGATTATGCCCCTCTTTGTATACCATTGAAGAGATCTTGAAGGTTATGAGGTTCTTAATTGGTCTCAACTCACTCCTGTCCTAGCCATCTATATCTGTTTATCTCTGAAACATGGCTCACAGAAGTTGATAGTCCAATGCTGTCAGACATCTATCCACCCAGTTAAGGTATTCTTCATTCTCTAAGGCAGGGTAAAAAAGGAGGAGAACTTGCTCTTATCTTTAAGAATTTTTTCCACATGTCTTTGATTTGCTCTGCGGTTTCATGCGAACTGGAATATATGCTATGAAAATTCTGTGATGATTCAAAAAAGGCAAATCAAATCGCCCTACTCCTCATTTACCATCCTTTGGCAAAACCAGTTCTTGTAGATATTACTTCCTCTGCCATGTCACTGTTCTCAAGAATTATCTATTTTACACTGGCCACAATTTGGTTTCAGATCATCACATAGTACGGAAACATTACTGCTAACATGTCGAACAACACCTATGCAAAGGTGACCAAGTAATTTTTCTCCAATTCGATAAATTGGTGGTGTTCGATGCGGTTGACCACATATTGCTTCTCAAATGCCTGGATCAGATAGGAATAACAGGAACTGTGCTCAAATGGTTCAGTGAATTCCTTTCAAATCAAAACTATTCTGTCAAGCAAAGCAACCAACTTTCCAACTACTGGCCTATTAACTGCGGAGTCCCGCAGAGATTTACCCTCTCACTAATCCTGTTCAACCTCTTTATGTCATTCCTTGCCTCAATATACCTGAGACTTAATGAACTACTATTATCCTATCCAGATGACATCCTGCTTCTCTTACCACTAACAGCATCAAACAATTATATAACTCAGTCTGTAGCGAATGGTATGACTGCTGTTAGCACCTGGGCCCTGACAATTTGTGTCGGAAGATGGCCGGCCTTCTCGTTCGAAAATAAGCAGGATAGGCGCCTATGCACACCTCACGCACGTCACCCAGCTACCACATGGCCCTTGTGGTAATTTCATTTTTGACATTCGTCCGTTACGCATGCCAGAAAATATTTGCCTAGATACTGCATGAGACCTTATCGCTAGGTCAAGGGCTGGCAGTAAGGTCTCAGACCCAAAATGGACGTGCAGCAATTTTCATTTTGCCGCACATCCATTTTCAGCAAAAATTTAAAAACAGGCATTTTTTTACAGATGCGCTGAAAAATGACTCAGAGCATACCGAAAATACATATCTACACTACCACAGGCCATTTTTCAGTGCACCTTAGTAGAAGGACCCCAAGTTTTTCAAATCTTACAGGGCTTCACCTCTGAACTGCTGATTAAGACCACTTCACTATATTTGGTCCAGTCTAACAGACTGAAACAACAACTAATGCTATCATCACCATTTCAAAAGACAATTCTTAAGTAGAGGAGTGTGGTAGCCGTGTTAGTCCACTCTTAAGGTTATCAATAGAAATCAAACAAAATAAAACATGGAAAAGAAAATAAGATGATATCTTTTTTATTGGACATAACTTAATACATTTCTTGATTAGCTTTCGAAGGTTGCCCTTCTTCGTCAGATCGGAAATAAGCAAATGTGCTAGCTGACAGTGTATATAAGTGAAAACATTCAAGCATTACTATGACAGTCTGACAGGGTGGGAGGATGGGGGTGGGTAGGAGGTATGCATGGGGACATCAAAGCATATCATTGATATTCTAACAGGATGGGTGTGGATAGGTGAGGGGTGGGGTGATCAACAGAGAATACAGTTTTATGGTTTATAATGGGCTAGGAACCCCAGATCCTTGTTAGGTCCTTTCTGTTGGGTGTTAAAATATTCAATCATTCTGACTTCAAAGGTCTTACGTTCTTGTATGGTTTTAAAGTTACCTTTCAGGATTCTCACTGTGAAGTCACTGGTACAGTGTCCTGGTCCTATAAAAAACTGACCAACAGGGGTGGGAGCCCTACTGGCACCAGTATTGTTCATGTGATGTCTATGTAAATTGAATCTTGTCATAAGCATCTGGCCTGTTTCTCCAATATAGCATCCTTCGTTACATTTTTTACACTGAATGATATTTACTACATTGGAAGATAAGCAAGTGAAAGATTCCTTAATGTTGAATATCTTTCCTTTGTGGATGTCTGTGGGGTCCTGTGAAATATTTTGGCATAGTTTGCAACTGGATAAATTACAGGGAAGTGTGCCCTTCTGTTCCTTTTTAGTCTGTGATGGAAGTTTACTTCTGATTAGCTTGTGTTTTAAGTTGGGTGGCTGTCGGAAGGCCAGTACTGGTGGGGATGGGAATATCTCTTTCAGTAATTCATCCTCCTGGAGTATAGGTTGTAGATATCTTATGATTTTCCTCAGTTTTTCCAGCTCTGGATTGTATGTCACTACAAGGGGGATTCTGTCTGTGGATTTTTTCTCCTTGTACTGTAGCAGATTCTCCCTGGGTGTTTTGAGGGAGGATGCAATATTCTTGGAGATTATTTTGGGGTTGTAGCCTTTCTGTTTGAAGGATGCAGTCAGGCTTTTAAGGTGTCTGTCTCTGTCCCCTGGGTCAGAGCAGATATGGTGGTATCTTGTGGCTTGGCTGTAAATGATGGATCTTTTTGTATGTGAAGGATGGAAGCTGGAGTTGTGGAGGTGGACAATTCGAAATCAGAAATTTTCCGCCGTCTATTCCCCGTACTTAGAGTTAACATATGGAACTCTCTATCTATTTCCATCAGAACAGAAAACAACTACCTCATCTTCAGGAAGAGGCTAAAAACCTTTCTCTTCCCAAAGACTGCTAAATAATAATCCATCATGACTTCTACTTCCTAGTATCATCCAATATTTATTTATTTAGATTTTGCTCACACCAAGGTGAGTTACATTCAGGGACACTGGGTATTTCCCTGTCCCTGAAGGGCTCACAATCTATTTTTCTACCTTAGGAAATGTAGGGTTGAGTGACTTGCCCAAGATCACAAGGAGCAGCAGGGGGATTTCAACCAGCCACCTCTGGATGTTAAGACTGGTGCTCTAACCACTAGGCCATTCTTCTTTCTTTTAGTGTTTGTGGTCTCAACCATTACACCAATGGTCACTAATATTTCTCATACCTCACACTAACACTATCTGCTTTTGTCTCACCTAGAATGTAAACTACACTGAACCCTGGAAAGGGGATATTAGTGGTATACAAGAATTGAATTGAATGGATATTCACAGCAATTTAACTGGCCAGAAACATCCACTGACTAGTTATATTGCTTGTTCAGGACTATCCACTAATTTTCAGTGGCACTTAACTGGTTATCTCTGCTGAAAATGAGAGGTTAGCGCTTTAGTGAAAGCCAGCTATTTTGGGGGCATTCCGGGGGGCAGAGTCGGCACATGGCCGCCTAAGTACAATGCATTTAAGCGAACAGGGTAACTGCATAAATGGAACCACATAAAATACAGTCCTATCTTTATGCAGCAGCCTATAGCTGATAAAGTTCTGAATATCAACAACCAGACATGTGTTAGCCAGTGCCTCATAAACCGGATATTCAATGTCAAAGCTTGAACATGGCCTGTCATTGAATATCCAGGAATAACACCAGCTGAATATTGACCCTTATGTTTATATTTCCACTATCACGTCAGTTTCTTTTTGTGATATGAAAGTAATGTTTTTTCAAGATTTATCCAGAGCAACACAGGTCAGGTGAAAAGCTTTTTTAGGTAAGCGTCCAGTTCTTGCCCTGGGTGCAATGCTTTTCCTTCAGTTTCCTTGCAAGTGTTCTGTGAAGTATTATTATTATTATCATTAGCATTTGTATAGCGCTACCAGACGCACGCAGCGCTGAACACCTGACACAGAGAGACAGTCCCTGCTCAATAGAGCTTACAATCTAAAAATACAGACAGACAAGACAATTAAGGATGAGGGAAGTACTGGGTGAGAAGGAACAAGGGGAGGGCAATTGAGTAGTGGGTAGGAGCCAAAAGCAGTGGTGAAAAGACGGGTTTTCAGCATAGATTTGAAAACAGGTAGAGATGGAGCTAGACGTGCAGGCTCAGGAAGTCTATTCCGAGGAGTCAAGTATCAGTCTCAGAATTTTATTTTCACTGAACTGTTACAGTTATATAATTTTCTGGATGCTAGAAAAGTCTCAATTTCAATTGTTACCTTTTCACTTATACTAAGGGATAACTAACGTCTTGTATTAGATAAATATCCTGAATGTGCTTTTTCTTTATATAGAATAATATTGGTTGCTCATTTTGTTTCATTAGATCTTTCTGCAGCCTTTGACCTCATTGATTACTCTTTGCTTCTCTCTCGTCTAAAGTCTACTGGAGTTTTGGGCACGTTATTTCAGTGGTTTTCTTCTTTCCTTTCTGATAGAATTTTACTGTTTCTACAGCACTATCTATGTCTTCCCTTAGTTCACTGCAATGTGATGTCCCTCGGGGGTCAGTCCTGTCTTCTCTGCTATTTAACATCTTTCTTAGTCCTTTGATCTTCTTATCCAATAGCACAACATAAACTTTTTCATCTACGCAGACGACATCCTATTGATTCTTCTAGTTTCTACCTCACTTCTCGATATTTCCCAGTTACAAACTTGTCTTATGGCCATCTCTCAATGGCTTTCCCAACACAGAATGGTTCTTAATCTGTCAAAATGGTAGCATGTTGGATTTCAGATTCCCTTTCAGTTTCTTTTATTTTACTTAATTTCTTCAACTCAATAGTTACCCCTGTCACTTCGTGCCACTACCTTGGGGTCATTTTTGATTCTAAATTGTCTTTTCAATTCCATGTCTCTCAGGTGGTTTATTGACTTTGGTGGATTTGGTCTATCAGCTGTTATCTAGACTTTGTGGCTCTTCACACTTTGATCTATGCATTTGTCATTGCACGTATTGATTACTGTAATACTGTTTTTGTGGGGTCCCCTCCTTTGTCCTTCATCATCTGCAATCCCTACATAATTCGGCTGCCTGATTTTGTGTTATGTGAAACATTTTGATCATGTTACACCTCTCTTTATTTTATTACACTGGCTTCCAGTCTAATTTAGATGTTCTGCTTACTTTTTTCTTGGCTTCTTCACTCTGGAACAACTTGCCCCCTTATCTCCAAATGGAGTTGTCATTTCTTAAATTTAAATCAATTCTCAAAGCACTTTTTTTTAATTGGCATTCATCCTTAAATTACCAGTGCCCAGCTGACCTGCTTTTTGCTCTGCATTTTGTGTTACAATTAGATTGTTACTGTTTTTTTTAATTTTTATGATAAGATTAGATTGTTACGGGGCTATTTTTAACTATTATGCTTTTGCTTGTTTTAGTTCTTGCTTTGGTGGTGTTTGCGGTATGAATGTTTACTCTGTCCAATTTGATTTTGGCATTCCTTTCTTATGTTCTGATTATTTTTCGAATTGTAAACCTCCTAGAACATCTTTTGGAATTTTGGCAGGTTATCAAGTACCTAATAAACAAACAAACTTAATTCCACAAATTATTCTTTAATTTTGCTTTTCTTGCCATCCCAAGTTGTGGGTTGCTTAATGAAGATTGTATAGCATAATTCTTCTATTACTGTAAGTTTCCTATGTAATATTACCACAGTTTGATTCATTTCTTTAATTGCTATTTTTCTTGAGCATGTGTATTTAATTGCAAGAATTTTTTTTTTTTTTAAACACAGGGTCAATATTCAAAGCCCGATACCTAGGTAAGAGAGCCTCATGCCAGGTAGTCTGGCACTGAGTTGATATTTGTACTTGTAATAGCTGATTTTCAGCCAGAATCTGGATAAGCAAACCAGGCAAATAGAACTGCACAAAAAATAGTGTTAACTATGCTCTGTCAAACCTATCCTGTTCCAGGATGAATATTTGTCATGACCCAGACAAAAATGCCTATCAACTTACCTGGTTAGACATTTGTGATCTCCAAATGGTAATAATTAAGATGAAGAATGTTTGTTTCATTTAGATGGCTTGTATGTCACACACACTATTGAGTACACAGTCAAGATGCTGATTGTTGGAATTATATACATCACTGTTTATTTTAACTGTGTATACACCCTGAGTTGATGATTTCATGATTCTGTCTCTAATAGATTATGCATGTCACAGGTATTGTGTCCTGTTTCTAATAACATGGTTAGCCATTGTGATCTCCAAATGGTAGAGATTAAGATGAAGAATATTTATTTAATTTAGATGTCTTACATGTCACACACACTATTGAGTATGCAGGCAGGATGTTGATTGATGGAATTACATACATCACTGTTTATTTTTATTTTAACTTTGTATACACCCTGAGTTGATGATTTCATGATTCTGTCTCTAATAGATTATGGATGTCACAGTTGGTGTTCTATGATAATGTTTTTTATATAGTTTTATTAAGTATGTCATATTTGAGATTGGTTCTTATTCTCATCTATTGTTATATACTTGTCATGGTTTTGTTCTCTGTTCTGTTTTATATTATTACTATATATAATTTTATTATTTATTGTTGTTCATTTTTTATTTTTATTATTTTGTAGCCTCTGACACAGCCCTTATGTGGGTGAAACATTGCCTGCGTCAGGCGTTATTTTGGTTTATGTTTCACCAATAAAGATTTGTTTCCATCTCAAACTGATCTGCTTGGTTTGTTTCCACTTTGGGGAGAGAGAGACAGGATAATGATGGAAGCAGATAAAAGAAAGATGGGGGGAACTAGAAATGGGGGGAAGGCCGACAGTCGCTCAAAAGCGAATGGTTCAGGATAAGGTATCTTGCAAAGATACCTTACAAGCAGGGAAGATAGGGTTTCTGGATAGTGAGGTTGCACAACAGACCATGGTAGGCCAGGTGCCCTTAAATACAACTAAAGATAGACAAAAGATGGCAAATCAGTAGTGTCCAGTACTAAGCATCATGCAAATAGGAACAACAAACATACTCTGAAATGTCTATATTTAAATGCTAGGAGTCTAAGAAATAAGATGGGAGAGTTAGAATATATTGCACTAAATGAAAAATTGGATATAATAGGCATTACTGAGACCTGGTGGAAGGAGGATAACCAGTGGGACACTGTCATACCGGAGTACAAAGTATATCGTAGTGATAGGGTGGACCGGACTGGTGGAGGGGTAGCATTGTATATTAACGAGCGCCTTGACTCAGATAGATTACAAATTCAGCAGGACACAAATCACACCCTTGAATCATTGTGGGTTGAAATTCCATGTATAAAAGGGAAAAGAATGGTGATAGGAGTGTACTACCATCCGCCTCGCATGGATGAGCAGGTAGACGCAGAAATGATAAAAGAAATCAGAGATGTAAACAAAATGGGCAATGTGATAATAATGGGTGACTTCAGTTATCCAAATATAGACTGGGTAAATGTAACATCGGGACACGCTAGAGAGGTACAATTCCTTGATGAAATCAAGGACAGCTTATTGGAGCAACTGGTGCAGGAGCCGACGAGAGAAGGAAAAATTCTAGACTTGGTCCATAGTGGAGCACATGATCTGGTGAGGGACGTTAGGGTACTGGGGCCGCTTGATAACAGTGATCATAATATGATCAGTTTTGATAATAACCTTGGAGTAACTAGACACAGGAAGTCAAATACGTTAGCGTTTAACTTTAAAAAAAGGAGACTATGATAAAATGAGAAGAACGGTGGAAAAAAAACTTAGGGGGACAACTGAGAGGGTAAAAACTGTACAACAGGCATGGATGCTGTTCAAAAATACCATTCTGGAGGCCCAGGCCAAACATATTCCACAAATTAGAAAAGAAAGATGGAACTCCAAAAGACAGCCGGCCTGATTGAAAAGTGAGGTGAAGGAAGCTATTAGGGCTAAAAGAAATGCCTTCAAAATATGGAAGAAGGAACTGTCTGAAAATAACAAGAAGCAGCATAAGGAGTGTCAAAGCAAATGCAAGGCGCAGATAAAGAAGGCCAAGAGGGCTTACGAAAAAAAGATAGCATTAGAGGCAAAAAAACATAGTAAAACATTTTTTCGGTATATTAAAAGCAGGAAGCCGGCAAAAGAATCAGTTGGGCTGCTGGATGACCGAGGGGTAAAAGGGGCGATCAAGGAAGACAAAGACGTAGTGGAGAGATTGAATGAATTCTTTGCTTCGGTCTTCACCGAGGAAGATTTGGGTGGGATACCGGTGTCGGAAATGATATTTCAAGTGGACGAGTCGGAGAAACTTACTGACTTCACGGTAAACATGGAGGACATAATGGGGCAGTTCAGCAAACTGAAGAGTAGCAAATCTCCTGGACCGGATGGTATTCATCCTAGAGTACTGATAGAACTGAAAAATGAGCTTGCGGAGCTACTGTTAGTGATATGCAATTTATCCTTAAAATCGAGCATGGTACCGGAAGATTGGAGGGTGGCCAATGTAACGCCGATTTTTAAAAAAGGTTCCAGGGAAGATCCGGGAAATTATAGACCGGTGAGTCTGACGTAGGTGCCGGGAAAAATGGTAGAGGCTATTATTAAAAACAAAATTACAGAGCACATCCGAGGACATGGATTACTGAGACCGAGCCAGCACGGCTTTTGTGTGGGGAAATCTTGCCTGACCAATTTACTTCAATTCTTTGAAGGAGTAAACAAACATGTGGACAAAGGGGAGCCAGTTGATATTGTGTATCTGGATTTTCAAAAGGCGTTTGACAAGGTACCTCATGAAAGGCGACAGAGGAAATTGGAGGGTCATGGGATAGGAGGAAAAGTCCTATTGTGGATTAAAAACTGGTTGAAGGATAGGAAACAGAGAGTGGGGTTAAATGGGCAGTATTCACAATGGAGAAGGGTAGTTAGTGGGGTTCCTCAGGGGTCTGTGCTAGGACCGCTGCTTTTTAATATATTTATAATGATTTAGAGATGGGAGTAACTAGCGAAGTAATTAAATTTGCTGATGACACAAAGTTATTCAAAGTCGTTAACTCGTGACAGGATTGTGAAAAATTACAGAAGGACCTGACGAGCCTGGGAGATTGGGCGGCTAAATGGCAGATGACGTTTAATGTGAGCAAGTGCAAGGTGATGCATGTGGGAAAAAAGAACCCAAATTATAGCTACGTCATGCAAGGTTCCACATTAGGAGTTACAGACCAAGAAAGGGATCTGGGTGTCATCGTCGATAATACACTGAAACCTTCTGCTCAGTGTGCTGCTGCGGCTCGGAAAGCAAATAGAATTTTGGGTATTATTAGGAAAGGTATGGGAAACGGGTGTGAGGATGTTATAATGCCGTTGTATCGCTCCATGGTGTGACCGCACCTTGAGTATTGTGTCCAATTCTGGTTGACACATCTCAAGAAAGATATAGTGGAACTGGAAAAGGTGCAGCGAATGGCGACTAAAATGATAGCGGGGATGGGACGACTTCCCTATGAAGAAAGACTAAGGAGGCTAGGGCTTTTCAGCTTGGTGAAGAGATGGCTGAGGGGAGACATGATAGAGGTATATAAAATAATGAGTGGAGTGGAACAGGTGGATGTGAAGCGTCTGTTCACGCTTTCCAAAAATACTAGGACTAGGGGTCATGCGATGAAACTACGGTGTAGTAAATTTAAAACAAATCGGAGAAAATGTTTTTTCACCCAATGCGTAATTAAACTCTGGAATTCGTTGCCGAACGTGGTGAAGGTGGTTAGCTTGGCAGAGTTTAAAAAGGGGTTAGACGGTTTCCTAAAGGACAAGTCCATAAACCGCTACTAAATGGATTTGGGAAAAATCCACAATTCCAGGAATAACATGTATAGAATGTTTGTACATTTGGGAAGCTTGCCAGGTGCCCTTGGCCTGGATTGGCCGCTGTCGTGGACAGGATGCTGGGCTCAATGGACCCTTGGTCTTTTCCCAGTGTGGCATTACTTATGTATGTACTTATGATGCTGGATGGTGGGAGAGACAGACTGTATGATGATGGAAGTGGAGAAGAGAGATGCTGGATGGGGAAGAGAGAGAGACAGGGCAATGGTGGAAGGGAAGAGAGATGGAGTGATGCTGAATTGAGTGGAACAGAAACAGAGAGTGATCCTGGATGGGGGGGAAGAGAGACACAGAGCACAATACTGGATGGGAGAGAAGAGAGAAAAAGAGACACAGTGTAATGCTGAATGAGAGAGAAAAGAGAGGGAAGGGGATTCTGGATATAGGGGAAGAAAGAGAGAAAGGCTGATGCTGGATAGGGGGAATAGAGAGAAAGAGAGACAAGATGATATTGGTTGGCAGGGGGTAAAACAGATGCTGCATGGCAGTCAGGTAGGAAAGAGAGAGAGAGAGAGAGGGACGAGAAAGAAACAGAGAGGAACGAGAAAGAGCATATAGTAACATAGTAGATGACGGCAGAAAAAGACCTGCACGGTCCATCCAGTCTGCCCAACAAGATAAACTCACATGTGCTACTTTTTGTGTATACCTTACCTTGATTTGTACCTGTCCTTTTCAGGGCACAGACCGTATAAGTCTGCCCAGCACTATCCCCGCCTCCCAACCACCAGTCCCGCCTCCCACCACCGGCTCTGGCACAGACCGTATAAGTCTGCCCAGCACCATCTCCGCCTCCCGCCACCGGCTCTGCCACCCAATCTCGGCTAAGCTCCTTAAGATCCATTCCTTCTGAACAGGAGCAAACAGTTAATGAAAGACGGGGGAATAAAAGAAAGGAGAATGGATGGGCCTGGGGAGGCAAAGGCATGGAAAGCTGTAGGTAGAGTGAAAAAGAGTTTAAAGACTAAATAGTAAGAATGAATAAAATCTAAATGGATAGAGAGGCAGAAAAATAGAAGAGAGCTGAAAGAAAAAAATGTCAGAGATGGATATAGCGGAGGAAGTGAAGAAAGTGAAGGAATTGAAGGAGAAAGAAAAAAGAGAAATGGACAGGAAGCCCTGGCAATAAAGTAAAGATAAGACAGAAGAAAGCAGAAACCAGAGAAACTAAATGGCTAGACAAAAATGGTAGAAAAAGAATTTTAAATGTAAAATTAGGTGATACTTAGTTATTGGACCAACTTACCGTATTTTTCAGACTACAAGACGCACTTTTTCCCCCCAAATTTGGGAGGAAAATGTGGGGTGCGTCTTATAGTCCGAAGGTAGAGTTTAGCAGGCCACCCGCCCTCCCTCCGTGTTCGGGATCGCCCTCCCTAGGGTTACCTCCCCTCCCCCGGCCCTGTCACGACCTCTCCCCTTACGCGATCTTCCCTGGTGGTCTAGTGACGTCGGGGCAGGAAAGAGCCCCCTCTTTCCTGCCCAGTGCGCTGCTCTCCTTCCTCCTGTATGCTGCCTGTGACGGTCTCGGCGAGATTCAAAATGGCCGCTGAGAATTGAAGTCTCGCGAGGTCACTTCAATTCTCAGCGGCCATTTTGAATCTCGCCGAGACCATCACAGGCAGCATACAGGAGGATGGAGAGCAGCGCGCTGGGCAGGAAAGAGGGGACTCTTTCCTGCCCCGATGTCACTAGACCACCAGGGAAGATCGCTTGAGTAAGGGGAGAGGTCGTGACAGGGCCGGGGGGAGGGGAGGTAACCCTAGGGAGGGCGATCCATGAACTCGGAGGGAGGGATTCGGACAAGACGCACCAGAGCACCTAGGTTTTAGAGGAGGGAAAAAGTGAGTCTTATAGTCCGAATTTTTTTTTTCCTATTTCCCTCCTCTAAAACCTAGGTACGTCTTATGGTCTGTTGCGTCTTATAGTCCGAAAAATACGGTAATACATTTTTGACCAGCTTTCAGAGGCCAAAACCACCTTCTTCAGCTCAGGACAGTATACCGTAAAAACGTTATACTACCCTGGCCTAAAGAAAGACGTCTGGGTCTTTGAAAGCTAATTTTACAAAAATGTATTAAGTTAGTGCAATAAAAAGACATCACCTTATCTTCTGTTTTCTGTTTTATTTGTATTTGTTAATTTCTAATGTCGTGATTGCAATACGTCAGTTTTTGAAATTTGCAGCTGCTATCATTTTCTGCACAGTACAGGAGGACACACATCATTGTTTCTTTTTCTCAGGTGTTGCAATGTATGCAGAGTCTGGCTTCTTGGGGGGTTCAGATTAATTTTTATATACAGTATTTCTATTTTTAGATTATGGATACTTATTCTGTATTTGATGAGGGTCTGTATGTTCTGTGGTGTGAAAGAGGTCAGGAATTCTGTTAAACACTGAATGTCTCTACTTTGAACCTTGTCTACTACTACTACTACTTAACATTTCTAGAGCGCTACTAGGGTTACGCAGCGCTGTACAGTCTAATTCCGCTATATCATTTTTGAGATACGATAACCAGAACTGAACGCAGTACTCAAGATGAGGTTGCACCATGGAGTGAAAGCAGAGCCATTATAATATTGTTGGTCTTATTTACCATCCCTTTCATAAAAATTCCTAGCATCCTGTTTGCTTTTTTGGCCGCTATTTGCAAGGGCTGATCTGCATCAGAAACACCCTGATTTTCAACAACAAAACTGCATTGCTAAAAAATGACTGGTATCTCTTCAATTATATTGTAATTACTAGTCTCCAGCAGAAATACTATTGGTACTGTAGAAAACTTCCTGATAAACTCCTGTATAAATAGAGCATGTTCATGTGAGGAGTAGAGCTCAGTGTCATTCTTCACATCTTTCTTCAAGGCACTACTGTACCAGAAATCAAGAATGGCATATTGGGGCCGTCAAAGACAATGCTGTCCTCCCAGCCCAGACTGCTATCCAGTCCAGGATCCATGTTGTAGACAAGACCCATGTAATAATCGTAAGTAATGCTTCAGTCTGATAATACTGGAAATTATATCTTTTATGATCCTTATCTGCTTTGTAATCATCTGAACTCTATAATTTGAGGGTGGCAGCTACCATTTGCATTAATGCATATATTCCAAGTTCAAACCAAGAATTATCAATGAAATGTGCCAGGGTATACCAAGCAGTCAGAACTGTAAAAAAAAAATAACATAAAATTAAAATCCAGTTTATCACTATTCAGAAGTTTGGACTTCAGATTTAGTACTCACTTTTTCCAAATCCAAGCTCAAGAAGAGTTAAAGATCAAGTACATGAGTTTGTTCTCTTCTCAAATGGGCTCACAGTCTAAGTGAGTGGTGTTCACTCCCAGTCATCAATGGCTACCAATGGGTCAGGTTTTCAGGCTATCTCTCTTAGTTGTTCTGTCTGTTTGTCTGTCCTAGTTAGATTGTGAGCTCTTTGAGCAGCGACTGTCTTTTCATGTATGGTGTACAGCGCTGCGTATGCCTTATAGCGCTATAGAATTGATAAGTAGTAGTAGTACTAGAATATGCATGACAGATTTGCATAAAATGGAAGTAATACACTAGTGAAAGCCTGACATGTTGGTTGCCCTCAATTACTGTGGTGAATACACCTGATCTAAGTTGTATCCGAGGCAATAGAGGGTAAAGTGATTTGTCCAAAATCATAAAGAATTTGAGTGGGAAAACCTAAAATGTTCAACACTTGATTATCTAGTTATTTTCCAGTTTTTTCTATGAAGTCCCGTCTCTATAAATGTTCAGAGAATGTTTATATTTCTTCCTAGTCCTTAGCTGTAGGGTCAGATCATTATACAATAAAGAGAACTGGTGCTAGAAATGCAGGGCCCAGGGCTGAAACCAGGAAAGCGTCCCCCAAAGCACACCTGCAGGCTATATTTCCTTCAGCTTGTGGCTTGCGGGTCCCCTATAGCATAAGAGACTAGGACAGTTGCTCATGTTGCCACCCCAAAATGCCAGACTTAAACATAAACAAAAGTACTTCATAGGTTAACTCTTTTTCTTCTCTTCTTTCTTTCTGTTATTACTATGTTTTACATCTTTAGTTTCTAGAATTTCCATAATTTATTTCTCTCATTTCCCAGTACTTTGTGCTCTTCTGTATTGGCATAATGCCTTGTTAATAATATGGGAATAAGTCATTTTATTAATGATTACAAACTTAATTGGATTTATCACACACCTTTCAATAGATGCTCCAGGTGGGATTGACTGCCATACAGGAGGTATTTCTCTGTTCCCAGAGAGATTATAGTCTAATTTTGTAGTTGAGGCAAGGGAGGGTTAAGCGAGTCACCCAAGATCACAAGTAACAAAAGTAGAATTTGAATCCTCCATTCCATGGTTGTCAACTTACTGTTCTAATCACAAGGCTACTCCTCCACTCCTGATATGTTCATACCCTAATTGTTACCTTGAACATTGTCAATGTTTCAGACATCATTGACCTTTTTATGTTTGTAGAAATTTGCACAAAAGAAGCAGCAAAGAGGATAGTGTGAGTGATGATAAGGAAAAAGTAGAAATGTTTTGGTTACTGTGCACCAAAAAAGTGACTAGAGGAAACCCATAGAAAAGTGATTGATTAGTGGGTAATGCTTTTAATATACCACTTTTTTATTCAAAAATGAGGAAGATGCAACATTATTCATTGGAGTTGCAGAAATGTAGTAAAATAAAAAACAAACAAGCAAATGAGTCAAATGGGATACAATGTCAGGTATTATAAGAGTTTAGAAAGATTCTGGCAATACCACTGACAGTTGCATTGAACAATTTGTTGAAACCAGGAGGGTTTGCAGAGACCCAGAGGTGGACATAAGCCCTCACTTTAATATTGTAATAATGACAATGCTGACAACAACAAGCCTGTCAACCTGACTCTAAAGGGGGTTATTTAATGGAGTCACTTTTGAAGGATAGACTAATTAACACTTTAAATCTATCAGGTTATAGGTTGATTATTAAACAAATATTATCAGTGTTAGTAAGAGGTAAAATTTGTACATTAAAAAAAAAGTTTATTTTCAGTGGCCAACTGTATCTGGTTTTGTTCTGGTTTATATCCAATAAAGAATTTACAAAAGAAAACAAAAATAAAAATAAATCAGTTGAACAATAGGCAAAAAGGATACTAATAAATAAAGTTCATTCCTATAGAGATCATAGCTTTATATACTGTTCCCTCAAAGCTGAACCCGGGTCCTTCAACTGCATTTCTTCAGTAGTGGGTGATGCTTCAATACTGTGTTTTCAATCGCTAGGGACAGGCAGGTTCCCTGGAGTCCTAAAGAACTTGCCTGTCCCTCAAGATTGATTATGTAATGTTGAAACAGCACCCCCTACTGGAAGGACTGTAGGTGGAGGACTCAGGGAACAGTGGCTGTCTGATCAGAATTTAGGGAGTCTTTTACAAAGGTATGCTAGTGATTTTAGCGCATGCTAATTACTAGCATGCACTAAATGCTAAAAATATGCATAAGAAAAGATAGGTGTCTCTAGCATTTAGCGCACGTTTATTTTTAGCATGCGCTAAAAACACAAGTGTGCCTTTGTGAAAGGGGCCCTTAGTACACAAAGCTAGATATGACTGAAAATTAGGAAATATAATAAAGGCCTGTTTTCAACATTTGTTATTCTATTCTTAATTTCAGCCTACAAGCCCGTCCAGTGCTGCCCACAGAATAACCAATATTCGTATTACCGTTCTGTAGGTATGTAAAATTGCAAATGTGAAACCCTTTTTTCCATAAGGTATCTAGGTCAGCAGTGGAATGCAGAAAATGGGACATTCACAGTTTTCAGCCAATTTTACCAAGGGCCCGTGGAACATGGAGCCTTTTTTTAAGCTATGTATAGGACTGTGGGATAGACCCAGAAAATAAGAAGACAGATAATCCGCAAAATCCAACGTGTAAACCAATCAGAGCAGATCAAGTAAACAAACTTCATTGATATGGTAAACACCTCAATAAAAAGTGCCCGACACAGGCTGTGTTTCACCCAAAAGGGCTGCGTCAGGGGCTTTATAAGAGTGTGTACATACACAACAATTGTGAAATGACATATCTTAGTTGCCACCAAATGTAATAAATGGACAAAAAACTAAGACACAGTTGCAGGCTAACAAACAGCATACAGGCAACGTCAAGGACAAAACCACCTTCTAGTAACTGATAGCATGTAGGTTTTTGTCCATTTATTACATTTGGTGGCAACTAAGATATATAATTTCACTATTGTTGTGTATGTACACAGTCTTATAGAGCCCCTGACGCAGCCCTTTTGGGCGAAACATAGCCTGTGTCGGGCACTTTTTAAAGAGGAGTTTACCTTATCAATAAAGTTTATTTACTTGATTAGGACTGTGGGATATACACATGTATTTCTTCAAATGTGCCACCAGACTGACATTCTAAAAAGAAACAAATAGAAAACAGAAGGGGCCCTTTAACTAAGGTACGTAGGTGCCTACGCACATCCAATGCGCGTGAAATTGCAACTCCCACCCAGCTAGCACGTACTCCGGGCAGTAATTCCATTTTCAATGCACAACTAAAACACATTGTAGAAAATATGGCCATTCTTATGTTCTTATTCTGAAGGGAAGGGGAATTCTGTGCAATTCTGCACTTCACAGTATGAAAAAATTCCCCCAAAAGTGATAAATGCACTTATAGATAAATAACTTATAAATAGCTTAGCTGATCATCACATGATATTTCAATTTTGAGGAAGCCAGTGATTTACTTCTTGACATATTCTTTTCTAGCAGAATCACAAATGAGTTTTGTGATATGGGCACTTTCTCTTGAGATCTGGACTTAGATCAACAACTCATTTTTCATTAGTTATGTCAGGAGTAATTTTATTACAGGGCATCTAAGTTAATTAGGTAGAATGGTGCCTACTTTGGTCCTATTTAATAAAACCAAATACATACCTACATGCCTTTACAAAATAGTAGGACAAACCCAGCAGCAATATGGCCTATACTGCAAATACAGACATTTCACCTGCTCGATAACATGTCTGCATCTTGCCGTGCGGCCATTTCCAGAGGGAGCCCTTACCACCACCTATTTAGGAGGCGTTAGGGGATCCCTCGCTAACCTGGTGAGCCGGCAGTACCGCTGCTTTGTAAAAGGACACCTAAATATATTCCTTACTCATCAAGTTATAGTAAAAGGTCAATTCTATAAGTGCACATGTTAGTTACATGTGCCATATGTTCATAAGTGCCAAAATAATTGGCACAATAATAAGAACAGTAAGCGCTAGTAAATAAATAGGATAAATGTGCATTAACGTGCAGTAACTGCAAGTGGCAAAACATGGGAGGGGCATGGGCAGATCTCCAAGTTATGAGCGTAATTTATAGAACACTGTAAGTTATCTGCAGATTAGGAAACACATGAATATTTATACCTACCATTGACCTGGCATGACTCAACTATGTCAATGCAGGCTTAGCTAGTATTCTATAACTGTATCTTCGTGCACAGATGCTATTACAGAATTGGCACTCGGCATCAGTGTGCCTACCTCAAGGAGCCCAGTCATAAAAACGCCTCCTAGGTCCCTGAAATAATTTTACAGAGATTATTACACCCATTGACAAGTCAGGCTATATATGAGCAGAGAAATAAGTTATTTATAACAAAATGTCATGTGCTTCATTCATCTTTAATTCTGACTTTTCTTTAATTTGCTGTAGGTTCATATTCCCAAAACAAATGTTGCCAAGGCCCTGTGAGAAAATGCAAGAAGTGAAAATGCTGCAATGAAAGCTACAAATCAGCAGTGTTGTACTTCCAATTAACCAAAAACATCTCTCTCTCTCTCTCTCTCTCTCTCTCTCTCTCTCTCTTTCTCTCTCTCTCTCTCTCTCTCTCTCTCTCTCTCTCTCTCTCTTTCTCCATGTTCATTCGTTTGTGAAAACATGGCATTTCCTTATTAAACTTTTTGTGATAATCAAAACATCTTTGGCTTCACTGTTTTTCTTTTAACAATAGCCTACAGGCAAAATATATATGTGAAGAGTCTGTTCACGCTTTCCAAAAATAGTAGGACTAGGGGGCATGCGATGAAGCTACAATGTAGTAAATTTAAAACGAATCAAAGAAAATGTTTCTTTGGTCAACGTGTAATTAAACTCTGGAATTCGTTCCCACAGAATGTGGTAAAGGTGGTTAGCTTAGCGGAGTTTTAAAAAGGTTTGGACGGCCTCCTGAAGGAAAAGTCCATAGATTGTTATCAAATGGACTTGGGGAAAATCCACTATTTCTGGGATAAGCCATATAAAATGTTTTGTACTTTTTGGGATCTTGCCAGGTATTTGTGATCTGGATTGGCCACTGTTGGAAACAGGATGCTGGGCTTGATGGACCTTTGGTCTGTCCCAGTATGGCAATACTTATGTACTTATGTACTTATATACTTTCATTTTTTCGAAATTGTCTTTTATTTTGAAAAAAAAAATACAAATGCTAGATAAGTCATAGTCTAGGGGAGAGCCACTCAAAATTATGACCTAAACCCTTATTGAGAAACTTAGAGGAGTATTTTTGATGTGATGTCTAAATATGACTTTGCACATTTTGCTAAAAACTTCCAAAATTTAAGTAATGAAATATAGCAATTTTCAAAACAGAAAAACATCTATCATTTTGTTTTGAAAATGGCTATTGTTGTTGTACTTAGTGCTTCTATCTTTTTGAACCATTTAAAAAAAAAAGCCATTCAAGTGAAAAACGCACAAAATCAAGCCATTTGGATGTAGGAGGAGCCAGCGTTCTTAGTAGTCTGGCCACACAGATATCCCAGCAGAGCTGGGATACATAAAAGGTCCTAGGTACATGTCTCACCATTACACCCTTATCTTGTAAGATGAGCCCTCTAAAATGCACAAAAAATCTATAGTACCCAACTGTACACCACTACAATAGCCCTTATGCTTCAAGTGTCACCTATATGTAGATACAGTAGATTTTTGGTGAATTTTGGAGGGCTCACACATTCCACCACAAGTATAACAGTTAGAGTGGGATATGGGCTTAGGTCCCCATCTCTACAGTGCACTGCACTGACCACTAGGCTACTCCAGGGACCTGCTTGCTGCTCTAATAGGTCTGGCTATAATATCTGAAGCTGTCATAGAGGCTTTTAAGTATTGTTTCTTTCATGGAGGAGGGAGGGGGGGTCAGTGACCACTGCTGCAATAACGTGGGGTCAGTGGTCATCTGGTCATTTAACACACCTTTTTGGGACTTAGTTTTGATAAAAACAGGTCTAGACGAAAACATCTAAATTGTAGCCCTGGACATTTTTGTTATGCTCCTTTATGACAGAAAAATGTTCAAGTGTTAGGAATGCCCAAATCCTGCCTCCAACATGTCCCCGGCATGCCCCCTTGTGATTTGGATGTACAGCTGATGAACTGTCAGGATTGTGACTGTTTTCCTTGGCTGTGCTCGCCTCACCCTCTGGTGGCCAGAACCGGTGGCTGCCATAGACTTTCCAGACTCTTTTCGGTCTGGTCCAGATATTTTAGCCCTCCAGTCTTGCTTGGAAGTTTGGCAGCTATTCTCACCCTTAGCTGCCTTGAGATTGCTGCAGCTGAGCCTCAGCTGCTGATGGGCTTATTAGCCACCTGGAAAGTTTCTGCTTTGCCTTTGCAAAGTCAAAGGTCCAGGTTGGTGTTTGTGCTTAGTGCACTTCTGCCTTGTCTTGTTTAGCCTTGTTTCTTAGTTAGTGTCCCTAGTCTGTATTCCTTGCCTGTTTGAGTCTCCTGAATCCTGTCTTGAATCCAGTCCTGATTGCTCCTTCCCTGTCTGCTTTTGGCTTCCTTTCCCTTCTGGTTGTGACCCTTGTGTTTGTTTCCTGCCTGTTTGAGACCCTGTACCTTGAACCCTGTTCTAGTCAAGCTTGTGGTTGTTTCCTGCCTGTTTGAGACCCTGTACCTGGAACCCTGTTCTAGCCCAGCTTGTGTTTGTTTCCTGCCTATTTGAGACCCTGTATCCTGTACCCTGTCTAGTCAAGTTTGTCTTGATCCACTCCATTCAGTAAGTCCTGCCGGCTGCCTGCACCTAGGTGCTCAACCCCTAGGGAATGGCGGTCAAGCGCAGGTGAAGTCCTGTTCCAGTCACGCTGGTTCCTGAATCCTGCTTGAGAATCCTGTATCTTGTCCAGTCTGAGTTGGAGGGTTTTGCCTGCTGCTGCCACTCCTCATCAGCAGTCCAAGGGCTCACATTAGTCCAGTGTCTGAGAGCCTGAGACCGTGACAGCACCTGAGTGCCCAGAAACCAATATAGAATACAACGAGCCTAGTTATGTGTTTCAAAAAGCTTCTTTTCTGCATAACTCTATCAAATATAATTTAGGGTATATCTTCCTGAATAAATTTGCAATACGCCTACAGCCAAGCTGGCCCCCCTATCTAAATGACTTTAAGGCTTATTTTCGAAAGTGATCGCCGGCCATTTTCCGACATAAATCGGGAGATGACCGGCGATCTCTCAAAAGCAGCGAAATCGGTATAATCGAAAGTGGCTTTTTTTACACCATCGCCGCTTTCCCGTTGCTGCGCTGGCAAAAGTTCAAGGGGTGTGTCGGTGGCGTAGCGAAGGCAGGGCATGGGCGGACATGGGCGTGGCTACCAGATGGTCGGCTTTCGCGTATAATGGAAAAAAAGCTGCGTTAATCAGTATTTTGCCGGGTTTACTTGGTCCTTTTATTTTCACGACCAAGCCTCAAATGGTGTCCCAACTGACCAGATAACCACTGGAGGGAATGGGGGATGATCTCCCCATAGTCCCCCAGTGGTCACCAACCCCCTCCCACACTGAAAAAATAAAAACCTTTTTTTTACCAGCCTGTATGCCAGTCTCAAATGTCATACCCAGTTCCCTGTCAGCAGTATGCAGGTCCCTGGAGCAGTGTTTAATGGGTGCAGTGTACTTCAGGCAGGCAGACCCAGGTCCATCCCCCCCCCCCCCCTAGCTGTTACACTTGTGGTGCTAAGTGTTGAGCCCTCCAACCCCCCCCCCCAAACCCACTGTACCCACATGTAGGTGCCCCCCTTCACCCACAAGGGCTATGGTAATGGTGTAGAGTTGTGGGGAGTGAGTTTGGGGGGGATTTGGGTGGCTCAGCACCCAAAGTAAGAGAGCTATGCACCTGGGAGCTATTTGTGTATTTTTTAAACATTTTTAGAAGTGCCCCCTAGGGTGCCCAGTTGGTGTCCTGGCATGTGAGGGGGACCAGTGCACTACAAATGCTGGCTCCTCCCATGACTAAACGCCTTGGATTTCGCCGGGTTTGAGATGGCCGGCATTTTTTTCCATTATCACTGAAAAACAAAACCGGCGATCTGAAACCCGGCAAACTCTTGCATTTGGCTGGGTAAACCGTATTATCGAAAAAAAAGATGGCCGGCCATCTTTTTTGATAATACGGTTCCGGCCAGCTGTTGCGCCGCTGCCAAAATGGATCGCCGGCGATCTATTTTGCCGTCAACATTCGATTATGCCCCTCTTTGCCACCAACTAGCAAATATAATCATGATACACACAAATGCCATTTGGCTTTAAACATAAACAGTTACCGTGGATTTTAGTCAGAAGTATTTGATCCTTATTAAAAATTTGGATCTGGAGAACAGCTAAGGTTCTCTTAAATGAGTGCAAGTTTTTTCAGGAAAGAAATGTGTGATACCACAAGTTAGGGTTGAGGGAAGGCCTGCGAAATAACACAGCTGGACAAAGGTGTAAAAATGAAACAAGTTTTTTGTTAACAGAAAACCTGAAGCCTGTTACATCACAGGACCATGAACAAAAGGTGAGAAGTCTCTTTTAGTTCAGCAAATACAGTTTTAACTAGGCTTGAAAGGCCCAAAACACAGTCTGTGGCTGGTGGCTGTCACTCCCCAAACACAGCCTGTGAGTTCTTATGTTTTTCTCTATCATTTTCTCTCTAATGGGCAGATGATCAAAAGCCCTGTGCTGTTCCAAACAGTGCCCTAAAAATAGCGCCGGGACAGCGCAGGGCTTTTCTGCATCGATGATCAAAGATAATGCATGCAAATCTAAGCAGCGCTATTATCTATGATTATCATGTTTAAAGTGCAGGAGAATTGTGCCGAGCATGCGCTCAGCACAATCCTTCCGCACTTGTTTGACAGGTCTGGGCTGTCAAAAGTCCAAACCTGTCAAACAGCCTGCCCCAAGCCCGAACAACGAGGCCCCCCCCAAAACCCCCAGAAAATGTCGTGGCCATCGCCGGCCAAACTCTCTCCCACCTTCCCACCCTCCGACAGGGGGTGGGGGGGGGGGGCTGGAGGATCGGTGGGTCTCCAGCCCCCGATACCCCCAGAAATCGTTGATTGGCCGCCTCCTGCCAAAGGATCTCCCACTGTGATCCATCCCCCCAGCGTTGTCCTTAGATTTCCTGGTGGTCCGTGGTGTGCTGTGGTGTGGTGGTGTGGTGCTGTGGTGTCGTGACACCCCCCTGGCCCCCTACCGGCCCCCTACCTTTTGTTGGAGGAGGGACGCAGCCTGCCTGCCTCCCTCCTCTTCCAGTCAGTCGACGCCCAAAATGGCGGCGCCCAGCCTCGCCAATTGAATCCTGGGATGCGCTGGGCAGGGCTACAGACCATGTAAGGGAATCGCTCCCTTACATGGTCTGTAGCCCCGCCCAGTGCATCCCAGGATGCAGTGGGCGGTGCTGGGTGCCGCCATTTTGGGCGTCGACTGACTAGAAGAGGAGGAAGGCAGGCAGGCTGCGTCCCTCCTCCAACAAAAGGTAGGGGGGCCGGGAGGGGGGCCGGCACGACACCACAACACACCACGGACCACCAGGGAATCTAAGGACAACGCTGGGGGGAGGATTTGGGGTGGGCTGGAGGTCCACCGGACCTCCAGCCCCCACTCCCACCCCCCCGTCGATGGATCACAGTGGGAGATCCTTTGGCCGGAGGCAGCCAATCAACTATTTCTGGGGGTTTCGGGGGCTGGAGACCCACCGGACCTCCAGCCCCCCGTTCGCGTTTGCCTTGGGGGGGAAGGGGGGCCTGCCAGCATGCAACTGCATGCTGGACAGGGCTCACCATTCCTCCCCAATGATCCGCAAAATCTAACGCCAGCTGAGAGCTGGCGTTGATTTTGCTGCGGCCAGCGACCCAATCTTTGGCGGCCAATCAACGATTTCTGGGGGTTTCGAGGGCTGGAGACCCACCGGATCTCCAGCCCCCCGTGAACATTGGGGGGGGATCGTCGGGGGGACCGGAGGTCCACCGGACCTCCAGCCCCCCGTTCACGTTTGCCTTGGGGAGGAAGGGGGGCCTGCCAGCATGCAACTGCATGCTGGACAGGGCTCACCATTCCTCCCCAATGATCCGCAAAATCTAAAGCCAGCTCGGAGCTGGCGTTGATTTTGCTGCGGCCAGCGACCCAATCTTTGGTGCGCTGGTCGCTGATCATTGGGGATGAATGCGTTAAGTGCCAATTAGCATGCATTTGCAAGCTAATTGCGCTAGAAGCCCTGTTTAGCATGCATTTGCATGCTACTTGCGCTAAGAGCCCTCAAGTGCGCTGTTTCAGGCGCTCGAGGGCTCTGATCATGGGTCGGCTGCAAACTCTGGCGCTAGTATGACGTTAACAGCCTCTAGCGCCAGAGTTTGCTTTTGATCATGAGGGCCTCAGTTTTCAAGTCTGCCTCCAGCCAGACCTCAGAGCAAGGCTTACAAGTCTCCATTCAAAAAGTTGGCTTACCTCAGCCAGGTCACAGTTGCTAGATACAGGTTGTAGAGGCATAAGATGGGACTTCTATTCTTCCTTTCCTGGGTCTCCTTAACCCTAGTCTGGCCCTATCTTTTATACTTACTCTTTCCTGTACCTTCGACTCCACCTATCCTGTCTCACTTCCTCCCTGGATGGGACTAATGGGTTTAGGGCGGCTAAGGCTATCTGAGGGACTATCCTTAAGGATGAGGGGCAGTATAGTGTCTACCCTCCTCAGATCAACCCTACATTGCATATTTCTTCTCTCTCAGGAACAGCTTCTGAATAATATAGGCTACCAGATGCTCTTTCCCTGTCCACTCCCTCGGGCTAGAACAGCCCTGAGACCAAACTCTGACGAATCAGTCTGCACAATGAAGGGCTGGTTGAAGTCTGGCCAGCACCAGCTCTAAACAAATGTCCCTCTTTAGGGTTTGGAAGGCCACATTTAGCTTTTTGGTCTAGTGCATCTGTTTCGGAGCCTTCTTCTGTAGGAGGTGGGTTAGCAAACTCTGAACTAAAACAGAAGTAATAACTGATGAGGCCCAGGAAAGTTCATACTTGTTTCTTCATCTGGGGTACTGGCACCTGGGTGTTTGCCTCTACCTTCTGGACTCTGGGGTCTCACTTGTCCTTTTCTGACCGAGAATCTCAGATACTGTCTTGTGTGGAGATTCCGTGAGCCCTTAGGTCCAGCTGGAGGGATGAAGTGACAGTAGACACCAGCCCTCCAAGGGATAGCTGAACAATCCCAAGTCTTCACCTGCAGCGACCGCCGTTCCCCAAGGGTTGAGCCCCCAGGTGCAGGTGGCCAACAGGACTTCCGGAACTGCAGGGGTTGGCGGACTGGCCACAAGTGACAGAGAGTCCTGGAGGCCGGGCCAGGCTACAGACAGCAAGCAGAGAGTTGTCAGAAACCAGCAGAAGTCTGGGCAGGCAGCGAGCAAAGAGTTGACAGGAACCAGCAGAAGTCTGGGCAGGCAATGAGCAGAGGATTGTCAAGAACCAGCAGAAGTCTGGGCAGGCAGCAAGCAGAGAGTTGTCAGGAACCAGCAGAAGTCTGGGCAGGCAGCAAGCAGAGAATTGTCAGGAACCAGCAGAAGTCTGGGCAGGCAGCAAGCAGAGGATTGTCAGGAACCTGCAGAAGTCTGGGCAAGCAGAGAGTTGTCAGGAACCAGCAGAAGTCTGGGCAGGTTAGACAAGAGCGAAGTCAAGATACCACACACGGAAGCATGAGTCCTCTGTGAGTAGAAGCCGAAGCAAGTAGCAGCGTTTTCCAGCTCCTTAAGTAGCCCCTCCAATTCGGGAAACGAGAATCAGCTGGCAGGAGGCAGGACGACGGGAGACCCTGCGACCCACGTCATCAAGGCCGGCCAATCAGGATTAGTAGCCGGCCGACAGAGATGGAGACCAACCGCACCTGGCCAATATGGAGGGACCAGGAGGCGCGGCTAAGCCTTCCGAGCTCCGCACCTGGATGGAGGTGACGCCCACGAACGCCGGCGAGCCCCAACATGGCCAATTCTCTCCATGCAGCCGGAACTCCTTGCCGGTGCTGGCCCCAGTGCCGGCAAGGCAAGAGGAGAGAGGAGTGAGGTGCGGAGCGCTAGTCCACCTGTCTGACCGCCACTCTGTGCTAGGCAGGCGGAGATGAAGAGCGGCCAGACCATGGGGAGCAGGCTCCAGGTGAGGGACGTGACAGTATCCCCCCCCCCCCCCCCCGAAGCCCCTCCTCCTTCCCGGTCCAGGTTTAGAGGGATGACGGGCATGGAAGTCTTGTACCAATTCTGGAGCATGTACATTGGTGGCTGGTTCCCATAAATTGTCCTCAGGACTGAAATGTTTCCAAGACAACAGATAGAATAACTTTCCCCTCTGCCACTTGGAGTCCACAATCTCCTCGACCTTGTACTCCGGATCCAGTTCTGACTCCGGAACCTTCAATTTTCCCTGGCGGGGATGCCACTTGGACCTCAAAAAGGGTTTCAACAACGAGACGTGGAAGGCATTATCTACTCGCAGGGTCATTGGTAGGTGCAGGCGGTAAGTGACCGCGCCTAGACAGGATTGGACAGGAAAAGGCCCAATGAACCGTGGTGCAAACCTCCGTGAGGGCAACCGGAGTCTCAAGTACTTAGTGTTCAACCAAACCTTCTGCCCGGTTTGGAATACCAGTGCGGTGCGTCGCTGCTGGTCAGCAAACTGCTTGTACTTGGTGACTGCCCGCTGTAATTGCTCTTGAACTTTCCTCCAGGTCCCACGCATGTCTGAAAGGGCCTGCTGCAAGTGTGGAATGGTCTGATCCGTGGGCAGAGGTGACGGAAGCCGTGGGTGCTGACCATACACCACGAAGAAAGGTGACATCTTGGAGGCCGAGTGCAGGCTGTTATTGTACGCGAATTCCGCCCACAGCAGGAGTAAAGACCAGTTGTCCTGCCGATCGTTGGTGAAAGCTCGGAGGGAAGCCTTGAGGGTCTGGTTGATTCTTTCTACCATCCCATTGGTTTGGGGATGGTAGGCAGAGGAGAAATGAGTTGTGATTCCCAAGGCAGTGCACAACTCCCTCCAAAACCGAGAGGTGAACTGTGACCCTCGGTCGCTGATAATCCGGACTGGTAATCCGTGGAGCCTGAAGATATGCTGGATGAATTGGGAAGCCAAGATGGTGGCTGAGGGTAGTGCTTTCAATGGAACAAAGTGGGCCATTCTGCAGAACTGGTCTACCACCACCCAGATTACTGTATGCCCCTGGGAGTGAGGAAGGTCAGTAATGAAGTCCATGGAGAGCTCCTCCCAGGGCTGTCGGGGCACAGGTAATGGTTGTAACTTTCCCCATGGTCTTCCAACCACAGATTTAACCCGGGCACAAGTGGGGCACGAAGAGACATAATGCAGGACATCCTGAGCCATCCGAGGCCACTGATACTCACGGGCGATCAGGTGCAAGGTCTTGTGGAAACCAAAATGTCCAGCGAAAGCGGAGGTATGGGCCCAGTGCATCACTCCTCTCCGATTCCGTGGAGGCACAAAAGCTTTCACGGTGGAGGTGGCGACCGGCACGGAGGCCACGCAGGCTGGATCCAACATTGGATGAGGTTCCTCGGGGTCCTCATGTGCTTCAAAAGCCCGAAAAAGAGCATCCGCTTGTATATTCTTCTCCGCGGAACGGAACACCAGTCAGAAATGGAATCGAGCAAAGAACAGTGACCAGCGGGCCTGGCAAGGATTCAGCCTCTTAGCTTCTTGTAAATACAACAAATTTTTGTGATCGGTGATCACGGTAAACATGTGTTCCGCGCCCTCCAACAAATACCTCCATTCTTAGAGGGCGAGCTTCAAGGCCAGGAGTTCTCTGTCCCCCACTGTGTAATTCCGCTCCGCAGGGGTAAATTTGAGGGAGAAGAAGAAGCAAGGGAGCCGTTTCCCAGTGGGGGTTGCCCGAGACAAGATAGCACCGGCCCCTAATGAGGACGCATCCACCTCCACAAAGAATGGTTTGCTGGGGTCGGGACTGCGGAGGATGGGAGCAGAAACAAATGCCTTTTTCAGAGTGGAGAAGGCTTCATGTGCCTCCGGAGGCCAATTCCGGGCATCAGCACCCTTCCTGGTAAGAGCGGTCAGGGGCACGGTGACCTAGGAGTAATGCAAGATAAACTGACGATAGTAATTTGCGAACCCCAGGAACCACTGCAGTGCCTTGAGGCCCTGGGGTTTAGGCCAGTCCCGGATGGCCTGTAACTTCTTGGGATCCATCTGGAGACCCTCTGCGGAGATGATGTATCCAAGGCACGGAATGACTTGCTGATGGAAAGCACACTTGCTCAGTTTTGCAAACAACCGGTGTTGTCTCAGCCGTTGAAGACGGACGAAAGAGACATATTCCTGGGGTGACCTGGAGAAGATTAAAATGTCGTCCAAATCAACTATTACAGAGGAGTATAGGAGGTCCTGAAGCACGAAGTTGATGAAGTCCTGGAAGACCGCAGGGGCATTACATAGTCCGAAAGGCATAACTAGATACTCGACATGCCCCTCATGGGTGTTGAATGCAGCTTTCCACTCATCCCCCTGGCGGATACGAATTAAGTTGTAGGCCCCCCGCAAGCCTAGCTTGGTAAAGACTCGGGCTCCCTGGAACCTATCGAAGAGCTCCGAGATCAAAGGCAGAGGATACCAATTTTTAACGGTAATAGCATTCAGGCCCCGGTAATCAATACACGGCCTGAGGGATCCATCCTTTTTGCTTACAAAAAAGAACCCAGCTCCTGCAGGAGAGGAGGATAGCCGGATAAATCCTTTCTGCAGGTTTTCCCGGATATAAGCCTGCATGGTTTTAGACTTGTCCCGAGACAGTGTGTATAGTCTGCCCCTAGGGGGCATCTTGTCAGGAAGCAAGGTAATGGCACAGTCAAACGGCCGATGAGGAGGTAAAGTGTCTGCCTCCACCGGGTTAAATACATCAGCAAAGTCCTGGTATACGTCGGGCAAAGAGGCTTTACAGGGCTGCAACACCCCAGGAAGGGTGGTAAGAACTGGACGACTGGGTTCTGGGTCCTTTACACAAACTCCAATGCAATGACTGCCCCAGCTACGGATCTCCCCAAGTACCCAGTCGATGACGGGCGAATGACGCTGTAGCCAGGGGAGTCCCAGAACAACTGTATGAATGGATCTAGGCAATATCAGGAGCTGGATCTCCTCCTGGTGATGATCCCCCACCTTCATTTCTAGGGGAGAGGTACTCTGGGTGACAGGCTGCGGTAGAGCCGTTCCTTGGATAGATGTTACTCGCAGAGCCGGCTTACACGGCCCCATCGGCTGCCCCAACTGTTCTAAGAGTACAGTACTGATAAAATTTCCCCCTGCCCTGGAGTCCAGCAGGGCTCTGGTATGTACCACAAACTCCTGCCACCGCAGGATGACTGGAAGGGTAATCAAGTTGTTGGGGAGGGGAGCAGAGTGACCCAAGACCATTCCCCTCACAGGGTCTTGGTGCCGGCGTTTCCTGGCCGGGTAGTGCAGGCTTGGATGAAATGGCCGGCCTCTCCACAATACAGGCACAAGTTGTTGCACCGCCGATGAGCTCTCTCGGCCTCAGTTAGGCGCTGTCGTCCGATGATCATAGGTTCTTCGGATGTCCCTCCCCGGCTACCACCTGGGGCCTTAGAGGATGAGGTTCGCCTGACCCGGGCGCCGGATCTAGGGGCTGACTGATGAGAAACCCAATCCCGGGCTCTCTCCTGAAACCGCGTGTCTACTCGGATGCATAGTGCGATCAAGGCGTCCAGCGGAACCGGAAGGTCCAGTCCCGCCAACTCATCCTTAATGCGCCCCTGGAGACCCTGCCAGAAAATTGCAGAGAGGACCTCCTGGTTCCATCTCACTTCGGTGGCTAAGGTTCGGAACCGGATCGCATATGCTCCCACGGATCCATCTCCCTGTTATATCCGCAACAATTCGGCAGCAGCCGAGGACGTTCTTCCTGGAACATCAAATACCAGTCGAAACTGGTGCAGAAACTCCCAAATCGGACAGAAGAGGGTCCCATTGCTCACAGAGAGGAGACGCCCAGGCCAAGACCAGACCGGTAAGTAAGGAAATAATGTATGCCACTTTCATCCTCTCTGAGGGGAACGCCCCCGGCTGCATATCAAAATACATAATACACTGGTTCAAAAAACCCCTACAGTTTGCAGGGGTCCCATCGAACCGCGAAGGTTTGGGAAAAAGGGGTCCTGAAAAAGTCTCCCCCGGCCTGGAGGCCGCCGGGGTGGGCTGACGCTGAGCCTGGATAGAAGTCAACTGGGAACAGACCTGTTGGAGAGCCCCAGATAGGGTATTCAGTTTTGCTACCTGTTTCTGAGGCAATCCAGCTACAGACATCTTTCATATTGAACTGGTGCTGTATGATCAATCAGGATATCTTTCTAGTCAGAGATAAAAGTAATGACAATGGTGGCAGTTTTGCTGGCATAATTTTTCCAGCCATCTTCCTGCTATTCAGAACTTTAGTACCTTTTGAAAAAAAAAAAAAGTAGAAACCACCAAGGGTCTTTTTACAAAATTGTGCTAAAACGTTTACATAGGGTTTTTCCCATGTGCTAAGGTAATGTTAGTGCAGCTGGAAAATGGCTGGTATTTCATTTTCTGAATTAATGCTAATGCTAAAAAAACTCTTCTACAGAACTTCAAAACCTCTTTAAACCAACCACTGTAGAGTATAATATATGTTGCTAATTGATTCCCTAAAAATAAAAACTTTAAAAAAAAAAAGGAGGGAAAGACCTCAACAGACCCGGGTGAACTTGTCACTAACGTACTCCTAGCACTCAACAGGCCATTATGACATCACTGGCCAAAAACCTCCACAAATGTATTTTTATACTTTTTTAATACTCAAAAACATCACATTGTGTTCAACCAAATATGTGAACAAAACCCAAAAATATGTAAATACAGTAACTTAGCTTCTTGTATGATCCGGCTGCTTAACTCCTGGTAACTTAACTCACGATGAGGACCTGTTTTGCCCTCTGGCGTTTTCAAGGGAGATGGGCAGCTGTGTTTTGTCTTCTTCTTCAAAACAAAGGATAAAAATACATTTGTGGAGGTTTTTAGCCAATGATGACATAATGGCCTATTGAATGTTGGGAGTACGTTAGCGACAAGTTCACTTGAGCACCTGGGTCTGTTGAGGTCTTTTCCTCCTTTTTGTGTTTTTTCTTTTTTATTTTAAAGGAATATATTAGCAACATATATCAGCAGCGTATCAAGGGTGGGGGCGGTTCGCTTCGGGTGCACACTACTGGGGGAGTGCCTCCCACCCGCCGGCTCCGCTGGTTCCCTGCTCCTTCTGCTCCTGAACAGGTTACTTCCTGTTCCGGGGCAGAGGAGCAGGGAGCCAGTGGAGCTGAGAGCCACGCTGTTGCTCCCCGCAGCTAAAGATGTACACGGGGGGGGGGGTTGATGCGCCATGGAGGGTGTCATTTCGCCAGGGGGGGGGGTCATGCTGCACCCGAGGGGGGTGCGCATCGGCGATCCGCCCTGGGTGGCAGCCGATCTAGGATCGTCACTGACATATATTATACTCTACAGTGATTTGTTTAAACATATGCTAATCCTACCATTAGCATGTGGCCATTAACAAAAATTAGCAGTTGAGACCTTGCTATCGCTATATTGTAGGCAATAGGGGCTAATGTGCTAAACACACACTAATTATTTACAGAATGGTAATGCAGATGCACTAACTGATTAGCACAAAAATGCTCACTCTCCACCTCCAGACTTCCCCCCACTGCAAAAAAAAAAATAAAAAAAATTAGCACGTGATTTACACACACAGATTGCAAAAATACCACAGGACCAGTGGCGTAGCAAGGGGGGGGGGGGGGCGGGAGGGGCGGTCCGCCCCGGGTGTCAGCTCAGGGGGGGTGCTCCCTGCCAGCTCCCCCCCCCCCCCGGGTGCAGCACGATGACACCCCCCCAACCCAGTGCCTACAGTCCTCCCTCCAACCAGCTCCCTACCTTTAAAAAAAATATCGGAATCCGAGGCGAGGCGCAGCGCCTCGCACCTGCATGTAAAAGAAATGTGGACCGTCTCATCGGGCCTTCCCTCGCTCTATCTTTCCCGCCCTCTGCTGACGCAACTTCCTATTTCTGCAAGGGCGGGACAGACAGAGCGAAAAAAGGTCCGATGAGACGGTCCACATATCTTTTCCGTGCAGGCGCGAGGCGCTGCGCCTCGCCTCGGATTCCGATATTTTTTTTTAAAGGTAGGGAGTTGGTTGCACGGAGGAAGGTAGGCACTGGGTCGGGAGGAGGGGTGTCAATGCGCCGAGGGGGGGGGGGTCATCGTGCTGCACCCTGGGGGGGGTGCAACGGCGAACCACCCTGCCCCGGGTGGCAGCCCCCCTTGCTACACCACTGCACAGGACACCTCAGCATGCCCCATGATAAGCCCTTTTAAGCTGCTTAGTAAAGTAGCCTAATGGTGGCCTGCAAATCTGATGCTCAGAAGCAAATGCAGGCGCTAGAGGCTATTAACACCAGACCAGAACCCACATTTACTACCACAAAATGTTCAGAGCTGGTGAGCACATGAAATTACAAGCTTGCTGACCCTGAATGCAATGAGCATACAAATTCATGTTAATCAGGGTTATTAGTATTCCTTCCCAATGCTCGGATCTAGCATTAGGGTTTGTCAGGGCATTGGGGAGACCCAGTTCAGCATGCATTTGCATGCTTCCAGGCCACGACTCTCTAAAACACAAGGGCATGGAGATCTGGTGGCCCTCCAGATCCCTGTCGTCCCCCCCCCCCCCAACACATAAGCACCCCCACACACACACACACACACACACCAACAATATAAAAAAAAACTGGTGGTCCAGTGGGACCCTTGGATGCACTGGGCAGGGCAGCGTGCCACCATTTTGAGGCAGCACCCATAGGAGGAGGGAACAAGGGAGTGCTAGTCCCTCCTCCTGTTTTGAGGTATGATTGGGTAGGATGGGTGGGCCCATCACTAGGCTATCAGGCTAGCCCTCAGGTGGTTGTGGGTCTAGTAAGGGTCCCACTGGACGACAAGATTTTTTGGTATTGCTGATGGGGGGGGGCTTTTATGTTTAGGGGTAGGGGGTCTTGAGGTCCACTGGACCAAAAGGGTTTAGGATTGACAGGCTTGGACCTGTCAAACCTTTTCTACAGAAGGATTGTGTCTTGAGCACATGCACTGTAGAAGTCCCCCTATGATCAATGATAATAACGCACCTAAAATTGCTTGTTTT
Organism: Microcaecilia unicolor; assembly: GCF_901765095.1. Lineage (NCBI taxonomy): Eukaryota > Metazoa > Chordata > Amphibia > Gymnophiona > Siphonopidae > Microcaecilia > Microcaecilia unicolor. The sequence continues at coordinate 134,298,551 of NC_044035.1, read as the reverse complement.
AGCATTGATCATTGGGGAGTTCATTCCCTACACTGATCTGCCAGTATTTTTACCGCATTGTTCAGAACAATGTGGGGGTTATGATCATCGGTCCTCAGGAGACCTGTGTTAATTTCCACTGTATATCCTTGTCATTCCAGGCAAGTCACCTAACCCTTTAATGCCCCCAGTTACAAAATAAGTACCTGTGTATAATATGTAAATTGCTTTGATTGTAACCACAAAAAGGTGCTATATAAAAATCTATTCCCTTCCCTTCCTCAGCTGTCCCCCAAATATAATCAGCTAGCTTCTTTTCTTTAAGGTCTAACAGTTCATAATGATTTTCTGTCTGTAGTTCTGTTGCTATCTCACCTTATTGATATATGGAACAGTTCCTGTTATCCTACCAGACTCTAAAATTTGTTTACAAATCTCAGAGGTATGTAAACTATAGTGGTTCAGTTTTAAAATGTATCTCAAAGAACTAACAAGGAATTACTCATTAAGGACTCCTACAATATAATTATGTATTATTCACAGGTAACCTTCATTTATTTTTTCTTCCAACTAATGCCAAACAATTCTATCTAATCCAAACTTCTAATTAGTGAGTGTATCTACTTAGCAAGATTGCTTGTGTGTGTGTGTGAGTGAGTGAAGTGGGGTGGAGAAGAAAGGAAAAAAAGGAGAAAACACCTCAGAAGTGCTGTGACATCAAAAGAGTATTGTTAGCTTTCTCTCTCTTTGAACTAGAGAAAAACAAGTCCCAAAACAAACAAGCTCCTTAAAAATCCACTTCTTCAAACACAAGAAAAATATAACCCAACACCTAATCCAGCAATATAAAATAATTATTATTATTATGATGATGATAATGATTGAATGATTGATTGCATTTGTATCCTGCATTATCCCACCTTTTGGTAGGTTCAATGTGGCTTACATGGAACAAAGGGGGCGGTTACAAGATATTGAGAAGGTTAACAATTCAATAGAATAGTGCAAGTCTGTGGGTTTGTCTTGCGGAGAGTATAGAGTTAGGTTATGTTCATAGGAGATTCAGTGGAGATTACATGACTATTGTTAGAAATTTACAAAATTGAGTCGAACTGATCACAACATAGTCTAGTAGGGTTGCATCACTGGTCAGTTCTTGTTAGAAGAGGGTACATAGTAAGTAGGATATTGAGGTTGTGAGTCTTGGAAGGTAGTATTAAGTATTTGGTGTGAGTTGGTCGTGAAGCTTGTGCCTTTTCCATTTGAACTGTCTCATTGGTGGGTAGAATAAGAATGGTCTATTGGATGGTTAGGTTGGATCAACGGGGATATGTTTTCTGAATACGTGAGCCTTTAGGTGTTTTCAGAAGGTAGGTAGTTGTCTTTCAGTTTTAGTTCCTTTGGGAGTGTATTCCATGTTTTGGTGCAGATATAGGAAAAGCTGGTAGTGAGAGTAGATTTGTATTTGATGTCTTTAAATGATGGGAAGTGGAGGGTAAGGTAGGATCTCACTGATTTGTTTGTGTTCTAGATTGCTAAGTCTATTAGATTGGTCGTGTAGCTTGGTAAGAGGCTGAAGATTATTCTGGGGCTCATTTTCGAAAGAGAAGGGCGCCCATCTTTCAATACAAATCAGAAGATGGGCGTCCTTCTCCCAGGGTCGCCCAAATTGGCATAATCAAAAGCCGATTTTGGGCGCCCTCAACTGCTTTCCATTGCGGGGATGACCAAAGTTCCCAGGGGTGTGTCAAAAGCATAGCAAAGGCGGGACTGGGGCATGCTTAACACATGGGTGCTGTAGGGTGTAAATAAATAATTAGGATAATAATTACCCACTGATTACTTATTCCAAGGTTCCTAGCTCAGCCTAGGGGAATCTTATACAGGAACCTTGGTGCTGGCACCCTGCCAGTGTTTGTTTCCCGCCAAAGAACAGAAGCCACGTCACAGATGATATATTATTATTTATTATAGATAAGAAAAATAGAAACACTCTGCAATAGCTTATATGCAATATAATATCTCTTACTGATATGCACACTAACTAAATATATTGTCTAACTATACTCTGATTCTCCTGAGACTACGTACAGTAATGATTAGAACAGTACAAATGATATCCTAATGATCCTTATGGAAACTTATCACATCTTATGCAAAATACACATTAGCAGTTTTCCCTGACCAAGAGCTGACATAAACCAGTCGTACTTAGATAACCACTGACTAATCCCAGACTAGGAAATATATCACTGTGATCTCACCATGCTGTCCTGATGACGGCCGCAGATGAGAACGGAGCTGATTTTCCCAAAGACGCTATCTCAGCTGTCTGTGTCTTAGATGTAGAACAGGTCTTTCTCAGCAAACAAGCAGGTTTCCGTCTCTCCGTTGGTTCTCAGAGCCAATATCTCTGACACAGGTATTTGCACCAGTTATGCAGGTCACAAGGGTGGTATCATACAGTCTCTGGCTCACCCCGAGCCTTGCTGGAGTTCTCAGGTCTTCTCACCAGGTACCCCTCCTCCGAGGGTCTCCGACAACTAACTTCTCCCACTCTTCCCGCGTTCATCCAGACCTCCCGGTCAGGTGATAACCCGGACCAATTAGCCTCTCGTACAGTCCAGTATATGGGCAAGAAGAGTTCTTTGTTTTGTGACCTTGGAAATGGTAACTTCTGGTGCCATGGCTCTGCCTCCCTTCTCAGCTTCTCAGGGGAATAGAAGGGGGTGGTTGAAACACAGAATGTCCTTGGCTTCCGCAAGCCTGTCAGTGATTTTCCACAAGCTGAAGCTGGAACTTGCTGACACATAGATGTTCAGGTCAGGGGGTTGCAGCAGCCATCTTATTGTACATAGGCTTGTATAGGCCAAGACCAGCTCAGGCTAGATCACAGGGAAATACCCCTACAGTGTCCTCGGCCAATAATGGAAAAAAGAAGGGCGTCCCTGATGAACACTTGGCCGGCTTTACTTGGTCCTTTTTTGTTTATGACCAAGCCTCAAAAATGTGCCCTAAATGACCGGATGACCACCGGAGGGAATCAAGGATCACCTCCCCCTACTCCCCCAGTGATCACGAATCCCCTCCCACCATATATATTTTTTTTTAAATATTTTTTCCAGCCTCTATTCCAGCCTCAAATATCATACCCAGCTCCATGACAGCAGTATGCAGGTCCCTGGAACAGTTTTAGTGGGTACTGCAGTGCACTTCAGGCAGGCGGACCCAGGCCCCTACCCCCCTACCTGTTAAACTTGTGGTGGTAAATGTGAGCCCTTCAAACCCCACCCAAAACCCACTGTAGTAGGTGCCCCCCTTCATCCCTAAGGGCTATGGTAGTGGTGTACAGTTGTGGGGAGTGGGTTTGGGGGGGGGGGGTTGGGGGGCTCAGCACACATGGTAAAAAAGCTATGCACCTGGGAGTTTTTTCTGAAGTCCACTGCATTGCCCCCTAGGGTGCCCGGTTGGTGTCCTGACATGTCAGGGGGACCAGTGCACTACGAATGCTGGCTCCTCCCACAACCAAAGGGATTGGATTTGGTAATTTCTGAGATGGGCATCCTTGGTTTCCATTATTGCCGAAAACCGGGCACGACCATCTCTAGGGACGACCATCTCTAAAGTCAATCTAAAGGTTGAGAATTGGGCTTCCCTGGCCACCCATCTTGTTTCAATAATACGGGTTTCCCCGCCCCTTCGCGGGGACATCCTGCGAGGACGCCCTCATGAAAACTTGGGTGCCCCGTTCGATTATGCCCCTCTTTCTATACCATTGAAGAGATCTTGAAGGTTATGAGGTTCTTAATTGGTCTCAACTCACTCCTGTCCTAGCCATCTATATCTGTTTATCTCTGAAACATGGCTCACAGAAGTTGATAGTCCAATACTGTCTCACATCTATCCACCCAGTTAAGGTATTCTTCATTCTCTAAGGCAAGGTAAAAAAGGAGGAGAGCTTGCTCTTATCTTTAAGAATTTTTTCCACATGTCTTTGATTTGTTCTGGGGTTTCATGCGAACTGGAATACATGCTATGAAAATTCTGTGATGATTCAAAAAAGGCAAATCAAATCGCCCTACTCCTCATTTACCATCCTTTGGCAAAACCACTTCTTGTAGATATTACTTCCTCTGCCATGTCACTGTTCTCAAGAATTATTTATTTTACACTGGCCACAATTTAGTTTCAGATCATCACATAGTACGGAAACATTACTGCTAACATGTCGAACAACATCTATGCAAAGGTGACCAAGTAATTTTTCTCCAATTCGATAAATTGGTGGTGTTCGATGCGGTTGACCACATATTGCTACTTAAATGCCTGGATCAGATTGGAATAACAGGAACTGTGCTCAAATGGTTCAGTGAATTCCTTTCAAATCAAAGCTATTCTGTCAAGCAAAGCAACCAACTTTCCAACTACTGGCCTATTAACTGCGGAGTCCCGCAGAGATTTCCCCTCTCACTAATCCTGTTCAACCTCTTTATGTCATTCCTTGCCTCAATATACCTGAGACTTAATGAACTACTATTATCCTATCCAGATGACATCCTGCTTCTCTTACCAGTAACAGCATCAAACAATTATATAACTCAGTCTGTAGCGAATGGTATGACTGCTGTTAGCACCTGGGCCCTGACGAATAAACTGAATCTGAATGCACAAAAAAACAGGGTCCTGTGGTTCTGAAATCAGCGAGTTGAGGTCTCATCATCAATATCTTTGTCCAATGGTCAAAGCTTTACAGTCAAATCTGAAACAAGAGTATTAGGAGTCCTGCTTGATTCTACACTCACCTTCTCTTCCTATATTAAACAGCTATGGAAGAAAGCATTAATCAAAATGAGACAGCAACGTCCAGTCAGATCATTCTTCGACCAAAAAGCCTTCGCACTACTAGTCCAAATGTTAGTCCTACCTCATTTGGATTATTGTAACATGCTGTTTCTTGGTATTAAGTGTCAATATTAGAAAAAACTGCAAATCATACAGAATACAACTGCAAGACTAATATACAGAGTGAATAGCTATACTAGTGTTTCAACTCATCTAAACAAACTGCACTGGCTTCCCATACCAGAAAGACAGGTTCAGATTTGCTTGTTTAGGGCCCTTTAGTAAGCTACATGGAGGGGCATAATCGAACGGTGCCGGCCATCTATATGGAAGGCCATCTCTAAGGCCGGCCCCAGAAAGCGCCATACCCGACCGTATTATCGAAAGAAGATGGCCGGCCATCTTTCGTTTCGATAATACGGTCGGGGCCGGCCAAATCTCAACATTTGGGCCGGCCTTAGAGATGGCCGGCGTTAGAGATTGCCACCATTGGTTTCCGCCGATAATGGAAACTAATGACGGCCATCTCAAACCCAGCCAAATTCAAGGCATTTGGTCATGGGAGAAGCCAGCATTTATAGTGCAGTGGTCCTCCTGACATGCCAGGACACCAACCAGGCACCCTAGGGGGCACTGAAGTGGACTTCACAAATTGCTCCCAGGTGCATAGCTCCCTTACCTTGTGTGCTGAGCCCCCCAACTCCCCCCCTGCAAAACCCACTCCCCACAACTATACAACAGTACCATAGACCTTAAAGGGTAAAGGGGGGCACCTACATGTGGGTACAGTGGGTTTTGGTTTTTTTTGGAGGGCTCCTATTTACCACCACAAGTGTAACAGGTAGGGGAGGATGGGCCTGGGTCCGCCTGCCTGAAGTGCATTGCAGTACCCTCTAAAAACTGGAGCTGGGTATGACATTTGAGACTGGCATAGAGGCTGGCACAAAAATGTTTATAATTTTTTTTGGGGGGGTGGGAGGGGGTTGGTGACCACTGGGGGAGTAAGGGGAGGTGATCCCCGATTCCCTCCGGTGGTCATCTGGTCAGTTGGGGCACTTTTTTGAAGCTTGGTCCTAAAAATAAATGGGCCATGTGAAGCCGACCAAGTGCTCGTCAGAGCCGGCCTTCTTTTTTCCATTATCGGCCAAAGCCGTCCTGCCTTCCGTACCCTGCTGAAACGCCCCCTTGAAGTTTGGCCGGTCCTGCGACGGAAAGCAGTTGAAGCCGGACAAAATCGGCTTTTGATTATACCGATTTGGCCGAGTTTAGGAGATGGCCGGCCATCTCCCGATTTGTGTCGGAAGATGGCCGGCCTTCTCGTTCAAAAATAAGCAGGATAGGCGCCTATGCACACCTCACGCACGTCACCCAGCTACCACATGGCCCTTGCGGTAATTTCATTTTTGACATTCGTCCGTTACGCATGCCAGAAAATATTTCCTAGATATTGCATGAGACCTTATCGCTAGGTCAATGGCTGGCAGTAAGGTCTCAGACCCAAAATGGACGTGCAGCAATTTTCATTTTGCCGCACATCCATTTTCAGCAAAAATGTAAAAACAGGCATTTTTTTACAGGTGCGCTGAAAAATGACTCAGAGCATACCGAAAACACATATCTACACTACCACAGGCCATTTTTCAGTGCACCTTAGTAGAAGGGCCCCAAGTTTTTCAAATCTTACAGGGCTTCACTTCTGAACTGCTGATTATGACCACTTCGCTATATTTGGTCCAGTCTAACAGACTGAAACAACAACTAATGCTATCATCACCATTTCAAAAGACAATTCTTAAGTAGAGGAGTGTGGTAGCCGTGTTAGTCCACTCTTAAGGTTATCAATAGAAATCAAACAAATTAAAACGTGGAAAAGAAAATAAGATGATACCTTTTTTATTGGACATAACTTAATACATTTCTTGATTAGCTTTCGAAGGTTGCCCTTCTTCGACAGATTGGAAATAAGCAAATGTGCTAGCTGACAGTGTATATAAGTGAAAACATTCAAGCATTACTATGACAGTCTAACAGGGTGGGAGGATGGGGGTGGGTAGGAGGTATGCATGGGGACATCAAAGCATATCATTGATATTCTAACAGGATGGGTGTGGATAGGTGAGAGGTGGGGTGATCAACAGAGAATACAGTTTTATGGTTTATAATGGGCTAGGAATCCCAGATCCTTGCTAAGTCCTTTCTGTTGGGTGTTATAATATTCAATCATTCTGACTTCAAAGGTCTTATGTTCTTGTATGGTTTTAAAGTTACCTTTCAGGATTCTCACTGTGAAGTCACTGGTACAGTGTCCTGGTCCTGTAAAATGCTGACCAACAGGGGTGGGAGCCCTACTGGCACCAGTATTGTTCATGTGATGTCTATGTAAATTGAATCTTGTCTTAAGCATCTGGCCTGTTTCTCCAATATAGCATCCTTCGTTACATTTTTTACACTGAATGATATATACCACATTGGAAGATGAGCAAGTGAAAGATTCCTTTATGTTGAATATCTTTCCTTTGTGGATGACTGTGGGGTCCTGTGAAATATTTTGGCATAGTTTGCAACTGGATAAATTACAGGGAAGTGTGCCCTTCTGTTCCTTTTCAGTCTGTGATGGAAGTTTACTTCTGATTAGCTTGTGTTTTAAGTTGGGTGGCTGTCGGAAGGCCAGTACTGGTGGGGATGGGAATATCTCTTTCAGTAATTCATCCTCCTGGAGTATAGGTTGTAGATCTCTTATGATTTTCCTCAGTTTTTCCAGCTCTGGATTGTATGTCACTACAAGGGGGATTCTGTCTGTGGATTTTTTCTCCTTGTACTGTAGCAGATTCTCCCTGGGTGTTTTGAGGGAGGATGCAATATTCTTGGAGATTATTTTGGGGTTGTAGCCTTTCTGTTTGAAGGATGCAGTCAAGCTTTTAAGGTGTCTGTCTCTGTCCCCTGGGTCAGAGCGGATACGGTGGTATCTTGTGGCTTGGCTGTAAATGATGGATCTTTTTGTATGTGAAGGATGGAAGCTGGAGTTGTGGAGGAGGACAATTCGAAATCAGAAAATTTTCAGCCCTCTATTCCCCGCACTTAGAGTTAAAATATGGAACTCTACCTATTTCCATCAGAACAGAAAACAACTACCTCTCTCTTCCCAAAGACTGCTCCATAATAATCCATCATGACTTCTACTTCCTAGTATCATCCAATATTTATTTATTTAGATTTTGCTCACACCTTTTTTAGTAGTAGCTCTAGGTGAGTTACATTCAAGGACACTGGGTATTTCCCTGTCCCTGAAGGGCTCACAATCTATTTTTGTATCTTAGGAAATGTAGGGTTGAGTGACTTGCCCAAGATCACAAGGAGCAGCAGGGGGATTTCAACCAGCCACCTCTGGATGTTAAGACTGGTGCTCTAACCACTAGGCCATTCTTCTTTCTTTTAGTGTTTGTGGTCTCAACCATTACACCAATGGTCACTAATATTTCTCATACCTCACACTAACACTATCTGCTTTTGTCTCACCTAGAATGTAAACTACACTGAACCCTGGAAAGGGGATATTAGTGGTATACAAGAATTGAATTGAATGGATATTCACAGCAATTTAACTGGCCAGAAACATCCACTGACTAGTTATATTGCTTGTTCAGGGCTATCCACTAATTTTCAGTGGCACTTAACTGGTTACCTCTGCTGAAAATGAGAGGTTAGCGCTTTAGTGAAAGCCAGCTATTTTGGGGGCATTCCGGGGGGGGGGGGGGCAGAGTCGGCACATGGCCACCTAAGTACAATGCATTTAAGCGGACAGGGTAACTGCATAAATGGAACCACATAAAATGCAGTCCTATCTTTATGCAGCAGCCTATAGCTGATAAAGTTCTGAATATCAACAACAAGACATGTGTTAGCCAGTGTCTCATAAACCGGATATTCAGTGTCAAATCTTGAACATGGCCTGTCATTGAATATCCAGGAATAACGCCAGCTAAATATTGACCCTTATGTTTATATTTCCACTATCACGTCAGTTTCTTTTTGTGATATGAAAGTAATGTTTTTTCAAGATTTATGCAGAGCAACACAGGTCAGGTGAAAAGCTTTTTTAGGTAAGCGTCCAGTTCTTGCCCTGGGTGCAATGCTTTTCCTTCAGTTTCCTTGCAAGTGTTCTGTGAAGTATTAATATTATTATCATTAGCATTAGCATTTGTATAGCGCTACCAGACGCACGCAGCGCTGAACACCTGACACAGAGAGATAGTCCCTGCTCAATAGAGCTTACAATCTAAAAATACAGACAGACAGACAAGACAATTAAGCGCGAGGGAAGTACTGGGTGAGAAGGAACAAGGGGGAGGGCAATTGAGTAGTGGCTAGGAGCCAAAAGCAGTGGTGAAAAGGTGGGTTTTCAGATAGATTTGAAAACAGGTAGAGATGGAGCTAGACGAACAGGATCAGGAAGTCTATTCTGAGGAGAAAAGTATCAGTCTCAGAATTTTATTTTCACTGAACTGTTACAGGTATATAATTTTCTGGATGCTAGAAAAGTCTCAATTTCAATTGTTACCTTTTCACTTATACTAAGGGATAACTAACGTCTTGTATTAGATAAATATCCTGAATGTGCTTTTTCTTTATATAGAATAATACTGGTTGGTCTATTTGTTTCATTAGATCTTTCTGCAGCCTTTGACCTCATTGATCACTCTTTGCTTCTCTCTTGTCTAAAGTCTATTGGAGTTTTGGGCACGTTATTTCAGTGGTTTTCTTCTTTCCTTTCTGATAGAATTTTACTGTTTCTACAGCACTATCTATGTCTTCCCTTAGTTCACTGCAATGTGATGTCCCTCGGGGGTCAGTCCTGTCTTCTCTGTTATTTAACATCTTTCTTAGTCCTTTGCTCTTCTTATCCAAGAGCACAACATAAACTTTTTCATCTACGCAGACGACATCCTATTGATTCTTCTAATTTCTACCTCACTTCTCGATATTTCCCAGTTACAAACTTGTCTTATGGCCATCTCTCAATGGCTTTCCCAACACAGAATGGTTCTTAATCTGTCAAAATGGTAGCATGTTGGATTTCAGATTCCCTTTCAGTTTCTTTTATTTTACTTAACTTCTTCAACTCAATAGTTACCCCTGTCACTTCGTGCCACTACCTTGGGGTCATTTTTGATTCTAAATTGTCTTTTCAATTTCATGTCTCTCAGGTGGTTTATTGACTTTGGTGGATTTGGTCTATCAGCTGTTATCTAGACTTTGTGGCTCTTCACACTTTGATCTATGCATTTGTCATTGCACGTATTGATTACTGTAATACTGTTTTTGTGGGGTCCCCTCCTTTGTCCTTCATCATCTGCAATCCCTACATAATTCGGCTGCCTGATTTTGTGTTATGTGAAACGTTTTGATCATGTTACACCTCTCTTTATTTTATTACACTGGCTTCCAGTCTCATTTAGATGTTCTGCTTACTTTTTTCTTGGCTTCTTCACTCTGGAACAACTTGCCCCCTTATCTCCAAATGGAGTTGTCATTTCTTAAATTTAAATCAATTCTCAAAGCACTTTTTTTTAATTGGCATTCATCCTTAAATTACCAGTGCCCAGCTGACCTGCTTTTTGCTCTGCATTTTGTGTTAAGATTAGATTGTTACTGTTTTTTAATTTTTATGATAAGATTAGATTGTTACTGGGTTATTTTTAACTATTATGCTTTTGCTTGTTTTAGTTCTTGCTTTGGTGGTGTTTGCGGTATGAATGTTTATTCTGTCCGATTTGATTTTGGCATTCCTTTCTTATGTTCTGCTTGTTTTTCAAATTCTAAACCTCCTAAAACATCTTTTGGAATTTTGGCAGGTTATCAAGTACCTAATAAACAAACAAACAATTCCACAAATTATTCTTTAATTTTGCTTTTCTTGCTATCCCAAGTTGTGGGTTGCTTAATGAAGATTGTATAGCGTAATTCTTCTATTACTGTAAGTTTCCCATTACCAAGTTTGATTCATTTCTTTAATTGTTATTTTTCTTGAGCATGTGTATTTAATTGCAAGAATTTTTTTTAATCACAGGGTCAATATTCAAAGCCCGATACCTAGGTAAGAGAGCCTCATGCCAGGTAGTCTGGCACTGAGTGGGCCCCGAGGGAATATTCAGCAGCACCTAACCAGATACTATCACTGAATATCCCTTCTAAATGCTAACTGGTTAACCCCAAATCAGCTATTTTGTGGGTGGTCTAGGGACAGACTCTGAGCTGAGTTGATATTTGTACTTATAATAGCTGATTTTCAGCCAGAATCTGGATAAGCAAACCAGGCAAATAGAACTGCACAAAAAACAGTGTTAACTATGCTCTGTCAAACCTATCCTGTTCCAGGCTGAATATTTGTTATGACCCAGACAAAAGTGCCTATCAATTTACCTGATTAGCCATTTGTGATCTCCAAATGGTAATGATTAAGATGAAGAATGTTTGTTTCATTTAGATGGCTTGTATGTCACACACACTATTGAGTACACAGTCAAGATGTTGATTGTTGGAATTATATACATCACTGTTTATTTTGACTGTGTATACACCCTGAGTTGATGTTTTCATGATTCTGTCTCTCTAATAGATTATAACAAAATACTACATTTTCCTTTCACTAGAATGATACAAAAAATCAGTATACAATTATGGAATTATAATCTGGAGGAAAAAAGAGCCTCACAGAGCTCCTAGACAATGTGTCCGTCTATTGGAGCTAAAACGGATCTTAAACTGATCCTCTGTTCATCATTGGCTCTAAAAAAACCTCCAAGAAAGCATATTAATCATTGCTCACTAACAGATTTAAGAAAATGACTGTAGTGACAAATTTAATAGTTCCACTGTAGTGACAAATTTAACAGTTCCATCCAATTGTTACTTCACATGTCACAGGTATTGTGTCCTGTTTCTAATAACATGGTTAGCCATTGTGATCTCCAAATGGTAGTGATTAAGATGAAGAATATTTATTTAATTTAGATGTCTTACATGTCACACACACTATTGAGTATGCAGGCAGGATGTTGATTGTTGGAATTACATACATCACTGTTTATTTTTAATTTAAACTTTGTATACACCCTGAGATGATGATTTCATGACTCTGTCTCTAATAGATTATGGATGTCACAGTTGGTGTTCTATGATAATGTTTTTTATATAGTTTTATTAAGTATGTCACATTTGAGATTGGTTCATATTCTCATCTTCCTCCACTCTCTGTCTCAGTTGATAACACCCTCATCCTCCCCGTCCCATCTGCCCGCAACCACGGAGTCATCTTCGACTCCTCCCTCTCCTTCTCTGCCCATATCCAACAGACTGCCAAGACCTGTCGCTTCTTCCTCTTCAACATCAGCAAAATTCGCCCTTTCCTATCTGAGCACACCACACGAACTCTCGTCCAAGCTCTCATTACCTCTCGCCTTGACTACTGCAACTTTCTCCTCACCGGCCTCCCACTTAGCCATCTATCCCCTCTTCAATCCATCCAGAACGCTGCCGCACGTCTCATATTCCGCCAGAACTGATACACTCACATCACCCCTCTCTTCAAATCACTTCACTGGCTTCCGATCAGATACCGCATTCAATTCAAGATTCTCCTCCTTACCTACAAATGCACCCGGTCTACTGCTCCTCACTACCTCTCTACCCTCATCTCCCCCTATGTTCCCGCCCGTAACCTCCGCTCCCACGACAAATCCCTCCTTTCAGTTCCCTTCTCCACCACTGCCAACTCCAGGCTCCGCTCATTCTGCCTTGCCTCACCCTATGCCTGGAACAATCTTCCTCAACCCCTACGCCAAGCCCCCTCCCTACCCATCTTCAAATCTCTGCTTAAAGCTCACCTCTTCAATGCTGCTTTCGGCACCTAACCGTCCGTGAAATATAGTATGCCCTATTATTCGGAATCTACACTTGTCTTTGACTGGACACTTGTCTATAGATTGTACACCTGTCTTTTAGATTGTAAGCTCCTTGAGCAGGGACTGTCCTTCTATGTTTGAATTGTACAGCGCTGCGTAACCCTGGTAGCGCTTTAGAAATGTTAAATAGTAGTAGTAGTAGTAGTAGTCATCTATTGTTATATACTTGTAATGGTTTTGTTCTCTGTTCTGTTTTATATTATTACTATATATAATTTTATTATTTATTGTTGTTAATTTTGTTTTATTATTTATTATTTTGTAGCCTCTGCTCTGACACAGCCTTTATGTGGGTGAAACATTGCCTGGGTCTGGCATTATTTTGGTTTGTGTTTCACCAATAAAGATTTGTTTCCATCTCAAATTGATCTGCTTGGTTTGTTTCCACTTGGGGGAGAGAGAGACAGGATAATGATGGAAGCAGAGAAAAGAAAGGTGGGTTGATGCTGGATGGTGGGAGTTGATGGAAGTGGAGAAGAGAGATGCTGGATGGGGAGGAGAGAGAGAAAGGGCGATGGTGGAAGGGAAGAAAGATGGAGTGATGCTGAATTGAGTGGAACAGAAACAGAGAGTGATCCTGGATGGGGGGGGGGGGGGGGAAGAGAGACACAGAGCACAATACTGGATGGGAGAGAAGAGAGAGGGGAGGGGATTCTAGATATAGGGGAAGAAAGAGAGAAAGGGTGATGCTGGATAGGGGGAATAGAGAGAAAGAGAGACAGGATGATATTAGTTGGCAGGGGGTGAAACAGATGCTGCATGGCAGTCAGGTAGGAAAGAGAGAGAGAGAGGGACGAGAAAGAAACAGAGAGGAAAGAGAAAGAGCAAACAGTTAATGAAAGACGGGGGAATAAAAGAAAGGGGAATGGATGGGCCTGCGGAGGCAAAGGCATGGAAAGCTGTAGGTAGAGTGAAAAAAGGAGTTTAAAGACTAAATAGTAAGAATGAATAAAATCTAAATGGATAGAGAGGCAGAAAAATAGAAGAGAGCTGAAAGAGAAAAATGTCAGAGATGGATACAGCGGAGGAAGTGAAGAATGAAGGAATTGAAGGAGAAAGAAAAAAGAGAAATGGACAGGAAGCCCTGGCAATAAAGTTAAGATAAGACAGAAGAAAGCAGAAACCAGAGAAACTAAATGGCTAGACAAAAATGGTAGAAAAGAATTTTAAATGTAAAATTAGGTGCTACTTAGTTATTGGACCAACTTAATACATTTTTTGACCAGCTTTCAGAGGCCAAAACCACCTTCCTCAGGTCAGGACAGTATACCATAAAAGCGTTATACTACCCTGGCCTAAAGAAAGACGTCTGGGTCTTTGAAAGCTAATTTTACAAAAATGTATTAACTTAGTGCAATAAAAAGACATCACCTTATCTTCTGTTTTCTGTTTTATTTATATTTGTTAATTTCTAATGTAGTGATTGCAATACGTCAGTTTTTGAAATTTGCAGCTGCTATCATTTTCTGCACAGTACAGGAGGACGCACATCATTGTTTCTTTTTCTCAGGTGTTGCAATGTATGCAGAGTCTGGCTTCTTGGGGGTTCAGATTAATATTTATATACAGTATTTCTATTTTTAGATTATGGATACTTATTCTATATTTGATGAGGGTCTGTATGTTCTGTGTGTGTGAAAGAAGCCAGGAATTCTGTTAAACACTGAATGTCTCTTCTTTGAACCTTGTCTACTACTACTACTACTTAACATTTCTAGAGCGCTACTAGGGTTACGCAGCGCTGTACAGTCTAATTCCGCTATATCATTTTTGAGATACGATAACCAGAACTGAACGCAGTACTCAAGATGAGGTTGCACCATGGAGTGAAAGCAGAGCCATTATAATATTGTTGGTCTTATTTACCATCCCTTTCATAAAAATTCCTAGCATCCTGTTTTGGTTACTGTGCACCAAAAAAGTGACTGGAGGAAACCCATAGAAAAGTGATTGGTTAGTGGGTAATGCTTTTAATATACCACTTTTTTTTATTCAAAAATGAGGAAGATGCAACATTATTCATTGGAGTTGCAGAAATGTAGTAAAATAAAAAACAAACAAGCAAATGAGTCAAATGGGATACAATGTCAGATATTATAAGAGTTTAGAAAGATTCTGGCAATACCACTGACAGTTACATTGAACAATTTGTTGAAACCAGGAAGTTTTGCAGAGACCCAGAGGTGGACAGAAGCCCTCACTTTAATATGGTAATAAGGACAATGCTGACAACAACAAGCCTGTCAACCTGACTCTAAAGGGGGTTATTTAATGGAGTCACTTTTGAAGGATAGACTAATTAACACTTTAAATCTATCAGGTTATAGGTTGATTATTAAACAAATATAAAAATAAATCAGTTGAACAATAGGCAAAAAGGATACTGATAAATAAAGTTCATTCCTAGAGAGATCATAGCTTTATATACTGTTCCCTCTAAGCTGAACCCGGGTCCTTCAACTGCATTTTTTCAGTAGTGGGTGATGCTTCAATACTGTGTTTTCAATCACTAGGGACAGGCAGGTTCCCTGGAGTCCTAAAGAACTTGCCTGTCTCTCAAGATTGATAATGTGATGTTGAAACATCACCCCCTACTGGAAGGACTGTAGGTGGAGGTCTCAAGGAACAGTGGCTGTTTCATCAGAATTTAGGGAGTCTTTTACAAAGGTGTGCTAGTGATTTTAGCGCATGCTAATTACTAGCATGCACTAAATGCTAAAAATGTTCATAAGAAAAGATAGGTGTCTCTAGCATTTAGCACACGTTTATTTTTAGCATGCGCTAAAAACACAAGTGTGCCTTTGTAAAGGGGCCCTTAGTACACAAAGCTAGATATGACTGAAAATTAGGAAATATAATAAAGGCCTGTTTTCAACATTTGTTATTCTATTCTTAATTTCAGCCTGCAAGCCCGTCCAGTGCTGCCCACAGAATAACCAGTATTCGTATTACCGTTCTGTAGGTATGTAAAATTGCAAATGTGAAACCCTTTTTTCCATAAGGTATCTAGGT
This sequence comes from Microcaecilia unicolor, assembly GCF_901765095.1. Taxonomy (NCBI): domain Eukaryota; kingdom Metazoa; phylum Chordata; class Amphibia; order Gymnophiona; family Siphonopidae; genus Microcaecilia; species Microcaecilia unicolor. Next base: position 134,282,757 of record NC_044035.1, on the reverse strand, counting down.
CAGCAGTGGAATGCAGAAAATGGGACATTCACAGTTTTCAGCCAATTTTACCAAGGGCCCGTGGAACATGGAGCCTTTTTTTAAGCTATGTATAGGACTGTGGGTTAGACCCAGAAAACAAGAAGACAGATGATCCGCAAAATCCAACGTGTAAACCAATCAGAGCAGATCAAGTAAACAAACTTCATTGATATGGTAAACACCTCAATAAAAAGTGCCTGACACAGGCTGTGTTTGGCCCAAAAGGGCTGCGTCAGGGGCTTTATAAGAGTGTGTACATACACAACAATTGTGAAATGACATATCTTAGTTGCCACCAAATGTAATAAATGGACAACAAACTAAGACACAGTTGCAGGCTAACAAACAGCATATAGGCAATGTCAAGGACAAAACCGCCTTCCAGTAAATGATAGCGTGTAGGTTTTTGTCCATTTATTACATTTGGTGGCAACTAAGATATATAATTTCACTATTGTTGTGTATGTACACAGTCTTATAGAGCCCCTGACGCAGCCCTTTTGGGCGAAACATAGCCTGTGTCGGGCACTTTTTAAAGAGGAGTTTACCTTATCAATAAAGTTTATTTACTTGATTAGGACTGTGGGATATACACATGTATTTCTTCAAATGTGCCACCAGATTGACATTCTAAAAAGAAACAAATAGAAAACAGAAGGGGCCCTTTAACTAAGGTACGTAGGTGCCTATGCACATCCAATGCGCGTGAAATTGCAACTCCCACCCAGCTAGCACGTACTCCGGGCAGTAATTCCATTTTCAATGCACATCTAAAACACATGGTAGAAAATATGGCCATTCTTATGTTCTTATTCTGAAGGGAAGGGGAATTCTGTGCAATTCTGCACTTCACAGTATGAAAAAATTCCCCCAAAAGTGATAACTTATAAATAGCTTAGCTGATCATCACATGATATTTCAATTTTGAGGAAGCCAGTGATTTACTTCTTGACATATTCTTTTCTAGCAGAATCACAAATGAGTTTTGTGATATGGGCACTTTCTCTTCAGATCTGGACTTAGATCAACAACTCATTTTTCATTAGTTATGTCAGGAGTAATTTTATTACAGGGCATCTAAGTTAATTAGGTAGAATGGTGCCTACTTTGGTCCTAGTTAATAAAACCAAATACATACCTACATGCCTTTACAAAATAGTAGGACAAACCCAGCAGCAATATGGCCTATACTGCAAATACAGACATTTCACCTGCTCGATAACATGTCTGCATCTTGCCGTGCGGCCATTTCCAGAGGGAGCCCTTACCACCACCTATTTAGGAGGCGTTAGGGGATCCCTCGCTAACCTGGTGAGCCGGCAGTACCGCTGCTTTGTAAAAGGACACCTAAATATATTTTAGCATATTCCTTACTCATCAAGTTATAGTAAAAGGTCAATTCTATAAGTGCACATGTTAGTTACATGTGCCATATGTTCATAAGTGCCAAAATAATTGGCACAATAATAAGAACAGTAAGCGCTAGTAAATAAATAGGATAAATGTGCATTAACGTGCAGTAACTGCAAGTGGCAAAACATGGGAGGGGCATGGGCAGATCTCCAAGTTATGAGCGTAATTTATAGAACACTGTAAGTTATCTGCAGATTAGGAAGCACATGAATATTTATACCTACCATTGACCTGGCATGACTCAACTATGTCAATGCAGGCTTAGCTAGTATTCTATAACTGTATCTTCGTGCACAGATGCTATTACAGAATTGGCACTCAGCATCAGTGTGCCTACCTCAAGGAGCCCAGTCATAAAAACGCCTCCTAGGTCCCTGAAATAATTTTACAGAGATCATTACACCCATTGACAAGTCAGGCTATATAATGTAACCCAAGGGGTTAAATAATCTCAACTGGGCTGACTAAAGGTTCTATTCAGTGACATCATTCTCAGACATCACTCAGCTGAGCAATTGGTTGTCTGGGAAACGGCTTGCTGGGCAGTTGGGAGGTAAGGTTGAAGCTGGTAGGATGTATGTTAACTGAGTACAGCTGTGTGTTACAGAAAGTTTATTTTTAAAGAGAATATGTTCTGTGGTTAAGGTGACTGATTTAGGAAAGAGGTGATTGCTGGTAGCTACAGTGTTTCAGCAGTCTGTCACATTTGTAATATGATGAAAGTGTGGTGACTGATGATACTGAGATCTGTATGTGACCAGGCTGGGCAGTAAGTAGCACAGCTCCTGACTAATTCTGCCATGGAAAAATCTGGATTTAGAATAAATCTGAAACTGCTGTAAAAGCTGTTATTTAGAGTCCTGGCAGATAAGAGGGAATAAAAAAACACTTCTTTTAAGTGTTTGATTAAGGATCACCTAGTTGGGCTGAGTATGCAGTGAGCCCTGTTGATTGTAAGAATTGAGTATCTTATTAATTCTGGTGACAGAATATGTTAATACTGGAAGAGGATAGGGGTTATTGAATTGATTTCTGATGGGATAACTGTGGGAGGGAATAGAATAGGGAAAAATAATTATCTGTTTTTTTTAATTGGGCTAGCTAGTTAGGGACAACATTTAAGTGTGCCTACAGAAAACGTGTTGAGTGGTTTAGTTAAGTTTAGGGTTTTCAATTGTTGATTTTTAGAAGCTTAGGTTAGTAGGTGCTTCAGTTCCTGAAACCTGCACTCTGGCCAGAGATCATCACTGCAGTGAGTCATATGGTACCCAACGTGTAAAAGAGGAAAGGAAAGAAGAAGAAGGCGGGAATTGAAGTATCCTTTCACATCTGTGATCCGCTGGACTGGAATCATCAAAACAAAACCAGTAAAGTCAAGAGAGTAAAATAATAAACTTTTATACTAACCTTGTGTAGTTTGGAGAACCTGCAGGAGAGAGGAGAGAGAAAAAAACAAAGGATCAGTTCTTAATATTTGACATAGGCAGTTTAGACTTGTTATATGTGCACATATAAATAGATACTTATCTGATACTGTTTAATTGCTGGAGGTGGTGTCTGGGAGAGAAGCTGGGGAAAGAAACAGAATTAAACATAGAATCAAATGATAGAGGTAAAGGTTATCCAAATTTGTAAAAGTCCATGATGTTAAGTTGTAACTGTATGCTGAATGTTACTAAGTTGATGTGAATAGCAACCGAGTGATTGCAGTAGGAGTTGCAAAACTTGTGTTCACTGAAGTTAAAACTTTAATACAATAAATTTGTTTTTTCCTGAAAAATTCATTCCATCTGAATTAATATTTTTTTTTTGTATCCTTCCCTTTCTCCTGAGTCAGGCATTTATGGTACTCGGCCCTGACTGTTTAAGAAAAGAATTTTAGAAAGTTATTTAGATTTTGGGAGTTCACTCAGGAGAGGGGCGGGGTTACAAAATGGCGTCACGGACAGGATCCGACCTCACCTTATTCATCACAATAGGGTGAACGCGGATCCCTTTTATATAATTTTGTGAAAATATCTGTTCTGAAAACCTTGTGGTGTGTATTTACTATTGTAAAGATAATTGTTCAGTTGGCATTAATACAGTTTGGAGCAGGGAATTGACCTTAAAAAAAAAAAAAAGGAGGTTTTGCTTTCTGATTGGTCCCCTCTCATCAGGCAACAGTGGAAGATGGAGGAGTTGCAGAGGCAAATCACCGAGCTGAGGAATTCCATGGAAGGCTGGAGACAGAGTGGGCCAAGTCAGCAACCCACTACTGTAGTGATCCAAAAGGAGAAGAATATCCCTGATTTCTACGGGTTTCCTACCCGTCCCGGTGACTTGACAGTGGAGGAGTGGGTGGAGACAGCCAGGTCCGCCCTGAAGATTCTCCGTGTTCCTTTAGAAGATCAGTTAGAGATCCTGAAGGATCATATCAAGGGACAAGCGAAGGACACGGTGAAGTATATGGCTCGGGAAAGAGGACGCACAATAGATGCAGTGTTCGAGTTACTGCTGCAAGTTTATGGGGACAAAGTCCCATTGGGGTTGAGGATACGGGAATTTTACGAAAGGAGGCAACAGGACAGGGAGACCATCCGAGCTTTTGCATACCAGCTCCAGGAGAAGTTAGATGCCATTCGTGCAAGAGATGTCACCCGAGTAGGGTGTCCAGAAAGTGCCTTGAGGGAGCAATTTTTGCTAGGCCTGAGGGATGATACCCTGCGAAGGGAGATGACCAGACGCTGGGAGGAGAACCCTGAAATTAGATTCACAGACTTAATGCAGGCTGCCATCCGGTGGTCAGAAGAGGAGAGAATGCCGGAAATGGGATCTACAGGCGTGAGAATTTTACAGAGAGGACGTGGTGAAACACAGTCGACCCCATCAGAGTCGGGGGTATTGGTTTCAGCACTGACGGAAATAACCAGATTATTGGGTCAGATGGGGAAGAAGCAAGATGAGCTACTGGAACACCAACGAAAAGAGACCCTATACCGGTCGGAGGATGGGAGAAAAGAAAGCGCAGAGGCATACAGGAATACAAGACAGAGAGTCCCTGTGCGTAATGATAGAGGGATGCTAATTTGTTACAGATGCCAGGAACCGGGGCACATAGCCAGGTTCTGTCAAAGTGAGCGAAGGGTGACTTCAGGGATATCACAAGCTAGAAGCATAGGGGAAGATGACCAGCCATCTACGAGTGCAAGTGCTACCAATCTTGAGAGAACAGGAAAGGCTGTGGTGAAATCTGCTACTCCAGAAGAAAAACAGAAAATGACTGTAAGAACACAGAACGCACAGGGGAACCCTGAATCACACTGGGAGAGTTTCAAGGAGAAAGCAATTGGGATCAGCCCAGTGGTGACAGTGTCTCTTGGAGGGATTGATACCCAATGCATAATAGATACTGGGTCAGATGTAACCACTATAGTGGCAAGTCACTTTTACAAATATTTTAATGATGTCAGCAAATTGCAAGATGCCAGCTGGGTGACTTTAACAGCAGCTAATGGTACTGACTTGCCGGTATTGGGATGCATTGAAGCAGATGTAGAGTGTTTAGGTCAGAGGGTTCCATCCTGTTGCATCTTCATTGTGAGAGACAATTTAAAGGTTAACAAGTCAGAAGAGAATGGTATCCCTGGAATCTTGGGAATGAATGTGCTGCAGTCCCTGGAGGGGCTGTTCAAAGATTTGTCACTGCTGTCTCCAGGTTCGAAAAATGCTGGAGTTACACGGATTTGGCATGATATAACACAAAGAAGGAAGTTTGAAGAGCATGATCCAACAAAACGATTGGGTTTTATTAAGATGACGGGGAATCAAAAACATACCATACCACCATTATCTGAGAAGATCTTCAAGGGTAAATGCCACAGTGTGAGAGGGATGTCCGCATGCACTATGATGGTGGTGGCAACCGCTTCAGTAAACCTGCCGGGAAAGTTACTGGTAGCAAACACTCTTGTGAGACCGGTAAAAGGGAATATACCGGTGAGAATTCTGAATTTTGGGGACACGGAGGTGTTATTGTCACCCAGGGTGCGAGTGGCAGAAGTTTTTAAGGCGGAGCCAGTAATAATGCCCTCAAATCTACATTAGAAATTAAAGAGAAGAGATGTGAAGTAAGGAGAGTGTACACTGTAAGAGAGTTAACATCAGAATCAGTCTGGCCTGAACACCTGTCAAAAATTAAAGTAGACTGGAATTCATTAAGTGAAAAACAAATCGGTCAGTTGAAGCAATTGTTGTTGCAGTATCAAGATGTGTTTTCTTATAATGATCAGGATATTGGGTACTCTTCGGTCATCACCCACGAAGTTAAAACAGGTGATGCTCTGCCTATTAAACAACCCTATCGCAGAGTGTCCCCCCATATTTTCGAAGAGTTTAAGAAACACGTCTATGAGCTTGTGAACCAGGGAATTTTAAAGAAGAGTAAAAGTCCATGGGCTTCCCCAGCCGTGGTTCTGAGGAAAAAAGATGGCTCACTGCGTTTCTGCTGTGACTATAGACGCTTGAACTCAGTGACAATAAAAGATGCTTACCCTCTTCCCCGAATCGATGAATCACTTGATGCTCTGGGTGGTGCGCGGTGGTTCTCATCCTTAGATTTAACCGCTGGTTATTTCCAACTAGGAATGGCACCTCAAGACATGGAGAAAACCGCTGTGACCACTCCATTTGGTTTATTTGAGTGGGCGCGTATGCCTTTTGGTCTCTGCAACGCGCCGGCCAGCTTCCAGAGATTAATGGAGTGCGTGTTGGGGGATTACGTCTTTAACCTCTTATTGTTATACTTGGATGACATATTGGTGTATGCTACAACTTTCGAGCAACATCTGGAAAGGCTAGGTCAAGTGTTCAATCGGTTACAGGAATGTGGACTAAAATTAAAACCTTCCAAGTGTAAATTGCTCAGTTCTAAGGTGCGATTCCTGGGATATATTGTGTCTTCGGATGGTGTGTCAGCAGATCCTGACAAAACAAATGCTTTAAGAGTTTGGAAGACACCAACGAACGCCAAAGAGGTGCGAAGCTTTGTGGGTTTCGCAAGTTTTTATAGACGTTTCATCCCAAATTTTGCTGCAATAGCACTGCCTCTTCATAAATTAATGGGAAGACCTAAAAAGAACGTGAGGGAAGTTCCATTTAAGTGGACAGACGAGTGTCAAGGAGCATTTGAAACGCTAAAGTCAAAATTAATGTCAGCTTCAATCTTAAGTTTTCCAAGGTTTGAGCTGCCTTTTATCTTAACCACAGATGCTAGCAACAAGGGTTTGGGAGCAATCTTGAGTCAGGTGCAGGATGGTGAAGAGAAAATCATCGCGTATGCCAGCCGAGGTTTACGGCACGCAGAGAAAAATGACAATAGATATAGCGCTTTCAAATTAGAACTGTCAGCTTTGAAATGGGCCGCCACGGAGAAGTTCCGCGAATATTTGTTATACAAGAAATTCATAGTGAGGACTGACCACAATCCCTTGAAGTATCTAGAGACAGCGAACATTCCGGCGACAGAGCAACGTTGGTTGGCCCAGCTGGCAGAATTAAACTTTGATGTAGTTTACAAAGCAGGAAGGTTTAATCGTGCGGCGGATGCACTGTCCCGTTTGTCTAATGAGGAGAGTGAAAGTGAAGAGAGTCTGACTGAGGAAAAAGATTTCTTCCCTTTATCCAGTGTAAAGTTACTTACCTGTTTGAGGCCTGGAGTGAGTAGACAAAAAGCAACTGTGAGAGTTCAGAATACTGATGAATCTTTGAATGATACAGGTGGAGAGGAAAGTGAAATAGCGCACTTGCAGCGGAGTGATCAAAATTTAAGGCCAATTATGGTGGCAATGGAAACAACTGAGCCTGTGAATTGTGTAGAGTGGTCCGCAGAGACAAAGAACCTATGGAAGCAAAGACAAAGACTGATTCTTAAAAATGGGGTACTCTGTCGGGTTGCAGAAGACCCTAGAGATGGTAGTGAGATAATCCAGATGGTGGTACCCAATTCTAAAAAAAATGAAATTTTGGAGCTGTATCATGATAAAAGGGGTCACTTTGCGGCTGAAATCACCTGTAAACATTTAAGGAGGAAATACTTTTGGATACGTCTAGAGAAGGATGTTAAGGACTGGCTCCTGAAGTGCAAAAATTGTGTTTGGGCAAAAGAATCCGTACCCAGAGAGAGAGCACCAATGAAACCATTCACTGTCAGCAGGCCTCAAGAAGTAGTAGCGCTAGATTACACAGTGCTGGAGAAAGATGCACGAGGGTACGAGAACGTGTTAGTCATTACAGACATGTTCACACGTTTTACCATTGCTGTGGTCACCAGAAATCAGACAGCTAAAACTACGGCAAAAGTGTTATTAGAAAAGTGGATAATGGTATATGGTTGTCCAGAGCGAATCCATTCAGACCAAGGGAAGACGTTTGAGTCGGCTGTTGTCAAAGAACTTTGCCAGAGATATCAAATTAAGAAATCAAGAACAACACCGTATCACCCACAAGGAAACAGCCGATGTGAACGATTCAATCGCACATTACATCATCTTTTGAGAACGCTGAATGAGGAAAAGAAAAGAAGATGGTCTGAGTTTCTTCCGGAAGTATGTCAAATTTACAATAGCACCATACATGGGTCAACTGGATTCACTCCTGCCTATTTGTTTCTGGGACAGCAGACGTTGCTGCCCTATAAAGATTGGACATTAGAACATGAAAGGGATGTGCTGTCTACAGATGAGTGGCTCCGAGAACATGAAGGGAAATTACAAGTTGCTCGTGACCTAGCTAAGGAGTTTTCAGAGCAAAGCGGTTTGAAAGTAAAAAGAGCATACGATCAGCATGCCTGCGGACAGATACTGGAACCTGGTGCGTGGGTTCTAATCAGAAAGCAAAATTTCGGGGGACGCCATAAGCTGCAAAATATTTGGGAGAAGGAACCATATAAAGTGGTGGAAAGATTGGGAGTTGGCAATAACGTATATAGAGTTCAGACATGTTGTGGGAAAGAGAAAGTATTACATAGAAATCAATTAAAACGAATTGATTGGGTTGTTGATGAAAATATCCCTTGTTCAACTATTGATATGACAATGCCAGAGGATGTTGAATCCTTAGAACGTGAACAATTGTCTAAGGAGCTGGATAAGACCAAGATGGAACAGCCTGAGACATCTTGGCTTATCATTACTAATCGGGCTCCTTATGAGTTGGAACAAAACAAAGTCTGTGATTCTGTTACCGGGGTGGAGCTGGGTAAACGAATATCTGAGAGAACCACAAAGGGAAAAGTTTCTAAATTCTTGCAAGAGCATTTTATCATGTAGTACAGTAGAGTTCAAATAACATAAAAGTTTGATGTAAAGGGAGAATGTTTTAATATCAAGATGGGAGGATATGAGGTGGGTGAAATGAAAAAAAAAATGTTTATTGCTTACATTTTTTTTATTTGGCTAGGCCGAATGTAACCCAAGGGGTTAAATAATCTCAACTGGGCTGACTAAAGGTTCTATTCAGTGACATCATTCTCAGACATCACTCAGCTGAGCAATTGGTTGTCTGGGAAACGGCTTGCTGGGCAGTTGGGAGGTAAGGTTGAAGCTGGTAGGATGTATGTTAACTGAGTACAGCTGTGTGTTACAGAAAGTTTATTTTTAAAGAGAATATGTTCTGTGGTTAAGGTGACTGATTTAGGAAAGAGGTGATTGCTGGTAGCTACAGTGTTTCAGCAGTCTGTCACATTTGTAATATGATGAAAGTGTGGTGACTGATGATACTGAGATCTGTATGTGACCAGGCTGGGCAGTAAGTAGCACAGCTCCTGACTAATTCTGCCATGGAAAAATCTGGATTTAGAATAAATCTGAAACTGCTGTAAAAGCTGTTATTTAGAGTCCTGGCAGATAAGAGGGAATAAAAAACACTTCTTTTAAGTGTTTGATTAAGGATCACCTAGTTGGGCTGAGTATGCAGTGAGCCCTGTTGATTGTAAGAATTGAGTATCTTATTAATTCTGGTGACAGAATATGTTAATACTGGAAGAGGATAGGGGTTATTGAATTGATTTCTGATGGGATAACTGTGGGAGGGAATAGAATAGGGAAAAATAATTATCTGTTTTTTTTAATTGGGCTAGCTAGTTAGGGACAACATTTAAGTGTGCCTACAGAAAACGTGTTGAGTGGTTTAGTTAAGTTTAGGGTTTTCAATTGTTGATTTTTAGAAGCTTAGGTTAGTAGGTGCTTCAGTTCCTGAAACCTGCACTCTGGCCAGAGATCATCACTGCAGTGAGTCATATGGTACCCAACGTGTAAAAGAGGAAAGGAAAGAAGAAGAAGGCGGGAATTGAAGTATCCTTTCACATCTGTGATCCGCTGGACTGGAATCATCAAAACAAAACCAGTAAAGTCAAGAGAGTAAAATAATAAACTTTTATACTAACCTTGTGTAGTTTGGAGAACCTGCAGGAGAGAGGAGAGAGAAAAAAACAAAGGATCAGTTCTTAATATTTGACATAGGCAGTTTAGACTTGTTATATGTGCACATATAAATAGATACTTATCTGATACTGTTTAATTGCTGGAGGTGGTGTCTGGGAGAGAAGCTGGGGAAAGAAACAGAATTAAACATAGAATCAAATGATAGAGGTAAAGGTTATCCAAATTTGTAAAAGTCCATGATGTTAAGTTGTAACTGTATGCTGAATGTTACTAAGTTGATGTGAATAGCAACCGAGTGATTGCAGTAGGAGTTGCAAAACTTGTGTTCACTGAAGTTAAAACTTTAATACAATAAATTTGTTTTTTTCCTGAAAAATTCATTCCATCTGAATTAATATTTTTTTTTTGTATCCTTCCCTTTCTCCTGAGTCAGGCATTTATGGTACTCGGCCCTGACTGTTTAAGAAAAGAATTTTAGAAAGTTATTTAGATTTTGGGAGTTCACTCAGGAGAGGGGCGGGGTTACAATATGAGCAGAGAAATAAGTTATTTATAACAAAATGTCATGTGCTTCATTCATCTTTAATTCTGACTTTTCTTTAATTTGCTGTAGGTTCATATTCCCAAAACAAATGTTGCCAAGGCCCTGTGAGAAAATGCAAGAAGTGAAAATGCTGCAATGAAAGCTACAAATCAGCAGTGTTGTACTTCCAATTAACCAAAAACATCTCTCTCTCTCTCTCTCTCTCTCTCTCTCTCTCTCTCTCTCTCTCTCTTTCTCCATGTTCATTCGTTTGTGAAAACATGGCATTTCCTTATTAAACTTTTTGTGATGATCAAAACATCTTTGGCTTCACTGTTTTTCTTTTAACAATAGCCTACAGGCAAAATGTATATGTGAAGAGTCTGTTCACGCTTTCCAAAAATAGTAGGACTAGGGGGCATGCAATGAAGCTACAATGTAGTAAATTTAAAACGAATCAAAGAAAATGTTTCTTCGGTCAACGTGTAATTAAACTCTGGAATTCGTTCCCACAGAATGTGGTAAAGGTGATTAGCTTAGCGGAGTTTAAAAAAGGTTTGGATGGCTTCCTGAAGGAAAAGTCCATAGATTGTTATTAAATGGACTTGGGGAAAATCCACTATTTCTGGGATAAGCAGTATAAAATGTTTTGTACTTTTTGGAATCTTGTCAGGTATTTGTGATCTGGATTGGCCACTGTTGGAAACAGGATGCTGGGCTTGATGGACCTTTGGTCTTTCCCAGTATGGCACTACTTATGTACTTATATACTTTCATTTTTTCAAAATAGTCTTTTATTTTGAAAAAAAAATACAAATGCTACATAAGTCATAGGCTAGGGGAGAGCCACTCAAAATTATGACCTAAACCCTTATAGAGAAACTTAGAGGGGTATTTTTGATGTGATGTCTAAATCTGACTTTGCACATTTTGCTAAAAACTTCCAAAATTTAAGTAATCAAATATAGCAATTTTCGAAACAGAAAAACATCTATCATTTTGTTTTGAAAATGGCTATTTGCTAGATGTTGTTGTACTTAGTGCTTCTATCTTTTTGGACCATTAAAAAAATCCATTCAAGTGAATAATGCACAAAATCAAGCCATTTGGATGTAGGAGGAGCCAGCGTCCTTAGTAGTCTGGCCACCTAGACATCCCAGCAGAGCTGGGGTACATAAAAGCTCCTAGGTACAGGTCTCACCATTACACTCGTATCTTGTAAGGTGAGCCCTCTAAAATGCACAAAAAATCTATAGTACCCAACTGTACACCACTACAATAGCCCTTATGCTTCAAGTGTCACCTATATGTAGATACAGTAGATTTTTGGTGAATTTTGGAGGGCTCACACATTCCACCACAAGTATAACAGTTAGAGTGGGATATGGGCTTAAGTCCTCATCTCTACAGTGCACTGCACTGATCACTAGGCTACTCCATGGACCTGCTTGCTGCTCTAATAGTTCTGGCTATTATATCTGAAGCTGTCATAGATGTTGGTCAGTATTCTTTCTTTCAAGGAGGAGGGAGGGGGGTCAGTGACCACTGTTGCAATAACATGGGGTTAGTGGTCATCTGGTCATTTAACACACCTTTTTGGGACTTAGTTTTGATAAAAACAGGTCTAGACCAAAACATCTAAATTGTAGCCCTGGACATTTTTGTTATGCTCCTTTATGACAGAAAAATGTTCAAGTGTTAGGATTGCCCAAATCCTGCCTCCAACATGCCCCATGGCATGCCCCCTTGTGATTTGGATGTACAGCCGATGAACTGCATAGAAAAATATCTAAAAAAATGGGATTCAAAAATAGCAATTTGGATGTTTTGGCAAGAAAAACATCCAAATGCCACTTTTTAGACATTTTTCTGTTTTGAAAATGAGCCCATTAGCCTCACAAATCCATTATCTCTTTCTGTCCAGACTTACTCTTTTCAAATCAAACATGAATACTGATACTGTGCACAAAGAGACTTTTCTATTATGGCACCTGTCAGGATTGTGACTGTTTTCCTTGGCTGTGCTCGCCTCGCCCTCTGGTGGCCAGAACCGGTGGCTGCCATAGACTTTCCAGACTCTTTTCGGTCCGGTCCAGATATTTTAGCCCTCCAGTCTTGCTTGGAAGTTTGGCAGCTAGCCTCACCCTTAGCGGCCTTGAGATTGCTGTAGCTGAGCCTCAGCTGCTGATGGGCTTATTAGCCACCTGGAAAGTTTCTTCTTTGCCTTTGCAACGCCAAAGGTCCAGGGTGGTGTTTATGCTTAAGTGCACTTCTGCCTTGTCTTGTTTAGCCTTGTTTCTTAGTTAGTGTCCCTAGTCTGTATTCCTTGCCTGTTTGAGTCTCCTGAATCCTGTCTTGAATCCAGTCCTGATTGCTCCTTCCCTGTCTGCTTTTGGCTTCCTTTCCCTTCTGGTTGTGAACCTTGTGTTTGTTTCCTGCCTGTTTGAGACCCTGTATCCTGTACCCTGTCTAGTCAAGTTTGTCTTGATCCACTCCATCCAGTAAGTCCTGCCGGCTGCCTACACCTAGGGGCTCAACCCCTAGGGAACAGCGGTCAAGCGCAGGTGAAGTCCTGTTCCAGTCACGCTGGTTCCTGAATCCTGCTTGAGAATCCTGTATCCTGTCCAGTCTGGGTTGGAGGGTTTTGCCTGCTGCTGCCGCTCCTCATCAGCAGCCCAAGGGCTCATGTTAGTCCAGTGTCTGAGAGCCTGAGACCTTGACAGCACCTGAGTGCCCAGAAACCAATATAGAATACTAAAATATGTGCCACTTTTTAGAATGTATTGTATATGTGCATAAAGGGGTAACTATCAGCAGGAGCCTAGTTATATGTGTTTCAAAAAGAAATTATGCAAAGCTTCTTTTCTGCACAACTCTATCAAAACTTTACCATTATTAATATAATTTAGGGTATATCTTCCTGAATAAATTTGCAATAAGCCTACAGTCATGCTGGCCCCCCTATCTAAATGACTTTGCCACCAACTAGCAATTATCATCATGATACCCACAAATGTCATTTGGCTTTAAACATAAACAGTTACCGTGGATTTTAGTCAGAAGTATTTGATCCTTATTAAAAATTTGGATCTGGAGAACAGCTATGGTTCTCTTAGATGAGTGCAAGATTTTCCAGAAAAGAAATGTGTGATATCACAAGTTAGGGTTGAGGGTAGGCCTGCGAAATAACACAGCTGGACAATGGTGTAAAAATGAAACAAGTTCTTTGTTAACAGAAAACCTGAAGCCTGTTATATCACAGGACCATGAACAAAAGGTGTTAGGCCAAAGCCAGCATTCCTCCCCCTGAAGGTCGCCTGATCCTAGCCAAGAAGCACCTGGAAACTCTGTACACTTGGAGCGAGGGCCCTGGGAATATCGGGGTGGAACTGGAGTCACCCGGGATATAGCTGTGAGGAAATGCAGAAGGGCTACAAGTCCTCCACAGCACCTGGTGGGAGCGCTGGGCACCTAGAGCGGAGGCCCTGAGTGGATTGGAGTGGACCTGGGTGTCACCCCAGAGAAGGCTGTAAGGATATGCAGATGAGCTGCAAGTCCTCCACAGCACCTGAAAGGCAGCCGGTGGTAGAGCTGGGCACCTCTCAGCTGAGGAAAGGCTTACCAGGGGTTCGGCCGAAGCCAGCATTCCTCCCCCTGAGGGTCGCCTGATAGTTCAGCAAATACAGTTTTAACTAGGCTTGAAAGGCCCAAAACACAGTCTGTGGCTGGTGGCTGTCACTCCCAAACACAGCCTGTGAGTTCTTATGTTTTTCTCTATCATTTTCTCTCTAAGTTTTCAAGTCTGCCTCCACCCAGACCTCAGAGCAAGGCTTACAAGTCTCCATTCAAAAAGTTGACTTACCTCAGCCAGGTCACAGTTGCTAGATACAGGTTGTAGAGGCATAAGATGGGACTTCTATTCTTCCTTTCCTGGGCCTCCTTAACCCTAGTCTGGCCCTATCTTTTATACTTACTCTTTCCTGTACCTTTGACTCCACCTATCCTGTCTCACTTTCTCCCTGGGTGGGACTAATGGGTTTAAGGTGGCTAAGGCTATCTGAGGGACTATCCTTAATGGTGAGGGGCAGTATAGTGTCTACCCTCCTCAGATCAACCCTACATCGCATAATTCTTCTCTCTCAGGAACAGCTTCTGAATAATATAGGCTACCAGATGCTCTTTCCCGGTCCACTTCCTCGGGCTAGAATGGCCCTGAGACCAACCTCTGATGAATAAGTCTGCACAATGAAGGGCTGGTTGAAGTCTGGCCAGCACCAGCTCTAAGCAAATGTCCCTCTTTAGGGTTTGGAAGGCCACATTTAGCTTTTTGGTCTAGTGCATCTGTTTCGGAGCCTTCTTCTGTAGGAGGTGGATTAGCAGTTCTACTTTCTCAGCAAACTCTGAAATAAAAAAGAAGTAATAACTGATGAGGCCCAGGAAAGCTCATACTTGTTTCTTCATCTGGGGTACTGGCACCTGGGTGTTTGCCTCTACCTTCTGGATCTGGGGTCTCACTTGTCCTTTTCTGACCGAGAACCTCAGATACTGGACTTCTTGTCCTTTCAAGAAGCACTTTTTAGGATTTACTGTTAGACCAGTGGTCCATAGACTATCCAGTATTGCTTCTATATGGATGAGATGGATCCTCCAATCCTTAATGTAGATGACAATGTCATCTAGGTAAGCAGCCTGATAGTCATCATGCATTTTCTGTAAGTGATCCACAAGGTGCTTGAAGGTAGCTGGAGCCCCATGAAGGCCAAACGGCAACACCATGAACTGAAACAATCCCTCTGGCATGGAAAAGGCTGTTTACGTTTTGGCAGCCTAGGTGAGAGACACTTGCCAATGTCCCTTGGTCAAGATGAATCGGGCTCCTCCTATTCACTTGATGAGTTTGTCTACCCTCAGCATTGGAAAGGCATGTAGTTTGGAGCCAGCATTCACCTTCTGGAAATCAGTACAAAACTGGATACTCCCATCCAGTTTTAGCACCAGTGCAATGGGAGATGACCAGTTACTGGTCGACTCCTCGATGATGCCCAGTTCCAGCATTTTAGTGACCTCTTTCACCACAGCTTCTTGCCAGGCTTCTGGAATCTATGGGGGCACTGTTGGACTTCCACTCCCCACTCAGTGAGAATGTGATGAGTTGCAAGATGGGTCTAGCCTGGCACTCTGGAAAATACAACTTGATTCTGACGTACCAACTAATCTAGATCAGCCTTCTGTGAGCTGGAGAGTTGGTTGTCAAATGGGACCTGTGAAGACCCGAACTCTGTCAGGTCCTCTGGCCCAAACTCATCTCATTGGACCAGTGCTGCAGTCATGGGGACCCACTTCTTCAACAAGTTAATGTGGAAGATCTTTGCCTTGTCCCTCTCGTCTGGTTGGGACACCTTATAATTAACAGGTCCCATCTTTTCCACAACTTCATACTGATCTTGCCACTTGTATAATAGTTTACTCTTTGAGGAGGGTAAGAGCACTAAGACTCTATCATCTGGCTGGAAGGTTCTTTGTACCACTCTTTGATTGTAAGTTTGGATTTGGCCTACTTGAGCCTTTTTCAAGCAGAGTTTGGCTGCCTCACCAGCTTTCTTCAGCATCTCCTGTATGGTGAGCGAATATTCGGCCAAGTTCCTTCCCAGGCGGGGTTTTCCTTCCAAAGCTTCCTAAACCACATCCAGGATTCTTCTAGGTCTCCTCCCATATAACAGTTCAAATGGAGAGAATCCTGTCAAACTCTGGGGCACCTCCCAGATTGCAACCAGTACATACAGGAGTACAGAATCCCAATGTCCCCATCTTCAGCCACAAACTTCTTCAGCATTTGCTTGAGAGTCTTTTTGAGCATTCCACTATACTATCTGTCTGCAGATGATAAACAGATGTCTGCAAGGGTTTTTTAAACATTATTTTTATTACTATTCAACTTTACTTACAAGCATCCACTTGTCAAGAAAATACAATCACCATTCTCTACTGTAGGAAGCAAAATACAAGCTTATTTTCTACCCCAAATAAAATCCACAAATAAATTATCTGGATACCCATGAAATGTTAAACATTTGTGGGATCAGTGGCTCCAGCCACAGTGTTTAAATATATTCTGCAAACATGCGCCATGTTCATTAGCTGGGTATTTACCGAATAGCAATTAGACAACATACTAGCGTATACGTGTGTAAGTGGACACATACTCATCATCTATATGTTAATATTCCAAACATTTACACCTGTTACAAAAATAAAGCACCTCTTGCTCAGCCAGGTCTATCAATCTGACTGCAAGTAAATCAAGGGAAGGGTGGGAGAACACAACAGCGCCGATAAACATTACCCCACACCCCTTAGCACTAACACCAATAAAACATGCATATAGGGAAATAGATAAAACCCGGATACCCCAGATCCAGTCTATATCACCTTAAATCAGGCTTCAATAAATAATCAGGCTTTTAACCAGTCATCCACATCCTCGGATCTCTATAGTAGTAATTAGTTATAAATCATAATCATATTGTTATTTGGAGGGACTGGTTATAGGGACTCCTGTATTCATGCAGAGATGTTTTCACCTAGCAAAGAGCCACCAAATCAGACATCATGTTATTAGAATCAGGTGCTCAATAATCAGATTTACTATTTATAGGTACAATTTATTTTAAAAACATTGATTAGGTTGAACGCTGGGAGCATTTGACATCATTTCTTTTTTCTGCTTGCTCCTTTTGTTTTGTGGAATGCAGTGGTATATTATAAAAATGCACTTTTTTTATTACTACTATTACACAGAGAGGTATTAAATAATGAGGGAAGAGCTCCCTACATGCAAAAGTGCTGCCCAGAGGCAGTCTAAATGTGCCAACATTGCCCAGGTCAGCACACTATTAGCTGTCAAGTTCATACAAAGTTAATTGTGTTCAGTGGAAAATAAATATGTTGGTTCAGGCTACTTGCTAAGTGAATATTACATCACTGTTTCATTATTTCTGCCAAGTATTACAGATCATGGGCATTTGCTTTAAACGTTTGATTGTTTTAATTCATTTATCCAGATCTTACATTGCTTTTGAAGCCAAAAGACAAATCCTAAGGGTGGTTGAACATTTAGGTATAAACTATGTTGTTCTGACTTTACTTGTTTTTGACTGCTTTCATGCTTGTTTTCGAAAGGGAAGGACACCCATCTTTCGACACAAATCGGGAGATAGGTGCCCTTCTCGCAAGGTCGTCCAAATCGGCATAATAGAAAGCCGATTTTTTGACACCCTCGACTGCTTTCCGTCGCAGGGACGACCAAAGTTCACGGGGGCGTGTCGGCAGCATAGTGAAGGCAGGACTGGGGCGTGATTAGGAGATATTCGTCCTTGACTGATAATAGAAAAAAGAAGGATGTCCCTGACGAGCACTTGACTGGCTTTAAGGTGCCCGAACTGACCAGATGACCACCGGATGGAATCGGGGATGACCTCCTCTTATTCCCCCAGTGGTCACTAGCCCCCTCCCACCATAAAATACAAGTTTAAAAATACTTTTTTGCCAGCCTCTATGCCAGCCTCAAATGCCATACTCAGGTCCATCACAGCAGTATACAGGTCTCTGGAGCAGTTGTAGTGGGTGCAGTGTAATTCAGGCAGGCGGACCTGGGGGGGGGTTGGGGGCTCAGCACCCAAGTTAAGGGAGCTATGTACCTAGGAGCAATTTGTGAAGTCCACTGCAGTGCCCCCTAAGGTGCCTGGTTGGTGTCCTGGCATGTGAGGAGGACCATTCCACTATAAATGCTGGCTTCTCCCACAACCAAAGGGCTTGGATTTGGACGTTTTTGAGATAGACGTCTTTGGTTTCCATTATCGCCGAAAACCGAGGATGACCATCTCTAAGGTCAACCTAAATGTCAAGATTTGGGCATCCCCGACTGTATTATCGAAACAAAAGATGGACGTCCATCTTGTTTTGATAATATGCGTTGCCCCGCCCATTTGCCTTATAGTTGGGCGCCCTTAGAGATGGTTGTCCCCATTCGAAAATGCTCCTCTTTGTGTCCTACTGATCTGTACATCTGCTGTCTAGAATTTTGGAAGATGAAAATGAGAAAATAAAAATGAAGTTTTGGATGTACTCTGTAGAAGTTGTTGTTTACTTTTGCAACATGTGTGTATGGATGACTGTTCTGGTGTGTGTTGTGATAAAGTCACATCCAGGATAGTTGGGTTAAGGCAGTTTCAGTCTGAAATACAAGTCCCAGAAGGCATTGCAGGCAAGGAGCCAGGGGGTGAGATAAGGAACCCAGACTGGACTCCTAGCTGCAATGGGAGAAGTCATGGGTGTTAGCTTGCAGGATGTGTAGATTGGCTGCCACTAGGGGGAAAGAGAGATAGGAAACCCTGTTTGCAGGAGCTCATCATTAGTTTAATGCTTAACTCAGCTGGTATGGGTGTGGGGGAAGCTAATGGAAGGAGAATGATTGGTTGTGGTAGCAGAAGCCAAGGATTGATTAGGCAGGTGGGAAGATTATGCAGGGAGAGAGAGAAGCAATTGCAGGCTGAAAACCCTTGGGTAAGAGAGGTCCCTAAAGTACTGAATCTACCAGTGAAGCTGATGCAGGGTGAAATCCCTTGGGGATGAAGAGTCCCTAAAGTATTGAACTCTCCTGAAGGTAAAGAGAGTAGAATGTAGAAACTGCTGCTTTGTGATTTAACTGTGATGATGAACTGAAAGAACTGCTTCTATTTGGAATTGAACTACTGTTTATTGTGCACTAGATAAAGAGCCCAGACTGGAGCTGACTGTGAGCCTGTATTGAATCCTGGTAGTGCTGATAGCCTACTGCTTAAAGGGGACTATTTGCCACACGGTCTCAGGTTGCTTATATGTGCTTAAGATTGAAGGTGAATGCTGCTGTTGGAACTGTGTATCAGGTCTACTAGAAACCTGCATGGAATAAAGTCCTTAAGATTGAAGGTGCTGGTGGACATTTATTTCTTGACTGTACTGGGAGCCCGTGGCTGGAGGAGATTGTTCTATCCTTGGCTGCACTTAGAGGAACCTGGTTACAGTGTATGTGATAATAATGAATAATTGTCTATGCATATGGCTTTGATTTCTGAACATGCAGAATCATTAAAGGACAGACGTCCTTTATATTCAGGGCACTTGAATATATATGCTAATCTCAAACGTTGCAGACACATCCATCTACTTGATCCCATGATGTTACTGAATTATATCGTTCTCACTGTATATTCAAATGTAAGCCAAATTGAACTCAAGATTGCAAGGGATAATGTGGGATATAAATATTCCTTTTAAATCTTTCATCCTCCACCTTTTAAATCACTGCCTATCCACTGCCTTTCCAACAAGGAAAGCAATTGTGGTCCAGTGAAGACTAACATCAAAATAATCTGTTTCTTAGCTGGGCTCTAGTATTACCATATTTAAAATTTGACCATAGAATGCCTTTGTGGTTATATTCACTAATAGGTTAAATGATTAACTGGCTTTCTTGAAAGGATTATATAAGGAACATAAGCACATACTAATATCACAATTCCTCATGTACAGCCACAAAACAACCTTTTAGGGTAGATAGTGTTTTATTATCGACCATTTTAGAAGAGATAAGAGTCTTTAGTTTTGGCACAGTATGTCAGCACAAGTACAAAATATAAGAAAACCAATGGACTGCATTATAGCCCATTTAGTTATGTTTAAACAAATAAGAGAGCTACATGAAACAAAATATTTATTTTTATTTTGACTTATAAAACCGCTTATCCTTGAAATATGTTCAAAACTGAATAATCCATTTGTGTATTTAAAATGCAAATTTTTACAAAACAGATCAAATGAAGATGTGATTCCACCTGTCCCAATGAAAGGAGAGTTTAATTCTACTTCCATTTAATTTCAATATATTCCATCTTTATAAAACCAGGCTTCCAAAGGCAGATTACAACAACAGTTAAGATGAACCCAATCAGGAAACAAGATATCCTGACTGAAATTTGGCCATCGGTATTGTATAGAGAATAGTAAAAAAATGAGCACAAAATACAGAGTTTATAACACAGAGTTGTGTTTTCTGCACAACTGTGTCAAAATTTGCAATACATTGACACTCACGCCAACCACCTCATCTAAACGATGTCACCTCAGTGCCTGGTTGTTGAATTGTTGCAATGTTGTCTTCAGTATGAACAGGTCAAGCCCTGCTGCTTCCTGACTGGCAATCAGTTGAGCCAATTTCTTGCAGTTTATTCAAAACATATTCTACGCTTACCCTCTTCCACCTCTTTTCTGGAGACTCTTGCACTCATCTAAGACTGTGGAATGACTTGTAATTTTCACTGAGGAATCAATGCATTTCATTCAGTACCACAGAAGTATGTATGATGTTCATAGAAGAATCTTTATTATGAAAGTATAAAAGATAAAAATCAAAAAGATTTTTAGAGAGTTTTTTTTTTAGAGCCAATGATATAAAAAAGTTGGAAGTGGACGGAGATATGGAACTCTCTGATCCACTCTTTGCTATGGCCATTTTCAAAACAAAAAGGCTTTTTTCTGTTTCAAAAATCACTATATTCGCCACTGGAATTTTGGATATTTTTAGGAAAACATGCAAAGTTGGATTTATTTGTCATATCAAAAATGCCCTTCTAATTTTCTCTGTCAGGTTTTAGCTCATACTTTTGAGTTCCTCTGCCCCAGCCTATGAGTTATCTAGCAGCTGTAGATTTATTTCTAAAGAAAAGGCAATTTTGAAAAAAATGAAAGTGTACATTTTGCTTGTAGGCTAAATTTAAAAGAAAAACAGTGAAGCTAAAGATGCTTTGATCATCACAAAAAGTTTAATAAGGAAGGGTCATGTTTTCACAAAAGAATGGATATTAAGAGAGAGAAAGAGAGAGAGAGAGAGAGAGAGAGAGAGAGAGATGTTTTTGATTAATTGGAAGTACAACACTACTGATTTGTAGCTTTCATTGCAGCATCTTCACTTCTTGCATTTTCTCACAGGGCCTTGGCAACATTTGTTTTGGGAATATGAACCTACAGCAAATTAAAGAAAAGCCAGAATTAAAGATCAGTGAAGCACATGACATTGTTATAAAAATAATAACGTATTTCTCTGCTCATATTTAACGTGTCCAGTCTTATAGCCTGACTCAATGGGTGTAATGATCTTTCTAAAATGTTTTCAGGGATCTATGAGGCAATTCTATGACTGTGCTCCTTGAGGTAGACACACTAATGCTGAGCACCAATTCTATAATGGCATCTGTGCACCAAGATACAGTTAGAGAATACTAGCTAGGCTTGCACTGGCATACTTAAGTCAGGCCAGGTCAATGGTAAGCATACATATTCATGTCTATGTATTTCATGATCTGCGGATAACTTATTGTGTTATATAAGTTACGCTCATAATTTGGAAACCTGTCCATGTTTTGCCCACTTGCTGAAACACATTTATGGAGTAATTTTATGAAGTCATTTGAGCACATATAGGACAACATACACACAATTTGTGTGGAGTGTAGATAGAGTCATAAATATGCAGATTGATTACAAACTAGTCTACTTGTGTACTTGCACTAACATTCAGACTGTTGTCGAGCAGACACAATATCTGCACTTTCAATGTAGGCCCTGTCACTGCTGGATTTCTGCTAGTATTTTATAAAGACATTATTGCTCCTATGGATTTTATTAAACAGGTCTAAAATAGGCACCTTTTTGCTCAATTAACTTAGGTGTCCTGTAATAAAGATTACTTCTGCATAACTAATGAAAATGAGTTGTTGATAAGTCCAAATCTCATGAAAAAGTGCTCATATCAAAAACTCATTCATGGTTCTGCTAGAGAAGAATGTGTCAAGGATTAAATCACTGGCTTCAAGTCTGAAATGTCATGTGATGATGAGCTAAGTTATTCAGAAATTATTTATTTATAGATGCATTTATCACTTTGGGGGGAATTTTACATACTGTAAAACAAAGAATTGTATAGAATTCCCCATTCCTTCAAAATACTTAACTTCCAATACAAAATGAGTGCTTTTCTGGACCATAGAGAGGGAGGGAGAAGTACAATTTTTTGAGCTGGTGCTGCTGTTTGTCTAGAGGAACTGGACTAGCAGGGTCAGGGAAGAATATCAGTAGGGGCAACCAAGAATGGAAGAGAGAGTGGATGGGGGAAAGGGAGGTTTTTTGGATGGTGTTTAGAAAGAGATTGATTGGGACTGGTTGGTGAGGAACAATGTGTGGTAGAGATGGACTGAGGAAATGAATGAAAAATTGTAGAAAATAAAAAGTGGTGGAGAGATGAGGAGAAAGAGAAAGGGAAGAAGGAGAGTGGTAAGGCTGGGCAGAAAAAGAGAGAGAGGGGGGTTAATGTGGTTAATTTGTCAGAAAGGCCACTGTATAGGTGTTCTTCTCTCATGCAGAACCAATTCTTGTTATTGTATAATTCTACTAAAGGTTTGCACTATACGCAATTGTTTAATTAATTGTTCTCATATCTAGTAGCACTTGATTGGAATAGCTTACTATGCCATTAAAGTAGAATGAAATTATCTATTCTTTTGTAAGAAACTAAAAACTTTTCTATTTGAAAAAATTTTGAATAATTTACGTATAGCTACTAAAGTACATAAGAAAATAAGAACATGAGAATAGCCATACTGGGTCAGACCAATGGTCCATATAGCCCAGTATCATGTTTCCAACATTGGCCAATCCAGGTCATTCCATGCTACTAATCCCAAGGCAAACAGTAGCTCCCAATGTCTATCTCAATAAAAGACTATGGACTTTTCTTCCAGGAACTTGTCCAAACCTTTTTTAAACCCATATATGCTAACCGCTGTTACTACATCCTCCAGCAAAAAGTTCCAGAGCTTAACTATTCATAAATATTTCCTCCTATTTGTTTTAAAAGCATTTCCTTGTAACTTCATTTGAGTGTCCCTTAGTCTTTGAACTTTTTGAAAGAGTAAAAAATCGAATCACTTCTAATCATTTTACACCACTCAATATTTTATAAACTTCTATCATATCTCCCAATGATAACATTGGCACTTGCACTCTCTCTTTGCTGCATCACCATACAAACAAACAAACAAAAATAACCCTTCCCCAATTAAGAATCTAACACGTCCAAGTCATGACAAGACCTTTATGGCCATAGCATTCTTGTCCAATAAACATGTTAGCAGGTTATCAGTACAAATATAAGCTACTTAACAGATATCATAATATATTTTCCACCCTACCTTGTAGCTTGCCAGTATTGAACTAGCCACCTATGAGAACTCAAATGCCTAGCACATTGTATTCTTAGTAATTACATGACTTGTGGTGCTGCAGGGTAATGTACACACTCATGGTGGTGCCCCCAAAACAAACATCCAGACTCTAAAGGATTGATTACCCACAACTGCCCAACCCAACCCCCTATCTTACCAAGGGAGCTTCTTCCTCTCTCCCACTGTGAAAGAACAGTCCCTCACAGCTCCTGCCCTTTCCACAAAACATCTTCCTGCTAAAATATTTCCTACCAAAAGCCCCTTGACCCAACCCTGCCCACACCTTCATCCCCACCAATCCCAATACCCCAGGAACAAACTACCTTGTCATTTTAACCCGAACAGCTTCCAAGTGCTCCCTCCCCACATCTCACTTGACCCCTTGATACCCAATACCACAACTCCAAAGAGATATAAGCCTCAATATCACATATATTCAACCCTCCCCATTTTCCTTAGCCAATTCCCTTCCACCAAACCCCCCTTTGGCCACATAAATCAAATTATTTCTGCTCACTAATGCAGCTCGGCCATATTATATGTCCTCAGGTTTAGCCTGCAGCCACTCTTATATTGGCTACGTTTTGACTGTAAACTGCCTCAGATCTCTCTGTTGGGATTAAGTGGTCATTGAAATCTGTATTGTATTGTATTATATTGTGTGTGTGTGTGTGTGTGTGTGTGTGTGTGTGTGTGTGTGTGTGTGTGTGTGTGTGTGTGTGTGTGTGTGTGTGTGTATGTGTGTGTGTGTGTGTGTGAGCGAGAGAGGGCAAAATGGGGTAGGCAAAGGAAAAAATAGCTTGAATGGTGTGGAAAGTGTGGGTTGGGAAAGAGAAGAAGGACACACATCTTTTCTTTTGTTGTCCTGTTTCAGTGACTTATAGGGGTAACCTATATCAAAAAACTAACCATTCTGAATTTGGCTAGTAACTGGTACTGTATTGTTGATGGGATTTTATTTTTAATTACTAAAAAAAAGCAATTTTACTGATTTCATAAATTAATTAAAAAACGGTCAGTATTAAAAAATTTTGTGTGAAGAATTTTTTTTTCATTTTCTTTCTGGAGGTTTATTTATTTTTTATTTTTTGCACTGAATTCCACAGGATAAACTAATCATATTGGAAAACTATAAAAAGGAGGAAAGTGGAGTATTTCCATTCTAGAACAAACTTCTTTGTTTTGTTCAGTGTTATAAAGTAGACAGATTTTACTAAAGAAACACCAATGTTGTTGGGGGTGTGTGTCTTCAAAAAGAGTTTCAGTTAAAGAATTTCACTCCCTAATAAACAGAATGTTTAAAAGTTTAAATAAAATAGTTTTGAATCTGAATTGTATGTAGCATATTAATAGCTCGATAGATAAAGGAGGTAATTTTGGAAGGAGGAAGCAGTATTTACTCATGTAAGTAGTTGCACATATACATGTAAAAACTAGAATGCAAACACGTGCAAAAGTTGAACTTCAGTTTCTGCATTATACATGTGTACAGGCTACAGGATGATTGCTTCCTTGAATGGTGACTCATACATGAAAATTTGTGAAATAGTGGACTTAGCATGTGTAGATTATAAAAATCTGCACTTACATGCATAAGTACTGCTGTTTTCATGTAGAAGCAACCAAAGATGTCACTCTGTTTTCTATGTATATCTTTGTAATATTGTTCTGATGGCACATTTGAAAAAATACATATATATATTCCACAGCCCTACACCTAACTTAAATAAAGGTTCCATGTTCCACAGGCACTTGGTAAAATTGGCTGAAGACTGTGAATATCCCAACTTGTGCATTCCAATGCTGACCTAGATACCGTTTGGAAAAAAAGACTACACATTTGCAATTTTACATACCTACGGAACGGTAATACGAATACTGATTATTCTGTGGGCAGCACTGGACAGGCTTGCAGGCTGAAATTAAGAATAGAAAAACAAATGTTGAAAACGGGCATTCATTCTATTTTCTAATTTTCAGTTATATCCAGTATGATTTGTGTACCAAATTCTGAATACAGTTATGATCTCTCTTCTGTAGGAGTGAACTTTGTTTACCACTACCCTTTTTGCCTATTTATTTTTTTGTTTTGTTTTGTTTTGTAAATTCTTCATTGGATATAAAACAGAACAAAATCAGATACAGGTGGCCTGTGAAAAGAAACATTTTTTTTTTACCAATTTTACTTCCTACTAACATTGATGATATTTGTTTAATAATCAAAACCATTCAAGTCCTATAAACTTCTACAAATACATAAAAAAAAGGTCAATGATGAAGGAATAGCCTTGTGATTAGAACAGAAAGCTGACAACCATGGAAATGGAGGATTCAAATTCTACTTTTGTTCCTTGTGATCTTGGGTGACTCACTTAACCCTCCCTTGCCTCAGCTAGAAAATTAGATTATAATCTCTCTGGGAACAAAGAAATACCTCCTGTCATAGGAGCCAACTTTTCAAAATTATTGGGGGTGCTAAGCCCAATGGAAATGACCCCTCCCTGGACACATACAAGGAATTTTCTCAATATTAGGGGTGCTCAAGCACCCACAGAGTCAGCTCCAGTGCCTCCTGTATGGAAGTCTATCCCACCTGGAGCATCTATTGAAAAGGCGTGAGTTAAATCCAGTTATGTTTGTAATCATTAATAATATGACTATTAATAAGGCGTTATGCCAATATAGAGCAGTACAAAGTACTGGAAAATGAGGCAAATAAATTATGGAAATTCTAGAAAGTAAAGATGTAAAATTAAGAAAGAAGAGAAGAAAAAGAGTTAGCCTATGAAGTACCTTTTGCTTTTTGGGGTGGTAACATGAGCAACTGTCCTAGCCTCTTATGCTACAGAGGGCCCCCAAGCTTACCACAAGCTGAAGGAAATATAGCCTGAAGGTGGGCTTTGAGGGACCCTTTCCCAGTTTCTGCCCTGGGCCCTGCATTTCTAGCACAAGCCCTCTTTACTGTATATTTAAAGATCTGACCCTACAACTAAGGACTTGGAAGAAATATAAACATTCTCTGAACATTTATAGAGAAGCCACTTCATAGAAAAACAGGAAAATAACTAGATAATCAAGGGTTTCAGGTTTTCCCACTCATATTCTCTATGATTTTGGACAAATCACTTCACCCTCTAT
Source organism: Microcaecilia unicolor (assembly GCF_901765095.1). Lineage (NCBI taxonomy): Eukaryota > Metazoa > Chordata > Amphibia > Gymnophiona > Siphonopidae > Microcaecilia > Microcaecilia unicolor. The sequence continues at coordinate 134,255,926 of NC_044035.1, read as the reverse complement.
TGTCTCAGTTACAACTTAGATCTAGGTATTCACCGCAGTAATTGAGGGCCACTAGTCTTTGAGGCTTTGAGGCTTTCACTAGTCTATTACCTGCATTTTATGCAAATCTCTTTTATGAATATTCAATAGGGATAGTCTGAAAACCTGACATACTGGTAGCCATTGATGACTGGGAGTGAACAACACTCACTTAGACTGTGAGTCCAAATGAGTAGAGAACAACCTCATGTCCCTGAACTTTAACTCTTCTTGAGCTTGAATTTGGAAAAAGTGAATACTAAATCTGAAGTCCAACTTTTGAATAGTTATAAACTGCATTTTATTTTTATGTTAATTTTTTACAGTTCAAACTGCTTGGTATACCCTGGCACATTTTCACTGTTAATTCATGTTTTGAAGTTCTCTTGGAATATATGTAATAATGCAAGTGGTAACTGTCACTTTCAACTTATAGAGTTCAGAAGATTATAAAGCAGATAAGGCTCATAAAAGATATAATTTAAAGTATTATCAGACTGAAGCATTACTTACGATTATTACATGGGTTTTGTCTACAACATGGATCCTGGACAGGATAGCAGTCTGGGCTGGGAGGACAGCATTGTCGTTGACGGCCCCAATATGCCATTCTTGATTTCTGGTACGGTAGTGCTGAGAAGAAAGATGTGAAGAATGACACTCTGAGCTTTACCTCCTCACATAAACATGCTCTATTTATACAGGAGTTTATCAGGAAGTTTTCTAAAGCACCAATAGTATTTCTGCAGGAAACTAGTAATTACAATATAATTGAAGGGATGCTGATCATTTTAAAGCAATGCAGTTTTGTTGTTGAAAATCAGGGTGTTGTATCAAAGCATGCAGTGTGCGGCAGTGGCCAAAAAAAAGCAAATAGGATACTAGGAATTATTAGAACATGGATGGTAAATAAGACCAAGAATATTATAATGTCTCTGTATCACTCCATGGTGCGACCTCACCTTGAGTATTATGTTCAATTCTGGTCACCATATCTCAAAAATTATATAACGGAATTAGAAAAGGTTTAAAGAAGAGCGACCAAAATGATACAGGGGATGGAATTCCTCTCAAATGTGAAAAGGCATTTTGCATGTGAAGGCCAGAAGGGAAAAGGAGGATGGGGAATATAGATGAAAAGCACTGAAATGAAGAAATCTCAAGGAACTTCAGTGGAATATGTATAGAAAAAACATATTAAGATAAAAAGCAATCAACAGGTAGATGTTAAATTAATGAAATACTAGCAAAAAGGAGTGGAAATGTTGAGAAAAAAGAGGCCAGATGTAGACAAACTGAGGGGTTAATATGAAGGTAGATAGTCATTCCACCCGATATTCAGCCTCCGGTGGTCAACGTTGTTTGAAACGCTATCTCCAGCTATATTAGCCCCAGGTATTCATTTCTTGGCCATGTGCAGCCACAGGCACTGAATATCGAGTTACAGTCACAGATTATTTATGGCTTGATATAGTGCAAAATCTGGCAGACAGGTTAATGAGGGTCACAATAAAAATCACAATACATAAAACTGGAAAGGAAATCCATACAAATAAGAAAGATCTTATAAACATACCTACAAAGAACAACAAAGCAGTTGCAGCTACCAGAACGTATGCAGGTCCTGATCGACATTCATCCAGAACCCACATATGACTGTTATGTAGTTTCCGGCTGAGTATCAACCAGTATCCACAGAGGTTTTTTTTCCTATTCCCTCCTCCCAAAGCACAACATCATAATGCACAGAATCAAGCCAAATTCACACCACTACCTCAAAGGATAAAACCACCTAAGAATAGATGGTTCACCGTACGCTCAGGCAGACTTCGTTATGTGGCACAGAGGCATCCGCCCTCACAAGTGTTGCCCCTACAGAATTATTTTGCTCCATTATAGCACTGTGATGTTTCTCAAAATAGAACTGATGCGGAAGAACAAGCAATGGAGGTGAAACAAAAAGATATGAAGGTACCCAAAGACAAAAAACAACCCCAAATCACAAATGTTGAAACACATACCAGAAAATGTACATGGAAAGCGATGACCACAAATGCTCGCAGTCTAAGCAATAAACTTCATGACCTTCAAGCCCTGATGTTGGAGGCAGACTTAGACATTGTTGCAATCACGGAGACGTGGCTAAATGGTTCCCATGAATGGGATGCAAACATACCAGGCTATAATCTATTTAGGAAGGATAGAGAGGGTCGAAAAGGTGGAGGAGTAGCTCTGTATGTGAGAAATGACATCGAGGCAACTGAAATGTCAGGGATCTGGGGAAAGGAAGAAGCAATATGGATCACCTTAAAAAGAGATGATAAAACCTCTGTACACGTGGGTGTTGTCTACAGACCTCCGACGCAATTGGAGGAACTAGATAAAGATCTGGTCGCAGATATCCATAAGTTGGGAAAGAAGAGAGAGGTGCTGTTGCTGGGAGATTTCAATTTGCCGGATGTAGATTGGAAAGTTCCGTCTGCGGAATCGGAAAGAAGTAGAGAGATTGTGGATGCTTTTCAAAGTGCTCTGCTCAGACAAATGGTGACAGAACCCACGAAGGAGGGAGCGACACTGGATCTGGTGCTCACAAATGGAGATAATGTGTCAAATGTCCGAGTGGGTGCCCACCTGGGCAGCAGTGACCATCAAACGGTTTGGTTTGATATGACGGCTGAAGTGGAGGGCGGCCACTCAAAAATCAAAGTCCTGGATTTCAAGCGTGCTGACTTTAATAAAATGGGGGAATACCTGAGGAAGGAGCTGATGGGATGGAAGGATGAACGAGAAGTGGAAGGACAGTGGTCCAAGCTGAAAGAAGCTATAAATAGGGCCACAAACCTTTATGTAAAGAGAGTAAATAAAAGCAAGAGAAAAAGGAAACCGATATGGTTCTCCAAACAAGTGGCTGAGAAAATAAAGGCTAAAGAGTTGGCGTTCCTGAAATACAGAAAGACTCAAGAAGAGGAACACAGAGAGGAATACTGGAGGAAACTGAAAGAAGCCAAGAGAGAGATACGTCCGGCAAAAGCGCAAGTGGAAGAACAAATGGCTAGAAATGTAAGGAGGGGTGACAAAACTTTCTTCAGGTATATTAGTGAAAGGAGGAAGACTAAAAAGGGAATTGTGAGACTGAAAGATGCAGAGAACCACTATATAAATAATGATGAAGAAAAAGCAAATTTGCTAAATAGATACTTTTGTTCTGTTTTCACAGAAGAAAATCCTGGAGCAGGACCGCAATGACTGGCAAAAGTACATGTGAGAATGGAGTGGATATAGCACCGTTCACGGAAGAGAGTGTGTATGAACAACTTAAAAATCTAAAGGTGGACAAAGCAGTGGGACCGGATGGGATCCACCCCAGGATATTGAGGGAGCTCAGAGAGGTTCTGGCGGGTCCTCTTAAAGATTTGTTTAATAAATCCTTGGAGACGGGAGAGGTTCCGTGGGATTGGAGAACGGTGGAGGTGGTCCCTCTTCACAAAAGTGGTGATAGGGAAGAAGCTGGAAACTACAGGCCGGTAAGCCTCGCTTCAATTATTGGGAAAGTAATGGAAGCGATGCTGAAGGAAAGGATTGTGAATTTCTTGGAAGCAAATAAGTTGCAAGATCCACGACAACATGGTTTTACCAAAGGGAAATTGTGCCAAACGAATCTCATTGAATTCTTTGACTGGGTGACCGGAGAATTAAATCAAGGATGTGCTATGGACGTGATCTACTTAGATTTCGGTAAAGCTTTTGACACGGTTCCCCACAGGAGGCTCTTGAATAAACTAGACGGGCTGAAGATAGGACCTGAAGTGGTGAACTGGATTAGGAACTGGTTGACGGGCAGACGCCAGAGGGTGGTGGTAAATGGAGTTCGCTCGGAGGAGAGAAAGGTGAGTAGTGGAGTGCCTCAGGGATCGGTGCTGGGGCCGATTCTATTCAATATATTTGTGAGTGATATTGCTGAAGGGTTAGAAGGTAAAGTTTGCCTTTTTGCGGATGACACCAAGATTTGCAACAGAGTGGAGACTCCAGAGGGAGTGGAAAGCATGAAAAAGGACCTACGGAAGCTAGAAGAATGGTCTAAGGTTTGGCAATTAAAATTCAATGCGAAGAAATGCAAAGTGATGCACTTAGGGAGTAGAAATCCACGGGAGACGTATGTGTTAGGCGGCGAGAGTCTGATAGGTACAGACGGGGAGAGGGATCTTGGGGTGATAGTATCTGAGGACCTGAAGGTGACGAAACAGTGTGACAAGGCGGTGGTCATAGCTAGAAGATTGCTAGGCTGTATAGAGAGAAGTGTGACCAGCAGAAGAAAAGAGGTTTTAATACCCCTGTATAAGACGTTGGTGAGGCCCCACCTGGAGTATTGTGTTCAGTTTTGGAGGCCGTATCTTGTGAAGGATGTTAAAAAAATGGAAGTGGTGCAAAGAAAAGCTACGAGAATGGTATGAGATTTGCGTTACAAGATGTATGAGGAGAGACTTGTTGACCTCAACATGTATACCCTGGAGGAAAGGAGAAACAGGGGTGATATGATACAGACGTTCAAATATTTGAAAGGTATGAATCCGCAAACGAACCTTTTCCGGAGATGGGAAGGCGGTAGAACGAGAGGACATGAAATGACATTGAAGGGGGGCAGGCTCAAGAAAAATGTCAGGAAGTATTTTTTCACAGAGAAAGTGGTGGTTGCTTGGAATGCCCTCCCGTGGGAGGTGGTGGAGAGGAAAACGGTAATGGAATTCAAACATGTGTGGGATAAACATAAAGGAATCCTGCTCAGAAGGAAGGGATCCCCAGAAGCTTAGCCGGTGGTGGGAGGCAGGGCTGGTGGTTGGGAGGCGGGGATAGTGCTGGGCAGACTTATATGGTCTGTGCCCTGAAAAAGACAGGTACAAATCAAGGTAAGGTATACACAAAAAATGGCACAACCTACTATGATTAAAGACTTGACGAACCTAAGGGTTAAAATGGAAAATGTTGATAATTACACTAAAAATTATAACCTTAGATTTGTCAATTTTCCTGAACTTCAAAATGTTGCTCCCTTGGAAATGTTGAAGCGCTATATGCGCGAAATACTATTAATTCCCGAACAAAATATACCACCAATGACTATGGCTTATTATATCCCTGGGAAAGACCTGAATCAACATGAAGCTCCGATAGATGTTTCTCTTTTGTTGGAGACCTTGGACACTGACTTAGCGACTGCAGCCACATTAGTAGCGACATTCGCACTATTACCAGATAAGAGTTGGATCTTTCATCTGTTTTTCCATAACAAGGACAAACCTTTTTTAGGTTTTAAAGTATTATTATTTCCGGATGTCTCTAAGGAGACAAGACGACGGAGGAAACAATTTCTGCTCCTTAAACCTGAAATTCTGCACTTGGGGGGCACCTTTTTTTTTAAGGTACCCCTGCAAGTGCATAATAAAGTTTAGGGATAAAAAATATGTATTTACAGAACCTGCCTATGTGTCGGCGCTTATAGCCTCAGTGAAAGTGGAAAAGCGCTAATTATAAGAATTAACTCCGCTTAGTAGAATTTGCATATCTTGCGATATTTTTTTTTTTCCTTTGTAATGTTTTTCTCCCACAGATTTCCGAAATCTTGGAATCCGAATTTATGGACTTGAGTATTGTTTTCTTTTGAAAATGTGAGGAATTCTTTCTTTCACCTTTTCTTTTTTTTTCTTGATATTAGGTTTGAATATGTTATTGATAAACGGATACTTTCCTACACAAGATGTTTTCTTGTAATAAATTTAACAATATGAATAAATAAATAAATTTAAAAAAAAAATGGCACATGTGAGTTTATCTTGTTGGGCAGACTAGGTGGACCGTGCAGGTCTTTTTCTGCCGTCATCTACTATGTTACCTTGTTACTATGCATATAGTTGTGGGTAGACATTCTGTAATGGTATAGCTTATTGATATAAGCTCAGCCACCTAGTTTATCCTTGGGGTACACATTCATTTGAAATGTCATGAAAAATGTAAACAACATTTTCCTTGTTGCTTAATATAATTTCTTACCTGAAACAACAGGAATACACCTCAAAATTATAGGTTTCCTTGAAGTATGTTAAACCTCTGCCTGTTTTGCAATGTTAAATCCTATGAGTCACCAGCCTGCATTGAACTTGTGATACATCTAAGTGTGAGCTGTCTATAAGAGATTGACAAGAGCCAGATTAGCTGAAAGTTGGTTGCCTTCCAATCTGAAGGTCATAGCTTCAAAGGTATTTTCAGGGGTGTAGCCAGACCTTAACGTTTGGGGGATTCAGAGCCCAAAGTGAGGGGGCACAGTTTGTAGCCCACCTCCCCGCCCCAACCCTTGCCCCACTGCAACCCCATATATGTTAGCTGGTCGGGGTCACCAACCTCCGCAAGAAGAAGCCTTTTTCCAGCATTGTTCTTTGTGCATTGCCTGCCTTGCTTCCCCTCATGTCGCGTACATGCTTGGTTTTAGTGAAACCGAGCATGTACGTGACATGAGGGGAAGCAGGGCAATGTGCAGAGAACAGCAATGGAGAAAGACTTCAGCTGGTGGGGATTAGGGATTCCCACTAGCCAAACCAGGGGCTCCGGATCCAATTTGTGGGGGCCCAGGCCCCCCAAGGCCCCCTATAGTTACACCATTGTTTTCAACATAGATTCCATGCTTCTAAAATAGTCAGTGCTCTGGAGCAGGCTTAAATATACACATGTGTGTTGTTGGTTTGTGTTTTGCAACGTATGTGTGTAATCCCAAACTCCATCCAATACCTTCTTTCTAAAAGTGTATGTGAGATCTGTTGGATTATTTGTAGTAAATAATTAGCAGATTTTATACACACAGCTTCAGCTTTAGAAATGTTAATTTCTTTTCTTCATCTCTCTCACATACACCCCAGAATAATTCACTGCTGAGTCACTTTAAAGTTGAAGTAACAAAACATCTGTTTACTCACAGTTTGTAGTTAGATTATATTCATAAGTACATAAGTACATAAGTACATAAGTAGTGCCATACTGGGAAAGACCAAAGGTCCATCTAGCCCAGCATCCTGTCACCGACAGTGGCCAATCCAGGTCAAGGGCACCTGGCACGCTCCCCAAACGTAAAAACATTCCAGACAAGTTATACCTAAAAATGAGGAATTTTTCCAGTCCATTTAATAGCGGTCTATGGACTTGTCCTTTAGGAATCTATCTAACCCCTTTTTAAACTCCGTCAAGCTAACCGCCCGTACCACGTTCTCCGGCAATGAATTCCAGAGTCTAATTACACGTTGGGTGAAGAAAAATTTTCTCCGATTCGTTTTAAATTTACCACACTGTAGCTTCAACTCATGCCCTCTAGTCCTAGTATTTTTGGATAGCGTGAACAGTCGCTTCACATCCACCCGATCCATTCCACTCATTATTTTATACACTTCTATCATATCTCCCCTCAGCCGTCTCTTCTCCAAGCTGAAAAGCCCTAGCCTTCTCAGCCTCTCTTCATAGGAAAGTCGTCCCATCCCCACTATCATTTTCGTCGCCCTTCGCTGTACCTTTTCCAGACAGGCTTATATAAACATAATACTATACATTTGGATTATCAGCTCTTTCCATGTGCTTAGATGGTAATGGATGCTCACACCATAGATCCTCAGCTTAGGAGAGACCATGAGCTCCATGTGCTGTGTCTAACCCCCACAGGAAGTTGCATGGGTGTGACCTCTCTAGGAAATTCACATCAGAGGTCACAGAGTAATCACAGAGAAAAAATTGGTGACAGGCAATGCATGTAAAATACAATACATTATTCCAACAAACCCCTTCTCATGCATAACTGTCATGCAATTATTAATTCACACAAAGTCCAAGCTTTATTCGCAGATTCTCAAAACGTTCTCTGGGTAACGGTTTGGTCATGATGTCAGCTGTCATCTCACTGGTGTGACAATAGTCTAGACTGATGACCCCTTCTTTCGCCAACTCTCGCACGTTGTGATGTTTCGTTGCGATGTGCTTGGTGCGTGACACAACCTTGTCATTCTGTGACAGTCTGATGCAGCTCTGATTATCTTCCATTATCTGGATTGGTCTCTGTTCAGCTATTCCAAAATCCAGCAAAAGGTTTTCAATCCACATCAGTTCTCTGCATGCTTCTGATACAGCCACATATTCAGCTTCTGTAGAAGACAGACTCACAATACTTTGTTTATGACTGGCCCAAGAAATTTGTACATTTCCATACATAAACACATATCCACTTGTGGATTTATAATCAGAATGATCCCCTGCCCAATCTGAATCACAGTAACATATTAGTTTTGGATTACTATTGGCTGAAATCTTTAATTTACAATCAATGGTACCTTTTAAATACCTTACCATCCTTTTAACTGCAGTCCAATCTGATTTGGTAGGTGAGCTGACCCTTCTGCTCAAAATTCCTACTGCATTTGCTATATCAGCCCTATATGTGGTAGTCAGATATAAAAGCTTACCTATGGCTGATCTATATTGGATGTTATCTGGTAAAGGTTCTCTTACTGTTTCATCCTTCAGAAAATCAGTGATCATGGGAGTGCTTACAACTTGGGCATCTTGCATACCTAAACTTTCAATAAGCTCATTTATTTTCTGCTTCTGGCTTAGAAGATAAGAACCATCATTTTGTTTCTCAATTTCTATACCAAGATAGTATGACACATTACCAAGTTCTTTTATCTCAACATTCAGGTTTAAGTATTTTACAATGTCCTTGTACTCTTGCTCACTTTCGCTTGCAATGAGCAGATCATCAACAAAAGCTAAAATGTATGCATATTGTCCATTTCTGCACCTAGTGTACAAACATTTATCTGCTTCACCTTGCTTAAATCCTAAATTTGTCAATATTTCATGCAATTTGTCATTCCAACATTTTGCACTTTGCTTTAATCCATAAAGACCTTTGTTTAATTTACACACTAGCTGTCTTTGTTTTGTATTTATGAAACCTGTTGGCTGTTCCATGTACAAGTCTTCAGTTATATCTCCATGAAGAAATGCTGTTTTCACATCAATGTGGTTGACTTGCATGCCTTTTGAGACTGCAATGCTCAGAAGTGTTCTAATTGTCGTGTGTTTCACTACAGGTGCAAACACTTCATCAAAATCTTCTCCATATTTTTGAAGATATCCCTTTGCGACTAATCTGGCTTTATACCTTTCCACTTTTCCTTGTGCATTCCTTTTTAACTTGAATACCCATTTGCATCCTATAGCTTTCTTGCCAGGAGGTAATTTTGTAAGAATCCAAGTATTATTTTTATGCAATGCATCAATTTCTTCTTGTGCAGCTTTACGCCATTCAGCAGCTTCTTCTGCTGGCATTTTCTCAATCTCATCCCATGTTAAGGGCTCTTCAGCTTCTGCTGACTTTGTTAGGTAAGACAGTCTTGGGGGTGGAACACCTTTGTTTTCCCTGGATGAGCGTCTGACAACAGGTTGGTCTGACCTTTCCGCATCCTCTAAATCTGAGAGTTCTTCTCCAATTGATTCCCCTTCTCCAACTGTACTGTCTTCTGCAATGATCCTTTCTGTGTCTGCTTCCTCTGCCTGTTCCTCGTTAGATACAGATGAGTTGCTTTCAGACATCTGCCTTGGTATGGCATTTATATACACTGGCATGTCTATTATGGTTCTAGTTTCATATTCTGGATGATAAGGCTCATCTGGGATAATCCAGCCTTTATCAACCCTTTTGTTTTCATCAAAATATGTAACATGTCTTATGCCAACAATGCCAGTTTTCAGATTCAAAATTCTATATCCTTTGTGTCCTGGAGCATAGCCAACTAAAATGCCCCTTTCGGTTGTGGAATCCAGCTTATGCCTTCTTTGCTTTGGTACATGAGCATATGCTGTACTTCCAAATGTTCTTATGTGTGACAGGTTTGGCTTCCTACCATGCCATGTCTCATGTGGTGTGCGCTCAGCGCCTTTAGTTGGCATTCTGTTTTGTAGGTACACTGCTGTGAGAATGGCTTCCCCCCATAGTCTTTTAGGGAGATTGCTATCTGACAGCATACATCTGGTCATTTCCACAAGTGACCTAAATTTTCTCTCTGCAACAGAATTTTGCTCTGGTGTATAAGCTACTGTTGTGATATGCTGAATGCCTTCTTGTTCTAGAAATGTGCGCATGCTTTGTGAAGTGAACTCACCACCATTGTCGGTCTGAAGAACCTTTGGTTTTCTTTCAAATGTATTGCTCACCATGGCTACGTATTTCTTCAGCATGTCTGTGACTTGACTTTTTTCTTTCAGCAAATAGGCCACACAGTATCTAGAGAAATCATCCAAGAATATTAGCACAAATCTGTTATTTCCCAATGATGGGATATTAAACGGTCCACATAAGTCACTGTGTATTAAGTCCAGTACTTTATTACTCTTATTTCCTGTGTATGCAGGAAATGAGGGTCTCACACCTTTTTGAGTAACACAGTCTATGCATTTCTCCATTTTACCAGTATCTGCACTGATCTGAATGCCTGTGGCTAGTTGCCTACTGTAAAGATCCTGGATCACCTTAAAATCACGATGTCCCAGGCGGCGATGCCAGATTTCCAGACTACATTTACAATCATTCTTCCTTACTTGCGCCATATGGGAGGCTTCACCTGAAATGCTCAGTTTATAAACATCATTATGCATAAAAGCTTCAGCATACACTTCATCATTTTTAGAGATTGTGCACTTACTGTTTTCAAAATGAATCACAAATCCCTTCTTATCTAATGTAGATACACTAAGCATATTGCAAACTGCTTGGGGAATATACAAGACATCACTTACAGGAATTTCTTTAACTTCATTAGACACTTTGCATTTTAAGAATCCAATGCCTTTTGCTTGGATCTGAGTAGTCCCTGCGTTTGCAGTTTTAAGAATACCTTCTTCTGGACTCATTTCCTGAAAGAAATCCTTAGAATTGGTTAAATGGCATGTGCTCCCCGAATCCAAAATCCAAGTACTTTCATTTGAATTATTATTTACCATAGTCAAAGATTTTTCTACCATTAGAAAGCTCTTATGTTTATTATTGTCCTTCATACATTTCCTGGTTGGAAAATTCTTTTGTTCCATTGGCTTAGGTGAGCTAGAGGGAGTGTTTTGTGTTTCCTTACACCATTTAGATACATGTCCCTCCTTTCCACATGAATAGCAAATCAGATTGCCCTTGGGTGGAGTTTTCCCATAGCTCCGCCTTCCTCTGTTCTTTGCCAAGAAATTTGTTTCATTTCTCTCTGACTGACTTTGAGAACACTTCTCCTCAGAATCATTCATTATGCATTCCTGCCTCAGTTTTGATGCTGCCTGTTCAAAAGATTGCCCTTCAATGGCTTCATTTACAGACCTAAAAACATCAAACTTCTTTGATAGTGAGGTAAAAAGAAATGCTCTTTTCAATGCATCACACATGGGAATTCCAGAAAGTTCTAACTTTTGAAATGAAGACATAAGATGCATAATGTGATCATTACATTTACTTTTATCCCTTAATTTGGGCTCATTTAACTCTGCTAACCAAATTGGTTGCTGTTTTGCATATGTAGTTGCATACATAGTTCTCAGTTTATATAAAATTTCGTTTGCTGTATCTTTTGCCTCCACTAATATGGCTTGTTTCTCTGAGAGAGCTTCCAAAAACATGCACTTCACATAATAGTTTGCATTGTCCCATTCAGCCATATTTTCAGCTGTTCTGTTTTGGTCTAAACATATATTTAATTTCTTTGCTTGAAGGAGACATCTGAATCTTAGTTCCCACTGCTGATAATTAAATTCAGTTAATTTAGGCACCTTGAGAGAGTAGAAAAATGGTGAATTTCCTCCCTCAGCCATTTCTTAGCCTTGCCTTCTGTTTAGTGTGTGGGGGGGAGAGAGAGACAGACTGAATCTTTCTTTTAAAACTTGAGAGAAAAATTTGGCTTTTTCACTGCCTGGTAATATTTCTCCCTTTTCAATTCCTGGGCTGGGCCCATAACCCTTTTTGTTGGATTATTTGTAGTAAATAATTAGCAGATTTTATACACACAGCTTCAGCTTTAGAAATGTTAATTTCTTTTCTTCATCTCTCTCACATACACCCCAGAATAATTCACTGCTGAGTCACTTTAAAGTTGAAGTAACAAAACATCTGTTTACTCACAGTTTGTAGTTAGATTATATTCAGACAGGCTTATATAAACATAATACTATACATTTGGATTATCAGCTCTTTCCATGTGCTTAGATGGTAATGGATGCTCACACCATAGATCCTCAGCTTAGGAGAGACCATGAGCTCCATGTGCTGTGTCTAACCCCCACAGGAAGTTGCATGGGTGTGACCTCTCTAGGAAATTCACATCAGAGGTCACAGAGTAATCACAGAGAAAAAATTGGTGACAGGCAATGCATGTAAAATACAATACATTATTCCAACAAGATTACTTCCTCCATGTTTGTTTATGGCAGCAGAAATATCATAGCTCACTTTCTAAAACTGACTTCAGAGTTTATGTCAGAATTAGCCAGATGGTATTTTGTATTTGTGGATTAGAGTCCAAAAGAAAAAGAAGCTCCAAATAATATAGATAATCACATCCATATGAGAATTTTACTACCAAAAGGACAACTCCCTGTCTATTACTGAATGATAGGCTTCAGCTTATTAACCCTAGAACGCATGACGTTAAAAATATACATATTAACGTCATGCCCATGCACATAATGTAGAAAAACACACTTAAATAACTTTCACAAGTTTATTTCAAAATTGCTCAATAAAATATGAATAGTGGACAACATTTTAATTATAATTTTTCACAGAAAACACCAAAAAATCTTTTTTTTCCCAAATTTCATGCAAAGACATGAAAACACACAAAAATGCATAGAAATCTATAGCAAACTAGCTGCAGCTACATTTTTATTCTAACTTTCTTTTCTATTATATTAGTCTTCCAAACAATTCTGACATGTTATTTTTTCAGAAGAGTGTTCTTTGCAAACAGTTTCCTTACAAGTGGAACAATATCGCTCAGTTTTCCTCTCTATGTTTCTTGGACACATGAAACAACGCTTTCGTTTTCTTTCTCCTGGCTCTGGAGTAATCTGAAACTGTACGCCACACCGTTTCATTGCTTCTTTAGTTTTCTTTGGCAAGCATTTCAAGTCGCTTCGCTCTATCATGTGAGGTATTACAAGTTCATGACAAAGGTCCTTCAAGAATAAGCGTCTCCTGTCCTTCCTCTGTGCATGAAATTCAGGATGAGTTTCTGTATAAATAATGAATGAATTTAGGGCTGGTACATCAAGCATATTTGAAAATAGTACTACAGGCCATCGTTTTGTTTGCCTCTTACACGAATATTCTCCCACCATCTCATCCATTTTATCTACACCTCCTTTTGTTGCATTGTAATGCAGGATGATTTCTGGTTTCAATTTTTGGTTATTGCTGTCAACACTGCAATCGTGATGCATGGTACTGAGTAAAATTACAGATTTCTCCTTCTTTGCCTTGTAAGATACCAAAGTCGCTTTGTTATTGAATCCAAAGACACTCTCATAAAGTGCTCGCTGACGATTGTGTTTGAGTGCTGCTGGAATTTCTCGTCTGTTTTGCTTTATAGTACCAACAAGTGTAATAGCTTTTGCAAGCAGAAAATTGCCTAGTTCAACATTGGTGAAATAATTGTCCATGGTGATGTTTCTACCTGAATTGAATATTGGAACAGCAAGAGTTTTGACTATTTCAGACCCCAGATCCTTCTGTACTGGTGCACCAACCTCTTTGCCACAGTAGATTACGCCATTTATGCCATAATAATTTGCAGAATCACACATCCAGAAGATTTTTATACCGTACTTGGCTGGCTTGCTGGGCATGTATTGTATGAATTTGCAGCGTCCTCTGAACGGTACAAGTTGCTCATCTACAGTAACATTAGTACTAGGATTGTAAAGTTTTGTGCAATTTTTGATAAATATGTTCCAGATATAACTGATAGGGGCTAATTTGTCTGTTTCAAACCTCGCTGCACAAGTTCGCTTATCATCAAAGCGAATGATCCTTCTAATTTCCTCATATCTGCCCACTGACATTGTCGCCTTATAGTGTGGATCAGAAAGTGGGACCAGAAATAATTCTCGTATTGGGACATCATACGATTTTTGACTCCCTGCCAGCAGGAAAAGTCCAATATATGCATAAAGTTCCTCTTTTGAGATATTTTTCCAGGACTTATTTTTTGCTGAAGCGATACGTCTTCCTTCTAGGTTTGAACATAATAGGACCTCTTCTGCAATATTGTCAGAAAAATAAGTACAGAATACATCTTTAGGGGTAAAGTAACTGGGACTTCCCACAGCTCCTTGAGCCTGTCTCACAATATTGTGTATTGGAGTACGTCCGACTAATGTAGGATTACTGTCCCAAAAAACATTCGTTTTGGATGTTCTACTTATCACTTCTTGAGGATCCACTAGATTCACTTCTTCATCATCAGAAGAATCACTGGATGAGGATGTTTGATTAGCTGGTGGCAGATATTCTTCATCAGACAAAGATAGTTCACTTTCATCATCGCTTTGAAACATAATCGCTTCAATCTCTTGGTCAGTCAGACACTTGGAGGAAGACTGTGCCATTGCTGACTAGATGTTAGAAAATGAAACAGATTTCCTCTCAACAGCTTATCTTATCACAGATCCTTCAGCAATTAGCTCACAGTGTATACTGTCCTCAGTGTTCAGAGGACCTGAGGTGATGTCATGGCCTTATCACTCCCTCCAAAAATCACATGACATCCTCACATGTTATTATCCACACCCTGGCCCCTCCACCAGCATTACTGAGTACAAATAAAGTAACTTGAGACACAAACACTTCTGAGAACATGATAAAAACAGCGGGGGCCTAAAAGGCCCCCAATTCGTACAGATGTAGTTTTCACCAAACAAGCATTGTTACACCATAATGCCTATGAAAAAAAAATTATATGAACAACTGGATATTATCAACAATGACATACTTGAGTAATACCTTGAGTTTCAAAATTCTAACTAAAGTAATTTTGCAGATAATAGCAAAAATGTAAGCATGGGGGCCTAAAAGGCCCCCAATATGCGTTCTAGGGTTAAAATGATCATTTATCTACAATTAGCTGTTTTTGAACTTGATACCTGTGAAGTTTCCTTTGTCATTCTATGAAAATTGAAGTTGACTGGTCTATCTGAATTCGGAGCAGTAGCTGGTAGCTATGAAGCAGAGCTTCACTGCATGACATTTGCAATCTGATAGCTGGATACCATGCACACCTGCTATATTCAGGTATAATATTCAGACAAGCCCCACAATTTCCTAATTTACCACCATGATCACCACTTAAGGATACCCATGCTAGGGATAGAGGGGATGTGGTGAATAGGGAAGCATTTGCCCTCTGAAAGAGGTCACAGCTCAAAACACCCTATTCTGAAGAAGATCCTTTCTGAGGGGGCCATGCAGATGTCTACCTTCCTGCTGGGCACTGCCTGAAGAACCTGGGGACCAGATGTAACCTAGTAACATGGTAGTTGACTATGGAAAAAGACTAATTGGCTCATACATTCTGTTCAATTATTCTTGTCCACTGCACAGCTTATGCTTATGCTTCCTGAAACCTGGAGTAAATGGTGGCACAAGACTAATGTTAGTTTGGCATGTAAATGACCTTATTTTATAACACTGTGCCTAAATTTTGGGAACACCCCGACCTGCCCATGCCCCCTTCCCTGCCCTTGCCCCATTGAATTACGCACATGACAATTTGGGTGCACACTATTATAGACTAATGCAAAGGCAGATCTGTGCGTAAGTCCTAATTAGTGCTAATTAATGCCAATAATTGATTGTTAAGGTTCATTTACTAATTACTTTCTGTGTGGACATGGAATCCATGCCAAACTTGGGCAACCTTTATAGAATCCAGGGGATAACTTTAGCCAAAATGAGCATTGGGAAGGGTTAAGGTTTATGTACATAGTTCTGAAAATATGCAGGTTTGTATGTTGTAATGTGTAGACAGTGCTTTTTTTGTAAAAAAAAAAAAAAGGTGCCGGTACTCATTATGGGTGGGGTCACCACATATGGTGCCGCCCCTATTATAGCAACACCCACATTAGCCGCACCCCTTATACCAGCCATGGCGCATATAAACAGACATCATTGAAAATATTATACTAGTATAGGAGAAAAAATAATGTGATTTTTTTTCATTATAAATAATTTCTGTAAGCTGTTACAGCTCCAGTATACCCAGTGCAAAATAAGACAAATTCCAAACACTAAAATGAAAATAAAATGATTTTTTTTCTACCTTTGTTGTCTGGTGACTTTGTTTTTCTATCCATATTGGTCCCAGTCTCTGATTCTGCTGCTCTCTATCTGTTTTCTTAACTCCGTTTCCAGGGCTTCCTTTCCATTTATTTCTTTACTTTCCTCCTTTCTTCTTCTTTTGTTGCCCTGCATCCATAAGTAAAAGCTGGGTCCTCCTCCATGGAATTGACTGGAGGAGGTATAATATGGATCCAGCTTTTGCCTATTTTCTCCATCCATGTGCAGTTTTTCTCCTCTTCCCTTTCCCTCATCTCCATCCATGTGCATCTTCTTTTTTCTTTCCTTCCCTCCATCCATGTCCAGCACTTCTCCTCTCTCCTCCCCTCCATCCATGTCCAGCATTTCTCATCTCTCTTCCTTCCTCTGTATCCATATAAAGCAATAATTCTCTCTCCCCTCTCCTCCATCCAAGTCAGCATTTCTCCTCTCTCCTTGCCAACTCCTCCATCCATCCATGTCCAGCAATTCTCCTCTATCTCCTGCTCTCCTCTCCATCCATTTCTAGCATTTCTCCTCTCTCCCCTCTCATCCATGTCCAGCAATTCCCTCTTCCCTGTCCTCCCCTCCCCGTCTAGCGATTCTCCTCTCTCCCCTCCATGTCCAGCAATTCTCTCTTCCATGCCCTCCCCTCCATGTCCAGTAATTCTCTCATCCCTGTCCTCCCCTCCCCATCCAGTGATTCTCCTCTCTCCCTTCCATGTCCAGCAATTCTCTCTTCCCTGTCCTCCCCTCCCCATCCAGCCATTCTCCCCTCTCCCCTCCATGTCCAGCAATTATCTCATCCCTGCCCTCCCATCAATGTCCAACAATTCTCTCTCCCCTGCCCTTCCCTCCCATCCCATTGATGTCCAGCAAGTCTCTCTTCCCTGCCCTCCCCTCCCATCCATGTCCAGCAATTCTCTCTTCCCTGCCCTCCTCTCTCCCCTGACCTCCCATCGATGTCCAACAATTCTCTCTCCCCTGCCCTTCCCTCCCATCCATGTCCAGCAATTATCTCATCCCTGCCCTCCTCTCTCCCCTGCCCTCCCATCGATGTCCAACAATTCTCTCTCCACTGCCCTTTCTTCCCATCCCATTGATGTCCAGCAATTCTCTCTTCCCTGCCCTCCCCTCCCATCCATGTCCAGCAATTATCTCATCCCTGCCCTCCTATTAATGTCCAACAATTCTCTCTCTCCTCTGCCCTTCCCTCTCATCCCATTGATGTCCAGCAATTCTCTCTTCCCTGCCCTCCCCTCCCATCCATGTCCAGCAATTCTCTCTTCCCTGCCCTCCTCTCTCCCCTGCCCTCCCATCGATGTCCAGCAATTCTCTCTCCCCTGCCCTTCCCTCCCATCCCATCGATGTCCAGCAATTATCTCATCCCTACCCTCCCCTCCCATGATTTCCAGCAATTCTCCGCCTCTCCCCTGCCCTCCCATCAACGTGCAGCGATTCTCCATCTCTCCCCTGCCCTCACCTCTCCCATATCCAGCGATTCTTTGTCCCCCAGCCGTCCTCCTTCACTGCCTGCCAGCCAGCGTCGGACTCAGAAGCGAACAGTGCAGGCAGCGATTGGCTGGCAGCATCATAGCTTCCCTCTGCGAGTCCCGCCTACAACGTCCTGTTTACACATAGGCGGGACTCGCAGAGGGAAGCTACGACACTGCCAGCCAATCGCTGCCTGCACCGTTTGCTTCTGAGTCCGACGCTGGCTGGCAGGCAGTGAAGGAGGACGGCTGGGGGACAAAGAATCGCTGGATATGGGAGAGGTGAGGGCAGGGGAGAGATGGAGAATCGCTGCACGTTGATGGGAGGGCAGGGGAGAGGCGGAGAATCGCTGGATATCATGGGAGGGGAGGACAGGAGGAGAAAAAGGTGCCGTACACTGTACCGTTGCGTACCGGCACAAAAAAAGCACTGTGTGTAGATGTACATGTATGTGTATAATCCCCTTCGGTAATTTTCAAAAAGGTTCCCTTATTAACATTTCTGAAATGGTCTCTCTGCAGGAAGGTTTTTTTTTTACCATTATAAGGATGTCATGGTAACACATAAAAGTTATTTTCCTTTAAAAACAGATTGCCTTTTCCTGTTACTAACTTTCAACTTTGTCCTTTCTTGAAGGTTATACCCTTATTTACAAATATGCACCCTCTTTCTAGGTGTAAGATTAGTTCTGCTATTCAAAAGGCCTATTGGAAGTTACCTATGTAGTCATAAGTGCTAATTCTACTATGTTTCCTCATATGTTTATTCCTTTCTAATTATGTGACAAGAATAGCAATAATGAGTGATTAATGATAGCGTACTGTCCTAGAACATACTTAAAAGCTGTTCTCATATCTATTACTATTTCTACTAGTAAGTGCCACCATGACCATTAATGACATCACTCTTCAATTTCTGAAGGAAGACTGAGGAGTGAAAATGATTTTTGAATAATTTCATAGGAGAATATTGGTTATAGAATCTCTAGTTTCTGACCTAATTAATAATAGAGTGATATTCATTTTCCTGGCGGCCTCATATTGGTTTATTTTTATGCCTGATACTCAGTGATCCTATTTCTTTAAATTAGGACTGCTATTTGTTATGTCCTACTAATATGAAGGTTTACACTCTATATCCACGATAGTGATCAAATATACATAACATGTTTAGGGATCCTTTTTCACAAAGGAAAATGAGCCTCAGTTAGTGCTGGGAATATGGCTTCTTATCAAAGAGCTGTATATCACATTACTCCCCTTCCAGCTTCACTCTCATAGGCTCTTATAAACCTCTGTGATTACTTGTTTTAATAATAATTCTGACTCTTTTTTAGTATTTTCTTCTTTTTTTATCTCATGTGTCCAACAAATTCCTCAACAACCCATTATCGCAACCCATTATCTCTTAAACACAGGGAAAAGGAGCACTTATCTACACACAATTCTGACGGGATTGTCCATCCATTCAGAGCTGGCAGAGCTGGTGGTTGGGAGGCAGGGCTAGTGCTGGGCAGACTTACACGGTCTGTGCCGGGGCTGGTGGTTGGGAGGCAGGGATAGTGCTGGGCAGACTTATACGGTCTGTGTCAGAGCTGGTGGTGGGAGGCAGGACTGGTAGTTGGGAGGCGAGGATAGTGCTGGGCAGACTTATACAGTCTGTACCAGAGCTGGTGGTGGAAGGCAGGGTTGGTGGTTGGGAGGTGGGGATAGGGCTGACCAGACTTATACGGTCTGTGCCCTGAAGAGGACAGTACAAATAAAAAAGTAGCACATATGAATTTATCTTCTTGGGCAGACTGGATGGACTGTGCAGGTCTTTTTCTGCCGTCATCTACTATGTTACTATATTACTATGTAAGATACGTGCTTCTTGCAGAGTGTGGAGGACATTTGAGGGTATTTAAAAAAAATTTTGGTAGAGTGTGTGAGAAGAAGTTTGTGTGCATGATAAGTGGGGTAACTTTTGGATAAATGGCATATGTAAAAATGTGTGTATTTTTGGGCTATGTGACATGTGTCTGTGAGTGATGTTTGTGATGAGTAAGGGGGTGTAAGGTGATTGAGATGATAATAGATGAGATACTGGGGGATATGATTAAGAGGGAAGTTATTAAGGTATTGGCGTAGCCAAGGGTGGGCCTGGGTGGGCCCAGGCCCACCCAGCAGCACCACACCTATGAAGTGTCTGGTAGGGATTCCCACCAGCCGAAAATTCCTGTCCTTCCTGCATACCAGCCTTCCCTTTGATGTATTCCCGCCTATGCGGAAACAGGAAGTTGCATCAGAGGGAAGGCTGTGGAGCCAACATGAGCAGTGTGTATTATTTGCTGCTTGCTGCCAATGAAAATCTGCTATTTAAAAGGTATAGGGGGAGGGGGATGTTTGAGAGACCATATGGCATGCAGGCAAGAGAGGGAGAGACCAAATCACTTGTGGGACAGGGTGGAGTTCTTCTACCCACCCATCTTGGGCCCAGGCCCACCCAAAATTGGGTGTCTGGCTACGTCCCTGGAGCAGCGGCATCGTGTGCACAGTGCTGTCAGCTGGAACAAGCTCTTGCCTCTGGCCTCTGCAGCTGGTGGGGCTTGGGGATCCACACCACCTCAGGTATTGAATGTGTTGTGTTGGCACCAAGGGGGGAAGGGAATGTACAGACTACATGGGCCCACCCAGTTTGCCCAGTGGCCTACCCAAAATTTGACATCTGGTTACACCTCTGTATTAAGGTGCTCCACTTTTAAGACAGGCTATTTTACTGTTAGCCCCAGTAATTAGGAACTAGGTCTCATTGCATAAAATGGGACTCATGCTAAAATAGTATGCGTTAGTGGTAGAATAACATATGTTAACAATAGCCTACATTGATAACTATGCCCTTGTGTGTTTCTCTGCAGCATGTAATGGATTAGTGGGGGAGAGCATATGTGCTTTGGGAATGATATGGACATGTAGTGTGTGTAGGCAGAAGCTTTCAGTGGGAGAGAAATGTGTGAGGGTGTGTGAGAAGGAATAGTATGTAGAGGGGGGACTAGTATGTAGAGGGCTATGTGTAGTGCTGTTTGAAGCTGTTTTATTCTGAGATAGGAATGTGAAGATGAGTGTTGGAGTACTAGCAGGATAATGTTTTTAAGAACTTTGTGAATGATTATATTTGCTTTGCTGGTGTAAAAACGATGGGTTTGTGTGTTTGTTTGTTTGTATTGTATGGGTGGGTATTGAGGTAGAAAGGATAGATGTGTAAGTTGGGAGCATGTATGTGCATAGGATCAAGATACCATCACATCCTAATGCACCTTTGTTTACTTTTTACCTGTGCATGCCCAGATACTTCTGAAAAAATAATTACATTTCTACTCATTAATCTCTTACATGCACAAATAATGCAGCAAGCAGACTAACAATGCAATCAGGAACAATACTCCACTATAATTGCCTGGCTTTTATATTTCATTAGGCCAAATTAAATTAAATCCCTTTAACTAAGCTGATAATTAGCATGCACTCAAACTGAGCAGGATTATAAAAAACATAGGGGACATTTACTAAGCTGTGGTAAGCACTAATGCGTGCTTACCAGAGGTTAAAGAGCACTTCAGCAGGGTGTGCTCAGCTGTCCAGTAGTGGGTTTGGGATTGCTTCATATGTACTAAATAGAATTTATTTTTTAGCACTGGGGGGTGTGTCTGGGATGGAGAGTAGACGTTTCTGCGCTAATCAGTTAATGTAGTTACATCACTGTGAGCCAAGTGTTTAGTGCGTAGCTAGCGCTTGTGCTCTTGCTGCCTAGAAAATAGGTGTTGGTAAATGCTCATATGCTAATGACCACAAGCTAATAGGGAAATTAGCACATGCCATAATTAGGAATAGTGGAAATGTGCTAAAAGTGACCTCTGTGCACAGGAAAAACCCGCGTTGGGGATAGCGCTGGACACTTTTTAGCGTTGCTTAGTAAAAGAGCTCTATCGTGTCTGAAAACATAATTAAGCACTTACAAGGCAGCTTCAGAAAGAAGCTAGCCCCAACTGCATGTACAACTGATTTTAACTTAAGGAAAGTCTTTTTGTGCAATTGCATGGCACTGCCACATCAGGAAAAACTGTGCTTTAGCACTATAAAAAATCATTTAAATATTAAGTTTCAGCATAGTCTGTTTATCATTTTTGCAGGTGAATGATACCAAAAAAGTGGTTCACACTGATGTATTATCCTGCAGAATTACTTAAGAATTATGGGGTCCTTTTACCAAGCTGCAGTAAAAGGACCACTGCGATGGCGTTGAAGCAGGTTAGAGGCCCCCTTTTACCAGGAGATAAAAGGGAATTTCCATGCAGGGAAAGAAATGGTCGTGCATAAATGAAATACTTGCTGTGTAGCCATTGCCCAGGGGAGTCCTTACCACCACCACCTATTTAGGAGGCGTTAGGGGATCCCGCGCTAACCTGGTGAGCCGGCAGTACCGCTGCTTTGTAAATGGACACCTAAATATATTTTAGCATATTCCTTACTCATCAAGTTATAGTAAAAGGTCAATTCTATAACTGCACATGTTAGTTACATGTGCCATATGTTCATAAGTGCCAAAATAATTGGCACAATAATAAGAACAGTAAGCGCTAGTAAATAAATAGGATAAATGTGCATTAACGTGCAGTAACTGCAAGTGGCAAAACATGGGAGGGGCATGGGCAGGTCTCCAAGTTATGAGCGTAATTTATAGAACACTGTAAGTTATCTGCAGATTAGGAAGCACATGAATATTTATACCTACCATTGACCTGGCATGACTCAACTATGTCAATGCAGGCTTAGCTAGTATTCTATAACTGTATCTTCGTGCACAGATGCTATTACAGAATTGGCACTCAGCATCAGTGTGCCTACCTCAAGGAGCCCAGTCATAAAAACGCCTCCTAGGTCCCTGAAATAATTTTACAGAGATCATTACACCCATTGACAAGTCAGGCTAAATATGAGCAGAGAAATAAGTTGTTATTTTTATTTATAACAAAATGTCATGTGTTTCACTCATCTTTAATTCTGACTTTTCTTTAATTTGCTGTAGGTTCATATTCCCAAAACAAATGTTGCCAAGGCCCTGTGAGAAAATGCAAGAAGTGAAGATGCTGCAATGAAAGCTACAAATCAGCAGTGTTGTACTTCCAATTAACCAAAAACATCTCTCTCTCTCTCTCTCTCTCTCTCTCTCTCTCTCTCTCTCTCTCTCTCTCTCTCTCTCTTTCTCTCCATGTTCATTCGTTTGTGAAAACATGGCATTTCCTTATTAAACTTTTTGTGATAATCAAAACATCTTTGGCTTCACTGTTTTTCTTTTAACAATAGCCTACAGGCAAAATGTATATGTGAAGAGTCTGTTCACGCTTTTCAAAAATAGTAGGACTAGGGGGCATGCGATGAAGCTACAATGTAGTAAATTTAAAACGAATCAAAGAAAATGTTTCTTTGGTCAACGTGTAATTAAACTCTGGAATTCGTTCCCCCAGAATGTGGTAAAGGTGGTTAGCTTAGCGGAGTTTTAAAAAGGTTTGGACGGCTTCCTGAAGGAAAAGTCCATAGATTGTTATCAAATGGACTTGGGGAAAATCCACTATTTCTGGGATAAGCCATATAAAATGTTTTGTACTTTTTGGGATCTTGCCAGGTATTTGTGATCTGGATTGGCCACTGTTGGAAACAGGATGCTGGGCTTGATGGACCTTTGGTCTGTCCCAGTATGGCAATACTTATGTACTTATGTATTTATATACTTTCATTTTTTCGAAATTGTCTTTTATTTTGAAAAAAAAAATACAAATGCTAGATAAGTCATAGGCTAGGGGAGAGCCACTCAAAATTATGACCTAAACCCTTACTGAGAAACTTAGAGGAGTATTTTTGATGTGATGTCTAAATCTGACTTTGCACATTTTGCTAAAAACTTCCAAAATTTAAGTAATGAAATATAGCAATTTTCGAAACAGAAAAACATCTATCATTTTGTTTTGAAAATGGCTATTTGCTAGATGTTGTTGTACTTAGTGCTTCTATCTTTTTGAACCATTAAAAAAAAAAGCCATTCAAGTGAAAAACGCACAAAATCAAGCCATTTGGATGTAGGAGGAGCCAGCGTTCTTAGTAGTCTGGCCACACAGACATGCTTCAAGTATCACCTATATGTAGATACAGTAGATTTTTGGTGAATTTTGGAGGGCTCACACATTCCACCACAAGTATAACAGTTAGAGTGGGATATGGGCTTAGGTCCCCATCTCTACAGTGCACTGCACTGACCACTAGGCTACTCCAGGGACCTGCTTGCTGCTCTAATAGGTCTGGCTATAATATCTGAAGTTGTCATAGAGGCTTTTAAGTATTGTTTCTTTCACGGAGGAGGGAGGGGGGGGTCAGTGACCACTGCTGCAATAACGTGGGGTCAGTGGTCATCTGGTCATTTAACACACCTTTTTGGGACTTAGTTTTGATAAAAACAGGTCTAGACCAAAACATCTAAATTGTAGCCCTGGACATTTTTGTTATGCTCCTCAGCTGCTGATGGGCTTATTAGCCACCTGGAAAGTTTCTGCTTTGCCTTTGCAAAGTCAAAGGTCCAGGTTGGTGTTTGTGCTTAGTGCACTTCTGCCTTGTCTTGTTTAGCCTTGTTTCTTAGTTAGTGTCCCTAGTCTGTATTCCTTGCCTGTTTGAGTCTCCTGAATCCTGTCTTGAATCCAGTCCTGATTGCTCCTTCCCTGTCTGCTTTTGGCTTCCTTTCCCTTCTGGTTGTGACCCTTGTGGTTGTTTCCTGCCTGTTTGAGACCCTGTACCTGGAACCCTGTTCTAGCCCAGCTTGTGTTTGTTTCCTGCCTATTTGAGACCCTGTATCCTGTACCCTGTCTAGTCAAGTTTGTCTTGATCCACTCCATTCAGTAAGTCCTGCCGGCTGCCTGCACCTAGGTGCTCAACCCCTAGGGAATGGCGGTCAAGCGCAGGTGAAGTCCTGTTCCAGTCACGCTGGTTCCTGAATCCTGCTTGAGAATCCTGTATCCTGTCCAGTCTGAGTTGGAGGGTTTTGCCTGCTGCTGCCACTCCTCATCAGCAGCCCAAGGGCTCACATTAGTCCAGTGTCTGAGAGCCTGAGACCGTGACAGCACCTGAGTGCCCAGAAACCAATATAGAATACAACAAGCCTAGTTATGTGTTTCAAAAAGCTTCTTTTCTGCATAACTCTATCAAATATAATTTAGGGTATATCTTCCTGAATAAATTTGCAATAAGCCTACAGCCAAGCTGGTCCCCCTATCTAAATGACTTTAAGGCTTATTTTCGAAAGTGATCGCCGGCCATTTTCCGACATAAATCGGGAGATGACCGGCGATCTCGCAAAAGCAGCGAAATCGGTATAATCGAAAGTGGCTTTTTTTACACCATCGCCGCTTTCCCGTCGCTGCGCTGGCAAAAGTTCAAGGGGCGTGTCGGTGGCGTAGAAAAGGCAGGGCATAGGCAGACATGGGCGTGGCTACCAGATGGTCGGCTTTCGCGTATAATGGAAAAAAAGCTGCGTTAATCAGTATTTTGCCGGGTTTACTTGGTCCTTTTATTTTCACAACCAAGCCTCAAAAAGGTGTCCCAACTGACCAGATAACCACTGGAGGGAATGGGGGATGATCTCCCCATAGTCCCCCAGTGGTCACCAACCCCCTCCCACACTGAAAAAATAAAAACCTTTTTTTACCAGCCTGTATGCCAGTCTCAAATGTCATACCCAGTTCCCTGTCAGCAGTATGCAGGTCCCTGGAGCAGTGTTTAATGGGTGCAGTGTTCTTCAGGCAGGCAGACCCAGGTCCATCCCCCCCCCCCCCAGCTGTTACACTTGTGGTGCTAAGTGTTGAGCCCTCCAAACCCCCCCCCAAACCCACTGTACCCACATGTAGGTGCCCCCCTTCACCCATAAGGGCTATGGTAATGGTGTAGAGTTGTGGGGAGTGAGTTTGGGGGGGATTTGGGGGGCTCAGCACCCGAAGTAAGGGAGCTATGCACCTGGGAGCTATTTGTGTATTTTTTAAACATTTTTAGAAGTGTCCCCTAGGGTGCCCAGTTGGTGTCCTGGCATGTGAGGGGGACCAGTGCACTACAAATGCTGGCTCCTCCCATGACTAAACGCCTTGGATTTCGACGGGTTTGAGATGGCCGGCATTTTTTTCCATTATCGCTGAAAAACAAAACCGGCGATCTGAAACCCGGCGAACTCTGGCATTTGGCCGGGTAAACCGTATTATCGAAAAAAAAGATGGCCAGCCATCTTTTTTGATAATACGGTTCCGGCCAGCTGTTGCGCCGCTGCCAAAATGGATCGCCGGCGATCTATTTTGCCGGCAACATTCGATTATGCCCCTCTTTGCCACCAACTAGCAAATATCATCATGATACACACAAATGCCATTTGGCTTTAAACATAAACAGTTACCGTGGATTTTAGTCAGAAGTATTTGATCCTTATTAAAAATTTGGATCTGGAGAACAGCTAAGGTTCTCTTAAATGAGTGCAAGTTTTTCCAGAAAAGAAATGTGTGATACCACAAGTTAGGGTTGAGGGAAGGCCTGCGAAATAACACAGCTGGACAAAGGTGTAAAAATGAAACAAGTTCTTTGTTAACAGAAAACCTGAAGCCTGTTACATCACAGGACCATGAACAAAAGGAGAGAAGTCTCTTTTAGTTCAGCAAATACAGTTTTAACTAGGCTTGAAAGGCCCAAAACACAGTCTGTGGCTGGTGGCTGTCACTCCCCAAACACAGCCTGTGAGTTCTTATGTTTTTCTCTATCATTTTCTCTCTAATGGGCAGATGATCAAAAGCCCTGCGCTGTTCCAAACAGTGCCCTAAAAATAGCGCCGGGACAGCGCAGGGCTTTTATGCATCGATGATCAAAGATAATGCATGCAAATCTAAGCAGCGCTATTATCTTTGATTATCATGTTTAAAGTGCAGGAGAATTGTGCCAAGCATGCGCTCAGCACAATCCTTCCGCACTTGTTTGACAGGTCTGGGCTGTCAAAAGTCCAAACCTGTCAAACAGCCTGCCCCAAGCCCGAACAACGAGGCCCCCCCCCCCAAAACCCCCAGAAAATGTCGTGGCCGCCGCCGGCCAAACTCTCTCCCACCTTCCCACCCACTGACGGGGGGGGGGGGGGGCTGGAGGATCGGTGGGTCTCCAGCCCCCGATACCCCCAGAAATCGTTGATTGCCCGCCTCCTGCCAAAGGATCTCCCACTGTGATCCATCCCCCCAGCGTTGTCCTTAGATTTCCTGGTGGTCCGTGGTGTGCTGTGGTGTGGTGCTGTGGTGTCGTGACACCCCCCTGGCCCCCTCCCGGCCCCCCTACCTTTTGTTGGAGGAGGGACGCAGCCTGCCTGCCTCCCTCCTCTTCCAGTCAGTCGACGCCCAAAATGGCGGCGCCCAGCCCCGCCAATTGAATCCTGGGATGTGCTGGGCAGGGCTACAGACCATGTAAGGGAATCGCTCCCTTTCATGGTCTGTAGCCCCGCCCAGTGCATCCCAGGATGCAGTGGGTGGTGCTGGGCGCCGCCATTTTGGGCGTCGACTGACTAGAAGAGGAGGAAGGCAGGCAGGCTGCGTCCCTCCTCCAACAAAAGGTAGGGGGGCCGGGAGGGGGGCCGGCACGACACCACAGCACACCACGGACCACCAGGGAATCTAAGGACAACGCTGGGGGGAGGATTTGGGGTGGGCTGGAGGTTCACCGGACCTCCAGCCCCCACCCCCACCTCCCCGTCGATGGATCACAGTGGGAGATCCTTTGGCCGGAGGCAGTCAATCAACTATTTCTGGGGGGTTCGGGGGCTGGAGACCCACCGGACCTCCAGCCCCCCGTTCGCGTTTGCCTTGGGGGGGAAGGGGGGCCTGCCAGCATGCAACTGCATGCTGGACAGGGCTCACCATGCCTCCCCAATGATCCGCAAAATCTAACGCCAGCTGAGAGCTGGCGTTGATTTTGCTGCGGCCAGCGACCCAATCTTTGGCGGCCAATCAACGATTTCTCCAGCCCACCGTGAACATTTGGGGGGGATCGTCGGGGGGACCGGAGGTCCACCGGACCTCCAGCCCCCCGTTCACGTTTGCCTTGGGGGGGAAGGGGGGCCTGCCAGCATGCAACTGCATGCTGGACAGGGCTCACCATTCCTCCCCAATGATCTGCAAAATCTAACGCCAGCTCGGAGCTGGCGTTGATTTTGCTGCGGCCAGCGACCCAATCTTTGGCGCGCTGGTCGCTGATCATTGGGGATGAATGCGTTAAGTGCCAATTAGCATGCATTTGCAAGCTAATTGCACTAGAAGCCCTGTTTAGCATGCATTTGCATGCTACTTGAGCTGAAAGCCCTCGAGTGCGCTGTTTCAGGCGCTCGAGGGCTCTGATCATGGGTCGGCTGCAAACTCTGGCGCTAGTATGACGTTAACAGCCTCTAGCGCCAGAGTTTGCTTTTGATCATGAGGGCCTCAGTTTTCAAGTCTGCCTCCAGCCAGACCTCAGAGCAAGGCTTACAAGTCTCCATTCAAAAAGTTGGCTTACCTCAGCCAGGTCACAGTTGCTAGATACAGGTTGTAGAGGCATAAGATGGGACTTCTATTCTTCCTTTCCTGGGTCTCCTTAACCCTAGTCTGGCCCTATCTTTTATACTTACTCTTTCCTGTACCTTCGACTCCACCTATCCTGTCTCACTTCCTCCCTGGATGGGACTAATGGGTTTAGGGCGGCTAAGGCTATCTGAGGGACTATCCTTAAGGATGAGGGGCAGTATAGTGTCTACCCTCCTCAGATCAACCCTACATTGCATATTTCTTCCTCTCAGGAACAGCTTCTGAATAATATAGGCTACCAGATGCTCTTTCCCTGTCCACTCC
Source organism: Microcaecilia unicolor (assembly GCF_901765095.1). Classification (NCBI taxonomy): domain Eukaryota; kingdom Metazoa; phylum Chordata; class Amphibia; order Gymnophiona; family Siphonopidae; genus Microcaecilia; species Microcaecilia unicolor. The sequence goes on along the minus strand of NC_044035.1, from coordinate 134,227,124 downwards.
CTCGGGCTAGAACAGCCCTGAGACCAAACTCTGACGAATCAGTCTGCACAATGAAGGGCTGGTTGAAGTCTGGCCAGCACCAGCTCTAAACAAATGTCCCTCTTTAGGGTTTGGAAGGCCACATTTAGCTTTTTGGTCTAGTGCATCTGTTTCGGAGCCTTCTTCTGTAGGAGGTGGGTTAGCAAACTCTGAACTAAAACAGAAGTAATAACTGATGAGGCCCAGGAAAGTTCATACTTGTTTCTTCATCTGGGGTACTGGCACCTGGGTGTTTGCCTCTACCTTCTGGATCTGGGGTCTCACTTGTCCTTTTCTGACCGAGAACCTCAGATACTGTCTTGTGTGGAGATTCCGTGAGCCCTTAGGTCCAGCTGGAGGGATGAAGTGACAGTAGACACCAGCCCTCCAAGGGATAGCCGAACAACCCCAAGTCTTCACCTGCAGCGACCGCCGTTCCCCAAGGGTTGAGCCCCCAGGTGCAGGTGGCCAACAGGACTTCCGGAACTGCAGGGGTTGGCGGACTGGCCACAAATGACAGAGAGTCCTGGAGGCCGGGCCAGGCTACAGACAGCAAGCAGAGATTTGTCAGGAACCAGCAGAAGTCTGGGCAGGCAGCGAGCAAAGAGTTGACAGGATCCAGCAGAAGTCTGGGCAGGCAATAAACAGAGGATTGTCAGGAACCAGCAGAAGTCTGGGCAGGCAGCAAGCAGAGAGTTGTCAGGAACCAGCAGAAGTCTGGGCAGGCAGCGAGCAGAGAATTGTCAGGAACCAGCAGAAGTCTAGGCAGGCAGCGAGCAGAGGATTGTCAGGAACCTGCAGAAGTCTGGGCAAGCAGCAAGCAGAGAGTTGTCAGGAACCAGCAGAAGTCTGGGCAGGTTAGACAAGAGCGAAGTCAAGATACCACACACGGAAGCATGAGTCCTCAGTGAGTAGAAGCCGAAGCAACTAGCAGCGTTTTCCAGCTCCTTAAGTAGCCCCTCCAATTCGGGAAACAAGAATCAGCTGGCAGGAGGCAGGACAATGGGAGACCCTGCGACCCACGTCATCAAGGCCGGCCAATCAGGATTAGTAGCCGGCCGACAGAGACGGAGACCAACCGCACCTGCCCAATATGGAGGGACCAGGAGGCGCGGCTAAGCCTTCCGAGCTCCGCACCTGGATGGAGGTGACGCCCACGAACGCCGGCGAGCCCCAACATGGCCAATTCTCCCCATACAGCCGGAACTCCGTGCCGGTGCCGGCCCCAGCGCCGGCAAGGCAAGAGGAGAGAGGAGTGAGGTGCGGAGCGCTAGTCCACCTGTCTGACCGCCACTCTGTGCTAGGCAGGCGGAGACGGAGAGCGGCCAGACCATGGGGAGCAAATCCAGGTGAGGGACGTGACAGTATCCCCCCCCCCCCGAAGCCCCTCCTCCTTCCCGGTCCAGGTTTAGAGGGATGACGGGCATGGAAGTCTTGTACCAATTCTGGAGCATGTACATTGGTGGCTGGTTCCCATAAATTGTCCTCAGGACTGAAATGTTTCCAAGACAACAGATAGAATAACTTTCCCCTCTGCCACTTGGAGTCCACGATCTCCTCGACCTTGTACTCCGGATCCAGTTCTGACTTCGGAACCTTCAATTTTCCCTGGCGGGGATGCCACTTGGACCTCAAAAAGGGTTTCAACAACGAGACGTGGAAGGCATTATGTACTCGCAGGGTCATTGGTAGGTGCAGGCGGTAAGTGACCGTGCCTAGACAGGATTGGACAGGAAAAGGCCCAATGAACCGTGGTGCAAACCTCCGTGAGGGCAACCGGAGTCTCAAGTACTTAGTGTTCAACCAAACCTTCTGCCCGGTTTGGAATACCAGTGCGGTGCGTCGCTGCTGGTCAGCAAACTGCTTGTACTTGGTGACCGCCCACTGTAATTGCTCTTGAACTTTCCTCCAGGTCCCACGCATGTCTGAAAGGGCCTGCTGCAAGTGTGGAATGGTCTGATCCATGGGCAGAGGTGACGGAAGCCGTGGGTGCTGACCATACACCACGAAGAAAGGTGACATCTTGGAGGCCGAGTGCAGGCTGTTATTGTACGCGAATTCCGCCCACAGCAGGAGTAAAGACCAGTTGTCCTGCCGATCGTTGGTGAACGCTCGGAGGAAAGCCTTGAGGGTCTGGTTGATTCTTTCTACCATCCCATTGGTTTGGGGATGGTAGGCAGAGGAGAAATGAGTTGTGATTCCCAAGGCAGTGCACAACTCCCTCCAAAACCGAGAGGTGAACTGTGACCCTCGGTCGCTGATAATCCGGACTGGTAATCCGTGGAGCCTGAAGATATGCTGGATGAATTGGGAAGCCAAGATGGTGGCTGAGGGTAGTGCTTTCAATGGAACAAAGTGGGCCATTCTGCAGAACTGGTCTACCACCACCCAGATTACTGTATGCCCCTGGGAGTGAGGAAGGTCAGTAATGAAGTCCATGGAGAGCTCCTCCCAGGGCTGTCGGGGCACAGGTAATGGTTGTAACTTTCCCCATGGTCTTCCAACCACAGATTTAACCCGGGCACAAGTGGGGCACGAAGAGACATAATGCAGGACATCCTGAGCCATCTGAGGCCACTGATACTCACGGGCGATCAGGTGCAAGGTCTTGTGGAAACCAAAATGTCCAGCGAAAGCGGAGGTATGGGCCCAGTGCATCACTCCTCTCCGATTCCGTGGAGGCACAAAAGCTTTCACGGTGGAGGTGGCGACCGGCACGGAGGCCACGCAGGCTGGATCCAACATTGGATGAGGTTCCTCGGGGTCCTCATGTGCTTCAAAAGCCCGAAAAAGAGCATCCGCTTGTATATTCTTCTCCGCGGGACGGAACACTAGCCAGAAATGGAATCGAGCAAAGAACAGTGACCAGCGGGCCTGGCAGGGATTCAGCCTCTTAGCTTCTTGTAAATACAACAAATTTTTGTGATCGGTGATCACGGTAAACATGTGTTCCGTGCCCTCCAACAAATACCTCCATTCTTGGAGGGCGAGCTTCAAGGCCAGGAGTTCTCTGTCCCGCACTGTGTAATTCCGCTCCGCAGGGGTAAATTTGCGGGAGAAGAAGAAGCAAGGGAGCCGTTTCCCAGTGGGGGTTGCCCGAGACAAGATAGCACCGGCCCCTAATGAGGACGCATCCACCTCCACAAAGAATGGTTTGCTGGGGTCGGGACTGCGAAGGATGGGAGCAGAAACAAATGCCTTTTTCAGAGTGGAGAAGGCTTCATGCGCCTCCGGAGGCCAATTCCGGGCATCAGCACCCTTCCTGGTAAGAGCGGTCAGGGGCACGGTGACCTAGGAGTAATGCAAGATAAACTGACGATAGTAATTTGCAAACCCCAGGAACCACTGCAGTGCCTTGAGGCCCTGGGGTTTAGGCCAGTCCCGGATGGCCTGTAACTTCTTGGGATCCATCTGGAGACCCTCTGCGGAGATGATGTATCCAAGGAACGGAATGACTTGCTGATGGAAAGCACACTTGCTCAGTTTTGCAAACAACCGGTGTTGTCTCATCCGTTGAAGATGGACGAAAGAGACATGTTCCTGGGGTGACCTGGAGAAGATTAAAATGTCGTCCAAATCAACTATTACAGAGGAGTATAGGAGGTCCTGAAGCACGAAGTTGATGAAGTCCTGGAAGACCGCAGGGGCATTACATAGTCCGAAAGGCATAACTAGATACTCGAAATGCCCCTCATGGGTGTTGAATGCAGCTTTCCACTCATCCCCCTGGCGGATACGAATTAAGTTGTAGGCCCCCCGCAAGCCTAGCTTGGTAAAGACTCGGGCTCCCTGGAACCTATCGAAGAGCTCCGAGATCAAAGGCAGAGGATACCGATTTTTAACGGTAATAGCATTCAGGCCCCGGTAATCAATACACGGCCTGAGGGATCCATCCTTTTTGCTTACAAAAAAGAACCCAGCTCCTGCAGGAGAGGAGGATAGTCGAATAAATCCTTTCTGCAGGTTTTCCCGGAGAGTGGAGGAGTGGCCTAGTGGTTAGGGTGGTGGACTTTGGTCCTGAGGAACTGAGTTCAATTCCCACTTCAGGCACAGGCAGCTCCTTGTGACTCTGGGCAAGTCACTTAACCCTCCATTGCCCCATGTAAGCCGCATTGAGCCTGCCATGAGTGGGAAGCGCGGGGTACAAATGTAACAAAAAAAAAAAATAAGCCCGCATGGTTTTAGACTTGTCCCGAGACAGTGTGTATAGTCTGCCCCTAGGGGGCATCTTGTCAGGAAGCAAGGTAATGGCACAGTCAAACGGCCGATGAGGAGGTAAAGTGTCTGCCTCCACCGGGTTAAATACATCAGCAAAGTCCTGGTATACGTCGGGCAAAGAGGCTTTACAGGGCTGTAACACCCCAGGAAGGGTGGTAAGAACTGGACGACTGGGTTCTGGGTCCTTTACACAAACTCCAATGCAACGACTGCCCCAGCTACGGATCTCCCCAAGTACCCAGTCGATGACGGGCGAATGACGCCGTAGCCAGGGGAGTCCCAGAACAACTGTATGAATGGATCTAGGCAATATCAGGAGCTGGATCTCCTCCTGGTGATGATCTCCCACCTTCATTTCTAAGGGAGAGGTACTCTGGGTGACAGGCTGAGGTAGAGCTGTTCCTTGGATAGATGTTACTCGCAGAGCCGGCTTACACGGCCCCATCGGCTGCCCCAACTGTTCTAAGAGTTCAGTACTGATAAAATTTCCCCCTGCCCTGGAGTCCAGCAGGGCTCTGGTATGTACCACAAACTCCTGCCACCGCAGGATGACTGGAAGGGTAATCAAGTTGTTGGGGAGGGGAGCAGAGTGACCCAAGACCATTCCCCTCACAAGGTCTTGGTGCCGGCGTTTCCCGGCCGGGTAGTGCAGGCTTGGATGAAATGGCCGGCCTCTCCACAATACAGGCACAAGTTGTTGCACCGCCGATGAGCTCTCTCGGCCTCAGTTATGCGCTGTCGTCCGATGATCATAGGTTCTTCAGATGTCCCTCCCCGGCTACCACCTGGGGCCTTAGAGGAGGAGGTTCGCCTGACCCTGGCGCCGGATCTAGGGGCTGACTGATGAGAAGCCCAATCCCGGGCTTTCTCCTGAAACCGCGTGTCTACTCGGATGCATAGTGCGATCAAGGCGTCCAGCGGAACCGGAAGGTCCAGTCCCGCCAACTCATCCTTAATGCGCCCCTGGAGACCCTGCCAGAAAATTGCAGAGAGGACCTCCTGGTTCCATCTCACTTCGGTGGCTAAGGTTCGGAACCGGATCGCATATGCTCCCACGGATCCATCTCCCTGTTATATCCGCAACAATTCGGCAGCAGCCGAGGACGTTCTTCCTGGAACATCAAATACCAGTCGAAACTGGTGCAGAAACTCCCAAATCGGACAGAAGAGGGTCCCATTGCTCACAGAGAGGAGACGCCCAGGCCAAGACCGGACCAGTAAGTAAGGAAATAATGTATGCCACTTTCATCCTCTCCGAGGGGAACGCCCCGGCTGCATATCAAAATACATAATACACTGGTTCAAAAAACCCCTACAGTTTGCAGGGGTCCCATCGAACAGCGAAGGTTCGGGAAACCGGGGTCCTGAAAAAGTCTCCCCCGGCCTGGAGGCCGCCGGGGCGGGCTGACGCTGAGCCTGGATAGAAGTCAACTGGGAACAGACCTGTTGGAGAGCTCCAGATAGGGTATTTAGTTTTGCTACCTGTTTCTGAGGCAATCCAGCTACAGACATCTTTCATATTGAACTGGTGCTGTATGATCAATCAGGATATCTTTCTGGTCAGAGATAAAAGTAATGACAATGGTGGCAGTTTTGCTGGCATAATTTTTCCAGCCATCTTCCTGCTATTCAGAACTTTAGTACCTTTTGAAAAAAAAAAAGTAGAAACCACCAAGGGTCTTTTTACAAAATTGTGCTAAAAAGTTTACATAGTTTTTTCCCATGTGCTAAGGTAATGTTAGTGCAGCTGGAAAATGGCTGGTATTTCATTTTCTGAATTAATGCTAATGCTAAAAAACTCTTCTACAGAACTTCAAAACCTCTTTAAACCAACCACTGTAGAGTATAATATATGTTGCTAATTGATTCCCTCAAAATAAAAACTTTAAAAAAAAAAGGAGGGAAAGAACTCAACAGACCCGGGTGAACTTGTCACTAACGTACTCCAAGCACTCAACAGGCCATTATGTCATCACTGGCCAAAAACCTCCACAAATGTATTTTTATACTTTTTTAATACTCAAAAACATCACATTGTGTTCATCCAAATATGTGAACAAAACCCAAAAATATGTAAATACAGTAACTTAGCTTCTTGCAGGGGCGTAGCCACGGGTGGGCCTGGGTGGGCCCAGGCCCACCCAGTTTTGGTTCAGGCCCACCCAGCAGTGGAGGCAGCGGAGCGGAGGGAGCAGGCTGAGCTCCGATCCCGCATCTGCCTCCCCAGCCTGCCGTCCGCCGTACCTTTAAATATTACAGTTTTGCTGGAGTCGCGGGCGGCCGGCATTGAAGACATCGGCAGGCTTACGCCGGTTCCAGCAGCCTTCCCTCTTCCCTCGTTGCAAGTCGGATGATGGCTCCGCCCTCTTCTGACGTATTTCCTGTATCTACGAGGGCGGAGCCATCATCCGACTTGCAACGAGGGAAGAGGGAAGGCTGCTGGAACCGGCGTAAGCCTGCCGATGTCTTCAATGCCGGCCGCCCGCGACTCCAGCAAAACTGTAATATTTAAAGGTACGGGGGGGCAGGAAGGAAACAGGGCAGACGGGAGAGGAGGGTTGCTGGATGGAGGGAAGGGGAGAGGAGGGTTGCTGCACATGGTGGAAGAAGGGGAGAGGAGGGTTGCTGGATATGGTGGAAGAAGGGGAGAGGAGGGTTTGCTGGACATGGTGGAAGAAGGGGAGAGGAGGGTTGCTGGGCATGGTGGAAGAAGGGGAGAGGAGGGTTGATGGAGGGAAGGGGAGAGGAGGGTTGCTGGACATGGTGGAAGAAGGGGAGAGGAGTGTTGCTGGGCATGGTGGAAGAAGGGGAGAGGAGGGTTGCTGGACATGGTGGAAGAAGGGGAGAGGAGGGTTGCTGGACATGGTGGAAGAAGGGGAGAGGAGGCTTGCTGGACATGGTGGAAGAAGGGGAGAGGAGGGTTGCTGGATATGGTGGAAGAAGGGGAGAGGAGGGTTGATGAAGGGAAGGGGAGAGGAGGGTTGCTGGACATGGTGGAAGAAGGGGAGAGGAGGGTTGCTGGACATGGTGGAAGAAGGGGAGAGGAGGGTTGCTGGATATGGTGGAAGAAGGGGAGAGGAGGGTTGATGGAGGGAAGGGGAGAGGAGGGTTGCTGCACATGGTGGAAGAAGGGGAGAGGAGGGTTGCTGGACATGGTGGAAGAAGGGGAGAGGAGGGTTGCTGGATATGGTGGAAGAAGGGGAGAGGAGGGTTGATGGAGGGAAGGGAGAGGAGGGTTGCTGCACATGGTGGAAGAAGGGGAGAGGAGGGTTGCTGGACATGGTGGAAGAAGGGGAGAGGAGGGTTGCTGGATATGGTGGAAGAAGGGGAGAGGAGGGTTGCTGGATGGAGGGAAGGGGAGAGGAGGGTTGCTGGACATGGTGGAAGAAGGGGAGAGGAGGGTTCCTGCATGGAGGGAAGGGGAGAGGAGGGTTGCTGGACATGGTGGAAGAAGGGGAGAGGGCAGGGGAGAGGAGAGTTGCTGGACATGGGTGGATGGAGGGGAGGGTAGGGGGGAGAGGAGGGTTGCTGGACATGGAGGGGGAGGGAGGAGTGAGGAAGGAGATGAGATAACAGAAAAGGAAGAGAGTAGAAAAACTGCACATGGATGAAGAAAATAGGCAAAAGCTGGATCCACTGGACAGTCAAGTTTGCGGAGGACCCAGCTTTTACTTACGGATGTAGGACAAGAAATGAAGAAGAAAGGCGGAAAGTAAACAAATAAATGGAAAGGAAGCCCTGGAAACGGAGTTAAGAGGACAGATAGCAGCAGAATCGGATACTGGGCCAGCATGATCAGAAAAACAGTCACCAGACAACAAAGGTAGAAAAAAATTCATTTTATTTTCATTATAGTGTTTGGAATATGTCCACTTTGAGAATCAGGTGCTCAACATTAAAATTTTTATTAAAATTTTTATAAGTAAATATTTATTTACTTATTTATGGCATTTTATCCCACATTAAACATGAATTAAATTGGAACCTGGGATCATTTAATTTTTTTTTCCTGGAGACAGTAATGCATTGCCCCCCCCCCCCCCCCCCCCCCCAGGCTCTCTCCCCGGCTATAGCCAGCTCTGCAATTTTGAGGGGAGGTGCACAGGTGGATGGGGGGGGGGGGGGGGTGCAGAGGTGGACCGGGGAGAGAGCCTGTTGTTAAACATTTACCAGCACACCACTGTCTAGTGCCCACCCATCCAACCTGTTGGCCCACCCAAAAATTGACTTCTGGCTACGCCACTGGCTTCTTGTATGATCCGGCTGCTTAACTCCTGGTAACATAACTCCCGATAAGGACCTGTTTTGCCCTCTGGCGTTTTCAAGGGAGATGCGCAGCTGTGTTTTGTCTTCTTCTTCAAAACAAAGGATAAAAATACATTTGTGGAGGTTTTTAGCCAATGATGACATAATGGCCCATTGAATGTTGGGAGTACGTTAGCGACAAGTTCACTTGAGCACCTGGGTCTGTTGAGGTCTTTTCCTCCTTTTTGTGTTTTTTCTTTTTTATTTTAAAGGAATATATTAGCAACATATATCAGCAACGTATCAAGGGTGGGGCGGTGGGGGCGGTCCGCTCCGGGTGCACACTACTGGGGGAGTGCCTCCCACCCGCCGGCTCCGCTGGTTCCCTGCTCCTTCTGCCCCGGAACAGGTTACTTCCTGTTCCGGGGCAGAGGAGCAGGGAGCCAGTGGAGCTGAGAGCCACGCTGTTGCTCCCCGCAGCTAAAGATGTACCCGGGGGGGGGGGGGGGGGGTTGATGCACCATGGAGGGTGTCATTTCGCCAGGGGGGGGTCATGCTGCACCCGAGGGGGGTGCGCATCGGCGATCCGCCCTGGGTGGCAGCCGATCTAGGATCGTCACTGACATATATTATACTCTACAGTGATTTGTTTAAACATATGCTAATCCTACCATTTGCATGTGGCCATTAACAAAAATTAGCAGTTGAGACCTTGCTATCGCTATATTGTAGGCAATAGGGGCTAATGTGCTAAACACACACTAATTATTTACAGAATGGTAATGCAGATGCACTAACTGATTAGCACAAAAATGCTCACTCTCCACCTCCAGACTTCCCCCCACTGCAAAATAAAAAAAAAATTAGCACGTGATTTACACACACAGATTGCAAAAATAGCACAGGACCAGTGGCGTAACAAGGGGGGGGGAGGGGCGGTCCACCCCGGGTGTCAGCAGGGGGGGTGCTCCCTGCCAGCTCCCCCCCCCCCCGGGTGCAGCACGATGACACCCCCCCAACCCAGTGCCTACCCTCCTCCGTCCAACCAGCTCCCTACCTTTAAAAAAAATATCGGAATCCGAGGCGAGGCGTAGCGCCTCGCACTTGCATGTAAAAGAAATGTGGACCGTCTGATCGGGCCTTCCCTTGCTCTATCTTTCCCGCCCTCTGCTGAAGCAACTTCCTATTTCTGCAAGGGCGGGACAGACAGAGCGAAAGAAGGTCCGTTGAGACGGTCCACATATCTTTTCCGTGCAGGCGCGAGGCCCTGCGCCTCGCCTCGGATTCCGATATTTTTTTTAAAGGTAGGGAGTTGGTTGCACGGAGGAAGGTAGGCACTGGGTCGGGAGGAGGGGTGTCGATGCGCCGGGGGGGGGGGGGGGGTCATCGTGCTGCACCCTGGTGGCAGCCCCCCTTGCTACGCCACTGCACAGGACACCTCAGCATGCCCCATGATAAGCCCTTTTAAGCTGCTTAGTAAAGTAGCCTAATGGTGGCCTGCAAATCTGATGCTCAGAAGCAAATGCAGACGCTAGAGGCTATTAACACCAGACCAGAACCCACATTTACTACCACAAAATGTTCAGAGCTGGTGAGCACATGAAATTACGAGATTGCTGACCCTGAATGCAATGAGCATACAAATTCATGTTAATCAGGGTTATTAGTATTCCTTCCCAATGCTCGGATCTAGCATTAGGGTTTGTCAGGGCATTGGGGAGACCCAGTTCAGCATGCATTTGCATGCTTCCAGGCCACGACTCTCTAAAACACAAGGGCATGGAGATCTGGTGGCCCTCCAGATCCCTGTCGTTCCCCCCCCCCCCCAACACATAAGCACCCCCCCACACACACACACACACACCGACAATATAAAAAAAAACTGGTGGTCCAGTGGGACCCTTGGATGCACTGGGCAGGGCAGCGTGCCACCATTTTGAGGCAGCACCCATAGGAGGAGGGAACAAGGGAGTGCTAGTCCCTCCTCCTGTTTTGAGGTATGATTGGGTAGGATGGGTGGGCCCACCACTAGGCTATCATTGTTCTGTCCTCCGACAGCCTCGCACTAGTTTATAACGTGATCCTAAAATGTGTGTAATGGGCTTTGGGTCAAGATGGCGTCCATGTAAGGGAGCGTTACACGTCGGCTCTCAAGCTCCAGGCTTCGCTCCAGCAGCGCGTATTTTATCTCACCTGATATTATGGTGAAGAGAAAAGGGAAAGTCGGGGCAAAAGCCGCCGCGAGCCCTGGCGGAAATCCGACGCTCCGGCAGCCGACCCTGGAATCTTTTGGCCTCCGTGCATCGGGAGTCCTGGCACCAGCTTTGGTTGGATCCCCAGAACAACGGGGGGATCTTAGCTTAGAGGCGGCGTCTTTAAGTCCGCCTCTTCAGGCTGTACCGCCGAAACCGAGCGGTGAGAAGAAAACAGTGGGAGAACCCCAGACAAGTTTTCTGGAGGTTAGCGGCGGCCCTATTGGGTTTTCAACTCCGGGAGGAATGTCATCTGGAGAGAGGGCAGGAGGTATCGATTCCCCGCCCTCCTCCTGCCAGGAAACCCCGCTCAGTGTGCTCGGCGTGAGGAGTAGACCTACAGCAGTCACTTTGGAGGCCCTCTGGGAGGTGATTCAGATCATCAATTCATCTCTACTACAATTAACTAATTCCTTTAACTCTGAAGTTAAAGATTTGAAAATATTTCAGCAAACAATGGAATCGAAGGCTCAAGAGCAGGAAAGGAAATGTGAGTCAAATTTGCATGAGATAAAGACTTTACAGACAGTTGTTGCTAAAATGGTAACAGATAAAGATTTAACTCAAAGGAAAATTGATTTTCTTGACAACCAGCTCAGGCGTAACAACTTGAGATTCTTAAATTTTCCAAAGACTCCTTTAATATCACCAATTGAAATGTTAAAAAAGTACTTCATTGAAGTGCTTGGTATTCCTAAAGAAGCAATGCCTCCAATTATAAAAGCTTTTTACATTACAGGAGCTAATATAGCTCAAACAGAAGCTCCAGTATTGAATGTAACACAGTTTGTAGAAACATCTTTAGAAATAATAACGGAGCGTACAAATCTCCTTGCTACCTTTGCATTCGAGACTGATAGAAATCATGTTTTCAGACTTTACTTCAGAAATATTTCAATTCAGTTTTTTGGATCAAAAATACAAATTTTTCCTGACCTTAGTAAAAATACTCAGAGGAGGAGGAGAGAATTTTTAGGACTTAGGTCTCGGGTTCTCTCCTTAGGCGGTACCTTTAAATTGAAATTTGCCTGCAGATGTATAATTTCTTTAAATGCTGTGTATTATGTATTTTTTGAACCAGATAAACTGCGTCAGTATATAGTTGCTAAAGAGAGTGAAGGTGAAAGAGGTCCGGTCACCCCAGTAGGGAGCTGAAACCGCAAGCAGGGAATGGTCTCTGCCCTCACAGTTTAAATATTTTGCTTTCAAATCTGAATGTACAATTTCCTTGTATCTTGACCATATTATTATTGTGGACGAAGTAACAATATAATTTCTAATTTGTTCCTTGATGTAAAGGACAAAATATTTTTCCTTTATTTTTTTTTCCTGATTTTCCTGCATTTATATTATATAAATGTTTATTTTGAAATAATAAAGAGAAATAAAAAAAAAAAAATGTGTGTAATGCCTTTACTGTTATTCTCAGTCCCAAGGACTATCATTGCTGCAGTTTCCCCACTGGAAAATGTATCTCAAAGAACTAACAAGGAATTACTCATTAAGGACTCCTACAATATAATTATGTATTATTCACAGGTAACCTTCATTTATTTTTTCTTCCAACTAATGCCAAACAATTCTATCTAATCCAAACTTCTAATTAGTGAGTGTATCTACTTAGCAAGATTGCGTGTGTGTGTGTGTGTGTGTGTGTGTGAGTGAGTGAAGTGGGGTGGAGAAGAAAGGAAAAAAAGGAGAAAACACCTCAGAAGTGCTGTGACATCAAAAGAGTATTGTTAGCTTTCTCTCTCTTTGAACTAGAGAAAAACAAGTCCCAAAACAAAAAAGCTCCTTAAAAATCCACTTCTTCAAACACAAGAAAAATATAACCCAACACCTAATCCAGCAATATAAAATAATAATTATTATTATGATGATGATAATGATTGAATGATTGATTGCATTTGTATCCTGCATTATCCCACCTTTTGGTAGGTTCAATGTGGCTTACATGGAACAAAGGGGGCGGTTACAAGATATTGAGAAGGTTAACAATTCAATAGAATAGTGCAAGTCTGTGGGTTTGTCTTGCGGAGAGTATAGAGTTAGGTTATGTTCATAGGAGATTCAGTGGAGATTACATGACTATTGTTAGAAATTTACAAAATTGAGTCGAACTGATCACAACATAGTCTAGTAGGGTTGCATCACTGGTCAGTTCTTGTTAGAAGAGGGTACATAGCAAGTAGGATTTTGAGGTTGTGAGTCTTGGAAGGTAGTATTAAGTATTTGGTGTGAGTTGGTCGTGAAGCTTGTGCCTTTTCCATTTGAACTGTCTCATTGGTGGGTAGAATAAGAATGGTCTATTGGATGGTTAGGTTGGATCAACGGGGATATGTTTTCTGAATACGTGAGCCTTTAGGTGTTTTCAGAAGGTAGGTAGTTGTCTTTCAGTTTTAGTTCCTTTGGGAGTGTATTCCATGTTTTGGTGCAGATATAGGAAAAGCTGGTAGTGAGAGTAGATTTGTATTTGATGTCTTTAAATGATGGGAAGTGGAGGGTAAGGTAGGATCTCACTGATTTGTTTGTGTTCTAGATTGCTAAGTCTATTAGATTGGTCGTGTAGCTTGGTAAGAGGCTGAAGATTATTCTGGGGCTCATTTTCGAAAGAGAAGGGCGCCCATCTTTCAATACAAATCACTGTGATCTCACCATGCTGTCCTGATGACGGCCGCAGATGAGAACGGAGCTGATTTTCCCAAAGACGCTATCTCAGCTGTCTGTGTCTTAGATGTAGAACAGGTCTTTCTCAGCAAACAAGCAGGTTTCCGTCTCTCCGTTGGTTCTCAGAGCCAATATCTCTGACACAGGTATTTGCACCAGTTATGCAGGTCACAAGGGTGGTATCATACAGTCTCTGGCTCACCCCGAGCCTTGCTGGAGTTCTCAGGTCTTCTCACCAGGTACCCCTCCTCCGAGGGTCTCCGACAACTAACTTCTCCCACTCTTCCCGCGTTCATCCAGACCTCCCGGTCAGGTGATAACCCGGACCAATTAGCCTCTCGTACAGTCCAGTATATGGGCAAGAAGAGTTCTTTGTTTTGTGACCTTGGAAATGGTAACTTCTGGTGCCATGGCTCTGCCTCCCTTCTCAGCTTCTCAGGGGAATAGAAGGGGGTGGTTGGAACACAGAATATCCTTGGCTTCCGCAAGCCTGTCAGTGATTTTCCACAAGCTGAAGCTGGAACTTGCTGACACATAGATGTTCAGGTCAGGGGGTTGCAGCAGCCATCTTATTGTACATAGGCTTGTATAGGCCAAGACCAGCTCAGGCTAGATCACAGGGAAATACCCCTACAGTGTCCTCGGCCAATAATGGAAAAAAGAAGGGCGTCCCTGATGAACACTTGGCCGGCTTTACTTGGTCCTTTTTTGTTTATGACCAAGCCTCAAAAATGTGCCCTAAATGACCGGATGACCACCGGAGGGAATCAGGGATCACCTCCCCCTATCCCCCAGTGATCACGAATCCCCTCCCACCATAATTTTTTTTTAAATATTTTTTCCAGCCTCTATTCCAGCCTCAAATATCATACCCAGCTCCATGACAGCAGTATGCAGGTCCCTGGAACAGTTTTAGTGGGTACTGCAGTGCACTTCAGGCAGGCGGACCCAGGCCCCTACCCCCCTACCTGTTAAACTTGTGGTGGTAAATGTGAGCCCTCCAAACCCCACCCAAAACCCACTGTAGTAGGTGCCCCCCTTCATCCCTAAGGGCTATGGTAGTGGTGTACAGTTGTGGGGAGTGGGTTTGGGGGGGGGGTTGGGGGTTCAGCACACATGGTAAAAAAGCTATGCACCTGGGAGTTTTTTCTGAAGTCCACTGCATTGCCCCCTAGGGTGCCCGGTTGGTGTCCTGACATGTCAGGGGGACCAGTGCACTACGAATGCTGGCTCCTCCCACAACCAAAGGGATTGGATTTGGTAATTTCTGAGTTGGGCATCCTTGGTTTCCATTATTGCCGAAAACCGGGCACAACCATCTCTAGGGACGACCATCTCTAAAGTCAATCTAAAGGTTGAGAATTGGGCATCCCTGGCCACCCATCTTGTTTCAATAATACGGGTTTCCCCGCCCCTTCGCGGGGACATCCTGCGAGGACGCCCTCATGAAAACTTGGGTGCCCCGTTCGATTATGCCCCTCTTTGTATACCATTGAAGAGATCTTGAAGGTTATGAGGTTCTTAATTGGTCTCAACTCACTCCTGTCCTAGCCATCTATATCTGTTTATCTCTGAAACATGGCTCACAGAAGTTGATAGTCCAATACTGTCTCATATCTAGCCACCCAGTTAAGGTATTCTTCATTCTCTAAGGCAAGGTAAAAAAGGAGGAGAATTTGCTCTTATCTTTAAGAATTTTTTCCACATGTCTTTGATTTGTTCTGGGGTTTCATGCGAACTGGAATACATGCTATGAAAATTCTGTGATGATTCAAAAAAGGCAAATCAAATCGCCCTACTCCTCATTTACCATCCTTTGGCAAAACCACTTCTTGTAGATATTACTTCCTCTGCCATGTCACTGTTCTCAAGAATTATCTATTTTACACTGGCCACAATTTGGTTTCAGATCATCACATAGTACGGAAACATTACTGCTAACATGTCGAACAACACCTATGCAAAGGTGACCAAGTAATTTTTCTCCAATTCGATAAATTGGTGGTGTTCGATGCGGTTGACCACATATTGCTACTTAAATGCCTGGATCAGATAGGAATAACAGGAACTGTGCTCAAATGGTTCAGTGAATTCCTTTCAAATCAAAGCTATTCTGTCAAGTAAAGCAACCAACTTTCCAACTACTGGCCTATTAACTGCGGAGTCCCGCAGAGATTTCCCCTCTCACTAATCCTGTTCAACCTCTTTATGTCATTCCTTGCCTCAATATACCTGAGACTTAATGAACTACTATTATCCTATCCAGATGACATCCTGCTTCTCTTACCAGTAACAGCATCAAACAATTATATAACTCAGTCTGTAGCGAATGGTATGACTGCTGTTAGCACCTGGGCCCTTACGAATAAACTGAATCTGAATGCACAAAAAAACAAGGTCCTGTGGTTCTGAAATCAGCGAGTTGAGGTCTCATCATCAATATCTTTGTCCAATGGTCAAAGCTTTACAGTCAAATCTGAAACAAGAGTATTAGGAGTCCTGCTTGATTCTACACTCACCTTCTCTTCCTATATTAAACAGCTATGGAAGAAAGCATTATTCAAAATGAGACAGCAACGTCCAGTCAGATCATTCTTCGACCAAAAAGCCTTTGCACTACTAGTCCAAATGTTAGTCCTACCTCATTTGGATTATTGTAACATGCTGTTTCTTGGTATTAAGTGTCAATATTAGAAAAAACTGCAAATCATACAGAATACAACTGCAAGACTAATATACAGAGTGAATAGCTATACTAGTGTTTCAACTCATCTAAACAAACTGCACTGGCTTCCCATACCAGAAAGACAGGTTCAGATTTGCTTGTTTAGGGCCCTTTAGTAAGCTACATGGAGGGGCATAATCGAACGGGGCCGGCCATCTATATGGACGGCCATCTCTAAGGCCGGCCCCGGAAAGCGCCATACCCGACCGTATTATCGAAAGAAGATGGCCGGCCATCTTTCGTTTCGATAATACGGTCAGGGCCGGCCAAATCTCAACATTTGGGCCGGCCTTAGAGATGGCCGGCGTTAGAGATTGCCACCATTGGTTTCCGCCGATAATGGAAACTAATGACTTCACAAATTGCTCCCAGGTGCATAGCTCCCTTACCTTGTGTGCTGAGCCCCCCAACTCCCCCCCTGCAAAACCCACTCCCCACAACAATACAACAGTACCATAGACCTTAAAGGGTAAAGGGGGGCACCTACATGTGGGTACAGTGGGTTTTGGTTTTTTTTGGAGGGCTCCTATTTACCACCACAAGTGTAACAAGTAGGGGAGGATGAGCCTGGGTCCGCCTGCCTGAAGTGCACTGCAGTACCCTCTAAAAACTGGAGCTGGGTATGACATTTGAGACTGGCATAGAGGCTGGCACAAAAATGTTTATAATTTTTTTGGGGGGGTGGGAGGGGGTTGGTGACCACTGGGGGAGTAAGGGGAGGTGATCCCCGATTCCCTCCGGTGGTCATCTGGTCAGTTGGGGCACTTTTTTGAAGCTTGGTCCTAAAAATAAATGGGCCATGTGAAGCCGACCAAGTGCTCGTCAGAGCCGGCCTTCTTTTTTCCATTATCGGCCAAAGCCGTCCTGCCTTCCGTACCCTGCTGAAACGCCCCCTTGAAGTTTGGCCGGTCCTGCGACGGAAAGCAGTTGAAGCCGGACAAAATCGGCTTTTGATTATACCGATTTGGCCGAGTTTAGGAGATGGCCGGCCATCTCCCGATTTGTGTCGGAAGATGGCCGGCCTTCTCGTTCAAAAATAAGCAGGATAGGCGCCTATGCACACCTCACGCACGTCACCCAGCTACCACATGGCCCGTGCGGTAATTTCATTTTTGACATTCGTCCGTTACGCATGCCAGAAAATATTTCCTAGATACTGCATGAGACCTTATCGCTAGGTCAATGGCTGGCAGTAAGGTCTCAGACCCAAAATGGACGTGCAGCAATTTTCATTTTGCCGCACATCCATTTTCAGCAAAAATGTAAAAACAGGCATTTTTTTACAGGTGCGCTGAAAAATGACTCAAAGCATACCGAAAACACATATCTACACTACCACAGGCCATTTTTCAGTGCACCTTACTAGAAAGGCCCCAAGTTTTTCAAATCTTACAGGGCTTCACTTCTGAACTGCTGATTAAGACCACTTCGCTATATTTGGTCCAGTCTAACAGACTGAAACAACAACTAATGCTATCATCACCATTTCAAAAGACAATTCTTAAGTAGAGGAGTGTGGTAGCCGTGTTAGTCCACTCTTAAGGTTATCAATAGAAATCAAACAAATTAAAACGTGGAAAAGAAAATAAGATGATACCTTTTTTATTGGACATAACTTAATACATTTCTTGATTAGCTTTCGAAGGTTGCCCTTCTTCGTCAGATTGGAAATAAGCAAATGTGCTAGCTGACAGTGTATATAAGTGAAACATTCAAGCATTACTATGACAGTCTAACTGGGTGGGAGGATGGGGGTGGGTAGGAGGTATGCATGGGGACATCAAAGCATATCATTGATATTCTAACAGGATGGGTGTGGATAGGTGAGGGGTGGGGTGATCAACAGAGAATACAGTTTTATGGTTTATAATGGGCTAGGAACCCCAGATCCTTGCTAAGTCCTTTCTGTTGGGTGTTAAAATATTCAATCATTCTGACTTCAAAGGTCTTACGTTCTTGTATGGTTTTAAAGTTACCTTTCAGGATTCTCACTGTGAAGTCACTGGTACAGTGTCCTGGTCCTGTAAAATGCTGACCAACAGGGGTGGGAGCCCTACTGGCACCAGTATTGTTCATGTGATGTCTATGTAAATTGAATCTTGTCTTAAGCATCTGGCCTGTTTCTCCAATATAGCATCCTTCGTTACATTTTTTACACTGAATGATATATACCACATTGGAAGATGAGCAAGTGAAAGATTCCTTTATGTTGAATATCTTTCCTTTGTGGATGACTGTGGGGTCCTGTGAAATATTTTGGCATAGTTTGCAACTGGATAAATTACAGGGAAGTGTGCCCTTCTGTTCCTTTTCAGTCTGTGATGGAAGTTTACTTCTGATTAGCTTGTGTTTTAAGTTGGGTGGCTGTCGGAAGGCCAGTACTGGTGGGGATGGGAATATCTCTTTCAGTAATTCATCCTCCTGGAGTATAGGTTGTAGATCTCTTATGATTTTCCTCAGTTTTTCCAGCTCTGGATTGTATGTCACTACAAGGGGGATTCTGTCTGTGGATTTTTTCTCCTTGTACTGTAGCAGATTCTCCCTGGGTGTTTTGAGGGAGGAGGCAATATTCTTGGAGATTATTTTGGGGTTGTAGCCTTTCTGTTTGAAGGATGCAGTCAGGCTTTTAAGGTGTCTGTCTCTGTCCCCTGGGTCAGAGCAGATACGGTGGTATCTTGTGGCTTGGCTGTAAATGATGGATCTTTTTCTATGTGAAGGATGGAAGCTGGAGTTGTGGAGGAGGACAATTCGAAATCAGAAAATTTTCAGCCCTCTATTCCCCGAACTTAGATTTAAAATATGGAACTCTCTACCTATTTCCATCAGAACAGAAAACAACTACCTCTCTCTTCCCAAAGACTGCTCCATAATAATCCATCATGACTTCTACTTCCTAGTATCATCCAATATTTATTTATTTAGATTTTGCTCACACCTTTTTTAGTAGTAGCTCAAGGTGAGTTACATTCAAGGACACTGGGTATTTTCCTGTCTCTGAAGGGCTCACAATCTATTTTTGTACCTTAGGAAATGTAGGGTTGAGTGACTTGCCCAAGATCACAGGGAGCAGCAGGGGGATTTCAACCAGCCATCTCTGGATGTTAAGACTGGTGCTCTAACCACTAGGCCATTCTTCTTTCTTTTAGTGTTTGTGGTCTCAACCATTACACCAATGGTCACTAATATTTCTCATACCTCACACTAACACTATCTGCTTTTGTCTCACCTAGAATGTAAACTACACTGAACCCTGGAAAGGGGATATTAGTGGTATACAAGAATTGAATTGAATGGATATTCACAGCAATTTAACTGGCCAGAAACATCCACTGACTAGTTATATTGCTTGTTCAGGGCTATCCACTAATTTTCAGTGGCACTTAACTGGTTATCTCTGCTGAAAATGAGAGGTTAGCGCTTTAGTGAAAGCCAGGTATTTTGGGGGCATTCCGGGGGGGGGGGGGCAGAGTCGGCACATGGCCACCTAAGTACACTGCATTTAAGCGGACAGGGTAACTGCATAAATGGAACCACATAAAATGCAGTCCTATCTTTATGCAGCAGCCTATAGCTGATAAAGTTCTGAATATCAACAACCAGACATGTGTTAGCCAGTGTCTCATAAACCGGATATTCAATGTCAAAGCTTGAACATGGCCTGTCATTGAATATCCAGGAATAACGCCAGCTGAATATTGACCCTTATGTTTATATTTCCACTATCACGTCAGTTTCTTTTTGTGATATGAAAGTAATGTTTTTTCAAGATTTATGCAGAGCAACACAGGTCAGGTGAAAAGCTTTTTTAGGTAAGCGTCCAGTTCTTGCCCTGGGTGCAATGCTTTTCCTTCAGTTTCCTTGCAAGTGTTCTGTGAAGTATTAATATTATTATTATTATCATTAGCATTTGTATAGCGCTACCAGATGCACGCAGCGCTGAACACCTGACACAGAGAGATAGTCCCTGCTCAATAGAGCTTACAATCTAAAAATACAGACAGACAAGACAATTAAGCGCGAGGGAAGTACTGGGTGAGAAGGAACAAGGGGGAGGGCAATTGAGTAGTGGCTAGGAGCCAAAAGCAGTGGTGAAAAGGTGGGTTTTCAGATAGATTTGAAAACAGGTAGAGATGGAGCTAGACGAACAGGATCAGGAAGTCTATTCTGAGGAGAAAAGTATCAGTCTCAGAATTTTATTTTCACTGAACTGTTACAGGTATATAATTTTCTGGATGCTAGAAAAGTCTCAATTTCAATTGTTACCTTTTCACTTATACTAAGGGATAACTAAAGTCTTGTATTAGATAAATATCCTGAATGTGCTTTTTCTTTATATAGAATAATACTGGTTGGTCTTTTTGTTTCATTAGATCTTTCTGCAGCCTTTGACCTCATTGATCACTCTTTGCTTCTCTCTTGTCTAAAGTCTACTGGAGTTTTGGGCACGTTATTTCAGTGGTTTTCTTCTTTCCTTTCTGATAGAATTTTACTGTTTCTACAGCACTATCTATGTCTTCCCTTAGTTCACTGCAATGTGATGTCCCTCGGGGGTCAGTCCTGTCTTCTCTGCTATTTAACATCTTTCTTAGTCCTTTGATCTTCTTATCCAATAGCACAACATAAACTTTTTCATCTACGCAGACGACATCCTATTGATTCTTCTAGTTTCTACCTCACTTCTCGATATTTCCCAGTTACAAACTTGTCTTATGGCCATCTCTCAATGGCTTTCCCAACACAGAACGGTTCTTAATCTGTCAAAATGGTAGCATGTTGGATTTCAGATTCCCTTTCAGTTTCTTTTATTTTACTTAACTTCTTCAACTCAATAGTTACCCCTGTCACTTCGTGCCACTACCTTGGGGTCATTTTTGATTCTAAATTGTCTTTTCAATTTCATGTCTCTCAGGTGGTTTATTGACTTCGGTGGATTTGGTCTATCAGCTGTTATCTAGACTGTGGCTCTTCACACTTTGATCTATGCATTTGTCATTACACGTATTGATTACTGTAATACTGTTTTTGTGGGGTCCCCTCCTTTGTCCTTCATCATCTGCAATCCCTACATAATTCGGCTGCCTGTTTTTGTGTTATGTGAAACGTTTTGATCATGTTACACCTCTCTTTATTCTATTACACTGGCTTCCAGTCTAATTTAGATGTTCTGCTTATTTTTTTTCTTGGCTTCTTCACTCTGGAACAACTTGCCCTCTTAGCTCCGAATGGAGTTGTCATTTCTTAAATTTAAATCAATTCTCAAAGCACTTTTTTTTTAATTGGCGTTCATCCTTAAATTACCAGTGCCCAGCTGACCTGCTTTTTGCTCTGCATTTTGTGTTAAGATTAGATTGTTACTGTTTTTTAATTTTTATGATAAGATTAGATTGTTACTGGGTTATTTTTAACTATTATGCTTTTGCTTGTTTTAGTTCTTGCTTTGGTGGTGTTTGCGGTATGAATGTTTATTCTGTCCGATTTGATTTTGGCATTCCTTTCTTATGTTCTGCTTGTTTTTCAAATTCTAAACCTCCTAGAACATTTTTTGGAATTTTGCCAGGTTATCAAGTACCTAATAAACAAACAAACAATTCCACAAATTATTCTTTAATTTTGCCTTTCTTGCCATCCCAAATTGTGGGTTGCTTAATGAAGATTGTATAGCGTAATTCTTCTATTACTGTAAGTTTCCTATTACCAAGTTTGATTCATTTCTTTAATTGTTATTTTTCTTGAGCATGTGTATTTAATTGCAATAATTTTTTTTAATCACAGGGTCAATATTCAAAGCCCGATACCTAGGTAAGAGAGCCTCATGCCAGGTAGTCTGGCACTGAGTGGGCCCCGAGGGAATATTCAGCAGCACCTAACCAGATACTATCACTGAATATCCCTTCTAAATGCTAACTGGTTAACCCCAAATCAGCTATTTTGTGGGTGGTCCAGGGACAGACTCTGAGCTGAGTTGATATTTGTACTTATAATAGCTGATTTTCAGCCAGAATTTGGATAAGCAAACCAGGCAAATAGAACTGCACAAAAAACAGTGTTAACTATGCTCTGTCAAACCTATCCTGTTCCAGGCTGAATATTTGTTATGACCCAGACAAAAGTGCCTATCAACTTACCTGATTAGCCATTTGTGATCTCCAAATGGTAATGATTAAGATGAAGAATGTTTGTTTCATTTAGATGGCTTGTATGTCACACATACTATTGAGTACACAGTCAAGATGTTGATTGTTGGAATTATATACATCACTGTTTATTTTGACTGTGTATACACCCTGAGTTGATGTTTTCATGATTCTGTCTCTCTAATAGATTATAACAAAATACTACATTTTCCTTTCACTAGAATGATACAAAAAATCAGTATACAATTATGGAATTATAATCTGGAGGAAAAAAGAGCCTCACAGAGCTCCTAGACAATGTGTCCGTCTATTGGAGCTGAAACGGATCTTAAACTGATCCTCTGTTCATCATTGGCTCTAAAAAAAAACCTCCAAGAAAACATATTAATCATTGCTCACTAACAGATTTAAGAAAATGACTGTAGTGACAAATTTAATAGTTCCACTGTAGTGACAAATTTAACAGTTCCATCCAATTGTTACTTCACATGTCACAGGTATTGTGTCCTGTTTCTAATAACATGGTTAGCCATTGTGATCTCCAAATGGTAGTGATTAAGATGAAGAATATTTATTTAATTTAGATGTCTTACATGTCACACACACTATTGAGTATGCAGGCAGGATGTTGATTGTTGGAATTACATACATCACTGTTTATTTTTATTTTAACTTTGTATGCACCCTGAGGTGATGATTTCATGACTCTGTCTCTAATAGATTATGGATGTCAAAGTTGGTGTTCTATGATAATGTTTTTATATAGTTTTATTAAGTATGTCACATTTGAGATTGGTTCATATTCTCATCTTCCTCCACTCTCTATCTCAGTTGATAACACCCTCATCCTCCCCGTCCCATCTGCCCGCAACCACGGAGTCATCTTCGACTCCTCCCTCTCCTTCTCTGCCCATATCCAACAGACTGCCAAGACCTGTCGCTTCTTCCTCTTCAACATCAGCAAAATTCGCCCTTTCCTATCTGAGCACACCACACAAACTCTCGTCCAAGCTCTCATTACCTCTCGCCTTGACTACTGCAACTTGCTTCTCACCGGCCTCCCACTTAGCCATCTATCCCCCCTTCAATCCGTCCAGAACGCTGCCGCACATCTCATATTCCGCCAGAACCGATACACTCACATCACCCTTCTCCTCAAGTCACTTCACTGGCTTCCGATCAGATACCGCATTCAATTCAAGATTCTCCTCCTTACCTACAAATGCACCCGGTCTACTGCTCCTCACTACCTCTCTACCCTCATCTCCCCCTATGTTCCCGCCCGTAACCTCCGCTCCCACGACAAATCCCTCCTTTCAGTTCCCTTCTCCACCACTGCCAACTCCAGGCTCCGCTCATTCTGCCTTGCCTCACCCTATGCCTGGAACAATCTTCCTCAACCCCTACGCCAAGCCCCCTCCCTACCCATCTTCAAATCTCTGCTTAAAGCTCACCTCTTCAATGCTGCTTTCGGCACCTAACCGTCCGTGAAATATAGTATGCCCTATTATTCGGAATCTACACTTGTCTTTGACTGGACACTTGTCTATAGATTGTACACCTGTCTTTTAGATTGTAAGCTCCTTGAGCAGGGACTGTCCTTCTATGTTTGAATTGTACAGCACTGCGTAACCCTGGTAGCACTTTAGAAATGTTAGATAGTAGTAGTAATAGTAGTCATCTATTGTTATATACTTGTAATGGTTTTGTTCTCTGTTCTGTTTTATATTATTACTATATATAATTTTATTATTTATTGTCGTTCATTTTGTTTTATTATTTATTATTTTGTAGCCTCTGCTCTGACACAGCCCTTATGTGGGTGAAACATTGCCTGGGTCAGGCGTTATTTTGGTTTGTGTTTCACCAATAAAGATTTGTTTCCATCTCAAATTGATCTGCTTGGTTTGTTTCCACTTGGGGGAGAGAGAGACAGGATAATGATGGAAGCAGAGAAAAGAAAGGTGGGTTGATGCTGGATGGTGGGAGTTGATGGAAGTGGAGAAGAGAGATGCTGGATGGGGAGGAGAGAGAGAAAGGGCGATGGTGGAAGGGAAGAAAGATGGAGTGATGCTGAATTGAGTGGAACAGAAACAGAGAGTGATCCTGGATGGGGGGGGGGGGGGAAGAGAGACACAGAGCACAATACTGGATGGGAGAGAAGAGAGAGGGGAGGGGATTCTAGATATAGGGGAAGAAAGAGAGAAAGGGTGATGCTGGATAGGGGGAATAGAGAGAAAGAGAGACAGGATGATATTAGTTGGCAGGGGGTGAAACAGATGCTGCATGGCAGTCAGGTAGGAAAGAGAGAGAGAGAGAGGGACGAGAAAGAAACAGGAAAGAGAAAGAGCAAACAGTTAATGAAAGACGGGGGAATAAAAGAAAGGGGAATGGATGGGCCTGGGGAGGCAAAGGCATGGAAAGCTGTAGGTAAAGTGAAAAAAGGAGTTTAAAGACTAAATAGTAAGAATGAATAAAATCTAAATGGATAGAGAGGCAGAAAAATAGAAGAGAGCTGAAAGAGAAAAATGTCAGAGATGGATACAGCGGAGGAAGTGAAGAAAGTGAAGGAATTGAAGGAGAAAGAAAAAAGAGAAATGGACAGGAAGCCCTGGCAATAAAGTTAAGATAAGACAGAAGAAAGCAGAAACCAGAGAAACTAAATGGCTAGACAAAAATGGTAGAAAAGAATTTTAAATGTAAAATTAGGTGCTACTTAGTTATTGGACCAACTTAATACATTTTTTGACCAGCTTTCAGAGGCCAAAACCACCTTCCTCAGGTCAGGACAGTATACCATAAAAGCGTTATACTACCCTGGCCTAAAGAAAGACGTCTGGGTCTTTGAAAGCTAATTTTACAAAAATGTATTAACTTAGTGCAATAAAAAGACATCACCTTATCTTCTGTTTTCTGTTTTATTTATATTTGTTAATTTCTAATGTAGTGATTGCAATACGTCAGTTTTTGAAATTTGCAGCTGCTATCATTTTCTGCACAGTACAGGAGGACGCACATCATTGTTTCTTTTTCTCAGGTGTTGCAATGTATGCAGAGTCTGGCTTCTTGGGGGTTCAGATTAATATTTATATACAGTATTTCTATTTTTAGATTATGGATACTTATTCTGTATTTGATGAGAGTCTGTATGTTCTGTGTGTGTGAAAGAGGCCAGGAATTCTGTTAAACACTGAATGTCTCTTCTTTGAACCTTGTCTACTATTACTTAACATTTCTAGAGCGCTACTAGGGTTACGCAGCGCCGTACAGTCTAATTCTGCTATATCATTTTTGAGATACGATAACCAGAACTGAACACAGTACTCAAGATGAGGTTGCACCATGGAGTGATAACAGAGCCATTATAATATTGTTGGTCTTATTTACCATCCCTTTCATAATAATTCCTAGCATCCTGTTTGCTTTTTTGGCCGCTATTTGCAAGGGCTGATCTGCATCAGAAACACCCTGATTTTCAACAACAAAACTGCATTGCTAAAAAATGACTGGTATCTCTTCAATTATATTGTAATTACTAGTCTCCAGCAGACATACTATTGGTACTGTAAAAAACTTCCTGATAAACTCCTGTATAAATAGATCATGTTCATGTCAGGAGTAGAGCTCATTGTCACTCTTCACGTCTTTCTTCAAGGCACTACCGTACCAGAAATCAAGAATGGCATATTGGGGCCGTCAAAGACAATGCTGTCCTCCCAGCCCAGACTGCTATCCTGTCCAGGATCCATGTTGTAGACAAGACCCATGTGATAATCGTAAGTAATGCTTCAGTCTGATAATACTGGAAATTATATCTTTTATGATCCTTATCTGCTTTGTAATCATCTGAACTCTATAATTTGAGGGTGGCAGCTACCATTTGCATTATTGCATATATTCCAACTTCAAACCAAAAATTATCAATAAAATGTGCCAGGGTATACCAAGCAGTCAGAACTGTAAAAAAAAAAAATCATAAAATTAAAATCCAGTTTATAACTATTCAGAAGTTTGGACTTCAGATTTAGTACTCACTTTTTCCAAATTCAAGCTCAAGAAGAGTTAAAGTTCAAGTACATGAGTTTGTTCTCTTCTCAAATGGGCTCACAGTCTAAGTGAGTGGTGTTCACTCCCAGTCATCAATGGCTACCAATGGGTCAGGTTTTCAGGCTATCTCTCTTAGTTGTTCTGTCTGTTTGTCTGTTCTAGTTAGATTGTGAGCTCTTTGAGCAGCGACTGTCTTTTCATGTATGGTGTACAGCGCTGCGTATGCCTTATAGCGCTATAGAATTGATAAGTAGTAGTAGTACTAGAATATGCATGACAGATTTGCATAAAATGGAAGTAATACACTAGTGAAAGCCTGACATGTTGGTTGCCCTCAATTACTGTGGTGAATACACCAGATCTAAGTTGTATCCGAGGCAATAGAGGGTAAAGTGATTTGTCCAAAATCATAAAGAATGCGAGTGGGAAAACCTACATTTTTCAACACTTGATTATCTAGTTATTTTCCAGTTTTTTTTCTATGAAGTCCCGTCTCTATAAATGTTCAGAGAATGTTTATATTTCTTCCTAGTCCTTAGCTGTAGGGTCAGATCATTATACAATAAAGAGAACTGGTGCTAGAAATGCAGGGCCCAGGGCTGAAACCAGGAAAGTGTCCCCCAAAGCACACCTGCAGGCTATATTTCCTTCAGCTTGTGGCTTGCGGGTCCCCTATAGCATAAGAGACTAGGCCAGTTGCTCATGTTGCCACCCCAAAATACCAGACTTAAACATAAACAAAAGTACTTCATAGGTTAACTCTTTTTCTTCTCTTCTTTCTTTCTGTTATTACTATGTTTTACATCTTTAGTTTTTAGAATTTCCATAATTTATTTGTCTCATTTCCCAGTACTTTGTGCTCTTCTGTATTGGCATAATGCCTTGTTAATAATATGGGAATAAGTCATTTTATTAATGATTACAAACTTAATTGGATTTAACACACACCTTTCAATAGATGCTCCAGGTGGGATTGACTACCATACAGGAGGTATTTCTCTGTTCCCAGAGAGATTATAATCTAATTTTGTAGTTGAGGCAAGGGAGGGTTAAATGAGTCACCCAAGATCATAAGGAACAAAAGTAGAATTTGAATCCTCCATTCCATGGTTGTCAGCTTGCTGTTCTAATCACAAGGCTACTCCTCCACTCCTGATATGTTCATACTCTAATTGTTACCTTGAACATGTCAATGTTTCAGACATCATTGACCTTCATTTTATGTTTGTAGAAATTTGCACAAAAGAAGCAGCAAAGAGGATAGTGTGAGTGATGATACGGAAAAAGTAGAAATGTTTTGGTTACTGTGCACCAAAAAAGTGACTGGAGGAAACCCATAGAAAAGTGATTGGTTAGTGGGTAATGCTTTTAATATATCACTTTTTTTTTATTCAAAAATGAGGAAGATGCAACATTATTCATTGGAGTTGCAGAAATGTAGTAAAATAAAAAACAAACAAGCAAATGAGTCAAATGGGATACAATGTCAGATATTATAAGAGTTTAGAAAGATTCTGGCAATACCACTGACAGTTACATTGAACAATTTGTTGAAACCAGGAAGTTTTGCAGAGACCCAGAGGTGGACAGAAGCCCTCACTTTAATATGGTAATAAGGACAATGCTGACAACAACAAGCCTGTCAACCTGACTCTAAAGGGGGTTATTTAATGGAGTCACTTTTGAAGGATAGACTAATTAACACTTTAAATCTATCAGGTTATAGGTTGATTATTAAACAAATATTATCAGTGTTAGTAAGAGGTAAAATTTGTACATTAAAAAAAAAGTTTATTTTCAGTGGCCAACTGTATCTGGTTTTGTTCTGGTTTATATCCAATAAAGAATTTACAAAAGAAAACAAAAATAAAAATAAATCAGTTGAACAATAGGCAAAAAGGATACTAATAAATAAAGTTCATTCCTAGAGAGATCATAGCTTTATATACTGTTCCCTCTAAGCTGAACCCGGGTCCTTCAACTGCATTTCTTCAGTAGTGGGTGATGCTTCAATACTGTGTTTTCAATCGCTAGGGACAGGCAGGTTCCCTGGAGTCCTAAAGAACTTGCCTGTCCCTCAAGATTGATAATGTGATGTTGAAACATCACCCCCTACTGGAAGGACTGTAGGTGGAGGTCTCAGGGAACAGTGGCTGTTTAATCAGAATTTAGGGAGTCTTTTACAAAGGTGTGCTAGTGATTTTAGCGCATGCTAATTACTAGCATGCACTAAATGCTAAAAATGTTCATAAGAAAAGATAGGTGTCTCTAGCATTTAGCACACGTTTATTTTTAGCATGCGCTAAAAACACAAGTGTGCCTTTGTAAAAGGGGCCCTTAGTACACAAAGCTAGATATGACTGAAAATTAGGAAATATAATAAAGGCCTGTTTTCAACATTTGTTATTCTATTCTTAATTTCAGCCTGCAAGCCCGTCCAGTGCTGCCCACAGAATAACCAGTATTCGTATTACCGTTCTGTAGGTATGTAAAATTGCAAATGTGAAACCCTTTTTTCCATAAGGTATCTAGGTCAGCAGTGGAATGCAGAAAATGGGACATTCACAGTTTTCAGCCAATTTTACCAAGGGCCCGTGGAACATGGAGCCTTTTTTTAAGCTATGTATAGGACTGTGGGATAGACCCAGAAAATAAGAAGACAGATGATCCGCAAAATCCAACGTGTAAACCAATCAGAGCAGATCAAGTAAACAAACTTCATTGATATGGTAAACACCTCAATAAAAAGTGCCTGACACAGGCTGTGTTTGGCCCAAAAGGGCTGCGTCAGGGGCTTTATAAGAGTGTGTACATACACAACAATTGTGAAATGACATATCTTAGTTGCCACCAAATGTAATAAATGGACAAACAGCATATAGGCAATGTCAAGGACAAAACCGCCTTCCAGTAAATGATAGCGTGTAGGTTTTTGTCCATTTATTACATTTGGTGGCAACTAAGATATATAATTTCACTATTGTTGTGTATGTACACAGTCTTATAGAGCCCCTGATGCAGCCCTTTTGGGCGAAACATAGCCTGTGTCGGGCACTTTTTAAAGAGGAGTTTACCTTATCAGTAAAGTTTATTTACTTGATTAGGACTGTAGGATATACACACGTATTTCTTCAAATGTGCCACCAGAATGACATTCTAAAAAGAAACAAATAGAAAACAGAGGGGCCCTTTAACTATGGTTCGTAGGTGCCTACGCACATCCAATGTGCGTGAAATTGCAACTCCCACCCAGCTAGCACGTACTCTGGGCAGTAATTCCATTTTTGATGCACATCTAAAACACGTGGTAGAAAATATGGCCATTCTTATGTTCTTATTCTGAAGGGAAGGGGAATTCTGTGCAATTCTGCACTTCACAGTATGAAAAAATTCCCCCAAAAGTGATAAATGCACTAATAGATAAATAACTTATAAATAGCTTAGCTGATCATCACATGATATTTCAAATTTGAGGAAGCCAGTGATTTACTTCTTGACATATTCTTTTCTAGCAGAATCACAAATGAGTTTTGTGATATGGGCACTTTCTCTTGAGATCTGGACTTAGATCAACAACTCATTTTTCATTAGTTATGTCAGGAGTAATTTTATTACAGGGCATCTAAGTTAATAAGGTAGAATGGTGCCTATTTTGGTCCTATTTAATAAAACCAAATACATACCTACATGCCTTTACAAAATAGTAGGACAAACCCAGCAGCAATATGGCCTATAGTGAAAATACAGACATTTCACCTGCTCGATAACATGTCTGCATCTTGCCGTGCGGCAATTTCCAGAGGGAGCCCTTACCACCACCTATTTAGGAGGTGTTAGGGGATCCCTCGCTAACCTGGTGAGCCGGCAGTACCGCTGCTTTGTAAAAGGACACCTAAATATATTTTAGCATATTCCTTACTCATCTAGTTATAGTAAAAGGTCAATTCTATAAGTGCACATGTTAGTTACATGTGCCATATGTTCATAAGTGCCAAAATAATTGGCACAATAATAAGAACAGTAAGCGCTAGTAAATAAATAGGATAAATGTGCATTAACGTGCAGTAACTGCAAGTGGCAAAACATGGGAGGGGCATGGGCAGGTCTCCAAGTTATGAGCGTAATTTATAGAACACTGTAAGTTATCTGCAGATTAGGAAACACATGAATATTTATACCTACCATTGACCTGGCATGACTCAACTATGTCAATGCAGGCTTAGCTAGTATTCTATAACTGTATCTTTGTGCACAGATGCTATTACAGAATTGGCACTCAGCATCAGTGTGCCTACCTCAAGGAGCCCAGTCATAGAAATGCCTCCTAGGTCCCTGAAATAATTTTACAGAGATCATTACACCCATTGACAAGTCAGGCTAAATATGAGCAGAGAAATAAGTTATTTATAACAAAATGTCATGTGCTTCATTCATCTTTAATTCTGACTTTTCTTTAATTTGCTGTAGGTTCATATTCCCAAAACAAATGTTGCCAAGGCCCTGTGAGAAAATGCAAGAAGTGAAAATGCTGCAATGAAAGCTACAAATCAGCAGTGTTGTACTTCCAATTAACCAAAAACATCTCTCTCTCTCTCTCTCTCTCTCTCTCTCTCTCTCTCTCTCTCTCTCTCTCTCTCTTTCTCTCTCTCTCTTTCTCCATGTTCATTCGTTTGTGAAAACATGGCATTTCCTTATTAAACTTTTTGTGATGATCAAAACATCTTTGGCTTCACTGTTTTTCTTTTAACAATAGCCTACAGGCAAAATGTATATGTGAAGAGTCTGTTCACGCTTTCCAAAAATAGTAGGACTAGGGGGCATGCGATGAAGCTACAATATAGTAAATTTAAAACGAATCAAAGAAAATGTTTCTTCGGTCAACGTGTAATTATACTCTGGAATTCATTCCCACAGAATGTGGTAAAGGTGATTAGCTTAGCGGAGTTTAAAAAAGGTTTGGACGGCTTCCTGAAGGAAAAGTCCATAGATTGTTATTAAATGGACTTGGGGAAAATCCACTATTTCTGGGATAAGCAGTATAAAATGTTTTGTACTTTTTGGGATCTTGCCAGGTATTTGTAATCTGGATTGGCCACTGTTGGAAACAGGATGCTGGGCTTGATGGACCTTTGGTCTTTCCCAGTGTGGCACTACTTATGTACTTATATACTTTCATTTTTTCAAAATTGTCTTTTATTTTGAAAAAAACAAACAAATGCTAGATAAGTCATAGGCTAGGGGAGAGCCACTCAAAATTATGACCTAAGCCCTTATAGAGAAACTTAGAGGGGTATTTTTGATGTGATGTCTAAATCTGACTTTGCACATTTTGCTAAAAACTTCCAAAATTTAAGTAATGAAATATAGCAATTTTAGAAACAGAAAAACATCTATCATTTTGTTTTGAAAATGGCTATTTGCTAGTTGTTGTTGTTGTACTTAGTGCTTCTATCTTTTTGGACCATTAAAAAAAAATCCATTCAAGTGAAAAATGCACAAAATCAAGCCATTTGGATGTAGGAGGAGCCAGCGTCCTTAGTAGTCTGGCCACCTAGACATCCCAGCAGAGCTGGGGTACATAAAAGGTCCTAGGTACAGGTCTCACCATTACACTCGTATCTTGTAAGGTGAGCCCTCTAAAATGCACAAAAAATCTATAGTACCCAACTGTATACCACTACAATAGCCCTTATGCTTCAAGTGTCACCTATATGTAGATACAGTAGATTTTTGGTGAATTTTGGAGGGCTCACACATTCCACCACAAGTATAACAGTTAGAGTGGGATATGGGCTTAGGTCCCCATCTCTACAGGGCACTGCACTGATCACTAGGCTACTCCATGGACCTGCTTGCTGCTCTAATAGTTCTGGCTATTATATCTGAAGCTGTCATAGATGCTGGTCAGTATTGTTTCTTTCAAGGAGGAGGGAGGGGGGGTCAGTGACCACTGTTGCAATAACATGGGGTTAGTGGTCATCTGGTCATTTAACACACCTTTTAGGGACTTAGTTTTGATAAAAACAGGTCTAGACCAAAACATCTAAATTGTAGCCCTGGACATTTTTGTTATGCTCCTTTATGACAGAAAAATGTTCAAGTGTTAGGAATGCCCAAATCCTGCCTCCAACATGCCCCATGGCATGCCCCCTTGTGATTTGGATGTACAGCCGATGAACTGCATAGAAAAATATCTAAAAAATGGGATTCAAAAATAGTAATTTGGATGTTTTGGCAAGAAAAACATCCAAATGCCACTTTTTAGACATTTTTCTGTTTTGAAAATGAGCCCATCCATTAGCCTCACAAATCCATTATCTCTGTCTGTCCAGACTTACTCTTTTCAAATCAAACATGAATACTGATACTGTGCACAAAGAGACTTTTCTATTATGGCACCTGTCAGGATTGTGACTGTTTTCCTTGGCTGTGCTCGCCTCGCCCTCTGGTGGCCAGAACCGGTGGCTGCCATAGACTTTTCAGACACTTTTCGGTCCGGTCCAGATATTTTAGCCCTCCAGTCTTGCTTGGAAGTTTGGCAGCTAGCCTCACCCTTAGCTGCCTTGAGATTGCTGTAGCTGAGCCTCAGCTGCTGATGGGCTTATTAGCCACCTGGAAAGTTTCTGCTTTGCCTTTGCAACGCCAAAGGTCCAGGGTAGTGTTTATGCTTAAGTGCACTTCTGCCTTGTCTTGTTTAGCCTTGTTTCTTAGTTAGTGTCCCTAGTCTGTATTCCTTGCCTGTTTGAGTCTCCTGAATCCTGTCTTGAATCCAGTCCTGATTGCTCCTTCCCTGTCTGCTTTTGGCTTCCTTTCCCTTCTGGTTGTGAACCTTGTGTTTGTTTCCTGCCTGTTTGAGACCCTGTATCCTGTACCCTGTCTAATCAAGTTTGTCTTGATTCACTCCATCCAGTAAGTCCTGCCGGCTGCCTACACCTAGGGGCTCAACCCCTAGGGAACAGCGGTCAAGCACAGGTGAAGTCCTGTTCCAGTAACGCTAGTTCCTGAATCCTGCTTGAGAATCCTGTATCCTGTCCAGTCTGGGTTGGAGGGTTTTGCCTGCTGCTGCCGCTCCTCATCAGCAGCCCAAGGGCTCATGTTAGTCCAGTGTCTGAGAGCCTGAGACCTTGACAGCACCTGAGTGCCCAGAAACCAATATAGAATACTAAAATATGTGCCACTTTTTAGAATGTATTGTATATGTGCATAAAGGGGTAACTATCAGCAGGAGCCTAGTTATATGTGTTTCAAAAAGAAATTATGCAAAGCTTCTTTTCTGCACAACTCTATCAAAACTTTACCATTATTAATATAATTTAGGGTATATGTTCCTGAATTAATTTGCAATAAGCCTACAGTCATGCTGGCCCCCCTATCTAAATGACTTTGCCACCAACTAGCAATTATCATCATGATACACACAAATGTCATTTGGCTTTAAACATAAACAGTTACCATGGATTTTAGTCAGAAGTATTTGATCCTTATTAAAAATTTGGATCTGGAGAACAGCTATGGTTCTCTTAGATGAGTGCAAGATTTTCCAGAAAAGAAATGTGTGATATCACAAGTTAGGGTTGAGGGTAGGCCTGCGAAATAACACAGCTGGAGAATGGTGTAAAAATGAAACAAGTTCTTTGTTAACAGAAAACCTGAAGCCTGTTACATCACAGGACCATGAACAAAAGGTGTTAGGCCAAAGCCAGCATTCCTCCCCCTGAGGGTCGCCTGATCCTAGCCAAAAAGCACCTGGAAACTCTGTACACTTGGAGCGAGGGCCCTGGGAATATCGGGGTGGAACTGGAGTCAACCGGGATATAGCTGTGAGGAAATGCAGAAGGGCTGCAAGTCCTCCACAGCACCTGGTGGGAGCGCTGGGCACCTAGAGCGGAGGCCCTGAGTGGATTGGAGTGGACCTGGGTGTCACCCCAGAGAAGGCTGTAAGGATATGCAGATGAGCTGCAAGTCCTCCACAGCACCTGAAAGGCAGCCGGTGGTAGAGCTGGGCACCTCTCAGCTGAGGAAAGGCTTACCAGGGGTTCGGCCGAAGCCAGCATTCCTCCCCCTGAGGGTCGCCTGATAGTTCAGCAAATATAGTTTTAACTAGGCTTGAAAGGCCCAAAACACAGTCTGTGGCTGGTGGCTGTCACTCCCCAAACACAGCCTGTGAGTTCTTATGTTTTTCTCTATCATTTTCTCTCTAAGTTTTCAAGTCTGCCTCCACCCAGACCTCAGAGCAAGGCTTACAAGTCTCCATTCAAAAAGTTGACTTACCTCAGCCAGGTCACAGTTGCTAGATACAGGTTGTAGAGGCATAAGATGGGACTTCTATTCTTCCTTTCCTGGGCCTCCTTAACCCTAGTCTGGCCCTATCTTTTATACTTACTCTTTCCTGTACCTTTGACTCCACCTATCCTGTCTCACTTTCTCCCTGGGTGGGACTAATGGGTTTAAGGTGGCTAAGGCTATCTGAGGGACTATCCTTAATGGTGAGGGGCAGTATAGTGTCTACCCTCCTCAGATCAACCCTACATCGCATAATTCTTCTCTCTCAGGAACAGCTTCTGAATAATATAGGCTACCAGATGCTCTTTCCCGGTCCACTTCCTCGGGCTAGAATGGCCCTGAGACCAACCTCTGATGAATAAGTCTGCACAATGAAGGGCTGGTTGAAGTCTGGCCAGCACCAGCTCTAAGCAAATGTCCCTCTTTAGGGTTTGGAAGGCCACATTTAGCTTTTTGGTCTAGTGCATCTGTTTCGGAGCCTTCTTCTGTAGGAGGTGGATTAGCAGTTCTACTTTCTCAGCAAACTCTGAAATAAAAAAGAAGTAATAACTGATGAGGCCCAGGAAAGCTCATACTTGTTTCTTCATCTGGGGTACTGGCACCTGGGTGTTTGCCTCTACCTTCTGGATCTGGGGTCTCACTTGTCCTTTTCTGACCGAGAACCTCAGATACTGGACTTCTTGTCCTTTCAAGAAGCACTTTTTAGGATTTACTGTTAGACCAGTGGTCCATAGACTATCCAGTATTGCTTCTATATGGATGAGATGGATCCTCCAATCCTTAATGTAGATGACAATGTCATCTAGGTAAGCAGCCTGATAGTCATCATGCATTTTCTGTAAGTGATCCACAAGGTGCTTGAAGGTAGCTGGAGCCCCATGAAGGCCAAACGGCAACACCATGAACTGAAACAATCCCTCTGGCATGGAAAAGGCTGTTTACGTTTTGGCAGCCTAGGTGAGAGACACTTGCCAATGTCCCTTGGTCAAGATGAATCGGGCTCCTCCTATTCACTTGATGAGTTTGTCTACCCTCAGCATTGGAAAGGCATGTAGTTTGGAGCCAGCATTCACCTTCTGGAAATCAGTACAAAACTGGATACTCCCATCCAGTTTTAGCACCAGTGCAATGGGAGATGACCAGTTACTGGTCGACTCCTCGATGATGCCCAGTTCCAGCATTTTAGTGACCTCTTTCACCACAGCTTCTTGCCAGGCTTCTGGAATCTATGGGGGCACTGTTGGACTTCCACTCCCCACTCAGTGAGAATGTGATGAGTTGCAAGATGGGTCTAGCCTGGCACTCTGGAAAATACAACTTGATTCTGACGTACCAACTAATCTAGATCAGCCTTCTGTGAGCTGGAGAGTTGGTTGTCAAATGGGACCTGTGAAGACCCGAACTCTGTCAGGTCCTCTGGCCCAAACTCATCTCATTGGACCAGTGCTGCAGTCATGGGGACCCACTTCTTCAACAAGTTAATGTGGAAGATCTTTGCCTTGTCCCTCTCGTCTGGTTGGGACACCTTATAATTAACAGGTCCCATCTTTTCCACAACTTCATACTGATCTTGCCACTTGTATAATAGTTTACTCTTTGAGGAGGGTAAGAGCACTAAGACTCTATCATCTGGCTGGAAGGTTCTTTGTACCACTCTTTGATTGTAAGTTTGGATTTGGCCTACTTGAGCCTTTTTCAAGCAGAGTTTGGCTGCCTCACCAGCTTTCTTCAGCATCTCCTGTATGGTGAGCGAATATTCGGCCAAGTTCCTTCCCAGGCGGGGTTTTCCTTCCAAAGCTTCCTAAACCACATCCAGGATTCTTCTAGGTCTCCTCCCATATAACAGTTCAAATGGAGAGAATCCTGTCAAACTCTGGGGCACCTCCCAGATTGCAACCAGTACATACAGGAGTACAGAATCCCAATGTCCCCATCTTCAGCCACAAACTTCTTCAGCATTTGCTTGAGAGTCTTTTTGAGCATTCCACTATACTATCTGTCTGCAGATGATAAACAGATGTCTGCAAGGGTTTTTTAAACATTATTTTTATTACTTTTCAACTTTACTTACAAGCATCCACTTGTCAAGAAAATACAATCACCATTCTCTACTGTAGGAAGCAAAATACAAGCTTATTTTCTACCCCAAAATAAAACCCACAAATAAATTATCTGGATACCCATGAAATGTTAAACATTTGTGGGATCAGTGGCTCCAGCCACAGTGTTTAAATATATTCTGCAAACATGCGCCATGTTCATTAGCTGGGTATTTACCGAATAGCAATTAGACAACATACTAGCGTATACGTGTGTAAGTGGACACATACTCATCATCTATATGTTAATATTCCAAACATTTACACCTGTTACAAAAATAAAGCACCTCTTGCTCAGCCAGGTCTATCAATCTGACTGCAAGTAAATCAAGGGAAGGGTGGGAGAACACAACAGCGCCGATAAACATTACCCCACACCCCTTAGCACTAACACCAATAAACCATGCATATAGGGAAATAGATAAAACCCGGATACCCCAGATCCAGTCTATATCACCTTAAATCAGGCTTCAATAAATAATCAGGCTTTTAACCAGTCATCCACATCCTCGGATCTCTATAGTAGTAATTAGTTATAAATCATAATCATATTGTTATTTGGAGGGACTGGTTATAGGGACTCCTGTATTCATGCAGAGATGTTTTCACCTAGCAAAGAGCCACCAAATCAGACATCATGTTATTAGAATCAGGTGCTCAATAATCAGATTTACTATTTATAGGTACAATTTATTTTAAAAACATTGATTAGGTTGAACGCTGGGAGCATTTGACATCATTTCTTTTTTCTGCTTGCTCCTTTTGTTTTGTGGAATGCAGTGGTATATTATAAAAATGCACTTTTTTTATTACTACTATTACACAGAGAGGTATTAAATAATGAGGGAAGAGCTCCCTACATGCAAAAGTGCTGCCCAGAGGCAGTCTAAATGTGCCAACATTGCCCAGGTCAGCACACTATTAGCTGTCAAGTTCATACAAAGTTAATTGTGTTCAGTGGAAAATAAATATGTTGGTTCAGGCTACTTGCTAAGTGAATATTACATCACTGTTTCATTATTTCTGCCAAGTATTACAGATCATGGGCATTTGCTTTAAACGTTTGATTGTTTTAATTCATTTATCCAGATCTTACATTGCTTTTGAAGCCAAAAGACAAATCCTAAGGGTGGTTGAACATTTAGGTATAAACTATGTTGTTCTGACTTTACTTGTTTTTGACTGCTTTCATGCTTGTTTTCGAAAGGGAAGGACACCCATCTTTCGACACAAATCGGGAGATAGGTGCCCTTCTCGCAAGGTCGTCCAAATCGGCATAATAGAAAGCCGATTTTTTGACACCCTCGACTGCTTTCCGTCGCAGGGACGACCAAAGTTCACGGGGGCGTGTCGGCAGCATAGTGAAGGCAGGACTGGGGCGTGATTAGGAGATATTCGTCCTTGACTGATAATAGAAAAAAGAAGGGTGTCCCTGACGAGCACTTGACTGGCTTTAAGGTGCCCGGACTGACCAGATGACCACCGGATGGAATCGGGGATGACCTCCTCTTATTCCCCCAGTGGTCACTAGCCCCCTCCCACCATAAAATACAAGTTTAAAAATACTTTTTTGCCAGCCTCTATGCCAGCCTCAAATGCCATACTCAGGTCCATCACAGCAGTATACAGGTCTCTGGAGCAGTTGTAGTGGGTGCAGTGTAATTCAGGCAGGCGGACCTGGGGGGGGGGGGTTGGGGGCTCAGCACCCAAGTTAAGGGAGCTATGTACCTAGGAGCAATTTGTGAAGTCCACTGCAGTGCCCCCTAAGGTGCCTGGTTGGTGTCCTGGCATGTGAGGAGGACCATTCCACTATAAATGCTGGCTTCTCCCACAACCAAAGGGCTTGGATTTGGACGTTTTTGAGATAGACGTCTTTGGTTTCCATTATCGCCGAAAACCGAGGATGACCATCTCTAAGGTCGACCTAAATGTCAAGATTTGGGCATCCCCGACTGTATTATCGAAACAAAAGATGGACGTCCATCTTGTTTTGATAATATGCGTTGCCCCGCCCATTTGCCTTATAGTTGGGCGCCCTTAGAGATGGTTGTCCCCATTCGAAAATGCTCCTCTTTGTGTCCTACTGATCTGTACATCTGCTGTCTAGAATTTTGGAAGATGAAAATGAGAAAATAAAAATGAAGTTTTGGATGTACTCTGTAGAAGTTGTTGTTTACTTTTGCAACATGTGTGTATGGATGACTGTTCTGGTGTGTGTTGTGATAAAGTCACATCCAGGATAGTTGGGTTAAGGCAGTTTCAGTCTGAAATACAAGTCCCAGAAGGCATTGCAGGCAAGGAGCCAGGGGGTGAGATATGGAACCCAGACTGGACTCCTAGCTGCAATGGGAGAAGTCATGGGTGTTAGCTTGCAGGATGTGTAGATTGGCTGCCACTAGGGGGAAAGAGAGATAGGAAACCCTGTTTGCAGGAGCTCATCATTAGTTTAATGCTTAACTCAGCTGGTATGGGTGTGGGGGAAGCTAATGGAAGGAGAATGATTGGTTGTGGTAGCAGAAGCCAGGATTGATTAGGCAGGTGGGAAGATTATGCAGGGAGAGAGAGAAGCAATTGCAGGCTGAAAACCCTTGGGTAAGAGAGGTCCCTAAAGTACTGAATCTACCAGTGAAGCTGATGCAGGGTGAAATCCCTTGGGGATGAAGAGTCCCTAAAGTATTGAACTCTCCTGAAGGTAAAGAGAGTAGAATGTAGAAACTGCTGCTTTGTGATTTAACTGTGATGATGAACTGAAAGAACTGCTTCTATTTGGAATTGAACTACTGTTTATTGTGCACTAGATAAAGAGCCCAGACTGGAGCTGACTGTGAGCCTGTATTGAATCCTGGTAGTGCTGATAGCCTACTGCTTAAAGGGGACTATTTGCCACACGGTCTCAGGTTGCTTATATGTGCTTAAGATTGAAGGTGAATGCTGCTGTTGGAACTGTGTATCAGGTCTACTAGAAACCTGCATGGAATAAAGTCCTTAAGATTGAAGGTGCTGGTGGACATTTATTTCTTGACTGTACTGGGAGCCCGTGGCTGGAGGAGATTGTTCTATCCTTGGCTGCACTTAGAGGAACCTGGTTACAGTGTATGTGATAATAATGAATAATTGTCTATGCATATGGCTTTGATTTCTGAACATGCAGAATCATTAAAGGACAGACGTCCTTTATATTCAGGGCACTTGAATATATATGCTAATCTCAAACGTTGCAGACACATCCATCTACTTGATCCCATGATGTTACTGAATTATATCGTTCTCACTGTATATTCAAATGTAAGCCAAATTGAACTCAAGATTGCAAGGGATAATGTGGGATATAAATATTCCTTTTAAATCTTTCATCCTCCACCTTTTAAATCACTGCCTATCCACTGCCTTTCCAACAAGGAAAGCAATTGTGGTCCAGTGAAGACTAACATCAAAATAATCTGTTTCTTAGCTGGGCTCTAGTATTACCATATTTAAAATTTGACCATAGAATGCCTTTGTGGTTATATTCACTAATAGGTTAAATGATTAACTGGCTTTCTTGAAAGGATTATATAAGGAACATAAGCACATACTAATATCACAATTCCTCATGTACAGCCACAAAACAACCTTTTAGGGTAGATAGTGTTTTATTATCGACCATTTTAGAAGAGATAAGAGTCTTTAGTTTTGGCACAGTATGTCAGCACAAGTACAAAATATAAGAAAACCAATGGACTGCATTATAGCCCATTTAGTTATGTTTAAACAAATAAGAGAGCTACATGAAACAAAATATTTATTTTTATTTTGACTTATAAAACCGCTTATCCTTGAAATATGTTCAAAACTGAATAATCCATTTGTGTATTTAAAATGCAAATTTTTACAAAACAGATCAAATGAAGATGTGATTCCACCTGTCCCAATGAAAGGAGAGTTTAATTCTACTTCCATTTAATTTCAATATATTCCATCTTTATAAAACCAGGCTTCCAAAGGCAGATTACAACAACAGTTAAGATGAACCCAATCAGGAAACAAGATATCCTGACTGAAATTTGGCCATCGGTATTGTATAGAGAATAGTAAAAAAATGAGCACAAAATACAGAGTTTATAACACAGAGTTGTGTTTTCTGCACAACTGTGTCAAAATTTGCAATACGTTGACACTCACGCCAACCACCTCATCTAAACAATGTCACCTCAGTGCCTGGTTGTTGAATTGTTGCAATGTTGTCTTCAGTATGAACAGGTCAAGCCCTGCTGCTTCCTGACTGGCAATCAGTTGAGCCAATTTCTTGCAGTTTATTCAAAACATATTCTACGCTTACCCTCTTCCACCTCTTTTCTGGAGACTTTTGCACTCATCTAAGACTGTGGAATGACTTGTAATTTTCACTGAGGAATCAATGCATTTCATTCAGTACCACAGAAGTATGTATGATGTTCATAGAAGAATCTTTATTATGAAAGTATAAAAGATAAAAATCAAAAAGATTTTTAGAGAGTTTTTTTTTTAGAGCCAATGATATAAAAAAGCTGGAAGTGGACGGAGATATGGAACTCTCTGATCCACTCTTTGCTATGGCCATTTTCAAAACAAAAAGGCTTTTTTCTGTTTCAAAAATCGCTATATTCGCCACTGGAATTTTGGATATTTTTAGGAAAACATGCAAAGTTGGATTTATTTGTCATATCAAAAATGCCCTTCTAATTTTCTCTGTCAGGTTTTAGCTCATACTTTTGAGTTCCTCTGCCCCAGCCTATGAGTTATCTAGCAGCTGTAGATTTATTTCTAAAGAAAAGGCAATTTTGAAAAAAATGAAAGTGTACATTTTGCTTGTAGGCTAAATTTAAAAGAAAAACAGTGAAGCTAAAGATGCTTTGATCATCACAAAAAGTTTAATAAGGAAGGGTCATGTTTTCACAAAAGAATGGATATTAAGAGAGAGAAAGAGAGAGAGAGAGAGAGAGAGAGAGAGAGAGAGATGTTTTTGATTAATTGGAAGTACAACACTACTGATTTGTAGCTTTCATTGCAGCATCTTCACTTCTTGCATTTTCTCACAGGGCCTTGGCAACATTTGTTTTGGGAATATGAACCTACAGCAAATTAAAGAAAAGCCAGAATTAAAGATCAGTGAAGCACATGACATTGTTATAAAAATAATAACGTATTTCTCTGCTCATATTTAACGTGTCCAGTCTTATAGCCTGACTCAATGGGTGTAATGATCTTTCTAAAATGTTTTCAGGGATCTATGAGGCAATTCTATGACTGTGCTCCTTGAGGTAGACACACTAATGCTGAGCACCAATTCTATAATGGCATCTGTGCACCAAGATACAGTTAGAGAATACTAGCTAGGCTTGCACTGGCATACTTAAGTCAGGCCAGGTCAATGGTAAGCATACATATTCATGTCTATGTATTTCATGATCTGCGGATAACTTATTGTGTTATATAAGTTACGCTCATAATTTGGAAACCTGTCCATGTTTTGCCCACTTGCTGAAACACATTTATGGAGTAATTTTATGAAGTCATTTGAGCACATATAGGACAACATACACACAATTTGTGTGGAGTGTAGATAGAGTCATAAAATATGCAGATTGATTACAAACTAGTCTACATGTGTACTTGCGTACTCTATGCACTAACATTCAGACTGTTGTCGAGCAGACACAATATCTGCACTTTCAATGTAGGCCCTGTCACTGCTGGATTTCTGCTAGTATTTTATAAAGACATTATTGCTCCTATGGATTTTATTAAACAGGTCTAAAATAGGCACCTTTTTGCTCAATTAACTTAGGTGTCCTGTAATAAAGATTACTTCTGCATAACTAATGAAAATGAGTTGTTGATAAGT
The DNA here is from genome assembly GCF_901765095.1 of Microcaecilia unicolor. Lineage (NCBI taxonomy): Eukaryota > Metazoa > Chordata > Amphibia > Gymnophiona > Siphonopidae > Microcaecilia > Microcaecilia unicolor. The sequence continues at coordinate 134,184,573 of NC_044035.1, read as the reverse complement.
CCAAATCTCATGAAAAAGTGCTCATATCAAAAACTCATTCATGGTTCTGCTAGAGAAGAATGTGTCAAGGATTAAATCACTGGCTTCAAGTCTGAAATGTCATGTGATGATGAGCTAAGTTATTCAGAAATTATTTATTTATAGATACATTTATCACTTTGGGGGGAATTTTACATACTGTAAAACAAAGAATTGTATAGAATTCCCCATTCCTTCAAAATACTTAACTTCCAATACAAAATGAGTGCTTTTCTGGACCATAGAGAGGGAGGGAGAAGTACAATTTTTTGAGCTGGTGCTGCTGTTTGTCTAGAGGAACTGGACTAGCAGGGTCAGGGAAGAATATCAGTAGGGGCAACCAAGAATGGAAGAGAGAGTGGATGGGGGAAAGGGAGGTTTTTGGATGGTGTTTAGAAAGAGATTGATTGGGACTGGTTGGTGAGGAACAATGTGTGGTAGAGATGGACTGAGGAAATGAATGAAAAATTGTAGAAAATAAAAAGTGGTGGAGAGATGAGGAGAAAGAGAAAGGGAAGAAGGAGAGTGGTAAGGCTGGGCAGAAAAAGAGAGAGAGGGGGGTTAATGTGGTTAATTTGTCAGAAAGGCCACTGTATAGGTGTTCTTCTCTCATGCAGAACCAATTCTTGTTATTGTATAATTCTACTAAAGGTTTGCACTATACGCAATTGTTTAATTAATTGTTCTCATATCTAGTAGCACTTGATTGGAATAGCTTACTATGCCATTAAAGTAGAATGAAATTATCTATTCTTTTGTAAGAAACTAAAAACTTTTCTATTTGAAAAAATTTTGAATAATTTACGTATAGCTACTAAAGTACATAAGAAAATAAGAACATGAGAATAGCCATACTGGGTCAGACCAATGGTCCATATAGCCCAGTATCATGTTTCCAACATTGGCCAATCCAGGTCATTCCATGCTACTAATCCCAAGGCAAACAGTAGCTCCCAATGTCTATCTCAATAAAAGACTATGGACTTTTCTTCCAGGAACTTGTCCAAACCTTTTTTAAACCCATATATGCTAACCGCTGTTACTACATCCTCCAGCAAAAAGTTCCAGAGCTTAACTATTCATAAATATTTCCTCCTATTTGTTTTAAAAGTATTTCCTTGTAACTTCATTTGAGTGTCCCTTAGTCTTTGAACTTTTTGAAAGAGTAAAAAATCGAATCACTTCTAATCATTTTACACCACTCAATATTTTATAAACTTCTATCATATCTCCCAATGATAACATTGGCACTTGCACTCTCTCTTTGCTGCATCACCACACAAACAAACAAACAAAAATAACCCTACCCCAATTAAGAATCTAACACGTCCAAGTCATGACAAGACCTTTATGGCCATAGCATTCTTGTCCAATAAACATGTTAGCAGGTTATCAGTACAAATAAAAGCTACTTAACAGATATCATAATATATTTTCCACCCTACCTTGTAGCTTGCCAGTATTGAACTAGCCACCTATGAGAACTCGAATGCCTAGCTCATTGTATTCTTAGTAATTACATGACTTGTGGTGCTGCAGGGTAATGTACACACTCATGGTGGTGCCCCAAAACAAACATCCAGACTCTAAAGGATTGATTACCCACAACTGCCCAACCCAATCCCCTATCTTACCAAGGGAGCTTCTTCCTCTCTCCCACTGTGAAAGAACAGTCCCTCACAGCTCCTGCCCTTTCCACAAAACATCTTCCTGCTAAAATATTTCCTACCAAAAGCCCCTTGACCCAACCCTGCCCACACCTTCATCCCCACCAATCCCAATACCCCAGGAACAAACTACCTTGTCATTTTAACCCGAACAGCTTCCAAGTGCTCCCTCCCCACATCTCACTTGACCCCTTGATACCCAATACCACAACTCCAAAGAGATATAAGCCTCAATATCACATATATTCAACCCTCCCCATTTTCCTTAGCCAATTCCCTTCCACCAAACCCCCCTTTGGCCACATAAATCAAATTATTTCTGCTCACTAATGCAGCTCGGCCATATTATATGTCCTCAGGTTTAGCCTGCAGCCACTCTTATATTGGCTACGTTTTGACTGTAAACTGCCTCAGATCTCTCTGTTGGGATTAAGTGGTCATTGAAATCTGTATTGTATTGTATTATATTGTGTGTGTGTGTGTGTGTGTGTGTGTGTGTGTGTGTGTGTGTGTGTGTGTGTGTGTGTGTGTGTGTGTGTGTGTGTGTGTGTGTGTGTGTGTGTGTGTGTGTGTGAGCGAGAGAGGGCAAAATGGGGTAGGCAAAGGAAAAAATAGCTTGAATGGTGTGGAAAGTGTGGGTTGGGAAAGAGAAGAAGGACACACATCTTTTCTTTTGATGTCCTGTTTCAGTGACTTATAGGGGTAACCTATATCAAAAAACTAACCCTTCTGAATTTGGCTAATAACTGGTACTGCATTGCTAATGGGATTTTATTTTTAATTACTAAAAAAAGCAATTTTACTGATTTCATAAATTAATTAAAAAACGGTCAGTATTAAAAAATTTTGTGTGAAGAATTTTTTTTTCATTTTCTTTCTGGAGGTTTATTTATTTTTTATTTTTTGCACTGAATTCCACAGGATAAACTAATCATGTTGGAAAACTATAAAAAGGAGGAAAGTGGAGTATTTCCATTCTAGAACAAACTTCTTTGTTTTGTTCAGTGTTATAAAGTAGACAGATTTTACTAAAGAAACACCAATGTTGTTGGGGGTGTGTGTCTTCAAAAAGAGTTTCAGTTAAAGAATTTCACTCCCTAATAAACAGAATGTTTAAAAGTTTAAATAAAATAGTTTTGAATCTGAATTGTATGTAGCATATTAATAGCTCGATAGATAAAGGAGGTAATTTTAGAAGGAGGAAGCAGTATTTACTCATGTAAGTAGTTGCACATATACATGTAAAAACTAGAATGCAAACACGTGCAAAAGTTGAACTTCAGTTTCTGCATTATACATGTGTACAGGCTACAGGATCATTGCTTCCTTGAATGGTGACTCATACATGAAAATTTGTGAAATAGTGGACTTAGCATGTGTAGATTATAAAAATCTGCACTTACATGCATAAGTACTGCTGTTTTCATGTAGAAGCAACCAAAGATGTCATTCTGTTTTCTATGTATATCTTTGTAATATTGTTCTGATGGCACATTTGAAAAAATACATATATATATTCCACAGCCCTACACCTAACTTAAATAAAGGTTCCATGTTCCACAGGCACTTGGTAAAATTGGCTGAAGACTGTGAATATCCCAACTTGTGCATTCCACTGCTGACCTAGATACCGTTTGGAAAAAGACTACACATTTGCAATTTTACATACCTACGGAACGGTAATACGAATACTGATTATTCTGTGGGCAGCACTGGACAGGCTTGCAGGCTGAAATTAAGAATAGAAAAACAAATGTTGAAAACGGGCATTCATTCTATTTTCTAATTTTCAGTTATATCCAGTATGATTTGTGTACCAAATTCTGAATACAGTTATGATCTCTCTTCTGTAGGAGTGAACTTTGTTTACCACTACCCTTTTTGCCTATTTATTTTTTTGTTTTGTTTTGTTTTGTTTTGTAAATTCTTCATTGGATATAAAACAGAACAAAATCAGATACAGGTGGCCTGTGAAAAGAAACATTTTTTTTTTACCAATTTTACTTCCTACTAACATTGATGATATTTGTTTAATAATCAAAACCATTCAAGTCCTATAAACTTCTACAAATACATAAAAAAAAGGTCAATGATGAAGGAATAGCCTTGTGATTAGAACAGAAAGCTGACAACCATGGAAATGGAGGATTCAAATTCTACTTTTGTTCCTTGTGATCTTGGGTGACTCACTTAACCCTCCCTTGCCTCAGCTAGAAAATTAGATTATAATCTCTCTGGGAACAAAGAAATACCTCCTGTCATAGGAGCCAACTTTTCAAAATTATTGGGGGTGCTAAGCCCAATGGAAATGACCCCTCCCTGGACACATACAAGGAATTTTCTCAATATTAGGGGTGCTCAAGCACCCACAGAGTCAGCTCCAGTGCCTCCTGTATGGAAGTCTATCCCACCTGGAGCATCTATTGAAAAGGCGTGAGTTAAATCCAGTTATGTTTGTAATCATTAATAATATGACTTATTCCCCATATCTATTAATAAGGCGTTATGCCAATATAGAGCAGTACAAAGTACTGGAAAATGAGGCAAATAAATTATGGAAATTCTAGAAAGTAAAGATGTAAAATTAAGAAAGAAGAGAAGAAAAAGAGTTAGCCTATGAAGTAATTTTGGCTTTTTGGGGTGGTAACATGAGCAACTGTCCTAGCCTCTTATGCTACAGAGGGCCCCCAAGCTTACCACAAGCTGAAGGAAATATAGCCTGAAGGTGGGCTTTGAGGGACCCTTTCCCAGTTTCTGCCCTGGGCCCTGCATTTCTAGCACAAGCCCTCTTTACTGTATATTTAAAGATCTGACCCTACAACTAAGGAATTGGAAGAAATATAAACATTCTCTGAACATTTATAGAGAAGCCAATTCATAGAAAAACAGGAAAATAACTAGATAATCAAGGGTTTCAGGTTTTCCCACTCATATTCTCTATGATTTTGGACAAATCACTTCACCCTCTATTGTCTCAGTTACAACTTAGATCTAGGTATTCACCGCAGTAATTGAGGGCCACTAACAGGTCAGGCTTTCACTAGTCTATTACCTGCATTTTATGCAAATCTCTTTTATGAATATTCAATAGGGATAGTCTGAAAACCTGACATACTGGTAGCCATTGATGACTGGGAGTGAACAACACTCACTTAGACTGTGAGTCCAAATGAGTAGAGAACAACCTCATGTCCCTGAACTTTAACTCTTCTTGAGCTTGAATTTGGAAAAAGTGAATACTAAATCTGAAGTCCAACTTTTGAATAGTTATAAACTGCATTTTATTTTTATGTTAATTTTTTACAGTTCAAACTGCTTGGTATACCCTGGCACATTTTCACTGTTAATTCATGTTTTGAAGTTCTCTTGGAATATATGTAATAATGCAAGTGGTAACTGTCACTTTCAACTTATAGAGTTCAGAAGATTATAAAGCAGATAAGGCTCATAAAAGATATAATTTAAAGTATTATCAGACTGAAGCATTACTTACGATTATTACATGGGTTTTGTCTACAACATGGATCCTGGACAGGATAGCAGTCTGGGCTGGGAGGACAGCATTGTCGTTGACGGCCCCAATATGCCATTCTTGATTTCTGGTACGGTAGTGCTGAGAAGAAAGATGTGAAGAATGACACTCTGAGCTTTACCTCCTCACATAAACATGCTCTATTTATACAGGAGTTTATCAGGAAGTTTTCTAAAGCACCAATAGTATTTCTGCAGGAAACTAGTAATTACAATATAATTGAAGGGATGCTGATCATTTTAAAGCAATGCAGTTTTGTTGTTGAAAATCAGGGTGTTGTATCAAAGCATGCAGTGTGCGGCAGTGGCCAAAAAAAGCAAATAGGATACTAGGAATTATTAGAACATGGATGGTAAATAAGACCAAGAATATTATAATGTCTCTGTATCACTCCATGGTGCGACCTCACCTTGAGTATTATGTTCAATTCTGGTCACCATATCTCAAAAATTATATAACGGAATTAGAAAAGGTTTAAAGAAGAGCGACCAAAATGATACAGGGGATGGAATTCCTCTCAAATGTGAAAAGGCATTTTGCATGTGAAGGCCAGAAGGGAAAAGGAGGATGGGGAATATAGATGAAAAGCACTGAAATGAAGAAATCTCAAGGAACTTCAGTGGAATATGTATAGAAAAAACATATTAAGATAAAAAGCAATCAACAGGTAGATGTTAAAATTAATGAAATACTAGCAAAAAGGAGTGGAAATGTTGAGAAAAAAGAGGCCAGATGTAGACAAACTGAGGGGTTAATATGAAGGTAGATAGTCATTCCACCCGATATTCAGCCTCCGGTGGTCAACGTTGTTTGAAACGCTATCTCCAGCTATATTAGCCCCAGGTATTCATTTCTTGGCCATGTGCAGCCACAGGCACTGAATATCGAGTTACAGTCACAGATTATTTATGGCTCGATATAGTGCAAAATCTGGCAGACAGGTTAATGAGGGTCACAATAAAAATCACAATACATAAAACTGGAAAGGAAATCCATACAAATAAGAAAGATCTTATAAACATACCTACAAAGAACAACAAAGCAGTTGCAGCTACCAGAACGTATGCAGGTCCTGATCGACATTCATCCAGAACCCACATATGACTGTTATGTAGTTTCCGGCTGAATATCAACCAGTATCCACAGAGGTTTTTTTTCCTATTCCCTCCTCCCAAAGCAGTCCCTCTCGTTCCAGGCAGTCCCTATCTCTAAGCCTGTGCCACTGAATATTGGAGGTAAGGTGGCTCCCAGCAATTTAAGCGGGCAGGAGCCCTTCCTGCACTCTAACATCACTTTGAATATTGGGTGGCCAATGTACCAAGTAGAGAAAAGAGAAGAATTTGAACTTTGATTAGACAGCAAGCTAACAGAAAGGCATCAATTTTCAGCAGCACATCTACCAAAAGGTTGTTATAGGGAGTGCTCCTGATTATAGACATTGAAAACACTTAGGTGTGGTGATTTCTGTTTTCTGTGGAGCTCCTGAGCAGCCTGCAGCTCTTTGCTTGTCTGCTGCCTGAAGGAAACTCAAAACAGATAAGAATTGTGCTGGCTTTCCCTTCTATCCCTTCTATGCTTGTCTGTCCTTGGCACTGCAAATATATCTTTCCTAAAAGATTTAAAAAAAAAAAACCTGTTTTAAATCTGCTCAGCAAATATTGTGATCTAACTGGTGTGATTTCATTGTTGTGTTTCTAACTGGTTTTGTTTCTAACTGGTTTATTGATATCTGATTGTTGTGTTTCTAGCTGGTTTATTGATATCTGTAAATTTGAAAAATGGAAGTGGTGCAAAGAAAAGCTACGAGAATGGTATGAGATTTGCGTTACAAGATGTATGAGGAGAGACTTGTTGTCTGGTGACTTTGTTTTTCTATCCATATTGGTCCCAGTCTCTGATTCTGCTGCTCTCTATCTGTTCTCTTAACTCCGTTTCCAGGGCTTCCTTTCCATTTATTTCTTTACTTTCCTCCTTTCTTCTTCTTTTGTTGCCCTGCATCCATAAGTAAAAGCTGGGTCCTCCTCCATGGAATTGACTGGAGGAGGTATAACGTGGATCCAGCTTTTGCCTATTTTCTCCATCCATGTGCAGTTTTTCTCCTCTTCCCTTTCCCTCATCTCCATCCATGTGCATCTTCTTTTTTCTTTCCTCCCCTCCATCCATGTCCAGCACTTCTCCTCTCTCCTTCCCTCCATCCATGTCCAGCATTTCTCATCTCTCTTCCTTCCTCTGTATCCATATAAAGCAATAATTCTCTCTCCCCTCTCCTCCATCCAAGTCAGCATTTCTCCTCTCTCCTTGCCAACTCCTCCATCCATCCATGTCCAGCAATTCTCCTCTATCTCCTGCTCTCCTCTCCATCCATTTCTAGCATTTCTCCTCTCTCCCCTCTCATCCATGTCCAGCAATTCTCTCTTCCCTGTCCTCCCTTCCCTGTCCAGCGATTCTCCTCTCTCCCCTCCATGTCCAGCAATTCTCTCATCCCTGTCCTCCCCTCCCCATCCCATTGATGTCCAGCAAGTCTCTCTTCCCTGCCCTCCCCTCCCATCCATGTCCAGCAATTCTCTCTTCCCTGCCCTCCTCTCTCCCCTGACCTCCCATCGATGTCCAACAATTCTCTCTCTCTCCCATCCATGTCCAGCAATTATCTCATCCCTGCCCTCCTCTCTCCCCTGCCCTCCCATCGATGTCCAACAATTCTCTCTCCACTGCCCTTTCTTCCCATCCCATTGATGTCCAGCAATTCTCTCTTCCCTGCCCTCCCCTCCCATCCATGTCCAGCAATTATCTCATCCCTGCCCTCCTATTAATGTCCAACAATTCTCTCTCCTCTGCCCTTCCCTCCCATCCCATTGATGTCCAGCAATTCTCTCTTCCCTGCCCTCCCCTCCCATCCATGTCCAGCAATTCTCTCTTCCCTGCCCTCCTCTCTCCCCTGCCCTCCCATCGATGTCCAGCAATTCTCTCTCCCCTGCCCTTCCCTCCCATCCCATCGATGTCCAGCAATTATCTCATCCCTGCCCTCCCCTCCCATGATTTCCAGCAATTCTCCGCCTCTCCCCTGCCCTCCCATCGACGTGCAGCGATTCTCCGTCTCTCCCCTGCCCTCACCTCTCCCATATCCAGTGATTCTTCGTCCCCCAGCCGTCCTCCTTCACTGCCTGCCAGCCAGCGTCAGACTCAGAAGCGAACAGTGCAGGCAGCGATTGGCTGGCAGCATCATAGCTTCCCTCTGCGAGTCCCGCCTACAACGTCCTGTTTACGCATAGGCGGGACTCGCAGAGGGAAGCTACGACACTGCCAGCCAATCGATGCCTGCACCGTTTGCTTCTGAGTCCGACGCTGGCTGGCAGGCAGTGAAGGAGGATGGCTGGGGGACAAAGAATCGCTGGATATGGGAGAGGTGAGGGCAGGGGAGAGATGGAGAATCGCTGCACGTTGATGGGAGGGCAGGGGAGAGGCGGAGAATCGCTGGATATCATGGGAGGGGAGGACAGGAGGAGAAAAAGGTGCCGTACACTGTACCGTTGCGTACCGGCACAAAAAAAGCACTGTGTGTAGATGTACATGTATGTGTATAATCCCCTTCGGTAATTTTCAAAAAGGTTCCCTTATTAACATTTCTGAAATGGTCTCTCTGCAGGAAGGTTTTTTTTTACCATTATAAGGATGTCATGGTAACACATAAAAGTTATTTTCCTTTAAAAACAGATTACCTTTTCCTGTTACTAACTTTCAACTTTGTCCTTTCTTGAAGGTTATACCCTTATTTACAAATATGCACCCTCTTTCTAGGTGTAAGATTAGTTCTGCTATTCAAAAGGCCTATTGGAAGTTACCTATGTAGTCATAAGTGCTAATTCTACTATGTTTCCTCATATGTTTATTCCTTTCTAATTATGTGACAAGAATAGCAATAATGAGTGATTAATGATAGCGTACTGTCCTAGAACATACTTAAAAGCTGTTCTCATATCTATTACTATTTCTACTAGTAAGTGCCACCATGACCATTAATGACATCACTCTTCAATTTCTGAAGGAAGACTGAGGAGTGAAAATGATTTTTGAATAATTTCATAGGAGAATATTGGTTATAGAATCTCTAGTTTCTGACCTAATTAATAATAGAGTGATATTCATTTTCCTGGCGGCCTCATATTGGTTTATTTTTATGCCTGATACTCAGTGATCCTATTTCTTTAAATTAGGACTGCTATTTGTTATGTCCTACTAATATGAAGGTTTACACTCTATATCCACGATAGTGATCAAATATACATAACATGTTTAGGGATCCTTTTTCACAAAGGAAAATGAGCCTCAGTTAGTGCTGGGAATATGGCTTCTTATCAAAGAGCTGTATATCACATTACTCCCCTTCCAGCTTCACTCTCATAGGCTCTTATAAACCTCTGTGATTACTTGTTTTAATAATAATTCTGACTCTTTTTTAGTATTTTCTTCTTTTTTTATCTCATGTGTCCAACAAATCCCTCAACAAGCTCGCAACCCATTATCTCTTAAACACAGGGAAAAGGAGCACTTATCTACACACAATTCTGACGGGATTGTCCATCCATTCAGAGCTGGCAGAGCTGGTGGTTGGGAGGCAGGGCTAGTGCTGGGCAGACTTACACGGTCTGTGCCGGGGCTGGTGGTTGGGAGGCAGGGATAGTGCTGGGCAGACTTATACGGTCTGTGTCAGAGCTGGTGGTGGGAGGCAGGACTGGTAGTTGGGAGGCGAGGATAGTGCTGGGCAGACTTATACAGTCTGTACCAGAGCTGGTGGTGGAAGGCAGGACTGGTAGTTGGGAGGCAAGGATAGTGCTGGGCAGACTTATACAGTCTGTACCAGAGCTGGTGGTGGAAGGCGGGGTTGGTGGTTGGGAGGTGGGGATAGGGCTGACCAGACTTATACGGTCTGTGCCCTGAAGAGGACAGTACAAATAAAAAAGTAGCACATATGAATTTATCTTCTTGGGCAGACTGGATGGACTGTGCAGGTCTTTTTCTGCCGTCATCTACTATGTTACTATATTACTATGTAAGATACGTGCTTCTTGCAGAGTGTGGAGGACATTTGAGGGTATTTAAAAAAAATTTTGGTAGAGTGTGTGAGAAGAAGTTTGTGTGCATGATAAGTGGGGTAACTTTTGGATAAATGGCATATGTAAAAATGTGTGTATTTTTGGGCTATGTGACATGTGTCTGTGAGTGATGTTTGTGATGAGTAAGGGGGTGTAAGGTGATTGAGATGATAATAGATGAGATACTGGGGGATATGATTAAGGGGGAAGTTATTAAGGTATTGGCGTAGCCAAGGGTGGGCCTGGGTGGGCCCAGGCCCACCCAGCAGCACCACACCTATGAAGTGTCTGGTAGGGATTCCCAAGCCCCACCAGCCGAAAATTCCTGTCCTTCCTGCATACCAGCCTTCCCTTTGATGTATTCCCGCCTATGCGGAAACAGGAAGTTGCATCAGAGGGAAGGCTGTGGAGCCAACATGAGCAGTGTGTATTATTTGCTGCTTGCTGCCAATGAAAATCTGCTATTTAAAAGGTATAGGGGGAGGGGGATGTTTGAGAGACCATATGGCATGCAGGCAAGAGAGGGAGAGACCAAATCACTTGTGGGACAGGGTGGAGTTCTTCTACCCACCCATCTTGGGCCCAGGCCCACCCAAAATTAGGTGTCTGGCTACGTCCCTGGAGCAGCGGCATCGTGTGCACAGTGCTGTCAGCTAGAACAAGCTCTTGCCTCTGGCCTCTGCAGCTGGTGGGGCTTGGGGATCCACACCACCTCAGGTATTGAATGTGTTGTGTTGGCACCAAGGGGGGAAGGGAATGTACAGACTACATGGGCCCACCCAGTTTGCCCAGTGGCCTACCCAAAATTTGACATCTGGTTACACCTCTGTATTAAGGTGCTCCACTTTTAAGACAGGCTATTTTACTGTTAGCCCCAGTAATTAGGAACTAGGTCTCATTGCATAAAATGGGACTCATGCTAAAATAGTATGCGTTAGTGGTAGAATAACATATGTTAACAATAGCCTACATTGATAACTATGCCCTTGTGTGTTTCTCTGCAGCATGTAATGGATTAGTGGGGGAGAGCATATGTGCTTTGGGAATGATATGGACATGTAGTGTGTGTAGGCAGAAGCTTTCAGTGGGAGAGAAATGTGTGAGGGTGTGTGAGAAGGAATAGTATGTAGAGGGGGGACTAGTATGTAGAGGGCTATGTGTAGTGCTGTTTGAAGCTGTTTTATTCTGAGATAGGAATGTGAAGATGAGTGTTGGAGTACTAGCAGGATAATGTTTTTAAGAACTTTGTGAATGATTATATTTGCTTTGCTGGTGTAAAAACGATGGGTTTGTGTGTTTGTTTGTTTGTATTGTATGGGTGGGTATTGAGGTAGAAAGGATAGATGTGTAAGTTGGGAGCATGTATGTGCATAGGATCAAGATACCATCACATCCTAATGCACCTTTGTTTACTTTTTACCTGTGCATGCCCAGATACTTCTGAAAAAATAATTACATTTCTACTCATTAATCTCTTACATGCACAAATAATGCAGCAAGCAGACTAACAATGCAATCAGGAACAATACTCCACTATAATTGCCTGGCTTTTATATTTCATTAGGCCAAATTAAATTAAATCCCTTTAACTAAGCTGATAATTAGCATGCACTCAAACTGAGCAGGATTATAAAAAACATAGGGGACATTTACTAAGCTGTGGTAAGCACTAATGCGTGCTTACCAGAGGTTAAAGAGCACTTCAGCAGGGTGTGCTCAGCTGTCCAGTAGTGGGTTTGGGATTGCTTCATATGTACTAAATAGAATTTATTTTTTAGCACTGGGGGGTGTGTCTGGGATGGAGAGTAGACGTTTCTGCGCTAATCAGTTAATGTAGTTACATCACTGTGAGCCAAGTGTTTAGTGCGTAGCTAGCGCTTGTGCTCTTGCTGCCTAGAAAATAGGTGTTGGTAAATGCTCATATGCTAATGACCACAAGCTAATAGGGAAATTAGCACATGCCATAATTAGGAATAGTGGAAATGTGCTAAAAGTGACCTCTGTGCACAGGAAAAACCCGCGTTGGGGATAGCGCTGGACACTTTTTAGCGTTGCTTAGTAAAAGAGCTCTATCGTGTCTGAAAACATAATTAAGCACTTACAAGGCAGCTTCAGAAAGAAGCTAGTCCCAACTGCATGTACAACTGATTTTAACTTAAGGAAAGTCTTTTTGTGCAATTGCATGGCACTGCCACATCAGGAAAAACTGTGCTTTAGCACTATAAAAATTAATTTAAATATTAAGTTTCAGCATAGTCTGTTTATCATTTTTGCAGAATTATGGGGTCCTTTTACCAAGCTGCAGTAAAAGGACCACTGCGATGGCGTTGAAGCAGGTTAGAGGCCCCCTTTTACCAGGAGATAAAAGGGAATTTCCATGCAAGGAAAGAAATGGTCGTGCATAAATGAAATACTTGCTGTGTAGCCATTGCCCAGGGGAGTCCTTACCACCACCACCTATTTAGGAGGCGTTAGGGGATCCCGCGCTAACCTGGAATCGCTCCCTTTCATGGTCTGTAGCCCCGCCCAGTGCATCCCAGGATGCAGTGGGCGGTGCTGGGCGCCGCCATTTTGGGCGTCGACTGACTAGAAGAGGAGGAAGGCAGGCAGGCTGCGTCCCTCCTCCAACAAAAGGTAGGGGGGCCGGGAGGGGGGCCGGCACGACACCACAGCACACCACGGACCACCAGGGAATCTAAGGACAACGCTGGGGGGAGGATTTGGGGTGGGCTGGAGGTCCACCGGACCTCCAGCCCCCACCCCCACCTCCCCGTCGATGGATCACAGTGGGAGATCCTTTGGCCGGAGGCAGTCAATCAACTATTTCTGGGGGGTTCGGGGGCTGGAGACCCACCGGACCTCCAGCCCCCCGTTCGCGTTTGCCTTGGGGGGGAAGGGGGGCCTGCCAGCATGCAACTGCATGCTGGACAGGGCTCACCATGCCTCCCCAATGATCCGCAAAATCTAACGCCAGCTGAGAGCTGGCGTTGATTTTGCTGTGGCCAGCGACCCAATCTTTGGCGGCCAATCAACGATTTCTCCAGCCCACCGTGAACATTTGGGGGGGATCGTCGGGGGGACCGGAGGTCCACCGGACCTCCAGCCCCCCGTTCACGTTTGCCTTGGGGGGGAAGGGGGGCCTGCCAGCATGCAACTGCATGCTGGACAGGGCTCACCATTCCTCCCCAATGATCTGCAAAATCTAACGTCAGCTCGGAGCTGGCGTTGATTTTGCTGCGGCCAGCGACCCAATCTTTGGCGCGCTGGTCGCTGATCATTGGGGATGAATGCGTTAAGTGCCAATTAGCATGCATTTGCAAGCTAATTGCACTAGAAGCCCTGTTTAGCATGCATTTGCATGCTACTTGAGCTGAGAGCCCTCGAGTGCGCTGTTTCAGGCGCTCGAGGGCTCTGATCATGGGTCGGCTGCAAACTCTGGCGCTAGTATGACGTTAACAGCCTCTAGCGCCAGAGTTTGCTTTTGATCATGAGGGCCTCAGTTTTCAAGTCTGCCTCCAGCCAGACCTCAGAGCAAGGCTTACAAGTCTCCATTCAAAAAGCTGGCTTACCTCAGCCAGGTCACAGTTGCTAGATACAGGTTGTAGAGGCATAAGATGGGACTTCTATTCTTCCTTTCCTGGGTCTCCTTAACCCTAGTCTGGCCCTATCTTTTATACTTACTCTTTCCTGTACCTTCGACTCCACCTATCCTGTCTCACTTCCTCCCTGGATGGGACTAATGGGTTTAGGGCGGCTAAGGCTATCTGAGGGACTATCCTTAAGGATGAGGGGCAGTATAGTGTCTACCCTCCTCAGATCAACCCTACATTGCATATTTCTTCCCTCTCAGGAACAGCTTCTGAATAATATAGGCTACCAGATGCTCTTTCCCTGTCCACTCCCTCGGGCTAGAACAGCCCTGAGACCAAACTCTGACGAATCAGTCTGCACAATGAAGGGCTGGTTGAAGTCTGGCCAGCACCAGCTCTAAACAAATGTCCCTCTTTAGGGTTTGGAAGGCCACATTTAGCTTTTTGGTCTAGTGCATCTGTTTTGGAGCCTTCTTCTGTAGGAGGTGGGTTAGCAAACTCTGAACTAAAACAGAAGTAATAACTGATGAGGCCCAGGAAAGTTCATACTTGTTTCTTCATCTGGGGTACTGGCACCTGGGTGTTTGCCTCTACCTTCTGGATCTGGGGTCTCACTTGTCCTTTTCTGACCGAGAACCTCAGATACTGTCTTGTGTGGAGATTCCGTGAGCCCTTAGGTCCAGCTGGAGGGATGAAGTGACAGTAGACACCAGCCCTCCAAGGGATAGCCGAACAACCCCAAGTCTTCACCTGCAGCGACCGCCGTTCCCCAAGGGTTGAGCCCCCAGGTGCAGGTGGCCAACAGGACTTCCGGAACTGCAGGGGTTGGCGGACTGGCCACAAATGACAGAGAGTCCTGGAGGCCGGGCCAGGCTACAGACAGCAAGCAGAGATTTGTCAGGAACCAGCAGAAGTCTGGGCAGGCAGCGAGCAAAGAGTTGACAGGATCCAGCAGAAGTCTGGGCAGGCAATAAACAGAGGATTGTCAGGAACCAGCAGAAGTCTGGGCAGGCAGCAAGCAGAGAGTTGTCAGGAACCAGCAGAAGTCTGGGCAGGCAGCGAGCAGAGAATTGTCAGGAACCAGCAGAAGTCTGGGCAGGCAGCGAGCAGAGGATTGTCAGGAACCTGCAGAAGTCTGGGCAAGCAGCAAGCAGAGAGTTGTCAGGAACCAGCAGAAGTCTGGGCAGGTTAGACAAGAGCGAAGTCAAGATACCACACACGGAAGCATGAGTCCTCAGTGAGTAGAAGCCGAAGCAACTAGCAGCGTTTTCCAGCTCCTTAAGTAGCCCCTCCAATTCGGGAAACAAGAATCAGCTGGCAGGAGGCAGGACGATGGGAGACCCTGCGACCCACGTCATCAAGGCCGGCCAATCAGGATTAGTAGCCGGCCGACAGAGACGGAGACCAACCGCACCTGCCCAATATGGAGGGACCAGGAGGCGCGGCTAAGCCTTCCGAGCTCCGCACCTGGATGGAGGTGACGCCCACGAACGCCGGCGAGCCCCAACATGGCCAATTCTCCCCATACAGCCGGAACTCCGTGCCGGTGCCGGCCCCAGCGCCGGCAAGGCAAGAGGAGAGAGGAGTGAGGTGCGGAGCGCTAGTCCACCTGTCTGACCGCCACTCTGTGCTAGGCAGGCGGAGACGGAGAGCGGCCAGACCATGGGGAGCAAATCCAGGTGAGGGACGTGACAGTATCCCCCCCCCCCCCGAAGCCCCTCCTCCTTCCCGGTCCAGGTTTAGAGGGATGACGGGCATGGAAGTCTTGTACCAATTCTGGAGCATGTACATTGGTGGCTGGTTCCCATAAATTGTCCTCAGGACTGAAATGTTTCCAAGACAACAGATAGAATAACTTTCCCCTCTGCCACTTGGAGTCCACGATCTCCTCGACCTTGTACTCCGGATCCAGTTCTGACTTCGGAACCTTCAATTTTCCCTGGCGGGGATGCCACTTGGACCTCAAAAAGGGTTTCAACAACGAGACGTGGAAGGCATTATGTACTCGCAGGGTCATTGGTAGGTGCAGGCGGTAAGTGACCGTGCCTAGACAGGATTGGACAGGAAAAGGCCCAATGAACCGTGGTGCAAACCTCCGTGAGGGCAACCGGAGTCTCAAGTACTTAGTGTTCAACCAAACCTTCTGCCCGGTTTGGAATACCAGTGCGGTGCGTCGCTGCTGGTCAGCAAACTGCTTGTACTTGGTGACCGCCCGCTGTAATTGCTCTTGAACTTTCCTCCAGGTCCCACGCATGTCTGAAAGGGCCTGCTGCAAGTGTGGAATGGTCTGATCCATGGGCAGAGGTGACGGAAGCCGTGGGTGCTGACCATACACCACGAAGAAAGGTGACATCTTGGAGGCCGAGTGCAGGCTGTTATTGTACGCGAATTCCGCCCACAGCAGGAGTAAAGACCAGTTGTCCTGCCGATCGTTGGTGAACGCTCGGAGGAAAGCCTTGAGGGTCTGGTTGATTCTTTCTACCATCCCATTGGTTTGGGGATGGTAGGCAGAGGAGAAATGAGTTGTGATTCCCAAGGCAGTGCACAACTCCCTCCAAAACCGAGAGGTGAACTGTGACCCTCGGTCGCTGATAATCAGGACTGGTAATCCGTGGAGCCTGAAGATGTGCTGGATGAATTGGGAAGCCAAGATGGTGGCTGAGGGTAGTGCTTTCAATGGAACAAAGTGGGCCATTCTGCAGAACTGGTCTACCACCACCCAGATTACTGTATGCCCCTGGGAGTGAGGAAGGTCAGTAATGAAGTCCATGGAGAGCTCCTCCCAGGGCTGTCGGGGCACAGGTAATGGTTGTAACTTTCCCCATGGTCTTCCAACCACAGATTTAACCCGGGCACAAGTGGGGCACAAAGAGACATAATGCAGGACATCCTGAGCCATCTGAGGCCACTGATACTCACGGGCGATCAGGTGCAAGGTCTTGTGGAAACCAAAATGTCCAGCGAAAGCGGAGGTATGGGCCCAGTGCATCACTCCTCTCCGATTCCGTGGAGGCACAAAAGCTTTCACGGTGGAGGTGGCGACCGGCACGGAGGCCACGCAGGCTGGATCCAACATTGGATGAGGTTCCTCGGGGTCCTCATGTGCTTCAAAAGCCCGAAAAAGAGCATCCGCTTGTATATTCTTCTCCGCGGGACGGAACACTAGCCAGAAATGGAATCGAGCAAAGAACAGTGACCAGCGGGCCTGGCAGGGATTCAGCCTCTTAGCTTCTTGTAAATACAACAAATTTTTGTGATCGGTGATCACGGTAAACATGTGTTCCGTGCCCTCCAACAAATACCTCCATTCTTGGAGGGCGAGCTTCAAGGCCAGGAGTTCTCTGTCCCGCACTGTGTAATTCCGCTCCGCAGGGGTAAATTTGCGGGAGAAGAAGAAGCAAGGGAGCCGTTTCCCAGTGGGGGTTGCCCGAGACAAGATAGCACCGGCCCCTAATGAGGACGCATCCACCTCCACAAAGAATGGTTTGCTGGGGTCAGGACTGCGAAGGATGGGAGCAGAAACAAATGCCTTTTTCAGAGTGGAGAAGGCTTCATGCGCCTCCGGAGGCCAATTCCGGGCATCAGCACCCTTCCTGGTAAGAGCGGTCAGGGGCACGGTGACCTAGGAGTAATGCAAGATAAACTGACGATAGTAATTTGCAAACCCCAGGAACCACTGCAGTGCCTTGAGGCCCTGGGGTTTAGGCCAGTCCCGGATGGCCTGTAACTTCTTGGGATCCATCTGGAGACCCTCTGCGGAGATGATGTATCCAAGGAACGGAATGACTTGCTGATGGAAAGCACACTTGCTCAGTTTTGCAAACAACCGGTGTTGTCTCATCCGTTGAAGATGGACGAAAGAGACATGTTCCTGGGGTGACCTGGAGAAGATTAAAATGTCGTCCAAATCAACTATTACAGCGGAGTATAGGAGGTCCTGAAGCACGAAGTTGATGAAGTCCTGGAAGACCGCAGGGGCATTACATAGTCCGAAAGGCATAACTAGATACTCGAAATGCCCCTCATGGGTGTTGAATGCAGCTTTCCACTCATCCCCCTGGCGGATACGAATTAAGTTGTAGGCCCCCCGCAAGCCTAGCTTGGTAAAGACTCGGGCTCCCTGGAACCTATCGAAGAGCTCCGAGATCAAAGGCAGAGGATACCGATTTTTAACGGTAATAGCATTCAGGCCCCGGTAATCAATACACGGCCTGAGGGATCCATCCTTTTTGCTTACAAAAAAGAACCCAGCTCCTGCAGGAGAGGAGGATAGTCGAATAAATCCTTTCTGCAGGTTTTCCCGGAGAGTGGAGGAGTGGCCTAGTGGTTAGGGTGGTGGACTTTGGTCCTGAGGAACTGAGTTCAATTCCCACTTCAGGCACAGGCAGCTCCTTGTGACTCTGGGCAAGTCACTTAACCCTCTATTGCCCCATGTAAGCCGCATTGAGCCTGCCATGAGTGGGAAGCGCGGGGTACAAATGTAACAAAAAAAAAAAATAAGCCCGCATGGTTTTAGACTTGTCCCGAGACAGTGTGTATAGTCTGCCCCTAGGGGGCATCTTGTCAGGAAGCAAGGTAATGGCACAGTCAAACGGCCGATGAGGAGGTAAAGTGTCTGCCTCCACCGGGTTAAATACATCAGCAAAGTCCTGGTATACGTCGGGCAAAGAGGCTTTACAGGGCTGTAACACCCCAGGAAGGGTGGTAAGAACTGGACGACTGGGTTCTGGGTCCTTTACACAAACTCCAATGCAACGACTGCCCCAGCTACGGATCTCCCCAAGTACCCAGTCGATGACGGGCGAATGACGCCGTAGCCAGGGGAGTCCCAGAACAACTGTATGAATGGATCTAGGCAATATCAGGAGCTGGATCTCCTCCTGGTGATGATCTCCCACCTTCATTTCTAAGGGAGAGGTACTCTGGGTGACAGGCTGAGGTAGAGCTGTTCCTTGGATAGATGTTACTCGCAGAGCCGGCTTACACGGCCCCATCGGCTGCCCCAACTGTTCTAAGAGTTCAGTACTGATAAAATTTCCCCCTGCCCTGGAGTCCAGCAGGGCTCTGGTATGTACCACAAACTCCTGCCACCGCAGGATGACTGGAAGGGTAATCAAGTTGTTGGGGAGGGGAGCAGAGTGACCCAAGACCATTCTCCTCACAAGGTCTTGGTGCCGGCGTTTCCCGGCCGGGTAGTGCAGGCTTGGATGAAATGGCCGGCCTCTCCACAATACAGGCACAAGTTGTTGCACCGCCGATGAGCTCTCTCGGCCTCAGTTATGCGCTGTCGTCCGATGATCATAGGTTCTTCAGATGTCCCTCCCCGGCTACCACCTGGGGCCTTAGAGGAGGAGGTTCGCCTGACCCTGGCGCCGGATCTAGGGGCTGACTGATGAGAAGCCCAATCCCGGGCTTTCTCCTGAAACCGCGTGTCTACTCGGATGCATAGTGCGATCAAGGCGTCCAGCGGAACCGGAAGGTCCAGTCCCGCCAACTCATCCTTAATGCGCCCCTGGAGACCCTGCCAGAAAATTGCAGAGAGGACCTCCTGGTTCCATCTCACTTTGGTGGCTAAGGTTCGGAACCGGATCGCATATGCTCCCACGGATCCATCTCCCTATTATATCCGCAACAATTCAGCAGCGGCCGAGGACGTTCTTCCTGGAACATCAAATACCAGTCGAAACTGGTGCAGAAACTCCCAAATCGGACAGAAGAGGGTCCCATTGCTCACAGAGAGGAGACGCCCAGGCCAAGACCGGACCAGTAAGTAAGGAAATAATGTATGCCACTTTCATCCTCTCCGAGGGGAACGCCCCGGCTGCATATCAAAATACATAATACACTGGTTCAAAAAACCCCTACAGTTTGCAGGGGTCCCATCGAACAGCGAAGTTTCGGGAAACCGGGGTCCTGAAAAAGTCTCCCCCGGCCTGGAGGCCGCCGGGGCGGGCTGACGCTGAGCCTGGATAGAAGTCAACTGGGAACAGACCTGTTGGAGAGCTCCAGATAGGGTATTTAGTTTTGCTACCTGTTTCTGAGGCAATCCAGCTACAGACATCTTTCATATTGAACTGGTGCTGTATGATCAATCAGGATATCTTTCTGGTCAGAGATAAAAGTAATGACAATGGTGGCAGTTTTGCTGGCATATTTTTTCCAGCCATCTTCCTGCTATTCAGAACTTTAGTACCTTTTGAAAAAAAAAAAGTAGAAACCACCAAGGGTCTTTTTACAAAATTGTGCTAAAAATTTAACATAGTTTTTTCCCATGTGCTAAGGTAATGTTAGTGCAGCTGGAAAATGGCTGGTATTTCATTTTCTGAATTAATGCTAATGCTAAAAAACTCTTCTACAGAACTTCAAAACCTCTTCAAACCAATCATTGTAGAGTATAATATATGTTGCTAATTGATTCCCTCAAAATAAAAACTTAAAAAAAAAAAGGAGGGAAAGACCTCAACAGACCCGGGTGAACTTGTCACTAACGTACTCCAAGCACTCAACAGGCCATTATGTCATCACTGGCCAAAAACCTCCACAAATGTATTTTTATACTTTTTTAATACTCAAAAACATCACATTGTGTTCATCCAAATATGTGAACAAAACCCAAAAATATGTAAATACAGTAACTTAGCTTCTTGCAGGGGCGTAGCCACGGGTGGGCCTGGGTGGGCCCAGGCCCACCCAGTTTTGGTTCAGGCCCACCCAGCAGTGGAGGCAGCGGAGCGGAGGGAGCAGGCTGAGCTCCGATCCTGCATCTGCCTCCCCAGCCCGCCGTCCGCCGTACCTTTAAATATTACAGTTTTGCTGGAGTCGCGGGCGGCCGGCATTGAAGACATCGGCAGGCTTACGCCGGTTCCAGCAGCCTTCCCTCTTCCCTCGTTGCAAGTCGGATGATGGCTCCGCCCTCTTCTGACGTATTTCCTGTATCTACGAGGGCGGAGCCATCATCCGACTTGCAACGAGGGAAGAGGGAAGGCTGCTGGAACCGGCGTAAGCCTGCCGATGTCTTCAATGCCGGCCGCCCGCGACTCCAGCAAAACTGTAATATTTAAAGGTACGGGGGGGGGGGCAGGAAGGAAACAGGGCAGACGGGAGAGGAGGGTTGCTGGATGGAGGAAAGGGGAGAGGAGGGTTGCTGCACATGGTGGAAGAAGGGGAGAGGAGGGTTGCTGGATATGGTGGAAGAAGGGGAGAGGAGGGTTGCTGGGCATGGTGGAAGAAGGGGAGAGGAGGGTTGATGGAAGGAAGGGGAGAGGAGGGTTGCTGGACATGGTGGAAGAAGGGGAGAGGAGGGTTGCTGGGCATGGTGGAAGAAGGGGAGAGGAGGGTTGCTGGACATGGTGGAAGAAGGGGAGAGGGCAGGGGAGAGGAGAGTTGCTGGACATGGGTGGATGGAGGGGAGGGTAGGGGGGAGAGGAGGGTTGCTGGACATGGAGGGGGAGGGAGGAGTGAGGAAGGAGATGAGATAACAGAAAAGGAAGAGAGTAGAAAAACTGCACATGGATGAAGAAAATAGGCAAAAGCTGGATCCACTGGACAGTCAAGTTTGCGGAGGACCCAGCTTTTACTTACGGATGTAGGACAAGAAATGAAGAAGAAAGGCGGAAAGTAAACAAATAAATGGAAAGGAAGCCCTGGAAACAGAGTTAAGAGGACAGATAGCAGCAGAATCGGATACTGGGCCAGCATGATCAGAAAAACAGTCACCAGACAACAAAGGTAGAAAAAAATTCATTTTATTTTCATTATAGTGTTTGGAATATGTCCACTTTGAGAATCAGGTGCTCAACATTAAAAGTTTATATTTATTTACTTATTTATGGCATTTTATCCCACATTAAACATGAATTAAATTGGAACCTGGGATCATTTAATTTTTTTTTCCTGGAGACAGTAATGCATTGCCCCCCCCCCCCCAGGCTCTCTCCCCGGCTATAGCCAGCTCTGCAATTTTGAGGGGAGGTGCACAGGTGGATGGGGGGAGGGGTGCAGAGGTGGACCGGGGAGAGAGCCTGTTGTTAAACATTTACCAGCACACCACTGTCTAGTGCCCACCCATCCAACCTGTTGGCCCACCCAAAAATTGACTTCTGGCTACGCCACTGGCTTCTTGTATGATCCGGCTGCTTAACTCCTGGTAACATAACTCCCGATAAGGACCTGTTTTGCCCTCTGGCATTTTCAAGGGAGATGCGCAGCTGTGTTTTGTCTTCTTCTTCAAAACAAAGGATAAAAATACATTTGTGGAGGTTTTTAGCCAATGATGACATAATGGCCCATTGAATGTTGGGAGTACGTTAGCGACAAGTTCACTTGAGCACCTGGGTCTGTTGAGGTCTTTTCCTCCTTTTTGTGTTTTTTCTTTTTTATTTTAAAGGAATATATTAGCAACATATATCAGCAACGTATCAAGGGTGGGGCGGTGGGGGCGGTCCGCTCCGGGTGCACACTACTGGGGGAGTGCCTCCCACCCGCCGGCTCCGCTGGTTCCCTGCTCCTTCTGCCCCGGAACAGGTTACTTCCTGTTCCGGGGCAGAGGAGCAGGGAGCCAGTGGAGCTGAGAGCCACGCTGTTGCTCCCCGCAGCTAAAGATGTACCCGGGGGGGGGGGGGGTTGATGCGCCATGGAGGGTGTCATTTCGCCAGGGGGGGGTCATGCTGCACCCGAGGGGGGTGCGCATCGGCGATCCGCCCTGGGTGGCAGCCGATCTAGGATCGTCACTGACATATATTATACTCTACAGTGATTTGTTTAAACATATGCTAATCCTACCATTTGCATGTGGCCATTAACAAAAATTAGCAGTTGAGACCTTGCTATCGCTATATTGTAGGCAATAGGGGCTAATGTGCTAAACACACACTAATTATTTACAGAATGGTAATGCAGATGCACTAACTGATTAGCACAAAAATGCTCACTCTCCACCTCCAGACTTCCCCCCACTGCAAAATAAAAAAAAAATTAGCACGTGATTTACACACACAGATTGCAAAAATAGCACAGGACCAGTGGCGTAACAAGGGGGGGGGGGGCGGGAGGGGCGGTCCACCCCGGGTGTCAGCTCAGGGGGGGTGCTCCCTGCCAGCTCCCCCCCCCCCCGGGTGCAGCACGATGACACCCCCCCAACCCAGTGCCTACCCTCCTCCGTCCAACCAGCTCCCTACCTTTAAAAAAAATATCGGAATCCGAGGCGAGGCGTAGCGCCTCGCACTTGCATGTAAAAGAAATGTGGACCGTCTGATTGGGCCTTCCCTTGCTCTATCTTTCCCGCCCTCTGCTGACGCAACTTCCTATTTCTGCAAGGGCGGGACAGACAGAGCGAAAGAAGGTCCGATGAGACGGTCCACATATCTTTTCCGTGCAGGCGCGAGGCCCTGCGCCTCGCCTCGGATTCCGATATTTTTTTTAAAGGTAGGGAGTTGGTTGCACGGAGGAAGGTAGGCACTGGGTCGGGAGGAGGGGTGTCGATGCGCCGGGGGGGGGGGGGTCATCGTGCTGCACCCTGGTGGCAGCCCCCCTTGCTACGCCACTGCACAGGACACCTCAGCATGCCCCATGATAAGCCCTTTTAAGCTGCTTAGTAAAGTAGCCTAATGGTGGCCTGCAAATCTGATGCTCAGAAGCAAATGCAGACGCTAGAGGCTATTAACACCAGACCAGAACCCACATTTACTACCACAAAATGTTCAGAGCTGGTGAGCACATGAAATTACGAGATTGCTGACCCTGAATGCAATGAGCATACAAATTCATGTTAATCAGGGTTATTAGTATTCCTTCCCAATGCTCGGATCTAGCATTAGGGTTTGTCAGGGCATTGGGGAGACCCAGTTCAGCATGCATTTGCATGCTTCCAGGCCACGACTCTCTAAAACACAAGGGCATGGAGATCTGGTGGCCCTCCAGATCCCTGTCGTTCCCCCCCCCCCCCAACACATAAGCACCCCCCCACACACACACACACACACCGACAATATAAAAAAAAACTGGTGGTCCAGTGGGACCCTTGGATGCACTGGGCAGGGCAGCGTGCCACCATTTTGAGGCAGCACCCATAGGAGGAGGGAACAAGGGAGTGCTAGTCCCTCCTCCTGTTTTGAGGTATGATTGGGTAGGATGGGTGGGCCCACCACTAGGCTATCATTGTTCTGTCCTCCGACAGCCTCGCACTAGTTTATAACGTGATCCTAAAATGTGTGTAATGGGCTTTGGGTCAAGTTGGCGTCCATGTAAGAGAGCGTTACACGTCGGCTCTCAAGCTCCAGGCTTCGCTCCAGCAGCGCGTATTTTATCTCACCTGATATTATGGTGAAGAGAAAAGGGAATGTCGGGGCAAAAGCCGCCGCGAGCCCTGGCGGAAATCCGACGCTCCGGCAGCCGACCCTGGAATCTTTTGGCCTCCGTGCATCGGGAGTCCTGGCACCAGCTTTGGTTGGATCCCCAGAACAACGGGGGGATCTTAGCTTAGAGGCGGTGTCTTTAAGTCCGCCTCTTCAGGCTGTACCGCCGAAACCGAGCGGTGAGAAGAAAACAGTGGGAGAACCCCAGACAAGTTTTCTGGAGGTTAGCGGCGGCCCTATTGGGTTTTCAACTCCGGGAGGAATGTCATCTGGAGAGAGGGCAGGAGGTATCGATTCCCCGCCCTCCTCCTGCCAGGAAACCCCGCTCAGTGTGCTCGGCGTGAGGAGTAGACCTACAGCAGTCACTTTGGAGGCCCTCTGGGAGGTGATTCAGACCATCAATTCATCTCTACTACAATTAACTAATTCCTTTAACTCTGAAGTTAAAGATTTGAAAATATTTCAGCAAACAATGGAATCGAAGGCTCAAGAGCAGGAAAGGAAATGTGAGTCAAATTTGCATGAGATAAAGACTTTACAGACAGTTGTTGCTAAAATGGTAACAGATAAAGATTTAACTCAAAGGAAAATTGATTTTCTTGACAACCAGCTCAGGCGTAACAACTTGAGATTCTTAAATTTTCTAAAGACTCCTTTAATATCACCAATTGAAATGTTAAAAAAGTACTTCATTGAAGTGCTTGGTATTCCTAAAGAAGCAATGCCTCCAATTATAAAAGCTTTTTACATTACAGGAGCTAATATAGCTCAAACAGAAGCTCCAGTATTGAATGTAACACAGTTTGTAGAAACATCTTTAGAAATAATAACGGAGCGTACAACTCTCCTTGCTACCTTTGCATTCGAGACTGATAGAAATCATGTTTTCAGACTTTACTTCAGAAATATTTCAATTCAGTTTTTTGGATCAAAAATACAAATTTTTCCTGACCTTAGTAAAAATACTCAGAGGAGGAGGAGAGAATTTTTAGGACTTAGGTCTCGGGTTCTCTCCTTAGGCGGTACCTTTAAATTGAAATTTGCCTGCAGATGTATAATTTCTTTAAATGCTGTGTATTATGTATTTTTTGAACCAGATAAACTGCGTCAGTATATAGTTGCTAAAGAGAGTGAAGGTGAAAGAGGTCCGGTCACCCCAGTAGGGAGCTGAAACCGCAAGCAGGGAATGGTCTCTGCCCTCACAGTTTAAATATTTTGCTTTCAAATCTGAATGTACAATTTCCTTGTATCTTGACCATATTATTATTGTGGACGAAGTAACAATATAATTTCTAATTTGTTCCTTGATGTAAAGGACAAAATATTTTTCCTTTATTTTTTTTTCCTGATTTTCCTGCATTTATATTATGTAAATGTTTATTTTGAAATAATAAAGAGAAATAAAAAAAAAAAAAAAAATGTGTGTAATGCCTTTACTGTTATTCTCAGTCCCAAGGACTATCATTGCTGCAGTTTCCCCACTGGAAAATGTATCTCAAAGAACTAACAAGGAATTACTCATTAAGGACTCCTACAATATAATTATGTATTATTCACAGGTAACCTTCATTTATTTTTTCTTCCAACTAATGCCAAACAATTCTATCTAATCCAAACTTCTAATTAGTGAGTGTATCTACTTAGCAAGATTGCGTGTGTGTGTGTGTGTGTGTGTGAGTGAGTGAAGTGGGGTGGAGAAGAAAGGAAAAAAAGGAGAAAACACCTCAGAAGTGCTGTGACATCAAAAGAGTATTGTTAGCTTTCTCTCTCTTTGAACTAGAGAAAAACAAGTCCCAAAACAAACAAGCTCCTTAAAAATCCACTTCTTCAAACACAAGAAAAATATAACCCAACACCTAATCCAGCAATATAAAATAATAATTATTATTATGATGATGATAATGATTGAATGATTGATTGCATTTGTATCCTGCATTATCCCACCTTTTGGTAGGTTCAATGTGGCTTACATGGAACAAAGGGGGCGGTTACAAGATATTGAGAAGGTTAACAATTCAATAGAATAGTGCAAGTCTGTGGGTTTGTCTTGCGGAGAGTATAGAGTTAGGTTATGTTCATAGGAGATTCAGTGGAGATTACATGACTATTGTTAGAAATTTACAAAATTGAGTCGAACTGATCACAACATAGTCTAGTAGGGTTGCATCACTGGTCAGTTCTTGTTAGAAGAGGGTACATAGTAAGTAGGATTTTGAGGTTGTGAGTCTTGGAAGGTAGTATTAAGTATTTGGTGTGAGTTGGTCGTGAAGCTTGTGCCTTTTCCATTTGAACTATCTCATTGGTGGGTAGAATAAGAATGGTCTATTGGATGGTTAGGTTGGATCAACGGGGATATGTTTTCTGAATACGTGAGCCTTTAGGTGTTTTCAGAAGGTAAGTAGTTGTCTTTCAGTTTTAGTTCCTTTGGGAGTGTATTCCATGTTTTGGTGCAGATATAGGAAAAGCTGGTAGTGAGAGTAGATTTGTATTTGATGTCTTTAAATGATGGGAAGTGGAGGGTAAGGTAGGATCTCACTGATTTGTTTGTGTTCTAGATTGCTAAGTCTATTAGATTGGTCGTGTAGCTTGGTAAGAGGCTGAAGATTATTCTGGGGCTCATTTTCGAAAGAGAAGGGCGCCCATCTTTCAATACAAATCAGAAGATGGGCGTCCTTCTCCCAGGGTCGCCCAAATTGGCATAATCAAAAGCCGATTTTGGGCGCCCTCAACTGCTTTCCATTGCGGGGATGACCAAAGTTCCCAGGGGTGTGTCAAAAGCATAGCAAAGGCGGGACTGGGGCATGCTTAACACATGGGTGCTGTAGGGTGTAAATAAATAATTAGGATAATAATTACCCACTGATTACTTATTCCAAGGTTCCTAGCTCAGCCTAGGGGAATCTTATACAGGAACCTTGGTGCTGGCACCCTGCCAGTGTTTGTTTCCCGCCAAAGAACAGAAGCCACGTCACAGATGATATATTATTATTTATTATAGATAAGAAAAATAGAAACACTCTGCAATAGCTTATATGCAATATAATATCTCTTACTGATATGCACACTAACTAAATATATTGTCTAACTATACTCTGATTCTCCTGAGACTACGTACAGTAATGATTAGAACAGTACAAATGATATCTAATGATCCTTATGGAAACTTATCACATCTTATGCAAAATACACATTAGCAGTTTTCCCTGACCAAGAGCTGACATAAACCAGTCGTACTTAGATAACCACTGACTAATCCCAGACTAGGAAATATATCACTGTGATCTCACCATGCTGTCCTGATGACGGCCGCAGATGAGAACGGAGCTGATTTTCCCAAAGACGCTATCTCAGCTGTGTCTTAGATGTAGAACAGGTCTTTCTCAGCAAACAAGCAGGTTTCCGTCTCTCCGTTGGTTCTCAGAGCCAATATCTCTGACACAGGTATTTGCACCAGTTATGCAGGTCACAAGGGTGGTATCATACAGTCTCTGGCTCACCCCGAGCCTTGCTGGAGTTCTCAGGTCTTCTCACCAGGTACCCCTCCTCCGAGGGTCTCCGACAACTAACTTCTCCCACTCTTCCCGCGTTCATCCAGACCTCCCGGTCAGGTGATAACCCGGACCAATTAGCCTCTCGTACAGTCCAGTATATGGGCAAGAAGAGTTCTTTGTTTTGTGACCTTGGAAATGGTAACTTCTGGTGCCATGGCTCTGCCTCCCTTCTCAGCTTCTCAGGGGAATAGAAGGGGGTGGTTGGAACACAGAATATCCTTGGCTTCCGCAAGCCTGTCAGTGATTTTCCACAAGCTGAAGCTGGAACTTGCTGACACATAGATGTTCAGGTCAGGGGGTTGCAGCAGCCATCTTATTGTACATAGGCTTGTATAGGCCAAGACCAGCTCAGGCTAGATCACAGGGAAATACCCCTACAGTGTCCTCGGCCAATAATGGAAAAAAGAAGGGCGTCCCTGATGAACACTTGGCCGGCTTTACTTGGTCCTTTTTTGTTTATGACCAAGTCTCAAAAATGTGCCCTAAATGACCGGATGACCACCGGAGGGAATCAGGGATCACCTCCCCCTATCCCCCAGTGATCACGAATCCCCTCCCACCATAATTTTTTTTTAAAAATATTTTTTCCAGCCTCTATTCCAGCCTCAAATATCATACCCAGCTCCATGACAGCAGTATGCAGGTCCCTGGAACAGTTTTAGTGGGTACTGCAGTGCACTTCAGGCAGGCGGACCCAGGCCCCTACCCCCCTACCTGTTAAACTTGTGGTGGTAAATGTGAGCCCTCCAAACCCCACCCAAAACCCACTGTAGTAGGTGCCCCCCTTCATCCCTAAGGGCTATGGTAGTGGTGTACAGTTGTGGGGAGTGGGTTTGGGGGGGGGGTTGGGGGTTCAGCACACATGGTAAAAAAGCTATGCACCTGGGAGTTTTTTCTGAAGTCCACTGCATTGCCCCCTAGGGTGCCCGGTTGGTGTCCTGACATGTCAGGGGGACCAGTGCACTACGAATGCTGGCTCCTCCCACAACCAAAGGGATTGGATTTGGTAATTTCTGAGTTGGGCATCCTTGGTTTCCATTATTGCCGAAAACCGGGCACGACCATCTCTAGGGACGACCATCTCTAAAGTCAATCTAAAGGTTGAGAATTGGGCATCCCTGGCCACCCATCTTGTTTCAATAATACGGGTTTCCCTGCCCCTTCGCGGGGACATCCTGCGAGGACGCCCTCATGAAAACTTGGGTGCCCCGTTCGATTATGCCCCT
Source organism: Microcaecilia unicolor (assembly GCF_901765095.1). Classification (NCBI taxonomy): domain Eukaryota; kingdom Metazoa; phylum Chordata; class Amphibia; order Gymnophiona; family Siphonopidae; genus Microcaecilia; species Microcaecilia unicolor. The sequence continues at coordinate 134,155,547 of NC_044035.1, read as the reverse complement.
CTTTGTATACCATTGAAGAGATCTTGAAGGTTATGAGGTTCTTAATTGGTCTCAACTCACTCCTGTCCTAGCCATCTATATCTGTTTATCTCTGAAACATGGCTCACAGAAGTTGATAGTCCAATACTGTCTCATATCTAGCCACCCAGTTAAGGTATTCTTCATTCTCTAAGGCAAGGTAAAAAAGGAGGAGAACTTGCTCTTATCTTTAAGAATTTTTTCCACATGTCTTTGATTTGCTCTGCGGTTTCATGCGAACTGGAATATATGCTATGAAAATTCTGTGATGATTCAAAAAAGGCAAATCAAATCGCCCTACTCCTCATTTACCATCCTTTGGCAAAACCACTTCTTGTAGATATTACTTCCTCTGCCATGTCACTGTTCTCAAGAATTATCTATTTTACACTGGCCACAATTTGGTTTCAGATCATCACATAGTACGGAAACATTACTGCTAACATGTCGAACAACACCTATGCAAAGGTGACCAAGTAATTTTTCTCCAATTCGATAAATTGGTGGTGTTCGATGCGGTTGACCACATATTGCTACTTAAATGCCTGGATCAGATAGGAATAACAGGAACTGTGCTCAAATGGTTCAGTGAATTTCTTTCAAATCAAAGCTATTCTGTCAAGCAAAGCAACCAACTTTCCAACTACTGGCCTATTAACTGCGGAGTCCCGCAGAGATTTCCCCTCTCACTAATCCTGTTCAACCTCTTTATGTCATTCCTTGCCTCAATATACCTGAGACTTAATGAACTACTATTATCCTATCCAGATGACATCCTGCTTCTCTTACCAGTAACAGCATCAAACAATTATATAACTCAGTCTGTAGCGAATGGTATGACTGCTGTTAGCACCTGGGCCCTTACGAATAAACTGAATCTGAATGCACAAAAAAACAAGGTCCTGTGGTTCTGAAATCAGCGAGTTGAGGTCTCATCATCAATATCTTTGTCCAATGGTCAAAGCTTTACAGTCAAATCTGAAACAAGAGTATTAGGAGTCCTGCTTGATTCTACACTCACCTTCTCTTCCTATATTAAACAGCTATGGAAGAAAGCATTATTCAAAATGAGACAGCAACGTCCAGTCAGATCATTCTTCGACCAAAAAGCCTTCGCACTACTAGTCCAAATGTTAGTCCTACCTCATTTGGATTATTGTAACATGCTGTTTCTTGGTATTAAGTGTCAATATTAGAAAAAACTGCAAATCATACAGAATACAACTGCAAGACTAATATACAGAGTGAATAGCTATACTAGTGTTTCAACTCGTCTAAACAAACTGCACTGGCTTCCCATACCAGAAAGACAGGTTCAGATTTGCTTGTTTAGGGCCCTTTAGTAAGCTACATGGAGGGGCATAATCGAACGGTGCCGGCCATCTATATGGAAGGCCATCTCTAAGGCCGGCCCCGGAAAGCGCCATACCCGACCGTATTATCGAAAGAAGATGGCCGGCCATCTTTCGTTTCGATAATACGGTCGGGGCCGGCCAAATCTCAACATTTGGGCCGGCCTTAGAGATGGCCGGCGTTAGAGATTGCCACCATTGGTTTCCGCCGATAATGGAAACTAATGACTTCACAAATTGCTCCCAGGTGCATAGCTCCCTTACCTTGTGTGCTGAGCCCCCCAACTCCCCCCCTGCAAAACCCACTCCCCACAACAATACAACAGTACCATAGACCTTAAAGGGTAAAGGGGGGCACCTACATGTGGGTACAGTGGGTTTTGGGTTTTTTTGGAGGGCTCCTATTTACCACCACAAGTGTAACAGGTAGGGGAGGATGAGCCTGGGTCCGCCTGCCTGAAGTGCACTGCAGTACCCTCTAAAAACTGGAGCTGGGTATGACATTTGAGACTGGCATAGAGGCTGGCACAAAAATGTTTATAATTTTTTTTGGGGGGGTGGGAGGGGGTTGGTGACCACTGGGGGAGTAAGGGGAGGTGATCCCCGATTCCCTCCGGTGGTCATCTGGTCAGTTGGGGCACTTTTTTGAAGCTTGGTCCTAAAAATAAATGGGCCAAGTGAAGCCGACCAAGTGCTCGTCAGAGCCGGCCTTCTTTTTTCCATTATCGGCCAAAGCCGTCCTGCCTTCCGTACCCTGCTGAAACGCCCCCTTGAAGTTTGGCCGGTCCTGCGACGGAAAGCAGTTGAAGCCGGACAAAATCGGCTTTTAATTATACCGATTTGGCCGAGTTTAGGAGATGGCCGGCCATCTCCCGATTTGTGTCGGAAGATGGCCGGCCTTCTCGTTCAAAAATAAGCAGGATAGGCGCCTATGCACACCTCACGCACGTCACCCAGCTACCACATGGCCCGTGCGGTAATTTCATTTTTGACATTCGTCCGTTACGCATGCCAGAAAATATTTCCTAGATACTGCATGAGACCTTATCGCTAGGTCAATGGCTGGCAGTAAGGTCTCAGACCCAAAATGGACGTGCAGCAATTTTCATTTTGCCGCACATCCATTTTCAGCAAAAATGTAAAAACAGGCATTTTTTTACAGGTGCGCTGAAAAATGACTCAAAGCATACCGAAAACACATATCTACACTACCACAGGCCATTTTTCAGTGCACCTTACTAGAAAGGCCCCAAGTTTTTCAAATCTTACAGGGCTTTACTTCTGAACTGCTGATTAAGACCACTTCGCTATATTTGGTCCAGTCTAACAGACTGAAACAACAACTAATGCTATCATCACCATTTCAAAAGACAATTCTTAAGTAGAGGAGTGTGGTAGCCGTGTTAGTCCACTCTTAAGGTTATCAATAGAAATCAAACAAATTAAAACGTGGAAAAGAAAATAAGATGATACCTTTTTTATTGGACATAACTTAATACATTTCTTGATTAGCTTTCGAAGGTTGCCCTTCTTCGTCAGATTGGAAATAAGCAAATGTGCTAGCTGACAGTGTATATAAGTGAAAACATTCAAGCATTACTATGACAGTCTAACTGGGTGGGAGGATGGGGGTGGGTAGGAGGTATGCATGGGGACATCAAAGCATATCATTGATATTCTAACAGGATGGGTGTGGATAGGTGAGGGGTGGGGTGATCAACAGAGAATACAGTTTTATGGTTTATAATGGGCTAGGAACCCCAGATCCTTGCTAAGTCCTTTCTGTTGGGTGTTAAAATATTCAATCATTCTGACTTCAAAGGTCTTACGTTCTTGTATGGTTTTAAAGTTACCTTTCAGGATTCTCACTGTGAAGTCACTGGTACAGTGTCCTGGTCCTGTAAAATGCTGACCAACAGGGGTGGGAGCCCTACTGGCACCAGTATTGTTCATGTGATGTCTATGTAAATTGAATCTTGTCTTAAGCATCTGGCCTGTTTCTCCAATATAGCATCCTTCATTACATTTTTTACACTGAATGATATATACCACATTGGAAGATGAGCAAGTGAAAGATTCCTTTATGTTGAATATCTTTCCTTTGTGGATGACTGTGGGGTCCTGTGAAATATTTTGGCATAGTTTGCAACTGGATAAATTACAGGGAAGTGTGCCCTTCTGTTCCTTTTCAGTCTGTGATGGAAGTTTACTTCTGATTAGCTTGTGTTTTAAGTTGGGTGGCTGTCGGAAGGCCAGTACTGGTGGGGATGGGAATATCTCTTTCAGTAATTCATCCTCCTGGAGTATAGGTTGTAGATCTCTTATGATTTTCCTCAGTTTTTCCAGCTCTGGATTGTATGTCACTACAAGGGGGATTCTGTCTGTGGATTTTTTCTCCTTGTACTGTAGCAGATTCTCCCTGGGTGTTTTGAGGGAGGAGGCAATATTCTTGGAGATTATTTTGGGGTTGTAGCCTTTCTGTTTGAAGGATGCAGTCAGGCTTTTAAGGTGTCTGTCTCTGTCCCCTGGGTCAGAGCAGATACGGTGGTATCTTGTGGCTTGGCTGTAAATGATGGATCTTTTTGTATGTGAAGGATGGAAGCTGGAGTTGTGGAGGTGGACAATTCGAAATCAGAAAATTTTCAGCCCTCTATTCCCCGAACTTAGATTTAAAATATGGAACTCTCTACCTATTTCCATCAGAACAGAAAACAACTACCTCTCTCTTCCCAAAGACTGCTCCATAATAATCCATCATGACTTCTACTTCCTAGTATCATCCAATATTTATTTATTTAGATTTTGCTCACACCTTTTTTAGTAGTAGCTCAAGGTGAGTTACATTCAAGGACACTGGGTATTTTCCTGTCTCTGAAGGGCTCACAATCTATTTTTGTACCTTAGGAAATGTAGGGTTGAGTGACTTGCCCAAGATCACAAGGAGCAGCAGGGGGATTTCAACCAGCCACCTCTGGATGTTAAGACTGGTGCTCTAACCACTAGGCCATTCTTCTTTCTTTTAGTGTTTGTGGTCTCAACCATTACACCAATGGTCACTAATATTTCTCATACCTCACACTAACACTATCTGCTTTTGTCTCACCTAGAATGTAAACTACACTGAACCCTGGAAAGGGGATATTAGTGGTATACAAGAATTGAATTGAATGGATATTCACAGCAATTTAACTGGCCAGAAACATCCACTGACTAGTTATATTGCTTGTTCAGGGCTATCCACTAATTTTCAGTGGCACTTAACTGGTTATCTCTGCTGAAAATGAGAGGTTAGCGCTTTAGTGAAAGCCAGCTATTTTGGGGGCATTCCAGGGGGGGGGGGGGCAGAGTCGGCACATGGCCACCTAAGTACACTGCATTTAAGCGGACAGGGTAACTGCATAAATGGAACCACATAAAATGCAGTCCTATCTTTATGCAGCAGCCTATAGCTGATAAAGTTCTGAATATCAACAACCAGACATGTGTTAGCCAGTGTCTCATAAACCGGATATTCAATGTCAAAGCTTGAACATGGCCTGTCATTGAATATCCAGGAATAACGCCAGCTGAATATTGACCCTTATGTTTATATTTCCACTATCACGTCAGTTTCTTTTTGTGATATGAAAGTAATGTTTTTTCAAGATTTATGCAGAGCAACACAGGTCAGGTGAAAAGCTTTTTTAGGTAAGCGTCCAGTTCTTGCCCTGGGTGCAATGCTTTTCCTTCAGTTTCCTTGCAAGTGTTCTGTGAAGTATTAATATTATTATTATTATCATTAGCATTTGTATAGCGCTACCAGACGCACGCAGCGCTGAACACCTGACACAGAGAGATAGTCCCTGCTCAATAGAGCTTACAATCTAAAAATACAGACAGACAAGACAATTAAGCGCGAGGGAAGTACTGGGTGAGAAGGAACAAGGGGGAGGGCAATTGAGTAGTGGCTAGGAGCCAAAAGCAGTGGTGAAAAGGTGGGTTTTCAGATAGATTTGAAAACAGGTTGAGATGGAGCTAGACGAACAGGATCAGGAAGTCTATTCTGAGGAGAAAAGTATCAGTCTCAGAATTTTATTTTCACTGAACTGTTACAGGTATATAATTTTCTGGATGCTAGAAAAGTCTCAATTTCAATTGTTACCTTTTCACTTATATTAAGGGATAACTAAAGTCTTGTATTAGATAAATATCCTGAATGTGCTTTTTCTTTATATAGAATAATACTGGTTGGTCTTTTTGTTTCATTAGATCTTTCTGCAGCCTTTGACCTCATTGATCACTCTTTGCTTCTCTCTTGTCTAAAGTCTACTGGAGTTTTGGGCACGTTATTTCAGTGGTTTTCTTCTTTCCTTTCTGATAGAATTTTACTGTTTCTACAGCACTATCTATGTCTTCCCTTAGTTCACTGCAATGTGATGTCCCTCGGGGGTCAGTCCTGTCTTCTCTGCTATTTAACATCTTTCTTAGTCCTTTGATCTTCTTATCCAATAGCACAACATAAACTTTTTCATCTACGCAGACGACATCCTATTGATTCTTCTAGTTTCTACCTCACTTCTCGATATTTCCCAGTTACAAACTTGTCTTATGGCCATCTCTCAATGGCTTTCCCAACACAGAATGGTTCTTAATCTGTCAAAATGGTAGCATGTTGGATTTCAGATTCCCTTTCAGTTTCTTTTATTTTACTTAACTTCTTCAACTCAATAGTTACCCCTGTCACTTCGTGCCACTACCTTGGGGTCATTTTTGATTCTAAATTGTCTTTTCAATTTCATGTCTCTCAGGTGGTTTATTGACTTTGGTGGATTTGGTCTATCAGCTGTTATCTAGACTTTGTGGCTCTTCACACTTTGATCTATGCATTTGTCATTGCACGTATTGATTACTGTAATACTGTTTTTGTGGGGTCCCCTCCTTTGTCCTTCATCATCTGCAATCCCTACATAATTCGGCTGCCTGATTTTGTGTTATGTGAAACGTTTTGATCATGTTACACCTCTCTTTATTCTATTACACTGGCTTCCAGTCTAATTTAGATGTTCTGCTTATTTTTTTTCTTGGCTTCTTCACTCTGGAACAACTTGCCCTCTTAGCTCCGAATGGAGTTGTCATTTCTTAAATTTAAATCAATTCTCAAAGCACTTTTTTTTTAATTGGCGTTCATCCTTAAATTACCAGTGCCCAGCTGACCTGCTTTTTGCTCTGCATTTTGTGTTAAGATTAGATTGTTACTGTTTTTTAATTTTTATGATAAGATTAGATTGTTACTGGGTTATTTTTAACTATTATGCTTTTGCTTGTTTTAGTTCTTGCTTTGGTGGTGTTTGCGGTATGAATGTTTATTCTGTCCGATTTGATTTTGGCATTCCTTTCTTATGTTCTGCTTGTTTTTCAAATTCTAAACCTCCTAGAACATTTTTTGGAATTTTGCCAGGTTATCAAGTACCTAATAAACAAACAAACAATTCCACAAATTATTCTTTAATTTTGCCTTTCTTGCCATCCCAAATTGTGGGTTGCTTAATGAAGATTGTATAGCGTAATTCTTCTATTACTGTAAGTTTCCTATTACCAAGTTTGATTCATTTCTTTAATTGTTATTTTTCTTGAGCATGTGTATTTAATTGCAAGAATTTTTTTTAATCACAGGGTCAATATTCAAAGCCCGATGCCTAGGTAAGAGAGCCTCATGCCAGGTAGTCTGGCACTGAGTGGGCCCCGAGGGAATATTCAGCAGCACCTAACCAGATACTATCACTGAATATCCCTTCTAAATGCTAACTGGTTAACCCCAAATCAGCTATTTTGTGGGTGGTCCAGGGACAGACTCTGAGCTGAGTTGATATTTGTACTTATAATAGCTGATTTTCAGCCAGAATTTGGATAAGCAAACCAGGCAAATAGAACTGCACAAAAAACAGTGTTAACTATGCTCTGTCAAACCTATCCTGTTCCAGGCTGAATATTTGTTATGACCCAGACAAAAGTGCCTATCAACTTACCTGATTAGCCATTTGTGATCTCCAAATGGTAATGATTAAGATGAAGAATGTTTGTTTCATTTAGATGGCTTGTATGTCACACACACTATTGAGTACACAGTCAAGATGTTGATTGTTGGAATTATATACATCACTGTTTATTTTGACTGTGTATACACCCTGAGTTGATGTTTTCATGATTCTGTCTCTCTAATAGATTATAACAAAATACTACATTTTCCTTTCACTAGAATGATACAAAAAATCAGTATACAATTATGGAATTATAATCTGGAGGAAAAAAGAGCCTCACAGAGCTCCTAGACAATGTGTCCGTCTATTGGAGCTGAAACGGATCTTAAACTGATCCTCTGTTCATCATTGGCTCTAAAAAAAAAACCTCCAAGAAAACATATTAATCATTGCTCACTAACAGATTTAAGAAAATGACTGTAGTGACAAATTTAATAGTTCCACTGTAGTGACAAATTTAACAGTTCCATCCAATTGTTACTTCACATGTCACAGGTATTGTGTCCTGTTTCTAATAACATGGTTAGCCATTGTGATCTCCAAATGGTAGTGATTAAGATGAAGAATATTTATTTAATTTAGATGTCTTACATGTCACACACACTATTGAGTATGCAGGCAGGATGTTGATTGTTGGAATTACATACATCACTGTTTATTTTTATTTTAACTTTGTATGCACCCTGAGGTGATGATTTCATGACTCTGTCTCTAATAGATTATGGATGTCAAAGTTGGTGTTCTATGATAATGTTTTTATATAGTTTTATTAAGTATGTCACATTTGAGATTGGTTCATATTCTCATCTTCCTCCACTCTCTATCTCAGTTGATAACACCCTCATCCTCCCCGTCCCATCTGCCCGCAACCACGGAGTCATCTTCGACTCCTCCCTCTCCTTCTCTGCCCATATCCAACAGACTGCCAAGACCTGTCGCTTCTTCCTCTTCAACATCAGCAAAATTTGCCCTTTCCTATCTGAGCACACCACACAAACTCTCGTCCAAGCTCTCATTACCTCTCGCCTTGACTACTGCAACTTGCTCCTCACCGGCCTCCCACTTAGCCATCTATCCCCCCTTCAATCCGTCCAGAACGCTGCCGCACATCTCATATTCCGCCAGAACCGATACACTCACATCACCCTTCTCCTCAAGTCACTTCACTGGCTTCCGATCAGATACCGCATTCAATTCAAGATTCTCCTCCTTACCTACAAATGCACCCGGTCTACTGCTCCTCACTACCTCTCTACCCTCATCTCCCCCTATGTTCCCGCCCGTAACCTCCGCTCCCACGACAAATCCCTCCTTTCAGTTCCCTTCTCCACCACTGCCAACTCCAGGCTCCGCTCATTCTGCCTTGCCTCACCCTATGCCTGGAACAATCTTCCTCAACCCCTACGCCAAGCCCCCTCCCTACCCATCTTCAAATCTCTGCTTAAAGCTCACCTCTTCAATGCTGCTTTCGGCACCTAACCGTCCGTGAAATATAGTATGCCCTATTATTCGGAATCTACACTTGTCTTTGACTGGACACTTGTCTATAGATTGTACACCTGTCTTTTAGATTGTAAGCTCCTTGAGCAGGGACTGTCCTTCTATGTTTGAATTGTACAGCACTGCGTAACCCTGGTAGCACTTTAGAAATGTTAGATAGTAGTCATCTATTGTTATATACTTGTAATGGTTTTGTTCTCTGTTCTGTTTTATATTATTACTATATATAATTTTATTATTTATTGTCGTTCATTTTGTTTTATTATTTATTATTTTGTAGCCTCTGCTCTGACACAGCCCTTATGTGGGTGAAACATTGCCTGGGTCAGGCGTTATTTTGGTTTGTGTTTCACCAATAAAGATTTGTTTCCATCTCAAATTGATCTGCTTGGTTTGTTTCCACTTGGGGGAGAGAGAGACAGGATAATGATGGAAGCAGAGAAAAGAAAGGTGGGTTGATGCTGGATGGTGGGAGTTGATGGAAGTGGAGAAGAGAGATGCTGGATGGGGAGGAGAGAGAGAAAGGGCGATGGTGGAAGGGAAGAAAGATGGAGTGATGCTGAATTGAGTGGAACAGAAACAGAGAGTGATCCTGGATGGGGGGGGGGGGGAAAGAGAGACACAGAGCACAATACTGGATGGGAGAGAAGAGAGAGGGGAGGGGATTCTAGATATAGGGGAAGAAAGAGAGAAAGGGTGATGCTGGATAGGGGGAATAGAGAGAAAGAGAGACAAGATGATATTAGTTGGCAGGGGGTGAAACAGATGCTGCATGGCAGTCAGGTAGGAAAGAGAGAGAGAGATGGATGAGAAAGAAACAGAGAGGAAAGAGAAAGAGCAAACAGTTAATGAAAGACGGGGGAATAAAAGAAAGGGGAATGGATGGGCCTGGGGAGGCAAAGGCATGGAAAGCTGTAGGTAGAGTGAAAAAAGGAGTTTAAAGACTAAATAGTAAGAATGAATAAAATCTAAATGGATAGAGAGGCAGAAAAATAGAAGAGAGCTGAAAGAGAAAAATGTCAGAGATGGATACAGCGGAGGAAGTGAAGAAAGTGAAGGAATTGAAGGAGAAAGAAAAAAGGCAAACGGACAGGAAGCCCTGGCAATAAAGTTAAGATAAGACAGAAGAAAGCAGAAACCAGAGAAACTAAATGGCTAGACAAAAATGGTAGAAAAAGAATTTTAAATGTAAAATTAGGTGCTACTTAGTTATTGGACCAACTTAATACATTTTTTGACCAGCTTTCAGAGGCCAAAACCACCTTCCTCAGGTCAGGACAGTATACCATAAAAGCGTTATACTACCCTGGCCTAAAGAAAGACGTCTGGGTCTTTGAAAGCTAATTTTACAAAAATGTATTAACTTAGTGCAATAAAAAGACATCACCTTATCTTCTGTTTTCAGTTTTATTTATATTTGTTAATTTCTAATGTAGTGATTGCAATACGTCAGTTTTTGAAATTTGCAGCTGCTATCATTTTCTGCACAGTACAGGAGGACGCACATCATTGTTTCTTTTTCTCAGGTGTTGCAATGTATGCAGAGTCTGGCTTCTTGGGGGTTCAGATTAATATTTATATACAGTATTTCTATTTTTAGATTATGGATACTTATTCTGTATTTGATGAGAGTCTGTATGTTCTGTGTGTGTGAAAGAGGCCAGGAATTCTGTTAAACACTGAATGTCTCTTCTTGAACATTTCTAGAGCGCTACTAGGGTTACGCAGCGCCGTACAGTCTAATTCTGCTATATCATTTTTGAGATACGATAACCAGAACTGAACACAGTACTCAAGATGAGGTTGCACCATGGAGTGATAACAGAGCCATTATAATATTGTTGGTCTTATTTACCATCCCTTTCATAATAATTCCTAGCATCCTGTTTGCTTTTTTGGCCGCTATTTGCAAGGGCTGATCTGCATCAGAAACACCCTGATTTTCAACAACAAAACTGCATTGCTAAAAAATGACTGGTATCTCTTCAATTATATTGTAATTACTAGTCTCCAGCAGACATACTATTGGTACTGTAAAAAACTTCCTGATAAACTCCTGTATAAATAGATCATGTTCATGTCAGGAGTAGAGCTCATTGTCACTCTTCACGTCTTTCTTCAAGGCACTACTGTACCAGAAATCAAGAATGGCATATTGGGGCCGTCAAAGACAATGCTGTCCTCCCAGCCCAGACTGCTATCCCGTCCAGGATCCATGTTGTAGACAAGACCCATGTAATAATCGTAAGTAATGCTTCAGTCTGATAATACTGGAAATTATATCTTTTATGATCCTTATCTGCTTTGTAATCATCTGAACTCTATAATTTGAGGGTGGCAGCTACCATTTGCATTATTGCATATATTCCAACTTCAAACCAAAAATTATCAATAAAATGTGCCAGGGTATACCAAGCAGTCAGAACTGTAAAAAAAAAAATCATAAAATTAAAATCCAGTTTATAACTATTCAGAAGTTTGGACTTCAGATTTAGTACTCACTTTTTCCAAATCCAAGCTCAAGAAGAGTTAAAGTTCAAGTACATGAGTTTGTTCTCTTCTCAAATGGGCTCACAGTCTAAGTGAGTGGTGTTCACTCCCAGTCATCAATGGCTACCAATGGGTCAGGTTTTCAGGCTATCCCTCTTAGTTGTTCTGTCTGTTTGTCTGTCCTAGTTAGATTGTGAGCTCTTTGAGCAGCGACTGTCTTTTCATGTATGGTGTACAGCGCTGCGTATGCCTTATAGCGCTATAGAATTGATAAGTAGTAGTAGTACTAGAATATGCATGACAGATTTGCATAAAATGGAAGTAATACACTAGTGAAAGCCTGACATGTTGGTTGCCCTCAATTACTGTGGTGAATACACCTGATCTAAGTTGTATCCGAGGCAATAGAGGGTAAAGTGATTTGTCCAAAATCATAAAGAATTTGAGTGGGAAAACCTAAAATGTTCAACACTTGATTATCTAGTTATTTTCCAGTTTTTTCTATGAAGTCCCGTCTCTATAAATGTTCAGAGAATGTTTATATTTCTTCCTAGTCCTTAGCTGTAGGGTCAGATCATTATACAATAAAGAGAACTGGTGCTAGAAATGCAGGGCCCAGGGCTGAAACCAGGAAAGTGTCCCCCAAAGCACACCTGCAGGCTATATTTCCTTCAGCTTGTGGCTTGCGGGTCCCCTATAGCATAAGAGACTAGGCCAGTTGCTCATGTTGCCACCCCAAAATACCAGACTTAAACATAAACAAAAGTACTTCATAGGTTAACTCTTTTTCTTCTCTTCTTTCTTTCTGTTATTACTATGTTTTACATCTTTAGTTTTTAGAATTTCCATAATTTATTTGTCTCATTTCCCAGTACTTTGTGCTCTTCTGTATTGGCATAATGCCTTGTTAATAATATGGGAATAAGTCATTTTATTAATGATTACAAACTTAATTGGATTTAACACACACCTTTCAATAGATGCTCCAGGTGGGATTGACTACCATACAGGAGGTATTTCTCTGTTCCCAGAGAGATTATAATCTAATTTTGTAGTTGAGGCAAGGGAGGGTTAAATGAGTCACCCAAGATCATAAGGAACAAAAGTAGAATTTGAATCCTCCATTCCATGGTTGTCAGCTTGCTGTTCTAATCACAAGGCTACTCCTCCACTCCTGATATGTTCATACTCTAATTGTTACCTTGAACATGTCAATGTTTCAGACATCATTGACTTTCATTTTATGTTTGTAGAAATTTGCACAAAAGAAGCAGCAAAGAGGATAGTGTGAGTGATGATAAGGAAAAAGTAGAAATGTTTTGGTTACTGTGCACCAAAAAAGTGACTGGAGGAAACCCATAGAAAAGTGATTGGTTAGTGGGTAATGCTTTTAATATATCACTTTTTTTTTATTCAAAAATGAGGAAGATGCAACATTATTCATTGGAGTTGCAGAAATGTAGTAAAATAAAAAACAAACAAGCAAATGAGTCAAATGGGATACAATGTCAGATATTATAAGAGTTTAGAAAGATTCTGGCAATACCACTGACAGTTACATTGAACAATTTGTTGAAACCAGGAAGTTTTGCAGAGACCCAGAGGTGGACAGAAGCCCTCACTTTAATATGGTAATAAGGACAATGCTGACAACAACAAGCCTGTCAACCTGACTCTAAAGGGGTTTATTTAATGGAGTCACTTTTGAAGGATAGACTAATTAACACTTTAAATCTATCAGGTTATAGGTTGATTATTAAACAAATATTATCAGTGTTAGTAAGAGGTAAAATTTGTACGTTAAAAAAAAAAGTTTATTTTCAGTGGCCAACTATATCCTGGTTTTGTTCTGGTTTATATCCAATAATGAATTTACAAAAGAAAACAAAAATAACAATAAATCAGTTGAACAATAAGCAAAAAGGATACTGATAAATAAAGTTCATTCCTAGAGAGATCATAGCTTTATATACTGTTCCCTCTAAGCTGAACCCGGGTCCTTCAACTGCATTTCTTCAGTAGTGGGTGATGCTTCAATACTGTGTTTTCAATCACTAGGGACAGGCAGGTTCCCTGGAGTCCTAAAGAACTTGCCTGTCCCTCAAGATTGATTATGTAATGTTGAAACAGCACCCCCTACTGGAAGGACTGTAGGTGGAGGACTCAGGGAACAGTGGCTGTCTGATCAGATTTAGGGAGTCTTTTACAAAGGTATGCTAGTGATTTTAGCGCATGCTAATTCCTAGCATGCACTAAATGCTAAAAATATGCATAAGAAAAGATAGGTGTCTCTAGCATTTAGCGCACGTTTATTTTTAGCATGCGCTAAAAACACAAGTGTGCCTTTGTAAAAGGGGCCCTTAGTACACAAAGCTAGATATGACTGAAAATTAGAAATATAATAAAGGCCTGTTTTCAACATTTGTTATTCTATTCTTAATTTCAGCCTGCAAGCCCGTCCAGTGCTGCCCACAGAATAACCAGTATTCGTATTACCGTTCTGTAGGTATGTAAAATTGCAAATGTGAAACCCTTTTTTCCATAAGGTATCTAGGTCAGCAGTGGAATGCAGAAAATGGGACATTCACAGTTTTCAGCCAATTTTACCAAGGGCCCGTGGAACATGGAGCCTTTTTTTAAGCTATGTATAGGACTGTGGGATAGACCCAGAAAACAAGAAGACAGATGATCCGCAAAATCCAACGTGTAAACCAATCAGAGCAGATCAAGTAAACAAACTTCATTGATATGGTAAACACCTCAATAAAAAGTGCCTGACACAGGCTGTGTTTGGCCCAAAAGGGCTGCGTCAGGGGCTTTATAAGAGTGTGTACATACACAACAATTGTGAAATGACATATCTTAGTTGCCACCAAATGTAATAAATGGACAAACAGCATATAGGCAATGTCAAGGACAAAACCGCCTTCCAGTAAATGATAGCGTGTAGGTTTTTGTCCATTTATTACATTTGGTGGCAACTAAGATATATAATTTCACTATTGTTGTGTATGTACACAGTCTTATAGAGCCCCTGATGCAGCCCTTTTGGGCGAAACATAGCCTGTGTCGGGCACTTTTTAAAGAGGAGTTTACCTTATCAATAAAGTTTATTTACTTGATTAGGACTGTAGGATATACACACGTATTTCTTCAAATGTGCCACCAGAATGACATTCTAAAAAGAAACAAATAGAAAACAGAGGGGCCCTTTAACTATGGTTCGTAGGTGCCTACGCACATCCAATGTGCGTGAAATTGCAACTCCCACCCAGCTAGCACGTACTCTGGGCAGTAATTCCATTTTTGATGCACATCTAAAACACGTGGTAGAAAATATGGCCATTCTTATGTTCTTATTCTGAAGGGAAGGGGAATTCTGTGCAATTCTGCACTTCACAGTATGAAAAAATTCCCCCAAAAGTGATAAATGCACTAATAGATAAATAACTTATAAATAGCTTAGCTGATCATCACATGATATTTCAAATTTGAGGAAGCCAGTGATTTACTTCTTGACATATTCTTTTCTAGCAGAATCACAAATGAGTTTTGTGATATGGGCACTTTCTCTTGAGATCTGGACTTAGATCAACAACTCATTTTTCATTAGTTATGTCAGGAGTAATTTTATTACAGGGCATCTAAGTTAATAAGGTAGAATGGTGCCTATTTTGGTCCTATTTAATAAAACCAAATACATACCTACATGCCTTTACAAAATAGTAGGACAAACCCAGCAGCAATATGGCCTATAGTGAAAATACAGACATTTCACCTGCTCGATAACATGTCTGCATCTTGCCGTGCGGCCATTTCCAGAGGGAGCCCTTACCACCACCTATTTAGGAGGTGTTAGGGGATCCCTCGCTAACCTGGTGAGCCGGCAGTACCGCTGCTTTGTAAAAGGACACCTAAATATATTTTAGCATATTCCTTACTCATCTAGTTATAGTAAAAGGTCAATTCTATAAGTGCACATGTTAGTTACATGTGCCATATGTTCATAAGTGCCAAAATAATTGGCACAATAATAAGAACAGTAAGCGCTAGTAAATAAATAGGATAAATGTGCATTAACGTGCAGTAACTGCAAGTGGCAAAACATGGGAGGGGCATGGGCAGGTCTCCAAGTTATGAGCGTAATTTATAGAACACTGTAAGTTATCTGCAGATTAGGAAACACATGAATATTGTCAGCAAGCACCCCTCCGTGCTGTCCGCTCTTGCTTCGACACCTCTCTGTGCTGTCCGCACTCCGCTCAACACCTCTCTGTGTGGTCTGCGCACCTCGGAGCACCTCTCCGAGCTGTCCTTCTTCGCCCACACAATTGGGGCTAATCCATCTCCTCAACAGAATTGTTCCGGCTCACTTGCAAAAAGCAATTCACAGTACTGTTTATTCTGCAGAGCACTTTTATTTCAGAGCCCCACCAGCCGGCGCATAGAGTATGCGCTGTATTCCAGCTGCTGGTCTCCGTACAACTTACTTCCCTTCTTCTTCCCCTCTCCCCACAAGCCCCCAACAGTTCCCAAAAGTTCAGTCTTGAGACTCCAAACCCAAATGAAATAGACTTTTGAGTCAGTCAGTTCCTCTACTCACTTTCTCCTACTGCCTAGGAGATAGAGGCATTTTCTCCTCCCTCACTTGTCAGCCACCAACACTCTGACAACCTCCCACAGAAAATGTACAGACTGACCTTCTTCATGTAATTACCCTCTGTCCTGAGCAGAAGAACTCCATTTGCTCCTGTTCAGCTTCTTTCATGGCCTTTTCACCGTCCTCCTCCAGCTCAATCTCCTCCCACTCCATGGAGTCTTCCCCCACCCTCTCTCCCAGGTGCTGCTCCTCCTCTTGATTGTCCTCCATCTCCCAATCACCTGCTGACCTTTCTGCCTGCTGGGAGTTGGAGTGCTGTCCCTCATGTTCCCTCCTCCCTTGCAAGTGCTGCTGGGTTCTGTAGTTCACTTCCTTTCTTGCAAGTCTCCTACCCCCTTTCCCCGGCAGAGAGTGATCTTCCTTTCTAGGCCTACTGCCCCTGTCAGTTCTTCTCTGCCTTCTCTCTACCTCCTCCTTACAATATTTATACCTACCATTGACCTGGCATGACTCAACTATGTCAATGCAGGCTTAGCTAGTATTCTATAACTGTATCTTTGTGCACAGATGCTATTACAGAATTGGCACTCAGCATCAGTGTGCCTACCTCAAGGAGCCCAGTCATAGAAATGCCTCCTAGGTCCCTGAAATAATTTTACAGAGATCATTACACCCATTGACAAGTCAGGCTAAATATGAGCAGAGAAATAAGTTATTTATAACAAAATGTCATGTGCTTCATTCATCTTTAATTCTGACTTTTCTTTAATTTGCTGTAGGTTCATATTCCCAAAACAAATGTTGCCAAGGCCCTGTGAGAAAATGCAAGAAGTGAAAATGCTGCAATGAAAGCTACAAATCAGCAGTGTTGTACTTCCAATTAACCAAAAACATCTCTCTCTCTCTCTCTCTCTCTCTCTCTCTCTCTTTCTCTCTCTCTCTCTCTTTCTCCATGTTCATTCGTTTGTGAAAACATGGCATTTCCTTATTAAACTTTTTGTGATGATCAAAACATCTTTGGCTTCACTGTTTTTCTTTTAACAATAGCCTACAGGCAAAATGTATATGTGAAGAGTCTGTTCACGCTTTCCAAAAATAGTAGGACTAGGGGGCATGCGATGAAGCTACAATGTAGTAAATTTAAAACGAATCAAAGAAAATGTTTCTTCGGTCAACGTGTAATTATACTCTGGAATTCATTCCCACAGAATGTGGTAAAGGTGATTAGCTTAGCGGAGTTTAAAAAAGGTTTGGACGGCTTCCTGAAGGAAAAGTCCATAGATTGTTATTAAATGGACTTGGGGAAAATCCACTATTTCTGGGATAAGCAGTATAAAATGTTTTGTACTTTTTGGGATCTTGCCAGGTATTTGTAATCTGGATTGGCCACTGTTGGAAACAGGATGCTGGGCTTGATGGACCTTTGGTCTTTCCCAGTGTGGCACTACTTATGTACTTATATACTTTCATTTTTTCAAAATTGTCTTTTATTTTGGAAAAAAAATACAAATGCTAGATAAGTCATAGGCTAGGGGAGAGCCACTCAAAATTAAGACCTAAGCCCTTATAGAGAAACTTAGAGGGGTATTTTTGATGTGATGTCTAAATCTGACTTTGCACATTTTGCTAAAAACTTCCAAAATTTAAGTAATGAAATATAGCAATTTTAGAAACAGAAAAACATCTATCATTTTGTTTTGAAAATGGCTATTTGCTAGTTGTTGTTGTACTTAGTGCTTCTATCTTTTTGGACCATTAAAAAAAAATCCATTCAAGTGAAAAATGCACAAAATCAAGCCATTTGGATGTAGGAGGAGCCAGCGTCCTTAGCAGTCTGGCCACCTAGACATCCCAGCAGAGCTGGGGTACATAAAAGGTCCTAGGTACAGGTCTCACCATTACACTCGTATCTTGTAAGGTGAGCCCTCTAAAATGCACAAAAAATCTATAGTACCCAACTGTATACCACTACAATAGCCCTTATGCTTCAAGTGTCACCTACTGTATATGTAGATACAGTAGATTTTTGGTGAATTTTGGAGGGCTCACACATTCCACCACAAGTATAACAGTTAGAGTGGGATATGGGCTTAGGTCCCCATCTCTACAGGGCACTGCACTGATCACTAGGCTACTCCATGGACCTGCTTGCTGCTCTAATAGTTCTGGCTATTATATCTGAAGCTGTCATAGATGCTGGTCAGTATTGTTTCTTTCAAGGAGGAGGGAGGGGGGTCAGTGACCACTGTTGCAATAACATGGGGTTAGTGGTCATCTGGTCATTTAACACACCTTTTAGGGACTTAGTTTTGATAAAAACAGGTCTAGACCAAAACATCTAAATTGTAGCCCTGGACATTTTTGTTATGCTCCTTTATGACAGAAAAATGTTCAAGTGTTAGGAATGCCCAAATCCTGCCTCCAACATGCCCCATGGCATGCCCCCTTGTGATTTGGATGTACAGCCGATGAACTGCATAGAAAAATATCTAAAAAATGGGATTCAAAAATAGCAATTTGGATGTTTTGGCAAGAAAAACATCCAAATGCCACTTTTTAGACATTTTTCTGTTTTGAAAATGAGCCCATCCATTAGCCTCACAAATCCATTATCTCTGTCTGTCCAGACTTACTCTTTTCAAATCAAACATGAATACTGATACTGTGCACAAAGAGACTTTTCTATTATGGCACCTGTCAGGATTGTGACTGTTTTCCTTGGCTGTGCTCGCCTCGCCCTCTGGTGGCCAGAACCGGTGGCTGCCATAGACTTTCCAGACTCTTTTCGGTCCGGTCCAGATATTTTAGCCCTCCAGTCTTGCTTGGAAGTTTGGCAGCTAGCCTCACCCTTAGCTGCCTTGAGATTGCTGTAGCTGAGCCTCAGCTGCTGATGGGCTTATTAGCCACCTGGAAAGTTTCTGCTTTGCCTTTGCAACGCCAAAGGTCCAGGGTGGTGTTTATGCTTAAGTGCACTTCTGCCTTGTCTTGTTTAGCCTTGTTTCTTAGTTAGTGTCCCTAGTCTGTATTCCTTGCCTGTTTGAGTCTCCTGAATCCTGTCTTGAATCCAGTCCTGATTGCTCCTTCCCTGTCTGCTTTTGGCTTCCTTTCCCTTCTGGTTGTGAACCTTGTGTTTGTTTCCTGCCTGTTTGAGACCCTGTATCCTGTACCCTGTCTAATCAAGTTTGTCTTGATCCACTCCATCCAGTAAGTCCTGCCGGCTGCCTACACCTAGGGGCTCAACCCCTAGGGAACAGCGGTCAAGCGCAGGTGAAGTCCTGTTCCAGTAACGCTAGTTCCTGAATCCTGCTTGAGAATCCTGTATCCTGTCCAGTCTGGGTTGGAGGGTTTTGCCTGCTGCTGCCGCTCCTCATCAGCAGCCCAAGGGCTCATGTTAGTCCAGTGTCTGAGAGCCTGAGACCTTGACAGCACCTGAGTGCCCAGAAACCAATATAGAATACTAAAATATGTGCCACTTTTTAGAATGTATTGTATATGTGCATAAAGGGGTAACTATCAGCAGGAGCCTAGTTATATGTGTTTCAAAAAGAAATTATGCAAAGCTTCTTTTCTGCACAACTCTATCAAAACTTTACCATTATTAATATAATTTAGGGTATATGTTCCTGAATTAATTTGCAATAAGCCTACAGTCATGCTGGCCCCCCTATCTAAATGACTTTGCCACCAACTAGCAATTATCATCATGATACACACAAATGTCATTTGGCTTTAAACATAAACAGTTACCGTGGATTTTAGTCAGAAGTATTTGATCCTTATTAAAAATTTGGATCTGGAGAACAGCTATGGTTCTCTTAGATGAGTGCAAGATTTTCCAGAAAAGAAATGTGTGATATCACAAGTTAGGGTTGAGGGTAGGCCTGCGAAATAACACAGCTGGAGAATGGTGTAAAAATGAAACAAGTTCTTTGTTAACAGAAAACCTGAAGCCTGTTACATCACAGGACCATGAACAAAAGGTGTTAGGCCAAAGCCAGCATTCCTCCCCCTGAGGGTCGCCTGATCCTAGCCAAAAAGCACCTGGAAACTCTGTACACTTGGAGCGAGGGCCCTGGGAATATCGGGGTGGAACTGGAGTCACCCGGGATATAGCTGTGAGGAAATGCAGAAGGGCTGCAAGTCCTCCACAGCACCTGGTGGGAGCGCTGGGCACCTAGAGCGGAGGCCCTGAGTGGATTGGAGTGGACCTGGGTGTCACCCCAGAGAAGGCTGTAAGGATATGCAGATGAGCTGCAAGTCCTCCACAGCACCTGAAAGGCAGCCGGTGGTAGAGCTGGGCACCTCTCAGCTGAGGAAAGGCTTACCAGGGGTTCGGCCGAAGCCAGCATTCCTCCCCCTGAGGGTCGCCTGATAGTTCAGCAAATATAGTTTTAACTAGGCTTGAAAGGCCCAAAACACAGTCTGTGGCTGGTGGCTGTCACTCCCCAAACACAGCCTGTGAGTTCTTATGTTTTTCTCTATCATTTTCTCTCTAAGTTTTCAAGTCTGCCTCCACCCAGACCTCAGAGCAAGGCTTACAAGTCTCCATTCAAAAAGTTGACTTACCTCAGCCAGGTCACAGTTGCTAGATACAGGTTGTAGAGGCATAAGATGGGACTTCTATTCTTCCTTTCCTGGGCCTCCTTAACCCTAGTCTGGCCCTATCTTTTATACTTACTCTTTCCTGTACCTTTGACTCCACCTATCCTGTCTCACTTTCTCCCTGGGTGGGACTAATGGGTTTAAGGTGGCTAAGGCTATCTGAGGGACTATCCTTAATGGTGAGGGGCAGTATAGTGTCTACCCTCCTCAGATCAACCCTACATCGCATAATTCTTCTCTCTCAGGAACAGCTTCTGAATAATATAGGCTACCAGATGCTCTTTCCCGGTCCACTTCCTCGGGCTAGAATGGCCCTGAGACCAACCTCTGATGAATAAGTCTGCACAATGAAGGGCTGGTTGAAGTCTGGCCAGCACCAGCTCTAAGCAAATGTCCCTCTTTAGGGTTTGGAAGGCCACATTTAGCTTTTTGGTCTAGTGCATCTGTTTCGGAGCCTTCTTCTGTAGGAGGTGGATTAGCAGTTCTACTTTCTCAGCAAACTCTGAAATAAAAAAGAAGTAATAACTGATGAGGCCCAGGAAAGCTCATACTTGTTTCTTCATCTGGGGTACTGGCACCTGGGTGTTTGCCTCTACCTTCTGGATCTGGGGTCTCACTTGTCCTTTTCTGACCGAGAACCTCAGATACTGGACTTCTTGTCCTTTCAAGAAGCACTTTTTAGGATTTACTGTTAGACCAGTGGTCCATAGACTATCCAGTATTGCTTCTATATGGATGAGATGGATCCTCCAATCCTTAATGTAGATGACAATGTCATCTAGGTAAGCAGCCTGATAGTCATCATGCATTTTCTGTAAGTGATCCACAAGGTGCTTGAAGGTAGCTGGAGCCCCATGAAGGCCAAACGGCAACACCATGAACTGAAACAATCCCTCTGGCATGGAAAAGGCTGTTTACGTTTTGGCAGCCTAGGTGAGAGACACTTGCCAATGTCCCTTGGTCAAGATGAATCGGGCTCCTCCTATTCACTTGATGAGTTTGTCTACCCTCAGCATTGGAAAGGCATGTAGTTTGGAGCCAGCATTCACCTTCTGGAAATCAGTACAAAACTGGATACTCCCATCCAGTTTTAGCACCAGTGCAATGGGAGATGACCAGTTACTGGTCGACTCCTCGATGATGCCCAGTTCCAGCATTTTAGTGACCTCTTTCACCACAGCTTCTTGCCAGGCTTCTGGAATCTATGGGGGCACTGTTGGACTTCCACTCCCCACTCAGTGAGAATGTGATGAGTTGCAAGATGGGTCTAGCCTGGCACTCTGGAAAATACAACTTGATTCTGACGTACCAACTAATCTAGATCAGCCTTCTGTGAGCTGGAGAGTTGGTTGTCAAATGGGACCTGTGAAGACCCGAACTCTGTCAGGTCCTCTGGCCCAAACTCATCTCATTGGACCAGTGCTGCAGTCATGGGGACCCACTTCTTCAACAAGTTAATGTGGAAGATCTTTGCCTTGTCCCTCTCGTCTGGTTGGGACACCTTATAATTAACAGGTCCCATCTTTTCCACAACTTCATACTGATCTTGCCACTTGTATAATAGTTTACTCTTTGAGGAGGGTAAGAGCACTAAGACTCTATCATCTGGCTGGAAGGTTCTTTGTACCACTCTTTGATTGTAAGTTTGGATTTGGCCTACTTGAGCCTTTTTCAAGCAGAGTTTGGCTGCCTCACCAGCTTTCTTCAGCATCTCCTGTATGGTGCGCGAATATTCGGCCAAGTTCCTTCCCAGGCGGGGTTTTCCTTCCAAAGCTTCCTAAACCACATCCAGGATTCTTCTAGGTCTCCTCCCATATAACAGTTCAAATGGAGAGAATCCTGTCAAACTCTGGGGCACCTCCCAGATTGCAACCAGTACATACAGGAGTACAGAATCCCAATGTCCCCATCTTCAGCCACAAACTTCTTCAGCATTTGCTTGAGAGTCTTTTTGAGCATTCCACTATACGATCTTTCTGCAGATGATAAACAGATGTCTGCAAGGGTTTTTTAAACATTATTTTTATTACTTTTCAACTTTACTTACAAGCATCCACTTGTCAAGAAAATACAATCACCATTCTCTACTGTAGGAAGCAAAATACAAGCTTATTTTCTACCCCAAAATAAAACCCACAAATAAATTATCTGGATACCCATGAAATGTTAAACATTTGTGGGATCAGTGGCTCCAGCCACAGTGTTTAAATATATTCTGCAAACATGCGCCATGTTCATTAGCTGGGTATTTACCGAATAGCAATTAGACAACATACTAGCGTATACGTGTGTAAGTGGACACTTACTCATCATCTATATGTTAATATTCCAAACATTTACACCTGTTACAAAAATAAAGCACCTCTTGCTCAGCCAGGTCTATCAATCTGACTGCAAGTAAATCAAGGGAAGGGTGGGAGAACACAACAGCGCCGATAAACATTACCCCACACCCCTTAGCACTAACACCAATAAACCATGCATATAGGGAAATAGATAAAACCCGGATACCCCAGATCCAGTCTATATCACCTTAAATCAGGCTTCAATAAATAATCAGGCTTTTAACCAGTCATCCACATCCTCGGATCTCTATAGTAGTAATTAGTTATAAATCATAATCATATTGTTATTTGGAGGGACTGGTTATAGGGACTCCTGTATTCATGCAGAGATGTTTTCACCTAGCAAAGAGCCACCAAATCAGACATCATGTTATTAGAATCAGGTGCTCAATAATCAGATTTACTATTTATAGGTACAATTTATTTTAAAAACATTGATTAGGTTGAACGCTGGGAGCATTGGACATCATTTCTTTTTTCTGCTTGCTCCTTTTGTTTTGTGGAATGCAGTGGTATATTATAAAAATGCACTTTTTTTATTACTACTATTACACAGAGAGGTATTAAATAATGAGGGAAGAGCTCCCTACATGCAAAAGTGCTGCCCAGAGGCAGTCTAAATGTGCCAACATTGCCCAGGTCAGCACACTATTAGCTGTCAAGTTCATACAAAGTTAATTGTGTTCAGTGGAAAATAAATATGTTGGTTCAGGCTACTTGCTAAGTGAATATTACATCACTGTTTCATTATTTCTGCCAAGTATTACAGATCATGGGCATTTGCTTTAAACGTTTGATTGTTTTAATTCATTTATCCAGATCTTACATTGCTTTTGAAGCCAAAAGACAAATCCTAAGGGTGGTTGAACATTTAGGTATAAACTATGTTGTTCTGACTTTACTTGTTTTTGATTGCTTTCATGCTTGTTTTTGAAAGGGAAGGACACCCATCTTTCGACACAAATCGGGAGATAGGTGTCCTTCTCGCAAGGTCGTCCAAATCGGCATAATAGAAAGTCGATTTTTTGACACCCTCGACTGCTTTCCGTCGCAGGGACGACCAAAGTTCATTGGGGCATGTCGGCAGGGTAGTGAAGGCAGGACTGGGGTGTGATTAGGAGATATTTGTCCTTGGCTGATAATAGAAAAAAGAAGGGTGTCCCTGACGAGCACTTGACTGGCTTTAAGGTGCCCGAACTGACCAGATGACCACCGGATGGAATCGGGGATGACCTCCCCTTATTCCCCCAGTGGTCACTAGCCCCCTCCCACCATAAAATACAAGTTTAAAAATACTTTTTTGCCAGCCTCTATGCCAGCCTCAAATGCCATACTCAGGTCCATCACAGCAGTATACAGGTCCCTGGAGCAGTTGTAGTGGGTGCAGTGTAATTCAGGCAGGCGGACCTGGGGGGGGGGGGTTGGGGGCTCAGCACCCAAGTTAAGGGAGCTATGTACCTGGGAGCAATTTGTGAAGTCCACTGCAGTGCCCCCTAAGGTGCCTGGTTGGTGTCCTGGCATGTGAGGAGGACCATTCCACTATAAATGCTGGCTTCTCCCACAACCAAAGGGCTTGGATTTGGACGTTTTTGAGATAGACGTCTTTGGTTTCCATTATCGCCGAAAACCAAGGATGACCATCTCTAAGGTCGACCTAAATGTCAAGATTTGGGCATCCCCGACTGTATTATCGAAACAAAAGATGGACGTCCATCTTGTTTTGATAATATGCGTTGCCCCGCCCATTTGCCTTATAGTTGGGCGCCCTTAGAGATGGTTGTCCCCATTCGAAAATGCCCCTCTTTGTGTCCTACTGATCTGTACATCTGCTGTCTAGAATTTTGGAAGATGAAAATGAGAAAATAAAAATGAAGTTTTGGATGTACTCTGTAGAAGTTGCTGTTTACTTTTGCAACATGTGTGTATGGATGACTGTTCTGGTGTGTGTTGTGATAAAGTCACATCCAGGATAGTTGGGTTAAGGCAGTTTCAGTCTGAAATACAAGTCCCAGAAGGCATTGCAGGCAAGGAGCCAGGGGGTGAGATGAGGAACCCAGACTGGACTCCTAGCTGCAATGGGAGAAGACATGGGTGTTAGCTGGCAGGATGTGTAGATTGGCTGCCACTAGGGGGAAAGAGAGATAGGAAACCCTGTGTGCAGGAGCTCATCATTAGTTTAATGCTTAACTCAGCTGGTATGGGTGTGGGGGAAGCTAATGGAAGGAGAATGATTGGTTGTGGTAGCAGAAGCCAGGGATTGATTAGGCAGGTGGGAAGATTATGCAGGGAGAGAGAGAAGCAATTGCAGGCTGAAAACCCTTGGGTAAGAGAGGTCCCTAAAGTACTGAATCTACCAGTGAAGCTGATGCAGGGTGAAATCCCTTGGGGATGAAGAGTCCCTAAAGTATTGAACTCTCCTGATGGTAAAGAGAGTAGAATGTAGAAACTGCTGCTTTGTGATTTAACTGTGATGATGAACTGAAAGAACTGCTTCTATTTGGAATTGAACTACTGTTTATTGTGCACTAGATAAAGAGCCCAGACTGGAGCTGACTGTGAGCCTGTATTGAATCCTGGTAGTGCTGATAGCCTACTGCTTAAAGGGGACTATTTGCCACATGGTCTCAGGTTGCTTATATGTGCTTAAGATTGAAGGTGAATGCTGCTGTTGGAACTCTGTATCAGGTCTACTAGAAACCTGCATGGAATAAAGTCCTTAAGATTGAAGGTGCTGGTGGACATTTATTTCTTGACTGTACTGGGAGCCCGTGGCTGGAGGAGATTGTTCTATCCTTGGCTGCACTTAGAGGAACCTGGTTACAGTGTATGTGATAATAATGAATAATTGTCTATGCATATGGCTTTGATTTCTGAACATGCAGAATCATTAAAGGACAGACGTCCTTTATATTCAGGGCACTTGAATATATATGCTAATCTCAAACGTTGCAGACACATCCATCTACTTGATCCCATGATGTTACTGAATTATATCGTTCACACTGTATATTCAAATGTAAGCCAAATTGAACTCAAGATTGCAAGGGATAATATGGGATATAAATATTCCTTTTAAATCTTTCATCCTCCACCTTTTAAATCACTGCCTATCCACTGCCTTTCCAACAAGGAAAGCAATTGTGGTCCAGTGAAGACTAACATCAAAATAACCTGTTTCTTAGCTGGGCTCTAGTATTACCATATTTAAAATTTGACCATAGAATGCCTTTGTGGTTATATTCACTAATAGGTTAAATGATTAACTGGCTTTCTTGAAAGGATTATATAAGGAACATAAGCACATACTAATATCACAATTCCTCATGTACAGCCACAAAACAACCTTTTAGGGTAGATAGTGTTTTATTATCGACCATTTTAGAAGAGATAAGAGTCTTTGGTTTTGGCACAGTATCCTGCTTATAATCGAACGAGAAAAACGCCCAAGTTCCGACCTAAATCGGGAGATGGACGTTTATCTCAGAAAAACGATTAAAGCGGTATAATCGAAAGCCGATTTTTGGACGTTTTCAACTGCACTCCGTCGCGGATGCGGACAAAGTTGATGGGGGCATGTCAGAGGTGTGGCGAAGGCGGAACTGGGGCGTGGTTATCTGCCGAACAAAGATGGGCGCATTTCACCGATAATGGGAAAAAAAGTATGCGTTTTTAGCTAGAATTTAGGACACTTTTCCTGGACCCTGTTTTTTCACGAATAAGGCCCCAAAAAGTGCCCTAAATGACCAGATGACCACTGGAGGGAATCGGGGATGACCTCCCCTGACTCCCCCAGTGGTCACTAACCCCCTCCCACCACAAAAAAATGATGCTTCACAACTTTTTATTTTCACCCTCAAATGTCATACCCAGCTCCCTGGCAGCAGTATGCAGGTCACTGGAGCAGTTGTTAGGGGGTGCAGTGGACTTCAGGCAGGTGGACCCAGGCCCATCCCCCCTACCTGTTACAATTGTGCTGCTTAATGCTTATTAGTCGTCCAACCCCCCCAAACCCACTGTACCCACATGTAGGGGCCCCCCTTCACCCCTTAGGGCTATAGTAATGGTGTAGACTTGTGGGCAGTGGGTTTTGAGGGGGATTTGGGGGGCTCAACACACAAGGGAAGGGTGCTATGCACCTGGGAGCTCTTTTACCTGTTTTTTTGGTTTTGTAAAAGTGCCCCCTAGGGTGCCCGGTTGATGTCCTGGCATGTGAGGGGGACCAGTGCACTACGAATCCTGGCCCCTCCCACGAATAAATGTCTTGGATTTATTCGTTTTTGAGCTGGGCGCTTTCATTTTCCATTATCGCTGAAAAACAAAAACGCCCAGCTCACACATTGTTGAATAAAACATGGGCGTCTATTTTTTCCCAAAATACGGTTCGGTCCGCCCCTTCACGGACCCGTTCTCGGAGATAAACGCCCATGGAGATAGGCGTTTTCGTTCAATTATGCCCCTCTATGTCAAAATATAAGAAAACCAATGGACTGCATTATAGCCCATTTAGTTATGTTTAAACAAATAAGAGAGCTACATGAAACAAAATATTTATTTTTATTTTGACTTATAAAACGCTTATCCTTGAAATATGTTCAAAACTGAATAATCCATTTGTGTATTTAAAATGCAAATTTTTACAAAACAGATGAAATGAAGATGTGATTCCACCTGTCCCAATGAAAGGAGAGTATAATTCTACTTCCATTTAATTTCAATATATTCCATCTTTATAAAACCAGGCTTCCAAAGGCAGATTACAACAACAGTTAAGATGAACCCAATCAGGAAACAAGATATCCTGACTGAAATTTGGCCATCGGTATTGTATAGAGAATAGTAAAAAAATGAGCACAAAATACAGAGTTTATAACACAGAGTTGTGTTTTCTGCACAACTGTGTCAAAATTTGCAATACGTTGACACTCACACCAACCACCTCATCTAAACAATGTCACCTCAGTGCCTGGTTGTTGAATTGTTGCAATGTTGTCTTCAGTATGAACAGGTCAAGCCCTGCTGCTTCCTGACTGGCAATCAGTTGAGCCGATTTCTTGCAGTTTATTCAAAACATATTCTACGCTTACCCTCTTCCACCTCTTTTCTGGAGACTCTTGCACTCATCTAAGACAGTGGAATGACTTGTAATTTTCACTGAGGAATCAATGCATTTCATTCAGTACCACAGAAGTATGTATGATGTTCATAGAAGAATCTTTATTATGAAAGTATCCTATATAATAATTCTCACCTCCAACAGGATGTGCTTGGGACCGTGCCTGCCGGAAGTGGTCTGCTTGCAGGCATGCTCTGACCTCAGTGACATCAGTGACAGACAATTTGGCAAAGCAAAACAATCTGAATGCTGGCCATTAGCACACAGGGTACATAGGAGAGTTTTAAAAGACTGAAGGAACCAAAAGTGTTCGGGGGGGGGGGGGGGGGGGGAGAGTTCTGAATGAATGAAAGAAATGAAAATTTACGAGAGGAACACAATCTGAATGCCGGGCATTTGTACACAGGTTAGATAGGACACTTTTTTTAAAAAATGAAGTACGTGAAAGTATTACATCTTGGGGGAGGGGTGAGGAGGAAAGCATTGGGGTATCCGGATACTGGGCGTTAGGGCCACGGGGGTACATAGAATTTTGAAAGCCTTAAGGAACCCAAAGTGTGGGAAGGAGGAGGAAAAGGAGGGGAGGGAACGGGGTGAGGGCCATTAGGAACAGGGGAAGGGGCCCTGTCACACACTCTCATTCTCACACACACACACTGTCACACAGACAGTCTCACTCTGTCACACACCCGCACATTCGCTCTGGCTCTCTCTCTCAAACATACACACTCCCAGGAAAACCTTGCTAGCGCCCATTTCATTCGTTCCAGAAACGGGCCTTTTTTACTAGTAAAAGATAAAAATCAAAAACATTTTTAGAGAGTTTTTTTTTTTAGAGCCAATGATATAAAATAGCTGGAAGTGGACGGAGATATGGAACTCTCTGATCCACTCTTTGCTATGGCCTATTTTCTCCATCCATGTGCAGTTTTTCTCCTCTTCCCTTTCCCTCATCTCCATCCATGTGCATCTTCTTTTTTCTTTCCTCCCCTCCATCCATGTCCAGCACTTCTCCTCTCTCCTCCCCTCCATCCATGTCCAGCATTTCTCATCTCTCTTCCTTCCTCTGTATCCATATAAAGCAATAATTCTCTCTCCCCTCTCCTCCATCCAAGTCAGCATTTCTCCTCTCTCCTTGCCAACTCCTCCATCCATCCATGTCCAGCAATTCTCCTCTATCTCCTGCTCTCCTCTCCATCCATTTCTAGCATTTCTCCTCTCTCCCCTCTCATCCATGTCCAGCAATTCTCTCTTCCCTGTCCTCCCTTCCCTGTCCAGCGATTCTCCTCTCTCCCCTCCATGTCCAGCAATTCTCTCATCCGTGTCCTCCCCTCCCCGTCTAGCGATTCTCCTCTCTCCCCTCCATGTCCAGCAATTCTCTCTTCCATGCCCTCCCCTCCATGTCCAGTAATTCTCTCATCCCTGTCCTCCCCTCCCCGTCTAGCGATTCTCCCCTCTCCCCTCCATGTCCAGCAATTATCTCATCCCTGCCCTCCCATCAATGTCCAACAATTCTCTCTCCCCTGCCCTTCCCTCCCATCCCATTGATGTCCAGCAATTCTCTCTTCCCTGCCCTCCCCTCCCATCCATGTCCAGCAATTCTCTCTTCCCTGCCCTCCTCTCTCCCCTGCCCTCCCATCGATGTCCAACAATTCTCTCTCCCCTGCCCTTCCCTCCCATCCATGTCCAGCAATTATCTCATCCCTACCCTCCTCTCTCCCCTGCCCTCCCATCGATGTCCAACAATTCTCTCTCCACTGCCCTTTCTTCCCATCCCATTGATGTCCAGCAATTCTCTCTTCCCTGCCCTCCCCTCCCATCCATGTCCAGCAATTATCTCATCCCTGCCCTCCTATTAATGTCCAACAATTCTCTCTCCTCTGCCCTTCCCTCCCATCCCATTGATGTTCAGCAATTCTCTCTTCCCTGCCCTCCCCTCCCATCCATGTCCAGCAATTCTCTCTTCCCTGCCCTCCTCTCTCCCCTGCCCTCCCATCGATGTCCAGCAATTCTCTCTCCCCTGCCATTCCCTCCCACCCCATCTCCAGCAATTCTCTCTCCCCTGCCCTTCCCTCCCATCCCATCGATGTCCAGCAATTATCTCATCCCTGCCCTCCCCTCCCATGATTTCCAGCAATTCTCCGCCTCTCCCCTGCCCTCCCATCGATGTGCAGCGATTCTCCGTCTCTCCCCTGCCCTCACCTCTCCCATATCCAGTGATTCTTCGTCCCCCAGCCGTCCTCCTTCACTGCCTGCCAGCCAGCGTCAGACTCAGAAGCGAACAGTGCAGGCAGCGATTGGCTGGCAGCATCGTAGCTTCCCTCTGCGAGTCCCGCCTACAACATCCTGTTTACGCATAGGCGGGACTCGCAGAGGGAAGCTACGACACTGCCAGCCAATCGCTGCCTGCACCGTTTGCTTCTGAGTCCGACGCTGGCTGGCAGGCAGTGAAGGAGGACGGCTGGGGGACGAAGAATCGCTGGATATGGGAGAGGTGAGGGCAGGGGAGAGATGGAGAATCGCTGCACGTTGATGGGAGGGCAGGGGAGAGGCGGAGAATCGCTGGATATCATGGGAGGGGAGGACAGGAGGAGAAAAAGGTGCCGTACACTGTACCGTTGCGTACCGGCACAAAAAAAGCACTGTGTGTATATGTACATGTATGTGTATAATCCCCTTCGGTAATTTTCAAAAAGGTTCCCTTATTAACATTTTTGAAATGGTCTCTCTGCAGGAAGGTGTTTTTTTACCATTATAAGGATGTCATGGTAACACATAAAAGTTGTTTTCCTTTAAAAACAGATTGCCTTTTCCTGTTACTAAATTTCAACTTTTTCCTTTCTTGAAGGTAATACCCTTATTTACAAATATGCACCCTCTTTCTAGGTGTAAGATTAGTTCTGCTATTCAAAAGGCCTATTGGACGTTACCTATGTAGTCATAAGTGCTAATTCTACTATGTTTCCTCATATGTTTATTCCTTTCTAATTATGTGACAAGAATAGCAATAATGAGTGATTAATGATAGCGTACTGTCCTAGAACATACTTAAAAGCTGTTCTCATATCTATTACTATTTCTACTAGTAAGTGCCACCATGACCATTAATGACATCACTCTTCAATTTCTGAAGGAAGACTGAGGAGTGAAAATGATTTTTGAATAATTTCATAGGAGAATATTGGTTATAGAATCTCTAGTTTCTGACCTAATTAATAATAGAGTGATATTCATTTTCCTGGCGGCCTCATATTGGTTTATTTTTATGCCTGATACTCAGTGATCCTATTTCTTTAAATTAGGACTGCTATTTGTTATGTCCTACTAATATGAAGGTTTACACTCTATATCCACGATAGTGATCAAATATACATAACATGTTTAGGGATCCTTTTTCACAAAGGAAAATGAGCCTCAGTTAGTGCTGGGAATATGGCTTCTTATCAAAGAGCTGTATATCACATTACTCCCCTTCCAGCTTCACTCTCATAGGCTCTTAAAAACCTCTGTGATTACTTGTTTTAATAATAATTCTGACTCTTTTTTAGTATTTTCTTCTTTTTTTATCTCATGTGTCCAACAAATCCCTCAACAAGCTCGCAACCCATTATCTCTTAAACACAGGGAAAAGGATCACTTATCTACACACAATTCTGACGGGATTGTCCATCCATTCAGAGCTGGCAGAGCTGGTGGTTGGGAGGCAGGGCTAGTGCTGGGCAGACTTACACGATCTGTGCCGGGGCTGGTGGTTGGGCGGCGGGGATAGTGCTGGGCAGACTTATACGGTCTGTGCCAGAGCCGGTGGTGGGAGGCAGGGATAGTGCTGGGCAGACTTATACGGTCTGTGTCAGAGCTGGTGGTGGGAGGCAGGACTGGTAGTTGGGAGGCAAGGATAGTGCTGGACAGACTTATACAGTCTGTACCAGAGCTGGTGGTGGAAGGCAGGGTTGGTGGTTGGGAGGTGGGGATAGGGCTGACCAGACTTATACGGTCTGTGCCCTGAAGAGGACAGTACAAATAAAAAAGTAGCACATATGAATTTATCTTCTTGGGCAGACTGGATGGACCGTGCAGGTCTTTTTCTGCCGTCATCTACTATGTTACTATATTACTATGTAAGATACGTGCTTCTTGCAGAGTGTGGAGGACATTTGAGGGTATTTAAAAAAAATTTTGGTAGAGTGTGTGAGAAGAAGTTTGTGTGCATGATAAGTGGGGTAACTTTTGGATAAATGGCATATGTTTAAAAATGTGTGTATTTTTGGGCTATGTGACAGATGTGTCTGTGAGTGATGTTTGTGATGAGTAAGGGGGTGTAAGGTGATTGAGATGATAGTAGATGAGATACTGGGGGAAATGATTAAGGGGGAAGTTATTAAGGTAGTGGCGTAGCCAAGGGTGGGCCTGGGTGGGCCCAGGCCCACCTACTTTGGGCTCAGGCCCACCCAGCAGCACCACACCTATGAAGTGTCTGGTAGGGATTCCCACCAGCCGAAAATTCCTGTCCTTCCTGCATACCAGCCTTCCCTTTGATGTATTCCCGCCTATGCGGAAACAGGAAGTTGCATCAGAGGGAAGGCTGTGGAGCCAACATGAGCGGTGTGTATTATTTGCTGCTTGCTGCCAATGAAAATCTGCTATTTAAAAAGTATAGGGGGAGGGGGATGTTTGAGAGACCATATGGCATGCAGGCAAGAGAGGGAGAGACCAAATCACTTGTGGGACAGGGTGGAGTTCTTCTACCCACCCATCTTGGGCCCAGGCCCACCCAAAATTGGGTGTCTGGCTATGTCCCTGGAGCAGCGGCATCGTGTGCACAGTGCTGTCAGCTGGAACAAGCTCTTGCCTCTGGCCTCTGCAGCTGGTGGGGCTTGGGGATCCACACCACCTCAGGTATTGAATGTGTTGTGTTGGCACCAAGGGGGGAAGGGAATGTACAGACTACATGGGCCCACCCAGTTTGCCCAGTGGCCTACCCAAAATTTGACATCTGGTTACACCTCTGTATTAAGGTGCTCCACTTTTAAGACAGGCTATTTTACTGTTAGCCCCAGTAATTAGGAACTAGGTCTCATTGCATAAAATGGGACTCATGCTAAAATAGTATGCGTTAGTGGTAGAATAACATATGTTAACAATAGCCTACATTGATAACTATGCCCTTGTGTGTTTCTCTGCAGCATGTAATGGATTAGTGGGGGAGAGCATATGTGCTTTGGGAATGATATGGACATGTAGTGTGTGTAGGCAGAAGCTTTCAGTGGGAGAGAAATGTGTGGGGGTGTGTGAGAAGGAATAGTATGTAGAGGGGGGACTAGTATGTAGAGGGCTATGTGTAGTGCTGTTTGAAGCTGTTTTATTCTGAGATAGGAATGTGAAGATGAGTGTTGGAGTACTAGCAGGATAATGTTTTTAAGAACTTTGTGAATGATTATATTTGCTTTGCTGGTGTAAAAACGATGGCTCACATCACTGTGAGCCAAGTGTTTAGTGCGTGGCTAGCGCTTGTGCTCTTGCTGCCTAGAAAATAGGTGTTGGTAAATGCTCATATGCTAATGACCACAAGCTAATAGGGAAATTAGCACATGCCATAATTAGGAATAGTGGAAATGTGCTAAAAGTGACCTCTGTGCACAGGAAAAACCCGCGCTGGGGATAGCGCTGGCCACTTTTTAGCGTTACTTAGTAAAAGAGCTCTATCGTGTCTGAAAACATAATTAAGCACTTACAAGGCAGCTTCAGAAAGAAGCTAGCCCCAACTGCATGTACAACTGATTTTAACTTAAGGAAAGTCTTTTTGTGCAATTGCATGGCACTGCCACATCAGGAAAAACTGTGCTTTAGCACTATAAAAAATCATTTAAAAAATAAGTTTCAGCATAGTCTGTTTATCATTTTTGCAGGTGAATGATACAACAAAAGTGGTTCACACTGATGTATTATCCTGCAGAATTACTTAAGAATTATGGTGTCCTTTTACCAAGCTGCAGTAAAAGGACCACTGCAATGGCGTTGATGCAGGTTAGAGGCCCCCTTTTACCAGGAGATAAAAGGGAATTTCCATGCAGGGAAAGAAATGGTCGTGCATAAGTGAAATACTTGCTGTGTAGCCATTGCCCAGGGGAGTCCTTATCACCACCACCTATTTAGGAGGCGGGAACCAGGCAGCACACAGCACTGCCCAATTACCGTTGAATAAGTACCTGGCATAGAACATTTTTTAAAAACCCAGTGCACCAGAAATGGCACATGGAGGGGGCAAACGCTAACATAGGGCTTCTGTGGGAGCCCAGCTGTAGTGTCTGGTTGGCATGTCTGATTGGCAATGGCATGGTAGCTGTACCATGGAATTGGAAAAGGTCTCCTAAATGAGGTTAACACATCAGGCTCACTCTTCTTCTGATTCACCTGTACAGAATTTTTAGGCAAATAATTATTGAAAATACTAATCTTGTACGTATCTAATCAAACCAAACTTACTTAAGCTACAGTCTAAACTAGAGAGAAATGTAAGAGATCTACCTATACCGGAAATGATTTTCAGGGGTGATGACGAGAAGGAACTGAAAGAAATCTTGGTAAACTTGGAAGATGTACTGGGCCAAATTGACAAGTTAAAGAGTGATATACCTCCTGGACCAGATGATATACATTCCAAGGTATTGAAAGAACTCAAACATGAAATTGCTAATCTGCTGCTAGTAATCTGTAACCTGTCATTAAAATCAACGGTCGTACCTCAAGGCTGGAGGGTGGCCAATGTGATGCTGATTTTTAAAAAGGGTTCCATGGGTGATTCAGGAAATCACAGACTGGTAAGCCTGACTTCAGTGCTGGGCAAAATAGTGGAAACTATTACACAGAATAAAATTACTGAACATGTAGACACAAACATCGTTTAATGGGACAGAGTCAGCATGGATTCAGTCAATTTATTTATTTATTTATTGGGATTTATTAACCACCTTTAGGAAGAGATTCACCCAAGGTGGTGTACAGCAGGTACAGTTTAAGATAAAACTTACTATTTTGTTAACAGCATAACAATAGTTAAATAACCAAGAATAAACATAAATGCAATATAATTTGCTTAATTTTCTTTGAAGGAATGAATAAACATGTGGAAAAAGGTAAGCCGGTTAATGTGGAGGGGCATAATCGAAAGTGATGCCCACGTTTTGTTGAGGACGTCCTCGGAAAACGTCCCGATGGAGGGGCAGGGAAACCCGTATTATCGAAACAAGATGGATGTCTTTTGTTTTGATAATACGGTCAGGGACGCCCAAATCTTGAAATTTTGGTCATCCTAAGAGATGGTCATCCCTAGACTTAGTTGTTTCTGATTTTCGGCGATAATGGAAACCAAGGACGTCCACCTCAGAAATGAACAAATGCCAGCCCTTTGGTCGTGGGAGGAGCTAGCATGTGTAGTGCACTGGTCCCCCTGACATGCCAGGACACCAACTAGGCACCCTAGGGAGCACTACAATGGACTTCATAAAATGATCCCAGGAACATAGCTCCCTTACCTTGTCTGCTGAGCCCCCAAACCCCACCTAAAACCCACTACCCACAACTGTGCACCACTACCATAGCCCTTACGGGTGAAGAGGGGCACCTAGATATGGGTACAGTGGGTTTCTGGTGGCTTTTGGAGGGCTCGCTGTTTCCACCACAAACATAACAGGTAGGGAGGGGGGTGGGCCTGGGTCTGCCTGCCTGAAGTGCACTGCACCCACTAAAACTGCTCAAGGTACCTGCATACTGCTGTGATGGACCTGAGTATGATATCTGAGGCTGGCATAGAGGCTGCCACAACATATTTTTAAAGATGTTTTTTTAGGGTGGGATGGGGTTACTGACCACTGGGGGAGTAAGCGGAGGTCATCCCCGATTCTCTGCAGTGGTCATCTGGTCATTTTGGCCACCTTTTTGTGGCTTGGTTGTAAGAAAAACAGGACCAAGTAAAGTCATCCAAGTGCTCATCAGGGACGCCCTTTTTTCCGTTATGGGTCGAGGACATCCATGTGTTAGGCACGTCCAAGTTCTGCCTTCACTACGCCTCCAATATGCTCCTTTGAACTTTGGCTGTCCCTGCGACGGAAAGCAGTTGGGGATGTCCAAAATCTGCTTTCGATTATACCAATTTGGACGACCCTGTGAGAAGGACACCCATCTTCCGATTTGTGTCAAAAGATGGGCGTCCTTCTCTTTCGAAAATTAGCCTGATTGTGTATCTAAATTTTCAGAAAGCATTTGACAAAGTTCTTCATGAGAGACTCCTGAGAAAATTAAGGAGTCATGGGATAGGCGGCAACGTCCTTCTGTGGGTTAAGAATTGGTTAGTGGACAGAAAACAGAAGGTAGGGTTAAATGGCCATTTTTCTTCATGTAGGAGGGTGAATAGTGGAGTGCTGCATGGATCTGTACTGGGGCCGGTGGTATATAACATATTTATAAATGATCTGGAAATTGGAACGACAAGTGAGGTGATTAAATTTGCAGATAACACAAACCTATTCAAAGTTGTCCAAACGCTTGCAGATTGTGAAAAATTGCAGGAAGACCTTAGGAAACTGGAAGACTGGGCATCAAAATGGCAGATGAAATTTAATGTAGACAATTGCAAAGTAATACACATTGGGAAGAATAATCTGAATCATAGTTATCTGATGCTAGGTTCCACTTTAGGAATCATTTAAGTATTTATATACTGCTTAGACCTAAGTGGTTTACAGCTTCATTTTACAGGTACTGGGTCTGTCACTAGTGGGCTCACAGTCTAAGTAGTACATTGTACTACTGTTGTACCTGGGAAAATGGACTTGCCCAGGGTCACACAGAGCTGCAGAGGGAATTGAACCTGTTCCCCAGGATCTCAACCCACTGCAGACCATCAGGCAGCAGTGGGACTTGAACCCAATTTTCCAGATCTGCAAGCCTCTGCACTAACCATTAGGCCACTCCTCCACTCAAGCAAAATACCTAGATGTCATTATAGACAATACACTGAAATCGTCTGCCCAGTGTGCAGCAGTGACCAAAAAAGCAAACAGGAGGCTAGGAATTATTAGGAAGGGATGCAAAATAAGATCAATGGTGCAACCTCAACTTCAGTATTGTATTCAATTCTGGACACCATATCTCAAAAAAGATATAGCGGAATTAGAAAAGGTTCAAAGAAGAGTGATCAAAATGATAGAGGGGATGGAACTGCTCCCACATGAGGAAAGGCTAAAGAGGTTAGGGCTCTTCAGCTTGGAAAGGAGACAGCTGAGTGGGGATATGATTGAGGTTTACAAAATCCTGAGTGATGTGGAGCGGGTGGAGGTAAATCGATTTTTCACTTTGTCAAAAACTATAAAGACGAGGGGACACTCAATGAAATTGCATGGAAATACTTTTAAAACAAATAGGAGGAAATATTTTTTCACTCAAAGAATAGTTAAGCTCTGGAACTTGTTGCAGGAGGATGTAGTAAAGGCGGTTAGCACATCTGGGCTTCAAAAAGGTTTGGACAAATTCCTGGGGGAAAATACATAGTCTGTTAATGAGATGGACATGGAGGAAGCCAGCAAGCTAGGGGCATGGAATGGTGCTACTAATTGGGTTTCTGCCTGGTACTTGTAACCTGGATTGGCCACTGCTGGAAGCAGGATACTAGGCTAGATGGACCATTGGTCTGACCCAGTATGGGTATTCTTATGTTATTAATGGGAATTGCAGGAATTCATCAGGTATGAATTCTTGGTCCCTGGGAATCCCATGGAGATGGATGAAATAGCTGCGGGTTTCCTGCAGAGATAGGAGAAGTTGTTGTGGGTTTCCCACAGGTGGTGCTTGAAATCTTTAGTGATGCTAGAGTGAGACTTGGAACAAACTGAGAGAGGTTATTGGAGCTAGGGCAACTGAGATACATTACCAGGCCTGGGTCCTAATAAAGATTTTTCTGGAGCATCTTACCCTTGTGTTTGGCGACTGATCTCTTGATATTTGGTCCTCTCCACTCCATTTTTTTGCTGTGTTCCATTGCTGCTGCTGTAGCAGGGAGGCCAGGGCAGGGAGGAATCCTGCCCACTTAGCACACCTTCTTGGTGAACTTGATCTGAGCATCTGAATGAGGCTTAGAATAGACAGAGAGGCTAACAGAGCACCATACGGAGGCGTGGAATACTATGTGGCAGTGTCTTTTGATTATTGCAGAGCTGCGCTACCTAGGCGATACCATGAGCTTGAAACGAAGCCAAGAGCTGCTGTTCAGTACCTGGTGCTGTGGCTGTTATGTTGGGATAGAGACCATTATTCTGGGTATCTACTACATGGAGAGTGTAAAGGGAGTGTAAGTGTATGTACACTGTAGCTCAGAGGGACTAGTAAGACATTTTGGCTGACTTGTTTGTTGTCTTTCTGATAACTTGATTCATTATAGATTTCTGCCTGCTTATTCTGTTGATTTGAGTGACTGGTTAGCAAGCTCAGTGCAAAGGTGTTAAGTGCTGTAGGTGAACTTGTAGCCTTTTGCACCCTTCTCAAATTAACTTCCAGGCCTCCACCCTCCCTGTATTTCATGCTTTTAAATACTAAACTTTTGATTTACAGATATAAGCTGTAGTACCCTCCCTGTGGGTAAAATATGGTGCGCTAGATAACAGCCTGTTCTGCCTGATCATTGACCAAGACTTTCTAGTTATCAGTGATCAGACAATAGAACTTTCTGATGCCTACCCATATTTTTATTATAAGGGCTTATTGCACATTTTGGGGCTTCTGGTTTAATTTTATGGAGGTTATTATTTGCAAGGACAAGTGATCAAGTGAGCCTTTTGTAAGATCATTTTATGTAAGAGGCCCAAGCTTGTTTCTTAAATTATAGGTTCTCTATCATTTTGCAGCAGCTTGTTTTATCTCTGATTATCATAATGCTTCAAATAAGGGGCTTTCATCATCTTCCCTGAAAGCCTTTCAGTTGTTACAGAATATTTTTGCTTGCATTTATAATTGGCATTAAACTTTGAGAACCTAGTTTACCTATTTCTATGCCTTTATATTAGTTCCCAGTGATAACTCAGGCAAAGTACACGATGGTACTAATAAGGACTTTAAATATTACAAGCAATTTTACTGCATGCTGTTTTTATTTGTTAACATATGCTTTATATTGTTTTAAATCCTTCATTCACAGCTGTCCTGTTCATAAAGGTACAAAATGCACAGATACAGTGCCGCACCCTTTTTCTTGTAAACAACATTCATTCTTCAAATCTTGCATTGCTGAAATGGCATCACAACTCTCTTTCACAGATCAAGACTAGCCAGCAAGCTATGGGCATTGAGGACTGGAATGTAATCTATCACTTAAGAAACCATCATGATTGTTTGACCTACTTGCAGCCCTATCTATATATACACTTCTGCAATAATACTTCCTTCTACATCACAACATAATGCTTTCTACAATTTGCTGCCCTATTTACATAAATAATGTCAAAGACGTGCATGTCAGTACACATGGAAATAACCATGCCACTAAACATAAATGGGCACAGACTGACGATGGCTATTGCTGGTCATTAATGGGGATTGCAGGAATTCATCAGGTATGAATTCTTGGTCCATTATTCAAAAGCACAAGATTCCTGCTAGCTAATCCTAATCAAGACAAACAAACTTAGTCCCTGTAAATGCTACTAATGTGCCACTCTGACAGGGGTGCAGGACACCAAATACTTGGATGGGGGGGGGGGAGAGGAGACACTTCCCCTGGTGCATAGTCCTGCCTAATCTACTAAATCTGGAATGCCTTCCTTTCTGTCCTTCTGTGTGAGATCAGTAGAGTCTGCAGCCTTTATCACTAATAGCTATCTTGGTTGAAATGTTTTCCAGACCCACCCAGATCCTGTGAGGTGATTATTCCTGCTCTGCAAGTTCTTTCCTTCTTGAAAGGCGAATGAATATTAAATTATTCATGTATGATTGATAAGGTTATTATACCTTACAGCTTCTTCTTGGGCAAGAGGATGAGTATAAGGAAACATCTGAAGAAGACAAATAAAGATATTTTGATATCACGGGAATATGTGTAGCAGCAGATGAATGCTAGATTTTGAAAAACATAGAGCAAAATACTGAGCAAAAGGAAGAGACAGTGAAATGCAAGCACTGAGAAGTGAAAGGAAATGGCCTGGCCAAGTTTAAAAGCAGGAAGCTTATAGTTACAATCCTTTTTCATCCAAGCCATGTAGAAAACCTGCCCTACTGCTTTCGCTGTTTCTATATTTTTGCACTAAAATCCTTCAATTTAGAATTAATGGACAAAGGAAGAGAAAGAGAGTAAGAGGGCTAAAGGTCTATTCATAGATCAGTGATGGCAGAAAAACAATTCTACATCTGTAGATTTTAGACTGGGTCAGACACTTACAATGCCCTCTCTGTCTTATCTGGTACTAACAATGTCAGGGTTGAAGGGTGACCACGAAACATGACCTAACAGTGATGCCATGGTAAAGCTTGGGTGCATTCCATAGCAGACAAGGAAGAAGCAACAATAGCAACAGACACACAAAGATTGATGACATGAACAATTTCATTGACTGACTGAATGAGGAAAATGAGAGAAAAATCATTACTCTTAGGCAAATGACTGCATCAGTTTAATTTCTCATTTATGTATTTTATTTGTTTGAGTTTTGTTTATAATTTATTCATTTTTAATTTATTGCTTTAATGTTTTTATAATGCTGTTCATTACTTTGAGATAATTGTAAAGAGCAGTTTATAATCTTAATAAAATGAGGGGTCCTTTTACTAAGGTGTGCTGAAAAATGGCCTGCGCTAGTATAGGCGCGTGTTTTAGGCGCACACAGATCCATTTTTCAGCGCGCCTATAAAAATACCTTTTTTTAAATTTTGCAGAAAACCGATGTGTGGCAAAGTAGAAATTGGTATATGAGACCTTGCCACTAAGGTATGACTTAGTGGTAAGGTCTCATGTGGTAACTGGGCGGAAATGGTCTATGTGCAGCAAATGCTGATTACCACCCGTTTTTGCCATGCGTCAGAGAATAAAAATTACTTTTTGGACATGTAGCAAATGCAGACAAAGTAAGGGAGCTATGTTCCTGGGAGCATTTTATGAAGTCCATTGCAGTGCCCCCTAGGGTGCCCAGCTGGTGTCCTGGCATGTCAGGGGGACCAGTGCACTACAAATTCTGGCTCTTCCCATGACCAAAGTGCTTGCATTTGTTCATTTCTGAGATGGACGTCCTTGGTTTCCATTATCGCCGAAAATCAGAAATGACTAAGTCTAGGGATGACCACCTCTAAGGATGACCTAAATTTCAAGATTTGGGCGACCCCGACCGTATTATCAAAACGAAAGACGTCCATCTTGTTTCAATAATATGGGTTTCCCTGCCCTTCCATCGGGACATTTTCCGAGGACGTCCTCAACAAAACTTGGGCGTCCCTTTCGATTATGACACTCCACATCAACCTGCTTACCTTTTTCCACGTGTTTATTCACTCCTTCAAAGAAATTAAGCAAATTATATTGCATTTATGTTTATTCTTGGTTATTTAACTATTGTTATGCTGTTAACAAAATAGTAAGCTTTATCTTAAACTGTACCTGCTGTACACCACCTTGGGTGAATCTCTTCCTAAAGGTGGTTAATAAATCCTAATAAATAAATACATTGACTGAATCCATGCTGACTCTGTCCCATTAAACCACGTTTGTGTCTACATGTTCAGTAATTTTATTCTGTGTAATAGTTTCCACTATTTTGCCCAGTCAGGCTTGCCAGTCTGTGATTTCCCGAATCACCCATGGAACCCTTTTTAAAAATCGGCATCACATTGGCCACCCTCCAGTCTTGAGGTACTACGGATGATTTTAATGACAGGTTACAGATCACTAGCAGCAGATTAGCAATTTCATGTTTGAGTTTTTTAAATTCCCTGGAATGTATATCATCTGGTCCAGGAGGTGTATCACTCTTTAACTTGTCAATTTGGCCCAGTACATCTTCCAAGTTCTCCAAGATTTCTTTCAGTTCCTTCACGTCATCACCCCTGAAAATCATTTCCGGTATAGGTAGATCTCTTACATCTCTCTCTAGTTTAGATTGTAGCTTAAGTAAGTTTTGGTTTGATTAGATGCATTCAAGATTAGTATATTCAATAATTAGTTGCATAAAAATTCTGTTGAGGTGTATCAGAAGAAGAGTGAGCCTGATGTGTTAACCTCATTTAAGGGGCCTTTTCCAATTCCATGGTTCAGCTACCATGCCATTGGCGCATGCCAATCTGACACTACAGCTGGGCTCCCACAGAAGCCCTATGTTAGCGCTTGCCCCCTCCATGTGCCATTTCTGGTGCACTGGGTTTTTAAAAAATGTTCTGTGCCAGGTACTTATTCAATGGTAATCGGGCAGTGCTGTGCTACCGGGTTCCCGCCTCCTAAAAAGGTGGTGGTGATAAGGACTCCCCTGGGCAATGGCTACACAGCAAGTATTTCACTTATGCATAACCATTTCTGTCCCTGCATTGAAATTCCCTTTTACCTCCTGGTAAAAGGGGGCCTCTAACCTGCATCAACGCCATTGCAGTGGTCCTTTTACTGCAGCTTGGTAAAAGGACACCATAATTCTTAAGTAATTCTGCAGGATAATACATCAGTGTGAACCACTTTTGTTGTATCATTCACCTGCAAAAATGATAAACAGACTATGCTGAAACTTATTTTTTAAATGATTTTTTTATAGTGCTAAAGCACAGTTTTTCCTGATGTGGCAGTGCCATGCAATTGCACAAAAAGACTTTCCTTAAGTTAAAATCAGTTGTACATGCAGTTGGGGCTAGCTTCTTTCTGAAGCTGCCTTGTAAGCGCTTAATTATGTTTTCAGACACGATAGAGCTCTTTTACTAAGCAACGCTAAAAAGTGGCCAGCGCTATCCCCAGCGCGGGTTTTTCCTGTGCACAGAGGTCACTTTTAGTACATTTCCACTATTCCTATTAATGGCATGTGCTAATTTCCCTATTAGCTTGTGGTCATTAG
This sequence comes from Microcaecilia unicolor, assembly GCF_901765095.1. Taxonomy (NCBI): domain Eukaryota; kingdom Metazoa; phylum Chordata; class Amphibia; order Gymnophiona; family Siphonopidae; genus Microcaecilia; species Microcaecilia unicolor. The sequence goes on along the minus strand of NC_044035.1, from coordinate 134,112,448 downwards.
CATATGAGTATTTACCAACACCTATTTTCTAGGCAGCAAGAGCACAAGCGCTAACCACACACTAAACACTTAGCTCACAGTGATTTAGCTACATTAACTGATTAGCGCAGAAACGTCTACTCTCCATCCCAGACACACCCCCAGTGCTAAAAAATAAATTCTATTTAGTACATATGAAGCAATCCCAAACCCATTACTGGACACCTGAGCACACCCTGCTGAAGTGCTCTTTAACCTCTGGTAAGCACGCATTAGGGGTTACCACAGCTTAGTAAATGGCCCCTAAGGTTTTTATAATCCTGCTCAGTTTGAGTGCATGATAATTATCAGCTTAAGTAAAGGGATTTAATTTAATTTGGCCTAATGAAATATAGAAGCCAGGCAATTATAGTGGAGTATTGTTCCTGATTGCAATGTTAGTCTGCTTGCTGCATTATTTGTGCATGTAAGAGATTAATGAGTAGAAATTTAATTATTTTTTTCAGAACTATCTGTGCATGCACAGGTAAAAGGTAAACAGAGGTGGATTAGGACGTGATGATATCTTGATCCTATGCACATACATGCTCTCAATATACACATCTATCCTTTCTACCTCAATACCCACCCATACCATACAAACAAACACACACACCCATCGTTTTTACACCAGCAAAGCAAATATAATCATTCACAAAGTCCTTAAAAACATTATCCCGCCAGTACTCCAACACTCCTCTTCAAATTCCTATCTCAGAATAAAACAGCTTCAAACAGCACTACACATAGCCCTCTACATACTAGTCCCCCCTAACCTTCAACACAACATCCATTCCTTCTCACACACCCTCACACATTTCTCTCCCACTGAAAGCTTCTGCCTACACAAACTACACGTCCACATCATTCCCAAAGCACATATGCCCTCCCCCACTAATCCATTACATGCTGCAGAGAAACACACAAGGGCATAGTTATTAATGTAGGCTATTGTTAACATATGTTATTCTACCACTAACGCATACTATTTTAGCATGAGTTCCATTTTATGCAATGAGACCTAGTTCCTAATTACTGGGGCTAACAGTAAAATAGCCTGTCTTAAAAGTGGAGCCCCTTAATAACTTCCCCCTTAATCATATCCCCCAGTATCTCATCTATTATTATCTCAATCCCCTTACACCCCCTTATTCTCCCCCCTATACACACCACAAACATCACTCACAGACACATCTCCCACATAGCCCAAAAATACACACATATTGAAACATATGCCATTTATACAAAAGTTACCCCACTTATCATGCACACAAACATCTTCACACACAATCTACCAAATTTTTTTTAAATACCCTCAAATGTCCTCCACACTCTCCAAGGAGCACGTATCTTGAATGGATGGATGTACAATCCCATCAGAATTGTGTGTAGATAAGTGCCCCTTTTCCTTGCGTTTAAGAGATAATGGGTTGCGAGCTTGTTGAGGGATTTGTTGGACACATGAGATAAAAAAAAGAAGAAAATACTAAAAAAGAGTCAGAATTATTATTAAAACAAGTAATCACAGAGGTTTTTAAGAGCCTATGACAGAGTGAAGCTGGAAGGAGAGTAATGTCATATACAGCTCTTTGATAAGAAGCCATATTCCCAGCACTAACTGAGGCTCATTTTCCTCTGTGACAAAGGATCCCTAAACATGTTTTGTATATTTGATCACTATCGTGGATATAGAGTGTAAACCTTCATATTAGTAGGACATAACAAATAGCAGTCCCAATTTAAAGAAATAGGATCACTGAATATCAGGCATAAAAATAAACCAATATGAGGCCGCCAGGAAAATGAATATCACTCTATTATTAATTAGGTCAGAAACTAGAGATTCTATAACCAATATTCTCTTATGAAATTATTAAAAAAAAAATCATTTTCACTCATCAGTCTTCTTTCAGAAATTAACTGTGCTATTCCCCTGAGTAATGCATTTTAAATGTGCCTATTCATAGTTAAGCCAGATACATGTGAAGAGTGATGTCATTAATGGTCATGGTGGCACTTACTAGTAGAAATAGTAGTAGATATGAGAACAGCTTTTAAGTATGTTCTAGGACAGTACGCTATCATTAATCACTCATTATTGCTATTCTTGTCACATAATTAGAAAGGAATAAACATATGAGGAAACATAGTAGAATTAACACTTATGAATACATAGGTAACTTCCAGTAGGCCTTTTGAATAGCAGAACTAATCTTACACCTAGAAAGAGGGTGCATATTTGTAAATATGGGTATTACCTTCAAGAAAGGAAAAAGTTGAAATTTAGTAACAGGAAAAGGCAATCTGTTTTTAAAGGAAAACAACTTTTATGTGTTACCATGACATCCTTATAATGGTAAAAAAAAACACCTTCCTGCAGAGAGACCATTTCAAAAATGTTAATAAGGGAACCTTTTTGAAAATTACCAAAGGGGATTATACACAGTACAACACACGAACCTGCATATTTTGAGAACTATGTACATAAACCCCAACCCTTCCCAATGCTCATTTTGGGTAAAGTTAGCCCCCAGATTCTATAAAGGTTGCCCAAGTTTGGCATGGATTCCATCTCCACACAGAAATTAATTATTAAATGAGCCTTAACAATCAATTATTGGCATTAATTGGCACTAATTAGGACTTACGCACAGATCTGCCTTTGCGTTAGTCTATAATAGTGTGCACCCAAATTGTCATGTGTGCAGTTCAATGGGGCAAGGGCAGGGGAGGGGCATGGGCAGGTCGGGGTGTTCCCAAAATTTAGGCGCAGTGCTATAAAATAAGGTCATTTACATGCCAAACTAACATTAGTCTTGTGCCACCATTTACTCCAGGTTTCAGCAAGCATAAAGATAGGCTGTGCAGTGGACAAGAATAACTGAACAGAATGTATGAGCCAATTAGTCTTTTTCCATAGTCAACTACTATGCTACTAGGTTACATCTGGTCCCCAGGTTCTTCAGGCAGTGCCCAACAGGCAGGTAGACATCTGCATGGCCCCCTCAGAAAGGATCTTCTTCAGAATAGGGTGTTTTGAGCTGTAGCCTCTTTCAGAGGGCAAATGCTTCCCTATTCACCACATCCCCTCGATCCCTAGCATGGGTATCCATAAGTGGTGATCATGGTGGTAAATTAGGAAATTGTGGGGCTTGTCTGAATATTATACCTGAATATTGCAGGTGTGCATGGTATCCAGCTATCAGATTGCAAATGTCATGCAGTGAAGCTCTGCTTCATAGCTACCAGCTACTGCTCCGAATTCAGATAGACCAGTCAACTTCAATTTTCATAGAATGACAAAGGAAAATTCACAGGTATCAAGTTCAAAAACTCCTAATTGTAGATAAATGATCATTCTAATAAGCTGAAGTCTATCAATCAGAATGTCTACCCACAACTGTATAAATTGTAAGCCACATTGAGCCTGCAAAAAGGTGGGATAATGTGGGATACAAATGTAATAATAATAATAATAATCAGGAGCACTCCCTATAACAACCTGTTGGTAGATGTGCTACTGAAAATTGATCCCTTTCTGTTAGCTTGCTGTCTAATCAAAGTTCAAATTCTTCTCTTTTCTCTACTTGATACATTGGCCACCCAATATTCAATGTGATGTTAGAGTGCAGGAAGGGCTCCTGCCCACTTAAATTGCTTGGAGCCACCTTACCTCCAATATTCAGTGGCACAGGCTTAGAGGTGGGGACTGCCTGGAAGGAGGGGGACTGCTTTGGGAGGAGGGAATAGGAAAAAAACTCTGCAGATACTGGTTGATATTCAGCCGGAAACTACATAACAGTCATATGTGGGTTCTGGATCAATGTTGATCAGGACCTGCATAAGTTCCGGTAGCTGCAACTGCTTTCTTTGTTCTTTGTAGGCATAGGCGCCCAGTATAAGAGGCTTGGGGAGGCTAAGCCTCACCAGGGGGTTTAAATTGTTGATTGCAGCAGATGCAGTGAAAGCCCGTCTCTAGCCTTCCAGTTGTAGAAGTTGGTGTAATTTGATTACCTTACTGCTGGGAGAGCAGGGAGGTTGGCTTGAGGTGTCAGCTGGAGGTGTCCTGGGTTGCCAGGGAGATATTTAACTAGGATCATGAATTCCTGCACATGAGCAGTTCAACCAAAGAGACTTGCACTGACCCCTGAAATTTTAAAAGTGCTAAAAATAAGTTTTTAAAGTATTTGCATTAAATCTAATTGCAGAATTTAGGTGCTAGGAAGTGAGATTGGTATGCTATGTACTCAAATTTGCTCAAGCCATATGCAAATTAGTCCATTTTTGGGAGGTTCTCATTTGCATATTTATGGGTAAAAATGGTTGGAAATGTTTACAGCCTTAATGTTAGGGCATGGCTCTGATCAAAAATGTGAAGGTTGATCCAAAAACGAAGGGTTTATCTAGTGTTTTTGACTAAAACTTCCCATTAGAGTGTATGTTAATCTGCATTCAAATAGAGCTCTCTGATTGGATGAGCAGCTCCTGTTAGAAAATCTGCCCGGTAATAGAGAGATTTGACTGAGACAGGATCTGCATGTTTGAGCTCCGTGTGTAAGAATGGAAAGAAAGAATTGTTGTTTGATCTAAGTTGACTGAAATTATAAAAGAGTGCCTGATTATGTGGTAAATGAGAAAATATATGAAAAGAGATTGGTGGAAATTTACAAGTTTGAGGTTTCTCTACTGAGAAAAGGATCTGAATATTATACTTGTAAGCCTTCCCTTCATTCCCGTCAGTGTCCCGCCTTCTTCTGACAAGGCTAGAGACGGGCTTTCACTGCGGCTGCTGCAATGGAGACAGGGGAGCGAGGAGAATTGTTGAGGGTGGGTATGGATAGCTGGAGGGGGCAGGGGAGTGAAGAGAATCGCTGGGTGGGTGTGGATGGCTGGGGGGGAAGGGGAGAGGAGAGAATCACTGAGTGGGTGTGGATGGCTGTAGGGGGGGCAGGGGAGAGGAGAGAATTGCTGGGTGGGTGTGGATGGCTGGAGGGGGCAGGGGAGAGGAGAGTTGCTGGACATGGATGGAGGAGAGGGAAGAATGAAGAAGGAGATGAGATGAGGGAAAAAGAAGAGAGAAAAACTGCACTTGGATGAAGAAAATAGGCAGAAGCTGGATCCACTGGACAGTCAAATCTGCGGAGGACCCAGCTTTTACTTACGAATGTAGGACAAGAAATGAAGAGGAAAGACGGAAAGTAAAGAAATAAATGGAAAGGAAGCCCTGGAAACGAAGTTAAGAGGACAGATAGCAGCAGAATCGGATTCTGGGCCAGCATGATCAGAAAAACAAAGTCACCAGACAACAAAGGTAGAAAAGATCATTTTATTTTCATTATAGTGTTTGGAATATGTCCACTTTGAGAATCAGGTGCTCAGCATTAAAAGTTTATATTTACTTATTTATGGCATTTTATCCCACATTAAACATGAATTAGGATGTTTTGTGGCTCTACATGAGAATTGTGATATTATGATCCCTTGTTTCATATTGTTGACGGTCTGCATTTTCCGTATGGGTGGTATATTGCTGTATTAGGTTCTGCCCAGTGTAATATTTATGGTACCGTAAGGTTCTGAGTGTGTTTTTGTACAAAGTTTTGCATAGTGTTTTGCAGTTGAACGATTGTGGTTAGTATATGCTTTGAGCAACCACTTTATTCTTTGACATATGATACATATCTAATATCTAAATTTAATAAAAGGTATTAATTGTGACTTTTATATTTATTTATTTTTTCTGTGTTATCAGACAATTATGGATATAAGCTCCACCCCTGGCCCCACCCCTAACCCCGCCCCCTTCAGTCTCCCCAAACAGTTGGGCCACCGACCGCCTATGTTTGTAGGTATGTTTAGAAGAACTTTCTTATTTCTATGGATTTCCTTTCCAGTTTTATGTATTGTGATTTTTTTAATGAATTTTCATTTCAAATTCATGCATATACATAAATTCGGAAAAATAAGAAAAAAAATTTGTTGTAATTAAAACATTGCAAGAAAAATAATACAATTTTTAAGACCACAATAATGTTGTCCAAGATCTAAGAAAGCACATATTATAGAAAATTAAAGTAAACAAAGGTAGAAGGCAACTTCTTTGAGTACGGCCCATACATAGCATAATATTCAGGGTCTAATTTACTATTCCTTACTAGAGACAAACTCTAGAAGTTTCTCAGGTTCAAAGAAAATATAGTTCTGGGAATTAAAGGCTACAACACATCGACAGGGATACTTAAGTAGGAAAGTTCCTTCTATATTAAGCAATCTAGTTTTAAGCTGTAAAAAAGCTTTCCTCCTTTTCTGACCATCCCTGGATAAGTCCGGGAAAATTTGGATCTTCGCGAGTATTGTGATCTTTATTGTGACCCTCATTTAACTGTCTGCCAGATTTTGCACTATATCAAGCCATAAATAATCTGTGTCTGTAACTCGATATTCAGTGCCTATGGCTGCACATGGCCAAGAAATGAATACCTGGGGCTAATATAGCTGGAGATAGTGTTTCAAAAAACGTTGACCACCGGAGGCTGAATATCGGGTGGAATGACTCTATCTACCTTCATATTAACCCCTCAGTTTGTCTACATCTGGCCTCTTTTTTCTCAACATTTCTACTCCTTTTTGCTAGTATTTCATTAATTTTAACATCTACCTGTCGATTGCTTTTTACCTTACTATGCCTTTTCTATACATATTCCACTGAAGTCCCTTCAGATTTCTTCATTTCAGTGCTTTTCATCTATATTTCCCATCCTACTTTCCTCTTCCGGTCTTCACATGCAAAATGCCTTTTCACATTTGAGAGGAATTCCATCCCCTGTATCATTTTGGTCGCTCTTCTTTAAACCTTTTCTAATTTCGTCATATACTTTTTGAGATATGGTGACAAGAATTGAACACAAAACTCAAGGTGAGGTCGCACCATGGAGTGATACAGAGATATTATAATATTCTTGGTCTTATTTACTATCCATGTCCTAATATTTCCTAGTATCCTGTTTATTTTTGTTGGCCACCGCCGCACACTGCATGCATTGATACAACACCCTGATTTTCAACAACAAAACTGCATTGCTATAAAATGATCAGCATCCCTTCAATTATATTGTAATTACTAGTTTCCTGCAGATATACTATTGGTGCTCTAGAAAATTTCCTGATAAACTTCTGTATAAATAGAGCATGTTCATGTGAGAAGGTAAAGCTCAGAGTGTCATTCTTCACATCTTTCTTCTCAGCACTACCGTACCAGAAATCAAGAATGGCATATTGGGGCCGTCAAAGACAATGCTGTCCTCCCAGCCCAGACTGCTATCCCGTCCAGGATCCATGTTGTAGACAAGACCCATGTAATAATCGTAAGTAATGCTTCAGTCTGATAATACTTTAAATTATATCTTTTATGAGCCTTATCTGCTTTATAATCTTCTGAACTCTATAAGTTGAGGGTGACAGTTACCACTTGCATTATTACATACTAGGAAAAAATGCCCATTTCTGAGCGGAATGAAACGGGCGCTAGCAAGGGGCCCCCTCCCTCCGTCCCTCGAAGCTACTTGCCTTGTTCGCTGTGGGCCGTTTCGGCCCTCGAGTGTCAATAGCTCCGCCCTCGACGTCATGACGTTTTGACGCGAGGGCGGTGCAGACACTCCAGGGCACAGCGGATATCTCGGGCGCCTCAACTTCCGTGGAGGCTTCAGAACATTGGGGTTGCCTTTTATATATATAGATATTCCAAGAGAACTTCAAAACATGAATTAACATTGAAAATGTGCCAGGGTATACCAAGCAGTTTGAACTGTAAAAAATTAACATAAAAATAAAATGCAGTTTATAACTATTCAAAAGTTTGGATTTCAGATTTAGTATTCACTTTGTCCAAATTCAAGCTCAAGAAGAGTTAAAGTTCAGGTACATGAGGTTGTTCTCTACTCATATGGACTCACAGTCTAAGTGAGTGTTGTTCACTCCCAGTCATCAATGGCTACCAGTATGTCAGGTTTTCAGACTATCCCTATTGAATATTCATAAAAGAGATTTGCTTAAAATGGAGGTAATACACTAGTGAAAGCCTGACCTGTTGGTGTCCCTCAATTATTGCGGTGAATACCCTAGATCTAAGTTGTAACTGAGTCAATAGAGGGTGAAATGATTTGTCCAAAATCATAGAGAATATGAGTAGGAAAACCTGAAACCATTGATTATCTAGTTATTTTCCTGTTTTTCTATGAAGTGGCTTTTCTATAAATGTTCAGAGAATGTTTCTATTTCTTCCAAATCCTTAGTTGTAGGGTCAGATCGTTAACTATACAGTAAAGAGGGCTTGTGCTAGAAATGCAGGGTCCTGGGCAGAAACTGGGAAAGGGTCCACAAAGCCCACCTTCAGGCTATATTTCCTTCAGATTGTGGGAAGCTCGGGGGCCCTCTGTAGCATAAGAGGCTAGGACAGTTGCTCATGTTACCACCCCAAAAAGCCAGACCTAATCAAAGGTACTTCATAGGCTAACTCTTTTTCTTCTCTTCTTTCTTATTTTCAGTTATTACTCTGTTTTACATCTTTAGTTTCTAGAATTTCCATAATTTATTTGCCTCATTTTCCAGTACTATGTACTGCTCTATATTGGCATAATGCCTTATTAATAGATATGGGGAATAAATCGTATTATTAATGATTACAAACTTTACAGGATTTAACTCATGTCTTTTCAATAGACGCTCCAGGTGGGATAGACTTTCATACAGGAGGTATTTCTTTGTTCCCAGAGCAGTGGCGTAGCCACAGGTGGGCCTGGGTGGGCCAGGGCCCACCCACTTAGGGCTCAGGCCCACCCAACAGTAGCACACGTTTAGTGGTAGCTGGTGGGGATCCCAAGCTTTGCCACCTGAAGAATTCCCCCTGATGGCAATGAAAATGCTACTCTCCATGATACTGGCACCTGCGCATGCTCAGTTTTCAGTGCATGCCTGCTTCAGACACCCAAAGTGGAAAGAAGCTTTTTCCTGCCAGCTGACATATTTTTTTGGTGGTGGTGGAGGGGGGGAGGGAACGCTTGGTGCCCACCCACCTCTTGCCCAGGCCCACCCAAAATGTATTGTCTGGCTACGTCCCTGCCCCAGAGAGATTATAATCTAATTTTCTAGCTAAAGCAAGGGAGGGTTAAGTGAGTCAGCCAAGATCACAAGGAACAAAAGTAGAATTTGAATCCTCCATTTCCATCCTCCATTTCCATGGTTGTCAGCTTTCTGTTCTAATTACAAGGCTATTCGTTCATCATTGACCTCCTTTTTATGTATTTGTAGAAGTTTATCGGTCTTGAATAGTTTTGATTATTAAACAAATATTATCAATGTTAGTAGGAAGTAAAATTGGTAAAAAAAAAAAAAAAAGAAAAAGGTTTCTTTTCAGAGGCCACCTGTATCTGATTTTCTTCTGTTTTATATCCAATAAAGAATTTACAAACAAAAACAAAACAAAAATATAAAGCAGTTGAACAATAGGCAAAAAGGGTAGTGGTAAACAAAGTTCACTCCTACAGAAGAGAGATCATAACTGTATTCAGAATTTGGTACACAAATCATACTGGATATAACTGAAAATTAGAAAATAGAATGAATGCCCGTTTTCAACATTTGTTTTTCTATTCTTAATTTCAGCCTGCAAGCCTGTCCAGTGCTGCCCACAGAATAATCAGTATTCGTATTACCGTTCAGTAGGTATGTAAAATTGCAAATGTGTAGTCTTTTTTTCCAAACGGTATCTAGGTCAGCAGTGGAATGCACAAGTTGGGATATTCACAGTCTTCAGCCAATTTTACCAAGTGCCTGTGGAACATGGAACCTTTATTTAAGTTAGGTGTAGGGCTGTGGAATATACATATGTATTTCTTCAAATGTGCCACTGGAATAATATTATAGAGATATACGTAGAAAACAGAGTGGCATCTTTGGTTGCTTCTACATGAAAACAGCGGTACTTATGCATGTAAGTGCAGATTTTTATAATCTACACATGCTAAGTCCAGTATTTCACAAATTTTCATGTATGAGTCACCATTCAAGGAAGCAATCATCCTGTAGCCTGTACACGTGTATAATGCAGAAACTGAAGTTCAAAATTTGCATGTGTTTGCATTCTAGTTTTTACATGTACATGTGCAACTACTTACAGTACATGAGTAAATACTGCTTCCTCCTTCTAAAATTACCTCCTTTATCTATCGAGCAATTAATTTGCTATATACAATTCAGATTCAAAACTATTTTACTTAAACTTTTAAACATTCTGTTTATTAGGAAGTGAAATTCTTTCATTGAAATTCTTTTTGAAGACAAACACACCCAACAACATTGGTGTTTCTTTAGTAAAATCTGTCTATTTTATAACACTGAACAAAACAAAGAAGTTTGTCCTAGAATGGAAATACACCACTTTCCTCCTTTTTATAGTTTTCCATCATAAGATTAGTTTTTCCTGTGGAATTCAGTGCAAAAAAATTAAAAAAAAGAAAAGAAAAGAAACCTCCAGAAAGAAAATGAAAAAAAAATTCTGATCATTTTTTAATTAATTTATCAAATCAGTAAAATTGATTTTTTTTTTAGTAATTAAAAATAAAATCCCATCAACAATACAGTACCAGTTACTAGCCAAATTCAGAATGGTTAGTTTTTATATAGGTTACCCCTATAAGTCACTGAAACAGGACAACAAAAGAAATGAACTAATATTATTCTTCCCTAACCCTGCCAGTCTAGTTCCTCTAGACAAACAGCAGCACCAGCTCAAAAAATTGTACTTCTCCCTCCCTCTCTGTGGTCCAAAAAAGCACTGATTTTGTATTGGAAGTATTTTGAAAGGGATGGGGAATTCTATACAATTCTGTGCTTTACAGTATGTAGAATTCTCCCCAAAGTGATAAATGCACCTATAAATAAATCATTTCTAAATAACTTAGCTCATCATCATCACAAGACATTTTAGACTTGAGGAAGCCAGTGATTTAATCCTTGACACATTCTTCTCTAGCAGAACCATGAATGAGTTTTTGATATGAGCACTTTTTCTTGAGATTTGGACTTATCAATAACTCATTTTCATTAGTTATGCAGAAGTAATTTTTATTACAGGACACCTAAGTTAATTGAGCAAAAAGGTGCCTATTTTAGACCTATTTAATAAAATCCATAGGAACAATAATCCTATATAATGTAACCAGGTCACCCTTCCAGGTGGAAGCCAGAGTCAACCCTGCTTAGCTTTCACTGGCTTCCCTCCACTTTCCTAGTCAGCCACCATACTTTTGCTTTCTCTCTCACCACCTTGGCAGCTGCTGAGAAACTCAGTCCCACTCCGACAGTAAGAGCAATCCAAGTTCTTTATTGTTACAGATGTCAACCTTATTGAAACACCTCCAACAATCAGCAAACTTCAATTCATTTCCAATTACAGGCTTTTGTTTTAAATCCTCCCCAAACCTCCAGCCGCACTATCTTCACAGCAGATAGTTTTGGAGATTTAGCTGGAACCACCTCCTCTCTCACCTCCTACAGTTTAAGTTCCAAAATGCACATGCCTTTCTGTCTTAAATCCCTTCCCACCTTCCACAGCACTACCTCTTGGGAGCAGACAATATGGTAGCAAGTTGTGCTTTCCAGTTGCTTCCCCACAGCTTCCCCCAACTCCACAACTGGGGCAATGCTGAGGCTACAAAAGCTCTTACCCTGTCTGCACGGGTTAGAGCCAAACCACCCACCTCCATACATTCCTCCCTACCTTCTCCTTCTGTTCCCCATCTCCAGGATCAGACCTCATCTTCCAATCAGTCATTCCTCCCTCCCCCTCCTGGGAATTCAGCTGACCCTGCACTGGCTTCTGGGGAGTGTAGTTTTTCTCCTGCATTACAGCTTTCCCTGGCAGTTTGATCCCTAGAGGGCGCACTGCTCTCTTCGCTGAGCTGAATGACTGGGGATGATGCCGGCTGAAAGAACCACTATCCCTTTTCCCTTGCACCCGCTCTCCGGAGTGCTCACAATAATAAAACGCACCTCCAACATTCTGAAGCTGACTGCATGGCTGAGGCATTCCTGCTCTCTGTATCCATCTCCTGAATTGGCATCACGTACTTCCGGGTTCGTCACAAGCAGAAGTGACCAACCACACGAGGTTTCTCAGCTTCAGAATGTTGGAGGTGCATTCTATTAAATAGGATTGGTCAGGTCCTTGAAGCACAGCCAGAGCTCAGTGTCCTGCACAGTAACGCTCAGACACCAGAGAGAGGGAGGGAGGGGGGCCTGATACCAGAGAGGGGGGGAGGTATCTCTGTCACACACACACACTCTCTCACAATGTCTTTTTCTCTCTCTCACTCTCACACACTGTCTCTCACACACTCTATGTCTCACACTGTATCACATTCACTCTCTGTGTGTCACACAGTCGCTCACACACTCTCTTGGTCTCATACACTCAGTCTCACAGAGAGTCTGTGTCTCACACACACACTCTCTCGCACATACTGTACCTGTGTGAAACACACTCTCTCTCTCACACACATGCAATTGCACACACTCTCATTCTCACACACACTCTCTCTCACAGACACACTCGCACCCAGACTCACTCTCTCTCTCTCTCTCTCACACACACACACTCACACATTCACTCTCTCTCACACACACAGTCACTCTCACATACACTCTCTCAAACACACACACTCCGAGGAAAACCTTGCTAGCGCCCATTTCATTTGTGTCAGAAACGGGCCTTTTTTATTAGTGTCTTTATAAAATACTAGCAGAAGTCCAGCAGTAACAGGGCCTACATTAAAAGTGCAGATATTGTGCCTGCTCGACAACAGTCTAAATATTAGAGCATAGAGTATGCAAGTACACATGTAGACTAGTTTGTAATCAACCTGCATATTTTATGACTCTATCTACACTCCACACAGATTGTGTGTATATTATCCCATATGTGCTCAAATGACTTCATAAAATTACTCCATAAATGTATTTCAGCAAGTGGGCAAAACATGGAAAGGTTTCCAAATTATGAGCGTATCTTATAGAACACAATAAGTTATCCGCAGATCAGGAAACACTTTGACATGAATATGTATGCCTACCATTGGTCTGGCATGACTTAAGTATGTCAATGCAAGCCTTGCTAGTATTCTCTAACTGTATCTTAGTGCACAGATGCCATTATAGAATTGGCACTCAGCATTAGTGTGTCTACCTCAAGGAGTACAGTCATAGAATTGCCTCCTAGATCCCTGAAAACATTTTAGAAAGAACATTACACCCACTGAGTCAGGCTATAAGACTGGACAGGTTAAATATGAGCAGAGAAATAAGTTATTATTTTATAACAATGTCATGTGCTTCACTCATCTTTAATTCTGGCTTTTCTTTAATTTGCTGTAGGTTCATATTCCCAAGACAAATGTTGCCAAGGCCCTGTGAGAAAATGCAAGAAGTGAAGATGCTGTAATGAAAGCTACAAATCAGCAGTGTTGTACCTCCAATTAATCAAAAACCTCTCTCTCTCTCTCTCTCTCTCTCTCTCTCTCTCTCTTAATATCCATTCTTTTGTGAAAACATGACCCTTCCTTATTAAACTTTTTGTGATAATCAAAGCATCTTTGGCTTCACTGTTTTTCTTTTAAATTTAGCCTACAAGCAAAATGTACACTTTCATTTTTTCAAAATTGCCTTATCTTTTGAAAACATCTACAGATGCTAGATAAGTCATTGGCTGGGGCAGTGAAGTTCAAAATTATGAGCTAAAACCCGATAGAGAAAATTAGAAGGGCATTTTTGATATGACATATAAATCCAACTTTGCATGTTTTCCTAAAAATATCCAAAATTCAAGTGGCAAATATAGTGATTATTGAAACAGAAAAAAGCCTTTTTGTTTTGAAAATGGCCATAGTGAAGAATATGAAACACTAAACTCTAGTCTTCACTCAATATCCAAAATAGTGGAATCACTGGTAATTATCACTGAGGAATCAATGTATTTCATTCATTACACAAATTTACATTATTTGGAGAAAAAAAGCCTTAGTTCCCACTGGAAAATTTTCTTAGTGGATCAGAGAGTTCCATAACTCTGTCCACTTCAAGCTATTTTTTATCATTGGCTCTAAAAAAAAAAAACCCTTTAAAATCTTCTTGATTTTTATCTTTTATTTATCTTTTATACTTTCATAATAAAGATTATTATGTGAACATCATACATACTTCTGTGGTACTGAATGGAATACATTGATTCCTCAGTGAAAATTACTAGTCATTCCATTCTCTTAGATGAGTGCAAGAGTCTCCAGAAAAGAGGTGGAAGAGGGTAAGCGTAAAATATGTTTTGAATAAACTGCAAAAGAAAATCCACAGACGTGGAGAACTCAAAAAGTCCCACAGAGAAACTCAACTAACAAAAGGAAGTGGGAATGGAAACCTGGATTCCCAATGTCTGGACCACAATGGTAGTAAAAATAAAATAAAGTTTATTAACCAATAAAATGACTCGACACAACGTTGTGTTTCGGCCTGAAGGCCTATATCGGAAGTCTACAAATAAAAACAAATTATAAAAAACAAAAAAGTAATATAAATAGCTTACAACAATAATTGATGTCTATTTGTATGACATGCATATACTATTGAAAATAATGAACAAACTTGCAATAAAGTATTAAAACATGAATTTATAACTGAAATATGATTTTTATTAAAACAATTGTATTTGTAGAAAAAGATGAATAAAAACTGAAAAATGTAGATAAAAAATATATATATATGACATAAGATAATCAGGGTGTGAAAAGGTAACCATATTTATCTTTGCATTCGAAAATTGAACAATAAAGTGAAGAATTAATTAAAAATTTAAAAAATAATAAAAAAATAATTAAAAGGATAAAGAATAAATCAGAAAAAATACATATCAATTATATAGAGTCTGACTATGAAAACAGAATATCATAGTGAAAAATGAATAAAAATGAAACGAAGGGCTTCTCAAAATCTATTCCTTTTAAGACCGGTTCCTGACACAGAAGGTATTTCAACATTTGGAACTCCCCACGACCTGCCTCTGTCCACTTTAGGACATTAGGGCACCTTTTCCTCAGCATGTCAGTAAGGGTGCTTGACCTCTCCGCAAATCTAGGAATGAATCTGCGATAATATCCTATCAGCCCCAAAAACCCCCTCAATTGTTTTTGGTGTCCTGCGCAAACGCCGTGACCCTCTGAATCCTTGCTCTTAACTCCCTCAGGTATGTACTAACCTCTCTGGGCTCTTCCTCTCTCTACCCATGCCTCCTGAATTATGTCCAGAATGCCCCGCAGCAATCGTCCAAAGACCAATTCAAAGGGGGATACCCCTAGGGATGCTTGGATATTCTCCCTACATGCATATAAAGCATAGGGTAACAACTGGTCCCAATCCTCATATTTCCCCTTCAAGCCTTTCCTCAATATCTGCTTAAGGGTTGTATTAAATCGCTCTACCATCCCGTTTGTCTGGGGATGGTAGGCAGCTGTGGTAATGTGGCTTATGTTAAAAGCTTCCCACAGTTCTCTTAAGTGTCTAGATTTGAAATTGGACCCCTGATCCATAAGCATTTCTCGTGGGAATCCCATTGGAAAAGCTTGACCAATTTGGTCGCTATACCGGTAGCTCATATAATTCTCATTGGGAAGGCCCAGGGAAACCTAGTGGCCCTATCCATGACTACTAAAATGTATGCAGAACCCCTAGGTGTTCTGATGAGGGGGGTCCCACAATGTCCATAGCCATACTTCGCATAGGTTCCCCAATAATAGGCAATGGTACCATAGGTGCCCTGGGAGGGTATCGGTCCACCAACCGCTGACAGGAGGGGCAACTTTGGCAATAATTCTGGACTTCCCTATGTACGCCAGGCCAATAAAAATGCTCCAGCACCTGTTTCAACATACTCTGGGAGCCCTTATGCCCTGCCAAAGGATGATCATGGGCCCCTTTTAGAATAAGGCTCCTAAAGACCCTGGGAATTACCAGCTGGCCTCGCACGGGTCCCCCCCACCGGATTATGTATTCCCCGGTACAACAAACCCTCCACCATCTGAAACCGGGGAAACCCGCCTGAAGGCCCCCCTTCCACTTGTTCCCAGGCCCTTTTTAATACCGGGTCATCTCTCTGCTCCTGGCCAAAAGCGGGAAATCTCTCCACCACCTCTTGTGGCCTCCATGGCATAGCCTCTCCTTCCACTGAACGCACCCCTTGCTTAATGAGCCACTCGTGCACTGGGGTGGGTATGGCAAACAAAAACTGTTCCACTATAATCTCCTCCACAACCTGTTCTGCAGTCTTCTGTTGCGGCTCCAGCCATTTATAGGCTAAGTCTTTCAGTCTCTGGGCAAAAGCCCGGGGCCGCACTTCCCTCACCGTAGTAGTCTCCCTAAACAGTCTCCTATAATGGTCTCTAGTAAGACCTAATCTATTTTTAATGGCCGCCACTACCTGCTCATAATCCATGGAGCTGTCCGCATGCATGGCCCTGTATACAGCCATAGCTTCCCCAGCTAGGCTTCCCGCCAGTCGAACAGCCCACTGTTCTTTCGGCCATTGCACTGCCCTTGCGATCCTCTCAAATATAGCAATAAAGTCATCCACATCATCACCCTCCCGCATTCGTCCCAAAGAAAAGGGTCCAAACGGAGGGGTTCCTACCCCATGGGTAAACCGGCCACTGTACCCGGGGCTGCAACTTTATCCAACAGGCTCCCTATGGCTTGCATCTGACCTTGCACTGCCTGGAGCAGAGGTACATGCTGTTCCTTGGCGGCTTCCACCACTTGCTGCAAGGCCTGTTCAGCCCCCTCCTGCTGCTTCTGAAACTGCGCAGCCATCCAGTGAAGCATTTCTTTCTGCACCATCCTGCCAGTCTGGAATACCCTGAAAAGAAAACCAAAAACACCAAGTGCGATACCACTTTTTTTTTTTCCACTAATTACTAATTTGTACTTCTCTTCTCCCACCACTCCCCTTTTACACGACCCCACCTGGGTTCCTTTGCATGACCTGTATTCCCCCCTTACCTTCACACTTCAATCCAGCATTGATCCCCCTTCAGGTACCTCTTACCTGGGGTAACCGCTGGTCTTCGCTTTGCTAAGGGTGGCCTTGTCAGCTTCACTCCTGCTGCTCTGTGGTAGCTTCAATCGAGTCCCATCTGCGGTGCCACTGTAATCACTGTAATCCCAGTAGCAAACCTTCAGGGGGTGGTAGGCTCCCTTCAGCAGTCCACAAACAAAGTCCTTCCAGACAACACAGCTTTTAGTTCCAAACAGTTTATTTCCCCTCCTCCACAAAATCTCAGTTCAAGGGGGTTAAAGTCCCATTCAGTTTCCAAAACAACGCAACAAGAAAAAAACTTCCCTTTAAATCCAAGTTCTCCCCCAGTTCAACAGCCTGGGTTTCAGTTTTAAAAGTCTTTCCGCTTGGGTGGTTGCAAAATGGCAGTACACCGCCCACAACATAGCTAATTGACTCCTGTGACCACCCACTGCCTTCAGTCCCTGCAACTCTGCCCCAAAGTACAATTACAGTCCATGTCAACTGGCTCCTCCAAACCTGGTGTGCTGGTCCCTCCAGACTCTCCTTCCTTCAAGCACTCCATTAACTCTGCTTCTCTGCTAGGCTGTTGGTTGGAGACCTCCTCCCCTCCCAAGTGGAAGGAATCTTGTACTGATTTCTAACCCAAGGGAATTGAGCTCTGTCATCCCTGCTCCCCCTTCTGGCCCTCGTCTGCCATAGCAGCTGCTCTTTCCAGTCCTTTTCCCCCTCCCTTCTACGTGGGGGCCATACCGGGTTTTGGGACCTACCCCCCGATCCCTTCTCTCATGGCCTTGTGGGGAATGTAGTCTGGCCCCATACCTCCTCCTGACCTGCTTAGACCCTACAACCTCATTACTATATATATATATATATATATATATATTTAAACCGTCTGAAGAAGAAGGCGAGCAAACAAATCAAGTCAGCTCTCTGGGCTTAAGGGCAAGATGCACTAAACTTTAACGACCCTTTAACGAATAAATTTTCAACTGTAGCATGCATTAAAGGCCTTTTTCCGACAAAGCTAGCAGCTAACGAAAACAGAATGCAAACGAGTAACTACCATTGAAATGTGGGCGATACGGAATGCACTAACCATACCGACGATTGCACCGATTCATTTGCCGCAAAATATTTAACTTGAGGTCAGAGCTTTCGTTAAGGCCTGAGCTGTCACTCCCCGCTTCCCCCTGCAGCATACAAATCCAAGCTGACATATTTAAAAGTGAGATTAAATAAAAACGCTACCAATAAAGAACGACAAGGTGGATGCAGTACTTCCTAGGCTTCCCCCTGCATTAACAAAGCAAAACAAAAATCGAACAGGAGGGGGCAAGGGCGCTCATCAGGAGCGTCCTGTATGGATGACCTTGCCCCCCCTGCTCCCCACTTCCCCCTGCTTCCCCCTGCACGAAAACTCCAAATTTTAGCAGTCCCGGCCCCCTCCCTTCCTGTTCCTTTCTCTCTACTCTCCCACAGCTCCGCCTCCCGCCATCCCCCCCTGAGGTCTTCGCCGCCGCTCCCCCCCCCCTCCTCCGGGCTCCCCCTCCACATTACCGGGCCTGCGCAACGTCTCTCACCTCTGTGTGAAGGTGCTGCATGGGCAAGAGGAACAGCAGATCACCGCCAGTCTTCTTCAGGACGTCTCTCTCCTTTCCTGACCTGGGCCCGCCCCATCTGACGTAGGTTACTTATGTCAGACGTGGGAGGGCCCAGGTCAGGGAAGGAGAGAGACATCCTGAAGACTGGCGATCTGATGTTCCTCTTGCCCGTGCAGCGCTTTCACACAGAGGTGAGAGGCGCTGCGTGGGCACGGTAATGCGGAGGGGGGGCCCGGTGGAGGAGGGAGCGGCGGTGATGACCTCAGTGGTGCGGTGGGAGCGGGGCATGGGGCGGAGGATGGCAGGAGGCGGAGCTGTAGGAGAGTACAGAGAAAGGAACAGGAAGGGAGGGGGGCCGAGGCTGCTAAAATTTGGAGTTTTTGTGCAGGTGGAAGCGGGGGGAAGCGGGGATCTGCGGGAGGGGGGCAAGGCCGTCCATACAGGACGCTCCTGATGAGCGCCTTTGCCCCCTCCCGATCCTTTTTTGATTAATGTTTTCAGTTTTCTATTTAATGCAGGGAGAAGTGGGGAGCCACGTGTTTGTGGTTTTTGTTGTTGTTGTTGTTTTGACGTTTGTGGCATGCGCAGAGCAGCCAGCATCACGCTTGGCTGCTCTGCGCATGCTTTAGGGGCCGATTACTGACGAGGATTACGAATCTTTGATACATTCTACTTTTCAATATCGTACCGAACATATGCGACTTGTTTTTTTGGTGCATTCTTCGTTTTTTCAAATTCGTTAAGGACTTTAACGTTTTAGATTTTTTTACGTCTGGTTGATTCATCTTGCCCTAAAAAAGAGGAAGGGCATTGTGTCACAGATCAGCAGTCATGCTGTAAACTGATTGCCAGATAAAAAGACTTGCTAATGTGTCTGTAGGAGATGTGAATAAACAAATCAAGTCAGCTTTCTAGGCTTAAAAAAGAATAATAGTAATAAATTAATAACAATTTATCAAATTAAAAATATAAAGAATACAAAAAAGTGATGAAAAATGATAATATAAAATATAAAATAATAATGAATAAAAATGAAAATCATGAAAAGAAACATTAGGAAAACATGGTTATGTAACAATTAAATGTGTTATAAATAATTTAAAATACTAACCATTTTAAATTAGCAAAGAAAAACAGTTGTTATCAAATCGTTATACTTAGTAAAAACCATATAAAATGTCAGTAATGTTGCAATAGGGGGATATGATATGCGATTGTTGCACTGCCATATATATAACAATGTCATGTACATAAATTTAAATTTAAATGTACGTAAGTTAACACTCCTCATATTCCTAACGATTGTTAATAACATAAAATATATAGAATAATTTTTAAACCTTAAATTTTTGGAATGTAGGTCATTCAAAAAACTTAATGTAGG
Organism: Microcaecilia unicolor; assembly: GCF_901765095.1. Lineage (NCBI taxonomy): Eukaryota > Metazoa > Chordata > Amphibia > Gymnophiona > Siphonopidae > Microcaecilia > Microcaecilia unicolor. Next base: position 134,092,332 of record NC_044035.1, on the reverse strand, counting down.
CACATAACAACAATAGAATATCTAAAGAAAATAAAATTGTGGTTTACAACATAATTCTTATGTTATCCATTATTGTGTGATGATGTATGTAACCACATTAAAATACAAAAATATGCTCATAAGTTATGATCATATCTACTATAATAAAACTCACCCTCAACGTTCTGAGGACACTGACGTCAGTGAAGCCAAGCCACTGACTTCAGTTCCTTCAGGTTCCAAGGTTCATGGTGGTGAAGCCACCGGGCCCCGCCCTCGCGTCAAACGTCATGACATCGAGGGTGGAGCAAACGTTGAGGGTGAGTTTTATTACTGTACCTGTGCTCCGCCCTCGCGTCAAAACGCGATGACGTCGAGGGCGTCCCAGGAAAATCGCCACCCACACAGAGCTATGACAACGCTAACGGCGGCGCACGAACCAGCTACAACCGTGACGAGCAACAGGGCGGCCCAAGAAAATCGCCACTGTTCTCCGAATGTGAGTCATCCCCCCCCCCTAAAAAAAAGCTAGCGCCCGTTTCATTGCTCTGAGAAACGGGCCTTCTTTCCTAGTATAATATAAATGAATAGAACATTTATGGACCTGAAGAAACATTGCATAACATATACATAAATGATTACACAAAGATAAATAAGAGTATCATAAAGTTAATACTCAACTAAAGTTTATACTTAAGTATACATAAAAAATATATATAAAAAATATATGAGAGTAAAATTATCAATATATTATATCATGAAAATAAAAAGACATAAAATGCATTGGATAAAAGAAATATGTATATAGACATTGTGTATATGTGTATGAAATGTGCTCAAGGTGACTGTCATGGAGTATATATGGATTCAAAACCTAAAGAAATGGACGGAAATCGATTTCATTGTTAAGATCATGTGGATTAAATGTGTTTAACTGAAAGATCTGTTTCTGTTCTTCCTATAGTAGGAGTTTGTCAAAGTTTCCTCCCCTCCACTTTTTAGTAAAAGTCTTAAAGACAATGAAGCGTAAATCCGCTTCATACCAGTGTTCAACAAGAGATGCAGATTCTACTTTCCTGTGTGGCGTAGCCAGACCTGACATTTTGGGTGGGCCCAGAGCTAACATGGGTAGGCACTATGTATATAGATTATGAGTAGCCTTTCTTGGGATACATACAGAACATAGCTAGAATGTTTCCTCTAACAGCTTTCCATAGGAAAAATGTATTCAAATTCTGATAACACCTCAATAATAGCAACACAAAATCCCTTCACTGCCAGGTACTTTGTGAAGTAACACTATATCCTGCAAAGAAGCTTCTTAGAGCCTATGCTGCAAACCTTAACACCAATTCTGAATAAGAATACCAGTAACAGTACCTTTAAAAAGGCAGCAGTGAATATGCACAACAGCAATACACATCCCATTGGAATAGCCAGACAAGTCAGACTCATAGATCCTCACACAAACCACATGGCAGCAGAATCTCTCACCTGCTTGATCACAGGTAGAACACAGACCAACCTTATCAATTACAAAATAAAGGACCAAAAATTAAAATTTGTCCTGTAGTCCTTCCTTTCCCTACCCCCCTCCCATCCATCCCAGTGGACCAGCATCAGCCCTCCCCTACTCTCCCCATCCATCCACATAGCACAGCATCAGCCTTTCCCTTCCTCACCATCCTTCCCCTAGCAAGGCATCAGCCCTATCCTACCCCCACCCCTCCCTATAGCCTCAGCCCTGCCCTACTTCTACCCATCCCCTGCCCTTCCCATTCTCACCCTCCCCCGCCCTGAAGCACACCAGCATTAAATATAAAACATTTTGGGTTTTTTAATGTCCTTTGCACTGTAGAGTCCACCCCTACCCAGAAACCTGCCTACATTAAATACAAAACTTGTTTTTAATTTTAACCTGGGCACTGTAGAGCCCACCCCACCCAGAAACTCCCCTGCTGTTGATGCATCTCCTGTGTTCTATGATACGTGTTTTAATTACTCTAATTGTTTTGCACAAGTACAAAAGAGGACATGGGCATTGAATGACATAAATTACTGAAGCAGTATTGCAGTCAGATGTGTGTTTCAGAGAGAAGGTTTTACTCCTGATGGGATGAGTGAAAACATTAGCCTCAAGGCACAAATTACAGACACTGCAGAGTCCACACTTCCTGTGTCCTAAATGTGGAGTGTCAGGTGTAGTTATGTTTTCAGACTCAATAAAGCTCTTTTACTAAGCAGCGCTAAAAAGTGGCCAGCGCTATCCCCAGCGTGGGTTCTTCCTGTGCACAGAGGTCACTTTTAGTACATTTCCATTATTCCTATTAATGGCATGTGCTAATTTCCCTATTAGCTTGTGGTCATTAGCATATGAGCATTTACCAACACCTATTTTCTAGGCAGCAAGAGCACAACCGCTAACCACGCACTAAACACTTAGCTCACAGTGATGTAACTACATTAACTCAGTGGCGTAGCAAGGGGGGGCGGGGGGCGGTCCACCCCGGTTGTCAACTCAAGGGGGTGCTCCCTGCCAGCTCCCCCCCCCCCTCCGGGTGCAGCACGATGACACCCGCCACCTTGGCGCATCAACACCCCAAGACCCCTCAGCTCCATCCAACCAGCTCCCACACCCTACCTTTAAAGAAATCTCGGAAGCCGAGGCAAGGCACAGAGGAGCTGATGCAACTTCCTATTTCCGCAAGGGCGGAACAGACAGAGTGAGGGAAGGCCCGATGAGACGATCCACACTTCTTTTACATGCAGGCGCGAGGCGCTGCGCCTCGCCTCGGCTTCCGAAATTTCTTTAAAGGTAGGGTGCGGGAGCTGGTTGGACGGAGTTGAGGAGGGTAGGCACTGGGTCGTTCACTCCTCAGTCTTCTTTCAGAAATTGTGCTATTCCCCTGAGTAATGCATTTTTAAATGTGCCTATTCATAGTAAAGTCAGATACATTCTTAAGTGAAGAGTGATGTCATTAATGGTCATGGTGGCACTTACTAGTACAAATAATAATAGATATGAGAACAGCTTTTAAGTATGTTCTAGGACAGTACACTATCATTAATCACTCATCACCCTTACACCCCCTTATTCTCCCCCCTACACACACCACAAACATCACTCACAGACACATCTCCCACATAGCCCAAAAATACACACATGTTGAAACATATGCCATTTATACAAAAGTTACCCCACTTATCATGCACACAAACATCTTCACACACAATCTACCAAATTTTTTTTAAATACCCTCAAATGTCCTCCACACTCTCCAAGGAGCACGTATCTTGAATGGATGGATGTACAATCCCGTCAGAATTGTGTGTAGATAAGTGCCCCTTTTCCTTGCGTTTAAGAGATAATGGGTTGCGAGCTTGTTGAGGGATTTGTTGGACACATGAGATAAAAAAAAGAAGAAAATACTAAAAAAGAGTCAGAATTATTATTAAAACAAGTAATCACAGAGGTTTTTAAGAGCCTATGACAGAGTGAAGCTGGAAGGAGAGTAATGTCATATACAGCTCTTTGATAAGAAGCCATATTCCCAGCACTAACTGAGGCTCATTTTCCTCTGTGACAAAGGATCCCTAAACATGTTTTGTATATTTGATCACTATCGTGGATATAGAGTGTAAACCTTCATATTAGTAGGACATAACAAATAGCAGTCCCAATTTAAAGAAATAGGATCACTGAATATCAGGCATAAAAATAAACCAATATGAGGCCGCCAGGAAAATGAATATCACTCTATTATTAATTAGGTCAGAAACTAGAGATTCTATAACCAATATTCTCTTATGAAATTATTTTAAAAAAAATCATTTTCACTCATCAGTCTTCTTTCAGAAATTAACTGTGCTATTCCCCTGAGTAATGCATTTTAAATGTGCCTATTCATAGTTAAGCCAGATACATGTGAAGAGTGATGTCATTAATGGTCATGGTGGCACTTACTAGTACAAATAATAATAGATATGAGAACAGCTTTTAAGTATGTTCTAGGACAGTACACTATCATTAATCACTCATTATTGCTATTCTTGTCACATAATTAGAAAGGAATAAACATATGAGGAAACATAGTAGAATTGGCACTTATGACTAGATAGGTAACTTCCAGTAGCTTTTGAATAGCAGAACTAATCTTACACCTAGAAAGAGGGTGCATATTTGTAAATAAGGGTATTACCTTCAAGAAAGGACAAAGTTGAAAGTTAGTAACAGGAGAAGGCAATCTGTTTTTAAAGGAAAACAACTTCTATGTGTTACCATGACATCCTTATGATAGTAAAAAAAAAACTTTCCTGCAGAGAGACCATTTCAGAAATGTTAATAAGAGAACCTTTTTGAAAATTACCGAAGGGGATTATACACATACACGTACATCCATAGGAGCCGACTTTTTAAAATGATTGGGGGTGCTCAATTTTTTTTTTTTTAGAGGTGGTGCATTCCTCCTCTCTCCTGAGTTCCAGGGCCCCCTCCCCGCCCGTCTGTCCATCCCTCCCTCCCTCCGAGTTCCAGAGCCCCCTCCCCGCGTTCGCCCCTCCATCCCTCCCTCCCTCCATCCGTCCAAATTTTAAAATCCATCTTCTTACCTTGTCGAGGTGTTAAGGTGCCAGCTGCACGTAGTGAAAAGCGTGCATGCTTGCGCTTCAGCCTTCCTTCGTCTGTCTCTGAGATCTGGTCCCCCCAAGCGGAAACAGGAAATGAGGGCGGGACCAGAACTGAGAGACAGATGAAGGAAGGCTGAAGCGCGAGCATGCATGCTTTTCACTACTTGCAGCTGGTGCCTTAACACCCCGACGAGGTAAGAAGATGGATTTTAAAATTTGGACGGCGGAAGGATGGAGGGGCGAACGCGGGGGGGGAGCGGCTCTGGAACTCGGAGGGAGGGAGGGATGGACAGAAGGGGGGGGCCCTGGAACTCGGAGGGAGGGACTTTGAGAACTTCCAGTCAGCAAAATATTGGGGGTGTTCGAGCACCCACAGCACCCACGGAGTCAGTGCCTATGCGTACATCTACACATTACAACATACAAATCTGCATATTTTCAGTACTATGTACATAAACCCCCAACCCTTCCCAATGCTCATTTTGGCTAAAGTTATCCCCCGGATTCTATAAAGGTTGCCCAAGTTTGGCATGGATTCCATCTCCACACAGAAACTAATTATTAAATGAGACTTAACAATCAATTCTTGGCATTAATTAGCACTAATTAGGACTTACGCACAGATCTGCCTTTGTGTTAATCTATAGATAGTGTGCACCCAAATTGTCATGTGCGCAATTCAATGGGGCATGGGCAGGGGAGGGGCATGGGCAGGTTGGGGTGTTCCCAAAATTTAGGCACAGTATTATAAAATATGGTCATTTAAATGCCAAACTAACATTAGTCTTGTGCCACCATTTATTCCAGGTTTCAGCAAGCATAAGCATAAGCTGTGCAGTGGACATGAATAATTGAACAGAATGTATGAGCCAAATAGTCTTTTTCCATAGTCAACTACTATGTTACTAGGTTATATCTGGTCCCCAGGTTCTTCAGCCAGTGCCCAGCAGGCAGGTAGGCATCTGCATGGCCTCCTCAGAAAGGATTGTCTTCAGAATAGGGTGTTTTGAGCTGTGGCCTCTTTCAGAGGGCAAGTGCTTCCCTGTTCCCCTTATCTCCTCTATCCCTAGCAGGGGTATCCATAAGTGGTGATCATGATGGTAAATTAGGAAATTTTGGGGCTTGTCTGAATATTATACCTGAATATCGCAGGTATGCATGGTATCCAGCTATCAGATTGCAAATGTCATGCAGTGAAGCTCTGCTTCATAACTACCAGCTACTGCTCCGAATTCAGATAGACCAGTCAACTTCAATTTTCATAGAATGACAAAGGAAACTTCACAGGTATCAAGTTCAAAAACACCTAATTGTAGATAAATGATCATTCTAATAAGCTGAAGTCTATCATTCAGAAAGTCTACCCACAACTGTATAATCAGGAGCACTCCCTATAACAACCTTTTGGTAGATGTGCTACTGAAAATTGATCCCTTTCTGTTAGCTTGCTGTCTAATCAAAGTTCAAATTCTTCTCTTTTCTCTAATTGATACATTGACCACGCAATATTCAAAGTGATGTTATAGTGCAGGAAGTGCTCCTGCCTGCTTAAATTGCTTGGAGCCACCTTACCTCCAATATTCAGTGGCACAAGCTTAGAGGTGGGGACTGCCTGGAAGGAGGGGGACTGCTTTGGGAGGAGGGAATAGGAAAAAAAACTCTGCAGATACTGGTTGATATTCAGCCGGAAACTAAATAACAGCCATATGTGGGTTCTGGTTGAATGTTGATCAGGACCTGCATATGTTCCGGTAGCTGCAACTGCTTTGTTCTTCTTTTGTAGGTATGTTTAGAAGATCTTTCTTATTTGTATGGATTTCCTTTCCAATTTTATGTATTGTGATTTTTATTGTGACCCTCATTAACCTGTCTGCCAGATTTTGCACTATATCAAGCCAAAAATAATCTCTAACTGTAACTCGATATTCAGTGCCTGTGGCTGCACATGGCCAAGAAATGAATACCTGGGGCTAATATAGCTGGAGATAGCGTTTCAAAAAATGTTGACCACCGGAGGCTGAATATCGGGTGGAATGACTCTATCTACCTTCATATTAACCCCTCAGTTTGTCTACATCTGGCCTCTTTTTTCTCAACATTTCTACTCCTTTTTGCTAGTATTTCATTAATTTTAACATACCTGTCGATTGCCTTTTATCTTAATATGCCTTTCCTATACATATTCCACAGAAGTTCCTTGAGATTTCTTCATTTCAATGCTTTTCATCTATATTCCCCATCCTACTTTCCCCTTCCGGTCTTCACATGCAAAATACCTTTTCACATTTGAGAGGAATTCCATCCCCTGTATCATTTTGGTCACTCTTCTTTAAACCTTTTCTAATTTCGTTATATAATTTTTGAGAAATGGTGACCAGAATTGAACACAATACTCAAGGTGAGGTCGCACCATGGAGTGATACGGAGACATTATAATATTCTTGGTCTTATTTACCATCCATTGAACCTGCCAAGGAGTGGGAAAGTGCAGGTATAAATGTAACAAATAAATAAATAAATAAATACAGAGACATTATAATATTCTTCGTCTTATTTACCATCCATGTCCTAATAATTCCTAGTATCCTGTTTGCTTTTTTGGGCCACTGCCGCACACTGCATGCATTGATACAACATCCTGATTTTCAACAACAAAACTGCATTGCTAAAATATGATCAGCATCCCTTCAATTATATTGTAATTACTAGTTTCCTGCAGAAATACTATTGGTGCTCTAGAAAACTTCCTGATAAACTCCTGTATAAATAGAGCATGTTCATGTGAGGAGGTAAAGCTCAGAGTGTCATTCTTCACATCTTTCTTCTCAGCACTACCGTACCAGAAATCAAGAATGGCATATTGGGGCCGTCAACGACAATGCTGTCCTCCCAGCCCAGACTGCTATCCCGTCCAGGATCCATGTTGTAGACAAGACCCATGTAATAATCGTAAGTAATGCTTCAGTCTGATAATACTTTAAATTGTATCTTTTATGAGCGTTATCTGCTTTATAATCTTCTGAACTCTATGAGTTGAGGGTGACAGTTACCACTTGCATTATTACATATATTCCAAAAGAACTTAAAGAAACATGAATTAACAGTGAAAATGTGCCAGGGTATACCAAGCAGTTTGAACTGTAAAAAATTAACATAAAAATAAAATGTAGTTTATAACTATTCAAAAGTTTGGATTTCAGATTTAGTATTCACTTTTTCCAAATTCAAGCTCAAGAAGAGTTAAAGTTCGGGTACATGAGGTTGTTCTCTACTCATACGGACTCAGTCTAAGTGAGTGTTGTTCACTCCCAGTCATCAATGGCTACCAATGGGTCAGGTTTTCAGACTATCCCTATTGAATATGCATAAGGGAGATTTGCATAAATTGAGGTAATACACTAGTGAAAGCCTGACCTATTGGTGGCCCTCAATTACTGTGGTGAATACCCTAGATCTAAGTTGTATCTGAGGCAATAGAGGGTGAAGTGATTTGTCTAAAATCATAGAGAATATGAGTGGGAAAACCTGAAACCCTTGATTATCTAGTTATTTTCCTGTTTTTTTATGAAGTGGCTTCTCTATAAATGTTCAGAGAATGTTTCTATTTCTTCCAAGTCCTTAGTTAAAGGGTCAGATTGGTAAATATACAGTAAAGAGGGCTTGTGGTAGAAATGCAGGGCCCTGGGCAGAAACTGGGAAAGGGTCCCCCAAATCCCACCTTCAGGCTATATTTCCTTCAGCTTGTGGGAAGCTCGGGGGCTCTCTGTAGCATAAGAGGCTAGGACAATTGCTGATGTTACCACCCCAAAAAGCCAGACCTAATCAAAAGTACTTCATAGGCTAACTCTTTTTCTTCTCTTCTTTCTTAATTTTACATGTTTAGTTTCTAGAATTTCCATAATTTATTTGCCTCATTTCCCAGTACTTTGTACTGCTCTATATAGGCATAATGCCTTATTAATAGATATGGGGAATAAGTCATATTATTAATGATTACAAACATAACTGGATTTAACTCACGCCTTTTCAATAGATGCTCCAGGTGGGATAGATTTCCATACAGGAGGCATTGGAGCTGACTCTATGGGTGCTGTGGGTGCTTGAGCACCCCTAATATTGAGAAAATTCCTTGTATGTGTCCAGAGAGGGGTCATTTCCATTGGGCTTAGCACCCCCAATAATTTTGAAAAGTTGGCTCCTATGACAGGAGGTATTTCTTTGTTCCCAGAGAGATTATAATCTAATTTTCTAGCTGAGGCAAGGGAGGTTTAAGTGAGTCACCCAAGATCACAAGGAACAAAAGTAGAATTTGAATCCTCCATTTCCATGGTTGTCAGCTTTCTGTTCTAATCACAAGGCTATTCCTTCATCATTGACCTTCTTTTTATGTATTTGTAGAAGTTTATAGGACTTGAATGGTTTTGATTATTAAACAAATATCATCAATGTTAGTAGGAAGTAAAATTGGTAAAAAGAAAAAAGAAAAAATGTTTCTTTTCAGAGGCCACCTGTATCTGATTTTGTTCTGTTTTATATCCAATAAAGAATTTACAAAACAAAACAAAAAAATAAAGCAGTTGAACAATAGGCAAAAAGGGTAGTGGTAAACAAATTTCACTCCCACAGAAGAGAGATCATAACTGTGTTCAGAATTTGGTACACAAATCATACTGGATATAACTGAAAATTAGAAAATAGAATGAATGCCCGTTTTCAACATTTGTTTTTCTATTCTTAATTTCAGCCTGCAAGCCTGTCCAGTGCTGCCCACAGAATAATCAGTATTCGTATTACCGTTCCGTAGGTATGTAAAATTGCAAATGTGTAGTCTTTTTTTCCAAACGATATCTAGGTCAGCAGTGGAATGCACAAGTTGGGATATTCATAGTCTTCAGCCAATTTTACCAAGTGCCTGTGGAACATGGAACCTTTATTTAAGTTAGGTGTAGGGCTGTGGAATACACATATGTATTTCTTCAAATGTGCCACTGGAATAATATTATAGAGATATACGTAGAAAACAGAGTGGCGTCTTTGGTTGCTTCTACATGAAAACAGCGGTACTTATGCATGTAAGTGCAGATTTTTATAATCTACACATGCTAAGTCCAGTATTTCACAAATTTTCATGTATGAGTCACCATTCAAGGAAGCAATCATCCTGTGGCCTGTACACATGTATAATGCAGAAACTGAAGTTCAAAATTTGCATGTGTTTGCATTCTAGTTTTTACATGTACATGTGCAACTACTTACATGAGTAAATACTGCTGCCTCCTTCTAAAATTACCTCCTTTATCTATCGAGCAATTAATTTGCTATATACAATTCAGTTTCAAAACTATTTTACTTAAACTTTTAAACATTCTGTTTATTAGGAAGTGAAATTCTTTCATTGAAATTCTTTTTGAAGACAAACACACCCAACAACATTGGTGTTTCTTTAGTAAAATCTGTCTATTTTATAACACTGAACAAAACAAAGAAGTTTGTCCTAGAATGGAAATACACCACTTTCCTCCTTTTTATAGTTTTCCATCATAAGATTAGTTTTTCCTGTGGAATTCAGTGCAAAAAAAGAAAAGAAAAGAAACCTCCAGAAAGAAAATGAAAAAATTTCTGATCATTTTTTAATTAATTTATCAAATCAGTAAAATTGATTTTTTTTTTTAGTAATTAAAAATAAAATCCCATCAACAATACAGTACCAGTTACTAGCCAAATTCAGAATGGTTAGTTTTTTGATATAGGTTACCCCTATAAGTCACTGAAACAGGACAACAAAAGAAATGAACTGTGTCCTTCTTCTCTTTCCCAACCCACACTTTCCACACCATTCAAGCTATTTTTTCCTTTGCCTACCCCATTTTGCCCTCTCTCGCTCATACATACACACACACACACACACAAACAATATAATACAATACAATACAGATTTCAATGACCACTTAATCCCAACAGAGAGATCCGAGGCAATTTACAGACAAAACTTAACCAATATAAGAGTGCCCGCAGGCTAAACCTGAGGACATATAATATGGTCAAGCCTACGTTAGTGAGCAGAAGTAGTTTGATTTATGTGGCCAAAGGGGGGTTTGGAGGAAGGGAATTGGCTAAGGAAAATGGGGAGGGTTGAATATATGTGATATTGGGGCTAATATCTCTTTGGAGATGTGGTATTGGGTATCAAGGGGTCAAATGAGATGTGGGGAGGGAGCACTTGGAAGCTGTTCGGGTTAAAATGACAAAGTAGTTTGTTCCTGGGGTATTGGAATTGCTGGGAATGAAGGTGTGGGCAGAGTTGGGTCAAGGGGCTTATGGAATAAAATATTTCAGCAGGAAGATGTTTTGTGGAAAAGGCAGGAGCTGTGAGGGACTGTTCTTTCGCAGCAGGAGAGTGGAAGAATCTCCCTTGGTAAGTTAGTGGGTTGGGTTGGGCAGTTGTATCAATCCTTTAGAAACTGGATATTTGTTTTGGGGCACCACCATGAGTGTGTAAATTACCCTGCAGCACCACAAGTCATGTAATTACTAAGAAAACAATGTGCCAGGCATTTGAGTTCTCATAGGTGGCTAGTTCAATACTGGCTAGCTACAAGGTGGGGTGGAAAATATATTATGATATCTGTTAAGTAGTTTATATTTGTACTGATTACCTGCTAACATGTTTATTGCACAAGAAAGCTATGGCCAAAAAGGTCTTGTCATGACCTAGACATGTTAGTTTCTTAATTGGGGCAGGGTTATTTTTGTTTGTTTGTGTGGTGATGCAGCAAAGAGATAGTGCAAGTGCCAATGTTATCATTGGGAGATATGATTGAGGTTTACAAAACATTGAGTGGTGTAGAATAAGTAGAATGATTTGATTTTTTCCTCATTCAAAAAATTCAAAGACTAAGGGACACTCAAATGAAGTAACATGGAAATACTTTTAAAACAAATAGGTGGAAATATTTTTCACTCAATAAATTGTTAAGCTCTGGAACTTTTTGCTGGAGGATGTAGTAACAGCGGTTAGCATATATGGGTTTAAAAAAGGTTTGGACAAGTTCCTGGAATAAAAGTCCATAGTCTTTTATTGAGATAGACATGGGGAGCTAGTGTTTGCCTTGGGATTAGTAGCATGGAATGTTGCTGCTATTTGGGTTTCTGTCAGGTACTTGTGACCTGGATTGGCCACTGTTGGAAACATGATACTGGGCTAGATGGACCATTGGTCTCACCCAGTATGGCTATTCTTATGTTCTTATTTTCTTATGCACCTTAGTAGCCATATGTAAATTATTCAAACTTTTGTCAAAAAGAAAAGTTTTTAATTTCTTACAAAAGAATAGATAATTTCATTCTAGTTTAATGGCATGGAGGGGCATAATCGAACGTGAACGCCTATCTCCATGTTCGTCTATTTCCGAAAATGGGTACGTGAAGAGGCGGGACAGACCATATTTTCAAAAAAATGGACATTTTTCAGCTGGGCGTTTGTTTTTTTTTTTTTTTTTGCGATAATAAAAACACCCAGCTCAAAAACGTCCTAATCCAAGCCATTTGGTCATGGGAAGGGCCACGATTCGTAGTACACTCGCCCCCCCTGACATGCCATCTCCCGATTTGGGTCGCAATATAGGCGTTTTTCTCTTTCGATTATAAGCAGGATAGTAAGCTATTCCAACAAGTGCTGCTAGATATGAGAACAAATAATTAAACAATTGCGTATAGTGCAAACCTTTACTAGAAGAATACAATAACAAGTATTGGGTCTGCATGCGAGAAGAACACCTATACAGTGGCCTTTCTGACAAATTAACCACATTACCCCTCCTCTCTCTCTTTCTGCCCAGCCTTACCACTCTCCTTCTTTCCTTTCTCTTTCTCCTCATCTCTCCACCACTTTTTCTTTTCTACAGTTTTTCGTTCATTTCCTCAGTCCATCTCCACCACACATTCTTCCTCACAAACCAGTCCCAGTTCTAAACACTATCCAACCCCCCCTTTCCCCCAGCCACTCTCTCTTCCATTCTTGGTTGTCCCTACTAATATTCTTCCCTAACCCTGCCAGTCTAGTTCCTCTAGACAAACAGCAGCACCAGCTCAAAAAATTGTACTTCTCCCTCCCTCTCTGTGGTCCAAAAAAGCACTGATTTTGTATTGGAAGTATTTTGAAAGGGATGGGGAATTCTATACAATTCTGTGCTTTACAGTATGTAAAATTCTCCCCAAAGTGATAAATGCACCTATAAATAAATCATTTCTAAATAACTTAGCTCATCATCACATGACATTTTAGACTTGAGGAAGCCAGTGATTTAATCCTTGACACATTCATCTCTAGCAGAACCATGAATGAGTTTTAGATATGAGCACTTTTTCTTGAGATTTGGACTTATCAATAACTCATTTTCATTAGTTATGCAGAAGTAATTTTTATTACAGGACACCTAAGTTAATTGAGCAAAAAGGTGCCTATTTTAGACCTATTTAATAAAATCCATAGGAACAATAATCCTATATAATGTAACCAGGTCACCCTTCCAGGTGGAAGCCAGGGTCAACCCTGCTTAGCTTTCACTGGCTTCCCTCCACTTTCCTAGTCAGCCACCATACTTTTGCTCTCTCTCTTGCCACCTTGGCAGCTGCTGAGAAACTCAGTCCCACTCCGACAGTAAGAGCAATCCAAGTTCTTTATTGTTACAGATGTCAACCTTATTGAAACACCTCCAACAATCAGCAAACTTCAATTCATTTCCAATTACAGGCTTTTGTTTTAAATCCTCCCCAAACCTCCAGCCGCACTATCTTCACAGCAGATAGTTTTGGAGATTTAGCTGGAACCACCTCCTCTCTCACCTCCTACAGTTTAAGTTTCAAAATGCACATGCCTTTCTGTCTTAAATCCCTTCCCACCTTCCACAGCACTACCTCTTGGGAGCAGACAATATGGTAGCAAGTTGTGCTTTCCAGTTGCTTCCCCACAGCTTCCCCCAACTCCACAACTGGGGCAATGCTGAGGCTACAAAAGCTCTCACCCTGTCTGCACGGGTTAGAGCCAAACCACCCACCTCCATACATTCCTCCTTCTGTTCCCCATCTCCAGGATCAGACCTCATCTCCCAATCAGTCATTCCTCCCTCCCCCTCCTGGGAATTCAGCTGACCCTGCAATGGCTTCTGGGGAGTGTAGTTTTTCTCCTGCATTACAGCTTTCCCTAGCAGTTTGATCCCTAGAGGGCGCACTGCTCTCCTAGCTGAGCTGAATGACTGGGGATGATGCCGGCTGAAAGAACCACTATCCCCTTTCCCTTGCACCCGCCCTCCGGAGTGCTCACAATAATAAAATGCACCTCCAACATTCTGAAGCTGACTGCATGGCTGAGGCATTCCTGCTCTCTGTATCCATCTCCTGAATTGACATCACGTACTTCCGGGTTCGTCACAAGCAGAAGTGACCAACCACACGAGGTTTCTCAGCTTCAGAATGTTGGAGGTGCATTCTATTAAATAGGATTGGTCAGGTCCTTGAAGCACAGCCAGAGCTCAGTGTCCTGCACAGTAACGCTCAGACACCAGAGAGAGGGAGGGAGGGGGGCCTGACACCAGAGAGGGGGGGAGGTATCTCTGTCACACACACACACTCTCTCACAATGTCTTTTTCTCTCTCTCTCTCTCTCACACACATACACTCACACATTCACTCTCTCTCTCACACACACAGTCACTCTCACATACACTCTCTCAAACACACACACTCCGAGGAAAACCTTGCTAGCGCCCATTTCATTTGTGTCAGAAATGGGCCTTTTTTATTAGTGTCTTTATAAAATACTAGCAGAAGTCCAGCAGTGACAGGGCCTACGTTGAAAGTGCAGATATTGTGCCTGCTCAACAACAGTCTGAATGTTAGTGCATAGAGTATGCAAGTACACATGTAGACTAGTTTGTAATCAACCTGCATATTTTATGACTCTATCTACACTCCACACAGATTGTGTGTATATTGTCCCATATGTGCTCAAATGACTTCATAAAATTACTCCATAAATGTATTTCAGCAAGTGGGCAAAACATGGAAAGGTTTCCAAATTATGAGCGTATCTTATAGAACACAATAAGTTATCCGCAGATCAGGAAACACTTTGACATGAATATGTATGCCTACCATTGGTCTGGCATGACTTAAGTATGTCAATGCAAGCCTTGCTAGTATTCTCTAACTGTATCTTAGTGCACAGATGCCATTATAGAATTGGCACTCAGCATTAGTGTGTCTACCTCAAGGAGTAAAGTCATAGAATTGCCTCCTAGATCCCTGAAAACATTTTAGAAAGATCATTACACCCATTGAGTCAGGCTATAAGACTGGACAGGTTAAATATGAGCAGAGAAATAAGTTATTATTTTATAACAATGTCATGTGCTTCACTCATCTTTAATTCTGGCTTTTCTTTAATTTGCTGTAGGTTCATATTCCCAAGACAAATGTTGCCAAGGCCCTGTGAGAAAATGCAAGAAGTGAAGATGCTGTAATGAAAGCTACAAATCAGCAGTGTTGTACTTCCAATTAATCAAAAACCTCTCTCTCTCTCTCTCTCTCTCTCTCTCTTAATATCCATTCTTTTGTGAAAACATGACCCTTCCTTATTAAACTTTTTGTGATAATCAAAGCATCTTTGGCTTCACTGTTTTTCTTTTAATTTAGCCTACAAGCAAAATGTACACTTTCATTTTTTCAAAATTGCCTTATCTTTTGAAAACATCTACAGATGCTAGATAAGTCATTGGCTGGGGCAGTGAAGTTCAAAATTATGAGCTAAAACCCGATAGAGAAAATTAGAAGGGCATTTTTGATATGACATATAAATCCAACTTTGCATGTTTTCCTAAAAATATCCAAAATTCAAGTGGCAAATATAGTGATTATTGAAACAGAAAAAAGCCTTTTTGTTTTGAAAATGGCCATAGTGAAGAATATGTTACACTAAACTCTAGTCTTCACTCAATATCCAAAATAGTGGAATCACTGGTAATTATCACTGAGGAATCAATGTATTTCATTCTTTACACAAATTTACATTATTTGGAGAAAAAAAGCCTTAGTTCCCACTGGAAAATTTTCTTAGTGGATCAGAGAGTTCCATAACTCTGTCCACTTCAAGCTATTTTTTATCATTGGCTCTAAAAAAAAACCCTTTAAAATCTTCTTGATTTTTATCTTTTATTTATCTTTTATACTTTCATAATAAAGATTATTATGTGAACATCATACATACTTCTGTGGTACTGAATGGAATACATTGATTCCTCAGTGAAAATTACTAGTCATTCCATTCTCTTAGATGAGTGCAAGAGTCTCCAGAAAAGAGGTGGAAGAGGGTAAGCGTAAAATATGTTTTGAATAAACTGCAAAAGAAAATCCACAGACGTGGAGAACTCAAAAAGTCCCACAGAGAAACTCAACTAACAAAAGGAAGTGGGAATGGAAACCTGGATTCCCAATGTCTGGACCACAATGGTAGTAAAAATAAAATAAAGTTTATTAACCAATAAAATGACTCGACACAACGTTGTGTTTCGGCCAGAAGGCCTATATCGGGAGTCTACAAATAAAAACAAATTATAAAAAACAAAAAAGCAATATAAATAGCTTACAACAATAAATGATGTCTATTTGTATGACATGCATATACTATTGAAAATAATGAACAAACTTGCAATAAAGTATTAAAACATGAATTTGTAACTGAAATATGATTTTTATTAAAACAATTGTATTTGTAGAAAAAGATGAATAAAAACTGAAAAATGTAGATAAAAAATATATATATATGACATAAGATAATCAGGGTGTGAAAAGGTAACCATATTTATCTTTGCATTCGAAAATTGAACAATAAAGTGAAGAATTAATTAAAAATTTAAAAAATAATAAAAAAAATAATTAAAAGGATAAAGAATAAATCAGAAAAAATACATATCAATTATATAGAGTCTGACTATGAAAACAGAATATCATAGTGAAAAATGAATAAAAATGAAATGAATAAAATAAAATAAAAAATTAAGTAAATAAAAAATATAAATCATAAATCAAAAATTATAATAAAATATGTGTATGTTATGCCAAACAATAATAAGAAAGAGAACTGACCTGTATTTTCTAGTCGAAATTGAAAATCCAAAAGTAGGCACTATTCAATTGTGATGGTCTAGAGAAATAAAATAAGCTGTCTGTGTAAATTTAAAAGAACAAGAACAAGTGGCAGGGAACACAAACAGATTAGCAACTAATGGTGAAAATATATATATGTATTGTAATCACTGTAATCCCGGTAGCAAACCTTCAGGGGGTGGTAGGCTCCCTTCAGCAGTCCACAAACAAAGTCCTTCCAGACAACACAGCTTTTAGTTCCAAACAGTTTATTTCCCCTCCTCCACAAAATCTCAGTTCAAGGGGGTTAAAGTCCCATTCAGTTTCCAAAACAATGCAACAAGAAAAAAACTTCCCTTTAAATCCAAGTTCTCCCCCAGTTCAACAGCCTGGGTTTCAGTTTTAAAAGTCTTTCCGCTTGGGTGGTTGCAGAATGGCAGTACACCGCCCACAACACAGCTAATTGACTCCTGTGACCACCCACTGCCTTCAGTCCCTGCAACTCTGCCCCAAAGTACAATTACAGCCCATGTCAACTGGCTCCTCCAAACCTGGTGTGCTGGTCCCTCCAGACTCTCCTTCCTCCAAGCACTCCATTAACTCTGCTTCTCTGCTAGGCTGTTGGTTGGAGACCTCCTCCCCCTCCCAAGTGGAAGGAATCTTGTACTGATTTCTAACCCAAGGGAATTGAGCTCTGTCATCCCTGCTCCCCCTTCTGGCCCTCGTCTGCCATAGCAGCTGCTCTTTCCAGTCCTTTTCCCCCTCCCTTCCACGTGGGGGCCATACCGGGTTTTGGGACCTACCACCCCAATCCCTTCTCTCATGGCCTTGTGGGGAATGTAGTCTGGCCTCATACCTCCTCCTGACCTGCTTAGACCCTCCAACCTCATTACACCCCCCCCCCCCCCCCCCCCGTCAAATAATTGCGACTCCCTGCTTCCTCCAGGCTACTTGCTGGGGAGTTCTCAATTCGGGACAGGGCGTCAGCGTTCCCGTGAAGCCTCCCCGCCCTATGCTGTATTTCAAAGGAAAAAGCTTGTAACGCTAAATACCAGCGGGTGAGCCTGGCATTCTGCCCCTGCATTTGTTGGAGCTATTTCAGAGGTGCGTGGTCAGTAATCAAAACAAAAGGATTGCCCTGCAGATAGTATTTCAGAGTTTCTATAGCCCACTTTATAGCCAAACACTCCTTCTCTATAACAGCGTAATGCTGCTCTGCCGGGTGCAGTTTCCTACTCAGAAAAAGGACAGGGTGCTCCTCCCCTTCAAACTCTTGGGATAACACAGCCCCCAAGCCCGTCTCTGAGGCGTCTGTTTGTAACAGGAAGGGCTTCTCAAAATCTATTCCTTTTAAGACCGGTTCCTGACACAGGAGGTATTTCAACATTTGGAACTCCCCACGACCTGCCTCTGTCCACCTTAGGACATTAGGGCACCTTTTCCTCAGCATGTCAGTAAGGGTGCTTGACCTCTCCGCAAATCTAGGAATGAATCTGCGATAATATCCTATCAGCCCCAAAAACCCCCTCAATTGTTTTTTGGTGTGGGGCAGCAGAAAATCACGCACTCCCTGCACTTTATCTCTTAGGGGTTTGATAACTCCCCCTCCCACAATGTATCCCAAGTATTTTACCTCTTTACTAGCAAACACGCACTTCTTTGGGCTCACTGTTAGGCCTGCCCGCCTGAGGGATTCTAGCACAGTTTTGACTTTGGGCAAATGGGACTCCCAATCGGAGCTAAAAATGACAATATCATCCATATACGCGGCTGCGTAGTCCGAATGCCACCTCAGCAACTGATCAGCCAATCGTTGGCAGCATGCCGCTGCCCCATTTAACCCAAATGGCATTCATCTAAATTGGAATAACCCTATAGGGGTGCCAAAGGCTGTTTTAGGCTTAGCCTCCTCTGTTAGCGGCACTTGCCAATACCCTTTCGTAAGATCTAAGGTAGTTAAATACTGAGCACACCCCAGTTTGTCCAGCAAGTCATCTATCCGGGGCATGGGATAAGCATCAAACTGGGATATGGCATTCACCCTTCGGAAATCTATACAAAACCTTTGAGACCCATCACTCTTTGGTACCAATACCACTGGACTGGACCAGGGACTAACTGATTCCACTATGATACCTAAGTCCATCATTTCCTGTACCTGCCTTATAATTTCCTTCCTCTTAAATTCGGGTGTTCTATGGGGCCTCTGCCTTACAATCCTACCAGGCTCGGTGATGATATCATGGGCCACCAAATGGGTTTCCCCAGGTAGGGGATTGATAACATCCTGAAACGCCTCTATCATTTCCCTTACCCGTTGCCTCTGCCCATGGGATAGAGACTCGGCAATAACAGGTTTCCCCCCCTCCTGTACATCACTTAGTTGAGGACCCAACTCCTCTTCAGGGACCACCACAAACCCTTCTCTCTCTATCCACGGTTTCAATATATTTACATGGTAGGTCTGAATCCTACCTTTCACATGCCTTACCCAATATGTCCATGGGCCTACTCTGGCTGTCACCACGCAGGGTCCCTTTCACTGAGAAGTAAACTTATGGGGGTCTGAGGCCACCATGATGAGCACTTTATCTCCCACTTGAAATTTCCTTACTTTTGTGCCCCGGTCATAATACCCTTTCTGGCTCTCTTGGCTCTGCCCCAGGGTGTCCTGCGCAAACGCCGTGACCCTCTGAATCCTTGCTCTTAACTCCCTCAGGTATGTACTAACCTCTCTGGGCACTTCCTCTCTCTCTACCCATGCCTCCTGAATTATGTCCAGAATGCCCCGCGGCAATCGTCCAAAGACCAATTCAAAGGGGGATACCCCTAGGGATGCTTGGATATTCTCCCTACATGCATATAAAGCATAGGGTAACAACTGGTCCCAATCCTCATATTTCCCCTTCAAGCCTTTCCTCAATATCTGCTTAAGGGTTGTATTAAATCGCTCTACCATCCCGTTTGTCTGGGGATGGTAGGCAGCTGTGGTAATGTGGCGTATGTTAAAAGCTTCCCACAGTTCTCTTAAGTGTCTAGATTTAAAATTGGACCCCTGATCCATAAGCATTTCTCGTGGGAATCCCATTGGAAAAGCTTGACCAATTTGGTCGCTATACCAGTAGCTCATATAATTCTCATTGGGAAGGCCCAGGGAAACCTAGTGGCCCTATCCATGACTACTAAAATGTATGCAGAACCCCTAGGTGTTCTGATGAGGGGGGTCCCACAATGTCCATAGCCATACTTCGCATAGGTTCCCCAATAATAGGCAATGGTACCATAGGTGCCCTGGGAGGGTATCGGTCCACCAACCGCTGACAGGAGGGGCAACTTTGGCAATAATTCTGGACTTCCCTATGTACGCCAGGCCAATAAAAACGCTCCAGCACCTGGGAGCCCTTATGCCCTGCCAAAGGATGATCATGGGCCCCTTTTAGAATAAGGCTCCTAAAGACCCTGGGAATTACCAGCTGGCCTCGCACGGGTCCCCCCACCGGATCATGTATTTCCCGGTACAACAATCCCTCCACCACCCGAAACCGGGGAAACCCGCCTGAAGGCCCCCCTTCCACTTGTTCCCAGGCCCTTTTTAATACCGGGTCATCTCTCTGCTCCTGGCCAAAAGCGGGAAATCTCTCCACCACCTCTTGTGGCCTCCATGGCATTGCCTCTCCTTCCACTGAACGCACCCCTTGCTTAATGAGCCACTCGTGCACTGGGGTGGGTATGGCAAACAAAAACTGTTCCACTATAATCTCCTCCACAACCTGTTCTGCAGTCTTCTGTTGCGGCTCCAGCCATTTATAGGCTAAGTCTTTCAGTCTCTGGGCAAAAGCCCGGGGCCGCACTTCCCTCACCGTAGTAGTCTCCCTAAACAGTCTCCTATAATGGTCTCTAGTAAGACCTAATCTATTTTTAATGGCCGCCACTACCTGCTCATAATCCATGGAGCTGTCCGCAGGCATGGCCCTGTATACAGCCAGAGCTTCCCCAGCTAGGCTTCCCGCCAGTCGAACAGCCCACTGTTCTTTCGGCCATTGCACTGCCCTTGCGATCCTCTCAAATATAGCAATAAAGTCATCCACATCATCACCCTCCTGCATTCGTCCTAAAGAAAAGGGTCCAAACGGAGGGGTTCCTACCCCATGGGTAAACCGGCCACTGTACCTGGGGCTGCAACTTTATCCAACAGGCTCCCTATGGCTTGCATCTGACCTTGCACTGCCTGGAGCAGAGGTACATGCTGTTCCTTGGCGGCTTCCACCACTTGCTGCAAGGCCTGTTGAGCCCCCTCCTGCTGCTTCTGAAACTGCGCAGCCATCCAGTGAAGCATTTCTTTCTGCTCCATCCTGCCAGTCTGGAATACCCTGAAAAGAAAACCAAAAACACCAAGTGCGATACCACTTTTTTTTTCCCACTAATTACTAATTTGTACTTCTCTTCTCCCACCACTCCCCTTTTGCACGACCCCGCCTGGGTTCCTTTGCATGACCTGTGTTCCCCCCTTAGCTTCACACTTCAATCCAGCATTGATCCCCCTTCAGGTACCTCTTACCTGGGGTAACCGCTGGTCTTCGCTTTGCTAAGGGTGGCCTTGTAAGCTTCACTCCTGCTGCTCTGTGGTAGCTTCAATCGAGTCCCATCTGCGGTGCCACTGTAATCACTGTAATCCCAGTAGCAAACCTTCAGGGGGTGGTAGGCTCCCTTCAGCAGTCCACAAACAAAGTCCTTCCAGACAACACAGCTTTTAGTTCCAAACAGTTTATTTCCCCTCCTCCACAAAATCTCAGTTCAAGGGGGTTAAAGTCCCATTCAGTTTCCAAAACAATGCAACAAGAAAAAAACTTCCCTTTAAATCCAAGTTCTCCCCCAGTTCAACAGCCTGGGTTTCAGTTTTAAAAGTCTTTCCGCTTGGGTGGTTGCAGAATGGCAGTACACCGCCCACAACACAGCTAATTGACTCCTGTGACCACCCACTGCCTTCAGTCCCTGCAACTCTGCCCCAAAGTACAATTAGAGCCCATGTCAACTGGCTCCTCCAAACCTGGTGTGCTGGTCCCTTCAGACTCTCCTTCCTTCAAGCACTCCATTAACTCTGCTTCTCTGCTAGGCTGTTGGTTGGAGATCTCCTCCCCCTCCCAAGTGGAAGGAATATTGTACTGATTTCTAACCCAAGGGAATTGAGCTTTGTCATCCCTGCTCCCCCTTCTGGCCTTCGTCTGCCATAGCAGCTGCTCTTTCCAGTCCTTTTCCCCCTCCCTTCCACGTGGGGGCCATACCGGGTTTTGGGACCTACCCCCCGATCCCTTCTCTCATGGCCTTGTGGGGAATGTAGTCTGGCCCCATACCTCCTCCTGACCTGCTTAGACCCTACAACCTCATTACTATATATATATATATATATATATATATTTAATCTGTCTGGAGAAGAAGGCGAGCAAACAAATCAAGTCAGCTCTCTGGGCTTAAGGGCAAGATGCACTAAGCTTTAACGACCCTTTAACGAAGAAATTTTCAACTGTAGCATGCATTAAAGGTCTTTTTCCGACGAAGCTAGCAGCTAACGAAAACAGAATGAAAACGAGTAACTACCATTGAAATGTGGGCGATACGGAATGCACTAACCATACCGACGATTGCACCGATTCATTTGCCGCAAAATATTTAACTTGAGGTCAGAGCTGTCGTTAAGGCCTGAGCTGTCACTCCCCGCTTCCCCCTGCAGCATACAAATCCAAGCTGGCATATTTAAAAGTGAGATTAAATAAAAACGCTACCAATAAAGAACGGCAAGGTGGATGCAGTACTTCCTAGGTTTCCCCCTGCATTAACAAAGCAAAACAAAAATCGAACAGGAGGGGGCAAGGGCGCTCATCAGGAGCGTCCTGTATGGATGACCTTGCCCCCCCTGCTCCCCACTTCCCCCTGCTTCCCCCTGCACGAAAACTCCAAATTTTAGCAGTCCCGGCCCCCTCCCTTCCTGTTCCTTTCTCTCTACTCTCCCACAGCTCCGCCTCCCGCCATCCCCCCCTGAGGTCTTCGCCGCCGCTCCCCCCCCCCCTCCTCCGGGCTCCCCCTCCACATTACCGGGTCTGCGCAACGTCTCTCACCTCTGTGTGAAGGTGCTGCATGGGCAAGAGGAACAGCAGATCACCGCCAGTCTTCTTCAGGACGTCTCTCTCCTTTCCTGACCTGGGCCCACCCCCGTCTGACGTAGGTTACTTACGTCAGACGGGGGAGGGCCCAGGTCAGGGAAGGAGAGAGACATCCTGAAGACTGGCGATCTGATGTTCCTCTTGCCCGTGCAGCGCTTTCACACAGAGGTGAGAGGCGCTGCACGGGCACGGTAATGCGGAGGGGGGGCCCGGTGTAGGGGGGAGCGGCGGCGATGACTTCAGGGGTGCGGTGGGGGCGGGGCATGGGGCGGAGGTTGGCAGGAGGCGGAGCTGTAGGAGAGTACAGAGAAAGGAACAGGAAGGGAGGGGGGCCGAGGCTGCTAAAATTTGGAGTTTTCGTGCAGGTGGAAGCGGGGGGAAGCGGGGATCAGCGGGAGGGGGGCAAGGCCGTCCATACAGGACGCTCCTGATGAGCGCCTTTGCCCCCTCCCGATCCTTTTTTTATTAATGTTTTCAGTTTTCTATTTAATGCAGGGAGAAGTGGGGAGCCACGTGTTTGTGGTTTTTGTTGTTGTTGTTGTTTTGATGTTTGTGGCATGCGCAGAGCAGCCAGCATCACGCT
Source organism: Microcaecilia unicolor (assembly GCF_901765095.1). NCBI lineage: Eukaryota > Metazoa > Chordata > Amphibia > Gymnophiona > Siphonopidae > Microcaecilia > Microcaecilia unicolor. The sequence continues at coordinate 134,068,845 of NC_044035.1, read as the reverse complement.
TGGCTGCTCTGCGCATGCTTTAGGGGCCAATTACTGACGGGGATTACGAATCTTTGATACATTGTACTTTTCAATATCGTACCGAACATATGCGACTTGTTTTTTTGGTGCATTCTTCGTTTTTTCAAATTCGTTAAGGACTTTAACGTTTTAGATTTTTTTTACGTTTGGTTGATGCATCTTGCCCTAAAAAAGAGGAATGGCACTGTGTCACAGATCAGCAGTCATGCTGTAAACTGATTGCCAGATAAAAAGACTTGCTAATCAGGGGCGTATCTGGACTCCGGCGGTAGGGGGGGCCAGAGCCAGAGGGAGGGGGCACATTTTAGCCCCCCCCCGCCGCCGCCGCCGCCGCGCCCCCACCGCCGAGCCCCCACCGCCACCAATGACTCTCTCCACCCCCCTCCCGCCGCCAACCCTCCCCCGCTGCCGTTCTTACTTTTGCTGGCGGGGGACCCCAACCCCCGCCAGCCGAGGTCTGCTTCCACCTGCCGCTGCCGTAAAAACTTCTTCTTCAGCTGGCGGGGGACCCCAAACCCCCACCAGCCGCCCCGCGGTGTTTAAAATTCATCTTCGGCCTCCGTGGCCGTGCTGCTGTGATAGGCGCTGTTGAAATCCACTTCGGAGTCTGACGTCGTAGCACGTACAACGTACAACGACGTCAGACTCCGAAGTGGATTTCAACAGCGCCTATCACAGCAGCACGGCCACGGAGGCCGAAGATGAATTTTAAACACCGCGGGGCGGCTGGCGGGGGTTTGGGGTCCCCCGCCGGCTGAAGAAGAAGTTTTTACGGCAGCGGCAGGTGGAAGCAGACCTCGGCTGGCGGGGGTTGGGGTCCCCCGCCAGCAAAAGTAAGAACGGCAGCGGGGGAGGGTTGATGGCGGTAGGGGGGTCCAGGGCAAAATCTGCGGGGGCCCAGGCCCCTGAGGCCCCACGCAGATACGCCCCTGTTGCTAATGTGTCTGTAGGAGATGTGAATAAACAAAGCAAGTCAGCTCTCTAGGCTTAAAAAAGAATATAAAAAGTAAAAAAATAATAATAATAGTAATAAATTAATAACAATTTATCAAATTAAAAATATAAAGAATACAAAAAAGTGATGAAAAATGATAATATAAAATATAAAAATAATAATGAATAAAAATGAAAATCATGAAAAGAAACATTAGGAAAACATGGTTATGTAACAGAATTAAATGTGTTATAAATAATTTAAAATACTAACCATTTTAAATTAGCAAAGAAAAACAGTTGTTATCAATCGTTATACTTAGTAAAAACCATATAAAATGTCAGTAATGTTGCAATAGGGGAATATGATATGCGATTGTTGCACTGTCATATATATAACAATGTCATGTACATAAATTTAAATTTAAATGTACATAAGTTAACACTCCTCATATTCCTAACGATTGTTAATAACATAAAGTATATAGAATAATTTTTAAACCTTACATTTTTGGAATGTAGGTCATTCAAAAAACTTAATGTAGGCACATAACAACAATAGAATATCTAAAGAAAATAAAATTGCGGTTTACAACATAATTCTTATGTTATCCATTATTGTGTGATGATGTATGTAACCACATTAAAATACAAAAATATATTCATAAGTTATGATCATATCTACTATAATAAAACTCACCCTCAACGTTCTGAGGACACTGACGTCAGTGAAGCCAAGCCACTGACTTCAGTTCCTTCAGGTTCCAAGGTTCGTGGTGGTGAAGCCACCGGGCCCCACCCTCGCGTCAAACGTCATGACATCGAGGGTGGAGCAAACGTTGAGGGTGAGTTTTATTACTGTACCTGTGCTCCGCCCTCGCGTCAAAATGCGATGACGTCGAAGGCGTCCCAGGAAAATCGCCACCCACACAGAGCTATGACAACGCTAACAGCGGCGGCGCACGAACCAGCTACAACTGCGATGAGCAACAGGGCGGCCCAAGAAAATCGCCACTGTTCTCCAAATGTGAGTCATCCCCCCCCCCCAAAAAAAAAAGCTAGCGCCCGTTTCATTGCTCTGAGAAACGGGCCTTCTTTCCTAGTATAATATAAATGAATAGAACATTTATGGACCTGAAGAAACATTGCATAACATATACATAAATGATTACACAAAGATAAATAAGAGTATCATAAAGTTAATACTCAACTAAAGTTTATACTTAAGTATACATAAAAAATAGTATTCTACATTTGTACACGTCCTTTTGGAGAGGAGTAAAACCAGGTTGTTCCGTTTTTCAAAAATTTTTTAAAAGAGAGAAGACCCAAGAGAGTTCCTTCTTATTACCTTCCTTGGAGTACACATCCCAAGCCATACTCTCTGAGGTTTTAAAGACCCCTGAGGCAGGCCTCCGGGCCGAAACACGGCCATGTCGGGTCACTTTTAATGTTAATTACGTCATTTTTTATGTGAATAAATAAACTAATTGGTATCCTCGTCCACTCTCCTCACTTTTGTTTTTATACATTAAATACAAAACTTGTTTTTTATTTTAACCTGGGCACTGTAGAGCCCACCTCACCCAGAAACTCGCCTTTATTAAAATTTATTGTTGGTGGGTTTCTGGGTGAAGGTGGGCCCTTCACTGAGGAGCATGGGGGGGGGGGGGGGGGAATGCATGGCAGGCAACCTGAGAATATCAACAGCCCATACTCATTTTGCATGGTGATCCTACCTAGTATTTATTTCCTTCGTTGAGTGTGGGGTTGATCGATATAAACTCATTCAAAATCCTCCCTAATTACTCTGTTGCCCATGCCTTCCTGCTGGATCCACCAGCACATGACCCCTTCACACTTCAGTCGCCACCAGTATAGCGCACATAATTAGGGTTGGGCTTTTATATAACTTTCACACACCTAAGAGGTGGTACCAAGGCAGTGGTGTGCTGGTAAAAGTTTAACAACAGGCTCTCTCCCCGGGTATAGCCTGCAATGTTTTTGTTGGTGGGGCGCAGAGGCCCCACTCTACCTCTGCGCCCCCCCCCCCAAATTGCAAGGCTGGCTAAACCCAGGGAGAGAGCCTGGGAGGGGGCAATGCATTACTCTCTCCAGAAAAAAAGAAAGATTTTGAATGCTCCCAGGTTCCAATCTAATTCATGTTTAATGTGGGATAAAATCCCAAAAATAAATAAATAGATAGATAGAAACTCTGAATGTTGAGCACCTGATTCTCATCATATGATGTCTGTTTTAGTGGACCTTTTACCAGGAGAAAAAAAATCTCTGCAAGTATATAACACATGCTAGGTTGTCCCTGTAACCAGCCCCTCCCTCCAAATGACACACTAATTACGATTTATAACAAATTACTACTCTACCTTTAAAAAGTTATACTTTCTCTAGTACATCCTTATGCTGCAGCAGCTGGCTGGTATGTCTTAAAATATAAATAAAATTAAATAAAAATGCTGTCCTACAATTAAGCACAATGTGGTTGCAGCAGCTCTTATCCAATCCGATCTGCTCCAGATCCCTCCAGCCTCCATCCCCCATCCCAGAATCACACTTTTTGTGGCTCCTCCGGCTCCGTACTCTCTGGTGGCGCTGCAGGTCCCTCTCTCCTGATGATCTGCTCTCTCTGACAATAATAGCAGATCGGGAGGGGACCCTCCACCAGAGACACCTTCCATCTGGCGTCTGTTTCAGCACTGCAGCACAGCCAAGAGGACCAGGCCACGTGAAAAAGCTGCGATCAGGGGGGCACAGAGACCACCACTGGCACTACCGGCAACAAGTCAAAAAAGAGCGCAAGTGAGCACACACTCGGCCACTGCGCGTCGCGCGATCAGTTTTTTTTTTAAAGCAGTGCTGCTGGTATACGTTGGCAGGGGACAGGCTACTTCAGCCAATCCCAGGGGCCTTCCTTCAGCTTGTCCCACCCCGGAGGGTTGAAGAAAGGCCCCAGGATTGGCTGTTCCCTGCCATTCTGACCCAGATTTAAAAATTAAGCAAGTCACAGGTAGGAGAGCTGCTGTTTTTGCTGCCAGTGCCAGCTGCCTACATTTATGTAGCTGCGCAGCGGCAGAACTGACATGCGACTGCAGTCTATCTAGCACCTAGAAGATCCTCCTGATTGGAGGATTAGGAGAAAGTGGGTGGGCCTGAACCGAGGCCCACCCAGGCCCACCCGTAGCTACGCCCCTGCTGTTGATGCATCTCCTGTGTTCTATGATACGTGTTTTAATTACTCTAATTGTTTTGCACAAGTACAAAAGAGGACATGGGCATTGAATGACATAAATTACTGAAGCAGTATTGCAGTCAGATGTGTGTTTCAGAGAGAAGGTTTTACTCCTGATGGGATGAGTGAAAACATTAGCCTCAAGGCACAAATTACAGACACTGCAGAGTCCACACTTCCTGTGTCCTAAATGTGGAGTGTCAGGTGTAGTTATGTTTTCAGACTCTATAAAGCTCTTTTACTAAGCAGCGCTAAAAAGTGGCCAGCGCTATCCCCAGCGTGGGTTCTTCCTATGAACAGAGGTCACTTTTAGTACATTTGCATTATTCCTATTAATGGCATGTGCTAATTTCCCTATTAGCTTGTGGTCATTAGCATATGAGCATTTACCAACACCTATTTTCTAGGCAGCAAGAGCACAAGCGCTAACCACGCACTAAACACTTAGCTCACAGTGATGTAACTACATTAACTCAGTGGCGTAGCAAGGGGGGCGGGGGGCGGTCCACCCCGGGTGTCAACTCAAGGGGGTGCTCCCTGCCAGCTCCCCCCCCTCCGGGTGCAGCACGATGACACCCCCCACCTTGGCGCATCAACACCCCAAGATCCCTCAGCTCCATCCAACCAGCTCCCACACCCTACCTTTAAAGAAATCTCGGAAGCCGAGGCGAGGCGCAGAGGAGCTGATGCAACTTCCTATTTCCGCAAGGGCGGAACAGACAGAGTGAGGGAAGGCCCGATGAGACGATCCACACTTCTTTTACATGCAGGCGCGAGGCGCTGCGCCTCGCCTCAGCTTCCAAGATTTCTTTAAAGGTAGGGTGCGGGAGCTGGTTGGATGGAGTTGAGGAGGGTAGGCACTGGGTCGTTCACTCCTCAGTCTTCTTTCAGAAATTGTGCTATTCCCCTGAGTAATGCATTTTTAAATGTGCCTATTCATAGTTAAGCCAGATACATTCTTAAGTGAAGAGTGATGTCATTAATGGTCATGGTGGCACTTACTAGTACAAATAATAATAGATATGAGAACAGCATTTAAGTATGTTCTAGGACAGTACACTATCATTAATCACTCATTATTGCTATTCTTGTCACATAATTAGAAAGGAATAAACATATGAGGAAACATAGTAGAATTGGCACTTATGACTAGATAGGTAACTTCCAGTAGCTTTTGAATAGCAGAACTAATCTTACACCTAGAAAGAGGGTGCATATTTGTAAATAAGGGTATTACCTTCAAGAAAGGACAAAGTTGAAAGTTAGTAACAGGAAAAGGCAATCTGTTTTTAAAGGAAAACAACTTCTATTTGTTACCATGACATCCTTATGATAGTACAAAAAAAAAAACTTTCCTGCAGAGAGACCATTTCAGAAATGTTAATAAGAGAACCTTTTTGAAAATTACCGAAGGGGATTATACACATACACGTACATCCATAGGAGCCGACTTTTTTTTAGAGGTGGTGCATTCCCCCTCTCTCCTGAGTTCCAGGGCCCCCTCCCCGCCCGTCTGTCCATCCCTCCCTCCCTCCCTCCGAGTTCCAGAGCCCCCTCCCCGCGTTCGCCCCTCCATCCCTCCCTCCCTCCATCCGTCCAAATTTTAAAATCCATCTTCTTACCTTGTCGAGGTGTTAAGGCGCCAGCTGCACGTAGTGAAAAGCGTGCATGCTCGCGCTTCAGCCTTCCTTCGTCTGTCTCTGAGATCTGGTCCCCCCAAGCGGAAACAGGAAATGAGGGCGGGACCAGAACTGAGAGACAGACGAAGGAAGGCTGAAGCGCGAGCATGCACGCTTTTCACTACTTGCAGCTGGCGCCTTAACACCCCGACGAGGTAAGAAGATGGATTTTAAAATTTGGATGGTGGAAGGATGGAGGGGTGAACGCGGGGGGGAGCGGCTCTGGAACTCGGAGGGAGGGAGGGAGGGAGGGAGGGATGGACAGACGGGGGGGGCCTGGAACTCGGAGGGAGGGACTTTGGGAACTTCCAGTCAGCAAAATATTGGGGGTGCTCGAGCACCCACAGCACCCACGGAGTCAGTGCCTATGCATACATCTACACATTACAACATACAAACCTGCATATTTTCAGTACTATGTACATAAACCCCCAACCCTTCCCAATGCTCATTTTGGCTAAAGTTATCCCCCGGATTCTATAAAGGTTGCCCAAGTTTGGCATGGATTCCATCTCCACACAGAAACTAATTATTAAATGAGACTTAACAATCAATTCTTGGCATTAATTAGCACTAATTAGGACTTACGCACAGATCTGCCTTTGTGTTAGTCTATAATAGTGTGCACCCAAATTGTCATGTGCGCAATTCAATGGGGCATGGGCAGGGGAGGGGCATGGGCAGGTTGGGGTGTTCCCAAAATGTAGGCGCAGTATTATAAAATATGGTCATTTAAATGCCAAACTAACATTAGTCTTGTGCCACCATTTGCTCCAGGTTTCAGCAAGCATAAGCATAAGCTGTGCAGTGGACATGAATAATTGAACAGAATGTATGAGCCAAATAGTCTTTTTCCATAGTCAACTACTATGTTACTAGGTTATATCTGGTCCCCAGGTTCTTCAGCCAGTGCCCAGCAGGCAGGTAGGCATCTGCATGGCCTCCTCAGAAAGGATCATCTTCAGAATAGGGTGTTTTGAGCTGTGGCCTCTTTCAGAGGGCAGGTGCTTCCCTGTTCACCATATCTCCTCTATCCCTAGCAGGGGTATCCATAAGTGGTGATCATGATGGTAAATTAGGAAATTTTGGGGCTTGTCTGAATATTATACCTGAATATCGCAGGTATGCATGGTATCCAGCTATCAGATTGCAAATGTCATGCAGTGAAGCTCTGCTTCATAACTACCAGCTACTGCTCCGAATTCAGATAGACCAGTCAACTTCAATTTTCATAGAATGACAAAGGAAAATTCACAGGTATCAAGTTCAAAAACACCTAATTGTAGATAAATGATCATTCTAATAAGCTGAAGTCTATCATTCAGAATGTCTACCCACAACTATATAATCAGGAGCACTCCCTATAACAACCTTTTGGTAGATGTGCTGCTGAAAATTGATCCCTTTCTGTTAGCTTGCTGTCTAATCAAAGTTCAAATTCTTCTCTTTTCTCTAATTGATACATTGACCACGCAATATTCAAAGTGATGTTATAGTGCAGGAAGTGCTCCTACCTGCTTAAATTGCTTGGAGCCACCTTACCTCCAATATTCAGTGGCACAAGCTTAGAGGTGGGGACTGCCTGGAAGGAGGGGGACTGCTTTGGGAGGAGGGAATAGGAAAAAAAACTCTGCAGATACTGGTTGATATTCAGCCGGAAACTACATAACAGCCATATGTGGGTTCTGGATGAATGTTGATCAGGACCTGCATGTGTTCCGGTAGCTGCAACTGCTTTGTTGTTCTTTTGTAGGTATATTTAGAAGATCTTTCTTAGTTGTATGGATTTCCTTTCCAGTTTTATGTATTGTGATTTTTATTGTGACCCTCATTAACCTGTCTGCCAGATGTTGCACTATATCAAGCCAAAAATAATCTTTGACTGTAACTCGATATTCAGTGCCTGTGGCTGCACATGGCCAAGAAATGAATACCTGGGGCTAATATAGCTGGAGATAGCATTTCAAAAAACGACCACCGGAGGCTGGATATCGGGTGGAACGACTCTATCTACCTTCATATTAACTCCTCAGTTTGTCTACATCTGGCCTCTTTTTTCTCAACATTTCTAATCCTTTTTGCTAGTATTTCATTAATTTTAACATACCTGTCGATTGCTTTTTATATTAATATGTCTTTTCTATACATATTCCACAGAAGTTCCTTGAGATTTCTTCATTTCAATGCTTTTCATCTATATTCCCCATCCTTTTTCCCCCTTCCGGTCTTCACATGCAAAATGCCTTTTCACATTTGAGAGGAATTCCATCCCCTGTATCATTTTGGTCGCTCTTCTTTCAACCTTTTCTAATTCCGTTATATAATTTTTGAGAAATGGTGACCAGAATTGAACACAATACTCAAGGTGAGGTCGCACCATGGAGTGATACAGAGACATTATAATATTCTTGGTCTTATTTACCATCCATTGAACCCGCCGAGGAGTGGGAAAGTGCAGGTATAAATGTAACAAATAAATAAATACAGAGACATTATAATATTCTTGGTCTTATTTACCATCCATGTCCTAGTATCCTGTTTGCTTTTTTGGGCCACTGCCACACACTGCATGCATTGATACAACATCCTGATTTTCAACAACAAAACTGCATTGCTAAAAAATGATCAGCATCCCTTCAATTATATTGTAATTACTGGTTTCCTGCAGAAATACTATTGGTGCTCAAGAAAACTTCCTGTTAAACTCCTGTATAAATAGAGCATGTTCATGTGAGGAGGTAAAGCTCAGAGTGTCATTCTTCACATCTTTCTTCTCAGCACTACCGTACCAGAAATCAAGAATGGCATATTGGGGCCGTCAACGACAATGCTGTCCTCCCAGCCCAGACTGCTATCCCGTCCAGGATCCATGTTGTAGACAAGACCCATGTAATAATCGTAAGTAATGCTTCAGTCTGATAATACTTTAAATTGTATCTTTTATGATCCTTATCTGCTTTATAATCTTCTGAACTCTATAAGTTGAAAGTGACAGTTACCACTTGCATTATTACATATATTCCAAAAGAACTTCAAAACATGAATTAACAGTGAAAATGTGCCAGGGTATACCAAGCAGTTTGAACTGTAAAAAATAAAATGCAGTTTATAACTATTCAAAAGTTTGGATTTCAGATTTAGTATTCACATTTTCCAAATTCAAGCTCAAGAAGAGTTAAAGTTCAGGTACATGAGGTTGTTATCTACTCACATGGGCTCAAAGTCTGAGTGTTGTTCACTCCCAGTCATCAATGGCTACCAATGTTGGGTCAGGTTTTCAGACTATCCCTATTGAATATGCATAAGGGAGATTTGCATAAATTGAGGTAATACACTAGTGAAAGCCTGACCTGTTGGTGACCCTCAATTACTGTGGTGAATACCCCAGATCTAAGTTGTATCTGAGGCAATAGAGGGTGAAGTGATTTGTCCAAAATCATAGAGAATATGAGTGGGAAAACCTGAAACCCTTGATTATCTAGTTATTTTCCTGTTTTTCTATGAAGTGGCTTCTCTATAAATGTTCAGAGAATGTTTCTATTTCTTCCAAGTCCTTAGTTATAGGGTCAGATCGTTAAATATACAGTAAAGAGGGCTTGTGCTAGAAATGCAGGGCCCAGGGCAGAAACTGGGAAAGGGTCCCCCAAATCCCACCTTCAGGCTATATTTCCTTCAGCTTGTGGGAAGCTCGGGGGCCCTCTGTAGCATAAGAGGCTAGGACAGTTGCTCATGTTACCACCCCAAAAAGCCAGACCTAATCAAAGGTACTTCATAGGCTAACTCTTTTTCTTCTCTTCTTTCTTAATTTTACATCTTTAGTTTCTAGAATTTCCATAATTTATTTGCCTCATTTTCCAGTACTTTGTACTGCTCTATATTGGCATAATGCCTTATTAATAGATATGGGGAATAAGTCATATTACTAATGATTACAAACATAACTGGATTTAACTCACGCCTTTTCAATAGATGCTCCAGGTGGGATAGACTTCCATACAGGAGGCATTGGAGCTGACTCTGTGGGTGCTGTGGGTGCTTGAGCACCCCTAATATTGAGAAAATTCCTTGTATGTGTCCAGGGAGGGGTCATTTCTGTTGGGCTTAGCACCCCCAATAATTTTGAAAAGTTGGCTTCTATGACAGGAGGTATTTCTTTGTTCCCAGAGAGATTATAATCTAATTTTCTAGCTGAGGCAAGGGAGGGTTAAGTGAGTCACCCAAGATCACAAGGAACAAAAGTAGAATTTGAATCCTCCATTTCCATGGTTGTCAGCTTTCTGTTCTAATCACAAGGCTATTCCTTCATCATTGACCTTCTTTTTATGTATTTGTAGAAGTTTATAGGACTTGAATGATTTTGATTATTAAACAAATATCATCAATGTTAGTAGGAAGTAAAATTGGTAAAAAAAAAAAAAATGTTTCTTTTCAGAGGCCACCTGTATCTGATTTTGTTCTGTTTTATATCCAATAAAGAATTTACAAAACAAAACAAAAAAATAAAGCAGTTGAACAATAGGCAAAAAGGGTAGTGGTAAAGAAAGTTCACTCCCACAGAAGAGAGATCATAACTGTATTCAGAATTTGGTTCACAAATCATACTGGATATAACTGAAAATTAGAAAATAGAATGAATGCCCATTTTCAACATTTGTTTTTCTATTCTTAATTTCAGCCTGCAAGCCTGTCCAGTGCTGCCCACAGAATAATCAGTATTCGTATTACCGTTCCGTAGGTATGTAAAATTGCAAATGTGTAGTCTTTTTTTTCCAAACGGTATCTAGGTCAGCAGTGGAATGCACAAGTTGGGATATTCATAGTCTTCAGCCAATTTTACCAAGTGCCTGTGGAACATGGAACCTTTATTTAAGTTAGGTGTAGGGCTGTGGAATATACATATGTATTTTTTCAAATGTGCCATCAGAACAATATTACAAAGATATACATAGAAAACAGAGTGGCATCTTTGGTTGCTTCTACATGAAAACAGCAGTACTTATGCATGTAAGTGCAGATTTTTATAATCTACACATGCTAAGTCCAGTATTTCACAAATTTTCATGTATGAGTCACCATTCAAGGAAGCAATCATCCTGTGGCCTGTACACGTGTATAATGCAGAAACTGAAGTTCAACATTTGCATATGTTTGCATTCTAGTTTTTACATCTGCTGCCTCCTTCTAAAATTACTTCCTTTATCTATCGAGCTCTTAATATGCTATATACAATTCAGATTCAAAACTATTTTATTTAAACTTTTAAACATTCTGTTTATTAGGAAGTGAAATTCTTTAATTGAAACTCTTTTTGAAGACACACATGCCCAACAACATTGGTGTTTCTTTAGTAAAATCTGTCTAAAACAAAGAAGTTTGTCCTCGAATGGAAATACGCCACTTTCCTCCTTTTTATAGTTTTCCAACATAAGATTAGTTTTTCCTGTGGAATTCTTTGCAAAAAATTAAAAAAATAAAACCTCCAGAAAGAAAATGAAAAAAAAAAATTCTGCACACAAAATTTTTTAATTTATCAAATCAGTGAAATTGCTTTTTTAGTAACTAAAAATATAATCCCATCAGCAATACAGTACTAGTTATTAGCCAAATTCAGAATGGTTAGTTTTTTGATATAGGTTACCCCTATAAGTCACTGAAACAGGATACCAAAAGAAATTAACTGTGTCCTTCTTCTCTTTCCCAACCCACACTTTCCACACCATTCAAGTTATTTTTTCCTTTGCCTACCCCATTTTGCCCTCTCTCGCTCATACATACACACACACACACACAATATAATACAATACAGATTTCAATGACCACTTAATCCCAACAGAGAGATCTGAGGCAGTTTACAGTCAAAACGTAACCAATATAAGAGTGCCCGTAGGCTAAACCTGAGTACATATAATATGGCCGAGCTGCGTTAGTGAGCAGAAGTAATTTGATTTATGTGGCCAAAGGGGGGTTTTGAGGAAGGGAATTGGCTAAGGAAAATAGGGAGGGTTGAATATTGAGCCTTGTATCTCTTTGGAGTTGTGGTATTGGGTATCAAGGGGTCAAGTGAGATGTGGGGAGGGAGCACTTGGAAGCTGTTCGGGTTAAAATGACAAGTTAGTTTGTTCCTGGGGTATTGGGATTGGTGAGGATGAAGGTTTGGACAGGGTTGAGTCAAGGGGCTTTTGGTAGGAAATATTTCAGCAGGAAGATGTTTTGTGGAAAGGGCAGGAGCTGTGAGGGGCTGTTCTTTCGCAGCAGGAGAGTGGAAGAAGCTCCCTTAGTAAGATAGGGGGTTGGGTTGTCCAGTTGTGGGTAATCAATCCTTTAGAGACTGGATGTTTATTTTGGGGCACCACCATGACTGTGTACATTACCCTGCAGCACCACGAGTCATGTAATTACTAAGAATACAATGTGCCAGGCATTTGACTTCTCATAGGTGGCTAGTTCAATACTGGCTAGCTACAAGGTGGGATGAAAAATATATTATGATATCTGTTAAGTAGTTTATATTTGTACTGATAACCTGCTAACATGTTTATTGGACAAGAAAGTTATGGCCAAAAAGGTCTTGTCATGACCTGGACGTGTTAGTTTCTTAATTGGGGCAGGGTTAAATTTGTTTGTGTGGTGATGCAGCAAAGAGATAGTGCAAGTGCCAATGTTATCATTGGGAGATGTGATTGAGGTTTGTAAAATATTGAGTGGTGTAGAATGAGTAGAAGTGATTTGATCTTTTACTCTTTCAAAAAGTTCAAAGACTAAAGGACACTCAAATGAAGTTGCTTGGAAATACTTTAAAAACAAATAGGAGGAAATATTTTTCACTCAATGAATAGTTAAGCTCTGGAACTTTTTGCCGGAGGATGTAGCAACAGCTGTTAGCATATATGGGTTTAAAAAAGGCTTGGACAAGTTCCTGGAAGAAAAGTCCATAGTCTTTTATTGAGATAGACATGTGGAGCTGCTGTTTGCCTTGGGATTAGTAGCATGGAGTGTTGCTACTATTTGGGTTTCTGTCAGGTACTTGTGACCTGGATTGGCCACTGTTGGAAACATAATATTAGGCTAGATGGACTATTGGTCTGACCCAGTATGACTATTCTTATGTTCTTATTTTCTTATGTACTTTAGTAGCCATACGTAAATTATACAAAATTTTGTCAAACAGGAAAGCTTTTAATTTCTTATAAAAGAATAGATAATTTCATTCTACGTAAACTATTCCAATCAAGTGCTGCTAGATATGAGAACAAATAAATAAACAACTGCGTATAGTGCAAACCTTTAGTAGAAGGATACGATAAGAAGAATTGGTTCTGCATGAGAGAAAACACCTATACAGTGGCCTTTCTGACAAATTAACCACATCAACCCCTCTATCTCTTTCTGCCAAGCCTTACCACTCTCCTTCCCTTTCTCTTTCTCCTCATCTCTCCACCACTTTTTATTTTCTACAGTTATTAATTCATTTCATCAGTCCATCTCCGCCACACATTCTTCCTCACCAACCAGTCCCAATCAATCTCTTTCTAAACACCATCCAAAAAACCTCCTTTTCCCCCAGCCACTCTCTCTTCCATTCTTGGTTGTCCCTACTGATATTCTTCCCTAACCCTGCCAGTCTAGTTCCTCTAGACAAACAGCAGCTCAAAAAATTGTACTTCTCCCTCCCTCTCTGTGGTCCAGAAAAGCACTGATTTTGTATTAGAAGTTAAGTATTTTCAAGGGATGGGGAATTCTATACAATTCTGTGCTTTACAGTATGTAAAATTCCCCCCAAATTGATAAATGCACTTATAAATAAATAATTTCTAAATAACTTAGCTCATCATCACATGACATTTCAGACTTGAGGAAAACAGTGATTTAATCCTTGGCACATTCTTCTCTAGCAGAACCACAAATGAGTTTTTGATATGAGCACTTTTTCTTGAGATTTGGACTTATCAACAACTCATTTTCATTAGTTATGCAGAAGTAATTTTTATTACAGGACACCTAAGTTAATTGAGCAAAAAGGTACCTATTTTATACCTATTTAATAAAATCCATAGGAACGTCTTTATAAAATACTAGCAGAAATCCAGCAGTAACAGGGCCTACATTAAAAGTGCAGATATTGTGCCTGCTCGACAACAGTCTAAATATTAGAGCATAGAGTATGCAAGTACACATGTAGACTAGTTTGTAATCAACCTGCATATTTTATGACTCTATCTACACTCCACACAGATTGTGTATATATTGTCCCATATGTGCTGAAATGACTTCATAAAATTATTCCATAAATGTATTTCAGCAAGTGGGCAAAACATGGAAAGGTTTCCAAATTATGAGCGTATCTTATAGAACACAATAAGTTATCCGCAGATCAGGAATCACATAGACATGAATATGTATGCCTACCATTGGTCTGGCATGACTTAAGTATGTCAATGCAGGCCTAGCTAGTATTCTCTAACTGTATCTTGGTGCACAGATGCCATTATAGAATTGGCACTCAGCATTAGTGTGTCTACCTCAAGGAGCACAGTCATAGAATTGCCTCATAGATCCCTGAAAACATTTTAGAAAGAACATTACACCCACTGAGTCAGGCTATAAGACTGGACAGGTTAAATATGAGCAGAGAAATAAGTTATTATTTTTATAACAATGTCATGTGCTTCACTCATCTTTAATTCTGGCTTTTCTTTAATTTGCTGTAGGTTCATATTCCCAAAACAAATGTTGCCAAGGCCCTGTGAGAAAATGCAAGAAGTGAAGATGCTGTAATGAAAGCTACAAATCAGCAGTGTTGTACTTCCAATTAATCAAAAACATCTCTCTCTCTCTCTCTCTCTCTCTCTCTCTCTCTCTCTCTCTCTCTCTCTCTCTCTTTCTCTCTCTTAATATCCATTCTTTTGTGAAAACATTACCCTTCCTTATTAAACTTTTTGTGATGATCAAAGCATCTTTAGCTTCACTGTTTTTCTTTTAAATTTAGCCTACAAGCAAAATGTACACTTTCATTTTTTTCAAAATTGCCTTTTCTTTAGAAATAAATCTACAGCTGCTAGATAACTCATAGGCTGGGGCAGAGAAGCTCAAAAGTATGAGCTAAAACCTGACAGAGAAAATTAGAAGGGCATTTTTGATATGACAAATAAATCCAACTTTGCATGTTTTCCTAAAAATATCCAAAATTCAAGTGGCGAATATAGTGATTTTTGAAACAGAAAAAAGCCTTTTTGTTTTGAAAATGGCCATAGGGAAGAATATGTTACACTAAACTCTAGTCTTCACTCAATATCCAAAATAGTGGAATCACTGGTAATTATCACTGAGGAATCAAAGTATTTCATTCGTTACACAAATTTACATTATTTGGAGAAAAAAAGCCCTAGTTCCCACTGGAAAATTTTCTTAGTGGATCAGAGAGTTCCATAACTCTGTCCACTTCCAGCTATTTTTTATACTTTCATAATAAAGATTCTTCTGTGAACATCATACATACTTCTGTGGTACTAAATGGAATGCATTGATTCCTCAGTGAAAATTACAAGTCATTCCACTCTCTTAGATAAGTGCAAGAGTCTCTAGAAGAGAAGTGGAAGAGGGTAAGCGTAGAATATGTTTTGAATAAACTGCAAAAGAGAATCCACAGACGTGGAGAACTCAAAAGGTCCCACGGAGAAACTCAACTGACAAAAGGAAGTGGGAATGGAAACCTGGATTCCCAAAGTCTGGACCACAATGGTAGTAAAAATAAAGTTTATTAACCAATAAAATGACTCGACACAACGTTGTGTTTCGGCCAGAAAGCCTATATCGGGAGTCTACAAATAAAAACAAAGTATAAAAACAAAAAAGTAATATAATTAGCTTACAACAATAATTGATGTCTATTTGTATGACATACATATACCATTGAAAATAATGAACAAACTTGCAATAAAGTATTAAAACATGAATATGTAACAGAGATATGATTTTTAATAAAACAATTGTATTTGTAGAAAAAGATGAATAAACACTGAAAAATGTAGATCATAAAATATATTTATGACATAAGAATCACGGTGTGAAAAGGTAACCATATTTATCTTTACATAAGAAAACTGGACAATAAAGTGAAGAATTAATTAAAAATTTTAAAAAATAATTAAAAGGATAAAGAATAAATCAGAAAAAATACATATCAATTATATAGAGTCTGACTATGAAAACAGAATATCATAGTGAAAAAATGAATAAAAATGAAATGAATAAAATAAAATAAAAAATTAAGTAAATAAAAAATATAAATCATAAATCAAAATTTATAAAAAATATGTATATGTTATGCCAAACAATAATAAGAAAGAGAACTGACCTGTATTTTGTAGTCAAAATTGAAAATCCCAAAACAGGCAATATTCAATTGTGATGGTCTAGAGAAATAAAATAAGCTGTCTGTGTAAATTTAAAAGAACAAGAACAAGTGGCAGGGAACACAAACAGATGATTAAAAGACTTGTATGCAGCATTATAAGCAGGATAACAGTAACTCAGAAACAATAATGTGGTAAACTATGTAAGCGGTTTTTTTTATGCTAATCCATCTGAAGAAGAATGCCAGCAAATAAATCAAGTCAGCTCTCTGAGTTTAAAAAAGAGGAAGGGCACTGTGTCACAGATTGGCAGTCCTGCTTTAAACTGATTGCCAGATAAAAAGACAAAGACTTGCTAATGTGTCTGTAGAAATGTGAATAAACAAATCAAGTCAGCTCTCTAGGCTTAAAAAAGAAGGGCAGTGTGTTACAAATCAGCAGTAATACTGTAAACTGACTGCTAGATGAAATGACAAAGGCCCAGATGCACTAAAATTAAGGAGCCTTTAATGAGCCAATAATGATCCATTAAGGAGCAAGTAGTAAACCCTAGCATAAACCAAACTTCATTTCCCAATCACTGTAGCAGCTAAGGAAAATGGAATGCAAATCATTAAAATGAGCTGCAGTACCATTGCAAGGCTATTATAATGATATGCACTAACATTTACCAATTCCCCTTATGGTGGAAACCCTAAGGTGAGGTCTGCACCTCTCCTTAGGCAGGGGCTGCTGTGGGAAAGGAAAAAAAAACAAGCTGCTTGTCTGTGCTTAACACTGATGTCCTTCAAGGACGTCCCTGACGAGCACTGTTTTTTTTTCCCTTCTGACACCCCCCCACCCGAGGTCACCGCCACTGCCGCTCTCCCTCCCCCTGCATTGAAAGAGCTTTCCGTAGCCCTGCCCCCCCAGAGGCCGCTGCTGCCGCTCTCCGTCTCTTGAAATGACAGCTTCCCCGCCTATATAAGTTACTTACGTCAGAAGAGGGTGGGCCAAGGAGGAAAGAAGGGAATCAGCTATTGCCTGCTGCGGCCAGTGCAGCGCCTTCACACGGGGGTGAGAGGCCCTGTGAGGGCCCAGTGGCAGACGGAGGGGCGAGGGTTGAGGGGAGAGCGCCAGCGATGACCTCAGGGGGGGAGGCGTGGGCGGGGCCACGGGGGTGCAGAGGATGGCAGGGAAGCTGTCATTTCAAGAGAGGGGGAGCGGCAGCAGCGGCCTCTGGGGGGGGGCATTTCTGCGGAAAGCTCTTTCAATGCAGGGGGAGGGGGAGCGGCGGTGACCTTGGGCGGGGGGGGAAGGCCGTCTATAAAGGCCTCCCATAAAGGACGTCCATAGGCATGCTCTACCGGCCGATTCTCCGACCGTTTTACGAGGGATTAGAGAATGCAAGTGAGCTGCAATGAGCAGCTCATTTGCATTCCCTTTCTTTGATGCATTGCCGTTCCCTACCGATTCGCTATGGAATTTGGTAGGGAACAGCTCTAACGACGACTTTAGTGCATCTGGCTCAAAGACTTTAAAGTGTTCTGTAGAACAGAAACCTTATTCAGGGCCAGATGCACTAAACTTAACAAGCCATTAACGAGCAAGTAATAAACCCTGGCATGCACTAAAGACTTTTTTCCAACAACGGTAGCAGCTAATGAAAACGGAATGCAGATGAGCAAATTGTATAGAAACCCTATTGTAATGAGATGCACTAACCTTTTCCAATTGCCTTAACGCTGGAAAATCTAACAAGAGGTCTGTACCTCTCGTTGGGGCTGCGCGGGATTGAAAAACTGCTACAAAAGTAAAAAAACTAAAAATCGGGGGGAAAAAAAGTCAAGTGCTCGTCAGTGCAATAATAAAAATGTCTATTTTGGCCGTCATTCCCCCCCCCCCCCTCAAGATGCCATGCTGCTTACCCCCCAAGATGCCATGCTGCTCACCCCCTCCGATGCACCTCGATCCAGAGGACAGTGCAGTTGAGGACGCCCGTCCAAAAAACGCGCATTTTGGCCGCCTTTCCTCCCCTGCAATAATAAAAACGTCTTTTTTGGCAGTGCTTCACTAAGCTGAGAGACCTGGAAGTCTTTGAACCAATCACAGCGCATTTAGCTCAGTTAAATGCGTTGTGATTGACTCAGGGACTTCAAGGTCTCAGCTGAGTGAAGCACTGCCAAAAAAGACATTTTTATTATTAAGGGGGCCAAAATGGATGGTTTTTTTTGGATGGGCACCCATTTTGGCCGCCTTCCCCCCCTCCTTGCAATAATAAAAACATCTTTTTTGGTAGTGCTTCACTCAGCTGAGACCTGGAAGTCCCTGAGCTAATCACAACGCGTTTAGCCAAGCTAAACGTGCTGTGATTGGCTCAGAGACTTCCAGGTCTCTCAGCTGAGTGAAGCACTGCCAAAAAAGACGTTTTAATTACACTGGTCTACAAAAAAAAACTTTTATTCTGTAACAAGAACAAAACATACATTTTCTGGAAGATAATTCCTCCCTGAATCCAGATCTCATTTCAGAATTTCTGTATCAGCCTCAGTTTTCATGTGATAATGGTTTTTGTAAATGCTTGTGTCGGCGTATGTAGCTTGCAGGGGGTAGTGACGGCCAAAATGGACGTTTTTTTTAGATGGGCATCCTCAACTGCACTGTCCTCTGTCGAGCCACATCGGAGGGGTTGAGCAGCGCGACGTCTTCAGGCGGCACAGGGAGGCATATTTGGCATGTGCAGAGCAGCCAGCATAACACATGGCTGCTCTGCGCATGCTCGACCGGCCAACTGGCCGACTGTTTCACGACGGAATAGAGAATGCAAGCGAGCTACAGCGAGCAGCTCATTTGCATTCCTATTCTTTGGTGCATGCCCGTTCCTTACCGATTCACTAAGGGAATCGGTAAGGAAAGGGTTTTAACGAGTCTTTAGTGCATCTTGCCCTTAGATGGTAAATATAGAATTTGGTTATACAATCAAACTTACCTTCAAAAAGACCATTAGTGCTCTTTGCTAGATCGCAGATGAATCAGTCCGATCGATATTGTTGAAAAACAGCTGATGACACTGAACTCCTTTATAAGAAAAAAGTGCGGGAAAAATGGTTGGGGTGACATAATAATGACATATACTCTGGCAATTGGAGCCAAGAAATTGTATTTAAATTTAGTAACCGAAACATTTCAGAATGATTATGTAATTAAAAATTTGTTTTGGGAATTAAAAAAAATAATAAAAAGGTTTTAAAGAAAGTAACATAGTAATGTGGAGGGGCATAATCGAACGTCGCCGGCCAAATAGATCACCGGCGATCTATGTTGGCGGCGGCGCTACAACTGGCCGGAACCGTATTATCGAAAAAATGGCTGGCCATCTTTTTGTTCGATAATACGGTTTAGCCCAGCTAAATGCCTTGGATGTCGCCGGGTTTGAGATGGCCAATTTTGTTTTTCAGCGATAATGGAAAAAAATGCCAGCCATCTCCAACACAGCGAAATCCAAGGCATTTGGTCATGAGAGGAACCAGCATTTGTAGTGCACTGGTCCCCCTCATATGCCAGGACACCAACTGGGCACCCTAGGGGTCAGTGCGATGGAGTTCAGAAACAGCTCCCACATGCATAGCTCCTTTACTTTGGGTGCTGAGCCCCCCAACCCCCCAACCCCCCTCCCCAAAACCCACTACCCACAAATGTACAACACTACCGTAGCTCTTAGGGGTGAAGGGGGCAACTACATGTGGGTACAGTGGGTTTTGGAGGGCTCCCATTACCAGCACAAGTGTTACAGGTTTCCGAGCACTCTACCAAAACCCTCATCCACACCCTTGTCACTTCTCGTTTAGACTACTGCAATCTGCTTCTTGCTGGCCTCCCACTTAGTCACTTCTCCCCTCTCCAATCGGTTCAAAACTCTGCTGCCCGTCTCGTCTTCAGCCAGGGTCGCTTTACTCATACTACCCCTCTCCTCAAGTCGCTTCACTGGCTCCCTATCTGATTTCGTATCCTGTTCAAACTTCTTCTACTAACCTATAAATGTACTCACTCTGCTGCTCCCCAGTATCTCTCCACACTCGTCCTTCCCTACACCCCTTCCCGTGCACTCCACTCCATGGATAAATCCTTCTTATCTGTTCCCTTCTCCACTACTGCCAACTCCAGACTTCGTGCCTTCTGTCTCGCTGCACCCTACGCCTGGAATAAACTTGGCCCCATCCTTGGCCACCTTTAAATCTAGACTGAAAGCCCACCTCTTTAACATTGCTTTTGACTCGTAACCACTTGTAACCACTCGCCTCCACCTACCCTCCTCTCCTCCTTCCTGTACACATTAATTGATTTGATTTGCTTACTTTATTTTTTGTCTATTAGATTGTAAGCTCTTTGAGCAGGGACTGTCTTTCTTCTATGTTTGTGCAGCGCTGCGTACACCTTGTAGCGCTATAGAAATGCTAAATAGTAGTATTAGTAGTAGTACAAGTAGGGGGGATGGGCCTGGGTCCGCCTGCCTTAAGTGCACTGTGGTACCCACTAAAAGTGCTCCAGGGACCTGCATACACGCAGGCCTCTAGGACGTTGCTGCTGTATAACCTTGGCACACCAGTTGACACCTGAAGACTAATCTCTTTGAAAAAGTCCTTTATTTGAATAAGCACATTTACTCACAGTTAACTGCAGATCAGAGGTTGTGCCCCACTGGCAAAGAGTCTCCCTGGTACTGAGATTATGCCCTCTTTCAGCCACATTCAAGGTAAGAACTAAGTTCTCTAATGTGGGTAACACATGAAAGGGATCTAAAACTGCCTTACAAAAATGGCCACTACCTCATGGACTACCGGAAACACAACAGGGCACACTTTGACCCAGTTAGCAGGGGGAAAAGCACCATGGGAGTAGAGCCCACTACCCTACACCCACCACAATGCATTGCTGATGTGACTCTGCAGTGCACTTAACAGAAAAGGTGTCACACTCACCCGAGAGCCAAATCACAACCAGGGAAAGGCTGTCAGAGGATAGAACACATTCTGCTGTCATGGAGGTGGGTACGGCATTTGAAGCTGGCATACAAGCTGGCAAAAAAGGTTTTTATTTTTATTTTTTTAGTATGGGAGGGGGTTGTGACCACTGGGGGAGTATGGGGAGGTCATAGTAACATAGTAGATGATGGCAGAAAAAGACCTGCACGGTCCAACCAGTCTGCCCAAGAAGATAAATTCATATGTGCTACTTTTTATTATTTGTACTGTCCTCTTCAGTGCACAGACTGTATAAGTCTGGCCAGCCCTATCCCCGCCTCCCAACCACCAACCCCGCCTCCCAACCACCAGCTCTGGCACAGACCATATAAGCCTGCCCAGCACTATCCCTGCCACCCACCACCGGCTCTGGCACAGACCGTATAAGTCTGCCCAGCACTATCCCCGCCTCCCAACCACCAACCCCGCCTCCCAACCACCAGCTCTGGCACAGACCGTATAAGTCTGCCCAGCACTATCCCTGCCACCCACCATTGGCTCTGGCACAGACCTTATAAGTCTGCCCAGCACTATCCCCGCCGCCCAACCACCAGCCCCGGCACAGACCGTATAAGTCTGCCCAGCACTAGTCCCGCCTCCCAACCACCAGCCCCAGCACAGACCGTATATGTCTGCCCACACTAGCCCCGCCTCCCAACCACCAGCTCTGCCACCCATTCTAGGCTAAGCTCCTGAGGATCCCTTTCTTCTGCACAGGATTCCTTTATGTTTATCCCACGCATGTTTGAATTCCGTTACCGTTTTCATCTCCACCACCTCCCGCGGGAGGGCATTCCAAGCATCCACCACCCTCTCCGTGAAAAAATACTACCTGACATTCTTCTTGAGTCTGCCCCCCTTCAATCTCATTTCATGCCCTCTCGTTCTACCGCCTTCCCATCTCCGGAAAAGGTTCGTTTGCGGATTAATACCTTTCAAATATTTGAACGTCTGTATCATATCACCCCTGTTCCTCCTTTCCTCCAGGGTATACATGTTCAGGTCCGCAAGTCTCTCCTCATACGTCTTGTAACGCAAACCCCATACCATCCTCGTAGCTTTTCTTTGCACCGCTTCAATTCTTTTTACATCCTTAGCAAGATACGGCCTCCAAAACTGAACACAATACTCCAGGTGGGGCCTCACCAACGACTTGTACAGCGGCATCAACACCTCTTTTCTTCTGCTGGTCACACCTCTCTCTATACAGCCTAGTAACCTTCTAGCTACGGCCACCGCCTTGTCACACTGTTTCATCGCCTTCAGATCCTCAGATACTATCACCCCAAGATCCCTCTCCCCATCCGTACCTAGCAGACTCTCACCGCCTAACACATACGCCTCTCTTGGATTTCTACTCCCTAAGTGCATCACTTTGCATTTCTTCGCATTGAATTTTAATTGCCAAACCTTAGACCATTCTTCTAGCTTTTTCAGATCCTTTTTCATGTTTTCCATTCCCTCCGGGGTGTCCACTGTGTTACAAATCTTAGTATCATCCGCAAAAAGGCAAACTTTACCTTCTAACCCTTCGGCAATGTCACTCACAAATATATTGAACAGAATCGGCCCCAGCACCGATCCCTGAGGCACTCCACTACTCACCTTTCCCTCCTCCGAGTGAACTCCATTCACCACCACCCTCTGGCGCCTGTCCATCAACCAGTTCCTAATCCAGTTCACCACTTTGGGTCCTATCTTCAGCCCATCCAGTTTATTTAAGAGCCTCCTGTGGGGAACCGTGTCAAAAGCCTTGTTGAAATCTAAGTAGATTATGTCTATAGCACTTCCACGGTTCAATTCTCCAGTCACCCAATCAAAGAATTCAATGAGATTTGTTTGGCACAATTTCCCTTTGGTAAAACCATGTTGTCTCGGATCTTGCAACTCATTTTCTTCCAGGAAATTCACTATCCTTTCCTTCAGCATCGCTTCCATTACTTTTCCAATAATCGAAGTGAGGCTTACCGGCCTGTAGTTTCCAGCTTCTTCCCTATCACCACTTTTGTGAAGAGGGACCACCTCCGCCGTTCTCCAATCCCTCGGAACCTCTCCCATTTCTAAGGATTTATTAAACAAATCTTTAAGAGGACCCGCCAGAACCTCTCTGAGCTCCCTCAATATCCTGGGGTGAATCCCATCCGGTCCCATGGCTTTGTCCACCTTTAGTTTTTCTAGTTGTTGATACACACTCTCTTCCGTGAACGGTGCTATATCCACTCCATTCTCAAATGAACTTTTGACAGTCCATCGTGGTCCTTCTCCCAGATTTTCTTCAGTAAAAACAGAACAAAAGTATCTATTTAGGAAATTTGCCTTTTCTTCATCATTATCTACATAGCGGTTTGCAGTATCTTTTAGTCTCACAATTCCCTTTTTAGTCATTCTCCTTTCACTAATATACCTGAAGAAATTTTTGTCACCCCTCCTTGCCTTTCTAGCCATTTGTTCTTCCGCTTGCGCTTTCGCCAGACGTACCTCTCTCTTGGCTTCTTTCAGTTTCCTCCGGTATTCCTCCCCGTGTTCCTCGTCTTGAGTTTTTTTGTATTTCTGGAATGCGAACTCTTTAGCCTTTATTTTCTCAGCCACTTGCTTGGAGAACCATAGCGGTTTCCTTTTTCTCTTGCTTTTATTTACTTTCCTTACATAAAGGTTTGTGGCCCTATTTATAGCTTCTTTCAGCCTGGACCACTGTCCTTCCACTTCTTGTACGTCCTCCCAGCCCATCAGCTCCCTCCTTAGGTATTCCCCCATTTTACTAAAATCAGCACGCTTGAAATCCAGGCTTTGAGTTTTGAGTGGCCACCCTCCTCTTCAGTCGTCATATCAAACCAAACCGTTTGATGGTCACTGCCGCCCAGGTGGGCACCCACTCGGATATTTGACACGCTATCCGCATTTGTGAGCACCAGATCCAGTGTCGCTCCCTCCCTCGTGGGTTCCATGACCATTTGTCTGAGCAGAGCACTTTGGAAAGCATCCACAATCTCTCTACTTCTTTCCGATTCCGCAGACGGAACCTTCCAATCTACATCCGGCAGATTGAAATCTCCCAGCAACAGCACCTCTCTCTTCTTTCCCAACTTTTGAATATCTGCGATCAGGTCTTTATCTAATTCTTCCAATTGTGTTGGAGGTCTGTAGACAACACCCACGTGTACAGAGGTTCTATCATCTCTTTTTAAGGTGATCCATATCGCTTCTTCCTTACCCCAGGTCCCTGTCATTTCGGTTGCTGTGATATCATTTCTCACATATAGAGCTACTCCTCCACCTTTACGACCCTCTCTATCCTTCCTAAATAGATTATAGCCTGGTATGTTTGCATCCCATTCATGGGAACCATTGAGCCATGTCTCTGTGATTGCAACAACGTCCAAGTCTGCCTCCAACATCAGGGCTTGAAGGTCATGAACTTTGTTACCAAGACTGTGAGCATTTGTGGTCATCACTTTCCATTTACATTTCCTGGTATGTGTTTCAACATTTGATATTTTGGTGTGTTTTCTGTCTTTGGGTCCCTCCATATCTTTTTGTTCCACCTTAATTTCTTTTGGTGTGTCTTCTGGCTCAGTTCTATTTTTAGGAACCTCACAGAGCTCTAATGGAGCAAAAGAATTCTGTAGGGGTAACACTTGTGAGGGTGTATGCCTCTGTGTCACATGACGAAGTCTGCCTGAGCCTACTGTGAACCATCTATTCCTTCCACTGGTCATCTGGTGAGTTGGGGCACCTTTTTTAGGCTTGGTCGTGAAAATAAAAGGACCAAGTAAACTCGGCGAAATACTGCTTAACGCCGTTTTTTTTTCCATTATCGGCGAAAGCCGGCTATCTGGTAGCCACGCCCATACCCGCCCATGTCCCGCCTTCACTTCGCTGCCAACACGCCCCTTTGAATTTTCGCCAGCGAGGCGACGGGAAAGCGGCGATGCTGTCAAAAAAATCCAGCTTTTGATTATACCGATTTCGCCGCTTTTCTGAGATCGCCGGCCATCTCCCGATTTGTGTTGGGAAATGGCCGGCGATCACTTTCGATTATGAGCTGGATAGTAACATAGTAGATGACGGCAGAAAAAGACCTGCATGATCCATCCAGTTTGCCCAACAAGATAACTCATATGTGCTTCTTTTTGTGTATACCTTACCTTGATTTGTATCTGTCTTTTTCAGGGCTTAGACCGTATAAATCTGCCCGGCACTATCCCCGCCTCCCAACCACCAGCCCCTTGATTTGTATATCTTTTTTTCAGGGCACAGACCGTATAAGTCTGCCCAGGACTAGCCCCGCCTCCCAACCAACAGCCCCGCCTCCCAGCACTGGCTCTGCCATCCAATCTCCGCTAAGCTCCTGAGGATCCCTTCCTTCTGAACAGGATTCCTTTATGTTTATCCCACGCATGTTTGAACTCTGTTACCGTTTTCATCTCTACCACCTCCCGTGGCATTCCAAGCATCCACCACTCTCTCCGTGAAAAAATACTTCCTGACATTTTTCTTGAGTCTGCCCCCTTTCAATTTGAATTTCAAGTGCCATGATGTCAAGTAATTATCTTATGTGATATGACCTCAACAAAACGGAGATAGTAATATGCAAAAAATGATAAAAAAATAATAGAATTAAAACTATAGGAGGAATGTCAGATGATATTCTATAAAAATGATTATAAATAAGTGTTGTATATACGTCTTACCAGACATTGATGCATTGGTGGTTATAGTGTATAAACTGTATTTGTTAACTTCATATGCATTGATCATAAACTTTTATTTTATTATTATTTTTTTAATTTATTTATTAATTTCCAATATACTTACAAGAGTTATCTTGCAAAAGAAACATGAGAGTAATGTCTAATTTGATACAAAAGCAAATACAGTTACAAATAATTAAACCTCTCTTCTTAGACCACTAGAAGAAGGAGGGGGATCATAAAGTTGAGAAGAACACATATCATATTATTTCAAGTAAGAAAACAGGCCTGGACATAATCCACGGTTAAAATTGAATTTTTCCCTCAAAACTTTCCCTGAGAGTCACTTGGGAATTTTCTTTAATTCAACAAAGCTGGTCCGGATCATAAAAAATATACTTGTTACCCTTATATTTTATCAAACATTTACATGGATAAGATAATAGGAAACTAGCTCCCAGCAACTTAGTCTCTTCTCTCAATGCAAGAAACTTTCTGCGTTTTTCTTGAGCAGCTCTTGTTACATCCGAGTATATCCACACTCACGCTCCAGCATTGATCATAAACTTTTATAAATAAATGTCTGCTACACGAGGAGTGAATGCATGGGAAGTATGTACAGTACATGTGTGAAGGGGAGAGTAACTATGTATAAAACATTATACATGGGACATTTAAAATGGCAGCTGATTGAATAAGATAATGTTTAAAAAAATAAAAAAGAATAATTAAAAAATGAAAAATGAAGTGAAAAAAAAAATGAAAAAATGATTAAAAAAACTAAACTGGTTTAAAAACATAAATTGGTATTGATATGAAAAAATATATATAGAAAAAAATATTTAAAAAGTAAAAAAAATATAATAGTAATAAATTAATAACAATTGATCGAATTAAAAATATAAAGAATACAAAAAAAGTGATGAAAAAATGATAATATAAAATGTGGTTGACTCTGCCCTCTGGGAGAAGAAGCTTCATACTGAACTTTTGAAAGGGTCTGGGACTGCATAGGGTGAAGAATATTTCACACCTCTAAAAGTTTGATGGTTCAGATTGGGGATTGATTGTTAATCCACTTGTTCTGGAATTTGATTGATTACAATTGCTAAGGTGGGGAAGATTAGGGAGGTAGGGTGGAGGGACAGGGGTTAGATAAAGACCGATCTCGCAATTGACAGATTTTTTCAGATGTCTAGTATCTCAGTGTGGTTCTTAGCTGAAGTAACGTATGCATAGTGTCTAAATACTAATAAACAGAGTTAAACACAGATACTGGGGCTTGGTTGGGGGGAGGGCAGAGCTGTGGGGGAAAAGTAAATTTCATGGTGATGCCGGATCTGTAAGCAGAAGTTGACACGCATATGCGTTCTTTTTTCTTGGAGAACTGTTCTTGTTTTATATTGTTATCAATAAAAACGATTTAAACATAAAAATAATAATTAAGAAAAATGAAAATCATGAAAATTAAATTAGCAAAGAAAAACAGTTGTTATCAAATCGTTATACTTAGTAAAAACCATATAAAATGTCGGTAATGATGCAATAGGAGAATATGATATGCGATCGTTGCACTGTCATATATAACAATGTCATGTACATAAATTTAAATTTAAATGTACATAAGTTAACACTCCTCATATTCCTAACGATTGTTAATAACATAAAATATATAGAATACTTTTTAAACCTTAAATTTTTGGAATGTAGATCATTCAAAAAACTTAATGTAGGCGCATAACAACAATAGAATATCTAAAGAAAATAAAATTGCAGTTTACAACATAAATCTTATGTTATCCATTATTGTGTGATGATGTATATAACCACATTAAAATATAAAAATATGTCCATAAGTTATGATCATATATAATATAAATGAATAAAACATTTATGGACCTGAAGAAACATTGCATAACATATACTTAAATGATTACACAAAGATAAATAAGAGTATCAGAAAGTTAATACTCAACTAAAATTTATACTTAAGTATACTGTGATAAAGTCTCATCCAGGTAGTTGGGTTAAGGCAGTTTCAGTCTGAAGGCATTGCAGGCAAGGAGCCAGGGGGTGAGATGAGGAACCTGGACTGGACTCCTAGCTGCAATAGGGGAAGACATGAGTGTAAGCTGGCAGGATGGGTAGATTGGCTGCCACTAGGGGGAAAGAGAGGTAGGAAACCCTGTGTACAGGAGCTCATCATTAGTCTAAAGCTTAACTCAGCTGGTATGGGTGTGGTGGAAGCTAATGGAAGGAGAATGATTGGTTGTGGTAGCAGAAGCCAGGGATTGATTAGGCAGGTAGGAAGGAGTCCCAAGAGAGAAGCAGAGAGAGAGAAGCAGTTGCAGGCTGAAAACCCTTGGGTAAGAGAGGTCCGTAAAGTATTGAATCTAGCAGTGAAGCTGATTCAAGGTGAAATCCCTTGGGTATGAGAAGTCCCAAAAGTATTGAACCCCCCTGAAGGTAAAGAGAGTAGAGGGTACAAACTGCTGCTTTGTGATTTAACTGTGATGATGAACTAAATGAACTGCTTCTATTTGGAATTGAACTACTGTTACTGTGCCCTGGATAAAGAGCCCAGACTGGAGCTGACTGTGAGCCTGTATTGAATCCTGATATGTGCTGATAGCCTACTGCTTAAAGGGGACTATTTGACACACACTTTCAGGTGGCTTATATGTGCTTAAGATTCAAGGTGAATGCTGCTGTTGGAACTGTGTACTAGAAACCTCCATAGAATAAAGTCCTTAAGATTGAAGTTAATGGTGGACATTTATTTCTTGACTGTACCGAGAGCCCGTGGCTGGAGGAGATTGTTCTATCCTTGGCTGCACTTAGAGGTTCCTGGTTACAGTATATATATATATATATATATATATATATATATATATATATATATATATATATATATATATATATATATATATATATATATATATATATAATATATGACGGTAAAATTATCAACATATTATATCATGAAAGTAAAAAGACATAAAATGCTTTGGATAAAAGAAATATGTATATAGACATTGCGTATATGTGTATGAAATGTGCTCAAGGTGACTGTCATGGAGTATATATGGATTCAAAACCTAAAGAAATGGGATGGAAATCAATATCATTGTTAAGACCATCCAGCTTATTTTCGAAAGAGAAGGGCACCCATATTCCGACCCAAATCGGGAGATGGCCACCCTTCTCCTGTGGGCGCCCAAATCGGTATAATTGAAAGCCAATTTTGGGCGCCTCCAACTGCAGTCTGTCGTGGGAACGGACAAAGTTGATGGGGACGTGTCGGAGGCGTGGTGAAGGTGTGACTGGGGCGTGTTTTTCAGCCGAGGAGAGATGGGCGCCCTCGGCCGATAATGGAAAAAAGAAGGGCGGCAGTAGCGAGAATTTGGGCCGCTTTTTTTGGACCCTTATTTTTCACGAACAAGTCCCCAAAAAGTGCCCCAACTACCCAGATGACCACTGGATGGAATTGGGGATGACCGCCCCTGACTCCCCCAGTGGTCATTAACCCCCTCCCACCAAAAAAAAGAACTTTAAAAACTTTTTTTTGCCAGCCTGTATGCCAGCCTCAAATGTCATACCCAGCTCCTCCATGACAGCAGTATGCAGGTCCCTGGAGCAGTTGTTAGTGGGTGCAGTGCACTTCAGGCAGGTGGACCCAGGCCCATCCCCCCTACCTGTTACACTTGTGATGGTAAATGTGAGCCCTCCAAACTCCCCCCCAAACCCACTGTACCCACATGTAGATGCCCCCCTTCACCCATAAGTGAATGGTGTAGAGTTGTGGGGAGTGGGTTTTGGGGAGGATTTGGAGGGCTCAGCACCCAAGGTAAGGGAGCTATGGACTTGGGAGGTATTTTAATGTTTTTTTTTAATTTTTAAAAGTGCCCCCTAGGGTGCCCGGTTGGTGTCCTGGCATGTGAGGGGGACCAGTGCACTACGAATCCTGGCCCCTCCCACTACCAAATGCCTTGGATGTGTTCGTTTTTGAGCTGGCCGGCTTTGGTTTCCATTATCGCTGAAAACCGATACCGCCCATTTCAAATCCACCCAAATCCAATGCATTTGCCCCTCACCAACCGTATTATCGAAACAAAAGATAGACGCCCATCTTTTTCGAAAATACGGTCTGTCCCGCCCCTTCGCAGACCCATCCTCGGAGATAGTCGCCCATGGAGATGGGCATCCGTGTTCGATTATGCCCCCCCATGTGGACTAAGTGTGTTTAACTCAAAGATCTGTTTCTGTTCTTCCTGTAGTAGGACTTTGTCAAAGTTTTCTCCCCTCCACTTTTAGTAAAAGTCTTAAAGACAATGAAGCGTAAATCCGCTGCAGTGTGGTTGGCTACATACCAGTGTTGAACTAGAGGTGCAGATTCTACTTTCCTGTTGATGCATTTCCTGTGTTCTATGATACATGTTTTAATTGCTTTAATTGTTTTGTCCACGTACAAAAGAGGACATGGGCATTGAATGACATAAATTACTGATAGTCCCGCTGAGAAGGAATGTGAGCCCTTGTGCTCGATGGAGGAGAGTTCCTCCCCAAGCTGTCAGCCAACCCCTAGTTCCCCCTGTGTCACCCTCCGTTCCCCAGGGGTTGAGCCCCCAGGTGCAGGAAGCCAACAGCAGGAAGAACTGAGTCCAGAACAAAGTCCACTGGGTCCGACCTAGCAACAGGAGAAACGAGGACCAGAAGCAGACAGCAGAGGAGACAGGAATGGGCAGAGGTCAGTACCAGGCAGCAAACAGTAGCAAGTCCAGGATCAGGCAGCGGTCAATACCAGGCAGCAGACAGTAGCAAGTCCAGGATCAGACAGAGGTCAATACCAGGCAGCAGACAGTCACAGGTCCAGAATCAAGCAGAGGTCAAAACCAGGCAGCAAGTAGTAGCAAAACCAGAAGCACTGGAACTACCCATGAAACTGAATAGAAGCCGAAGCGTGGAAGGACTGGAGGCAGGGCTTTAAATAGGACAGTAATTAAGTTCAAACATGCACAGCTGTCTTCAAGATGGCTGCCCCCACCAGAGACACCCTCAAGCCCAAATATGGTCTTCCTTCCTGAGGCTGCCCAGCTCCAATATGGCCGCCCCAACCTAAGGTGCCCACTTCTAAGATGGCTGCCCTATCCTGGAGATGCCCAAATCCAAGATGACCGCCATATCCTCAGATGCTCATACCTTGCGTAAACAGGGAACATGACACTGAAGTAGTATTGCAGTCAGATGTGTGTTTCAGAGAGAAGGTTTTACTCGTGATGGGATGAGTGAAAACATTAGCCTCAAAGCACAAATTACAGACACTGCAGCGTCCACACTTCCTGTGTCCTAAATGTGGAGTGTCAGGTATAGTTATAATGTCTGGTAAAAAAGGAACAAGTTGTTCTTTAAGATTTTTATTCCTAGAGTATGCTATAACCAATGATTTGTTTTTAAAACAATCAAGGCCTTCTAAGATATGCCAATGTCTTCTAATAGACCGTGAGATATGTTTGGCCAAGAAAGAATACTTCAATGTACAAACTATGAGGGGGGGATGCACTAAAGTCGTTGTTAGAGCCGTTCTGTACCGAATTTCATAGCGAATCGGTAGGGAACGGCTATGCATGGAGGAAAGAGAATGCAAATGAGCTGCTCGTTGCAGCTCACTTGCATTCTCTAATGCTTCGTAAAACCGTCGGATAATCGGCCGGTAGAATATGCGCAGAGTGCTGGCTGCTCTGCGCATGCCAAGGATGTAAAAAAAAACACGTCCTTTATGGACGGCCTTGCCCCCCCCACCCGAGGTCGCCGCTCCCCGCTCCCCCCCCCCTTTGAAATCAGAACTTTACGCAGCCCCGGCCCCCCTCCCTTCCTTCCTTCCTTGAAATGACAGCTTCCCCGCCATCCTCCGCACCGCCCCCGCCACCCCCCTGAGGTCATCACTGCCGCCGCTCCCCCCTTCACCCGCCCCCTCTGTCTGCCACCGGGCCCTCACAGCACCTCTCACCTCCGTGTGAAGGTGCTGCACCGGCAACAACAACTGATCGCCTCTCCAGACTTCCCTCCTTTCCTCTCTGGCCCGCCCTCGTCTGACGTAACTGTGAGGGCCCGGTGGCAGAAGGAGGGGGCGGGTGGAGGGGTGGAGTGGCGGTGGTGACGACTTTGGGGGGGCAGCGGGGTGGGGCCATGGGGGGGCGGAGGATGGCAGGGAAGCTGTCATTTCAAGGAAGGAAGGGAGGGGGGCTAGGGCTGCGTAAAGTTCTGATTTCAATGCAGGGGGGGGAGCGGCAGCGACCTCGGGCAGGGGGGGCAAGGCCGTCCATAAAGGATGCTCCTGACAAGCACTTGGTCATTTTTGCCCCCTCCCAATTTTTGTTCTACATTTTATAAGTTTTCCAAGCCCACACAGCCCCAACGAGAGGTACAGCGTTTTCCAGCATTAGGGCAAGCAGAAAAGCTTAGTGCATCTCATTTTAATAGGGTTTCTACACAATTTGCTCATTTGCATTCCATTTGCGTTAGCTGCTACCGTCATCTGAAAAAAGTATTTAGTCAATGCCAGGGTTTACTACTTGCTCGTTAATGGCTCGTTATTGGCTCGTAAAGTTTAGTGCATCTGGCCCTTGATTTGTTTGCTCACGTTCTTCTACAGACGGATTATATATACTAGTAAGAAATGCCCGTTTCGGAAACAAATGAAACGGGTGCTAGCAAGGTATTACCCCCCCTCCCTCCCTCCCTCCCGAGTTCCAGACCTCCCTCCGTCCCTCCCTTCCAAGTTCCACACCCCCTGTCCCTCTCTCTCTCACTTCGTTGTGAGTTTCAGCTGCCGTCCGCGTACCTGATGCGAAGGGGAGCGTGTGAAATGGGCGGTAGCAAGGTTTTCGTCGAGGGCGGCGGAATGGCGGACGTATTTCTGTACTGCAGCCCCTGCGTGGCTTTTGTTGAACTCGTGCCTCCATTGTGCCTTTCCCGGGCCGCCCTCGACATCATGGCGTTTTGACGCGAGGGCGGAGCTACACTGCAGGCCAGCCAAACCGGATATCTCTGGCGCCTCAAGTTTCCGGCTTGAGACTTCATTGGAACGTTGGAGGTGCCTTTTATATATAGAAATTGTAAGCCTCCCCTCGTTTCAGGAATCACTTTTCTCCTGGGGCTCAGCTCCTGTTTCCAATGACCACTGCCGATACAGCACAACTCACACCCTTGGTTAATTCAAAACAAAATCCTCTTTATTTCTGCTTCCCCCTTTTTAGCCGAGTTCATAAAGTTCAAATCCAGCAGCACGTGATTCAGTTCGGCTGCTTCTCTTAAATGTCCAATCCTCAAGGGAAAGGAAAACAAAATCCAACGAAAAGGAAAAATAGAGCTGCAACTTAGCTCTCCCCCAACAACTGAAGATACTTTTACCAAAACTGAAAACTGTCCTTTAAAGTTCTTAGCACTTTCAAAGTTCAATTCTCCCTTTTCACTCAACAACGAGCCAAAGCAACTTGGCCCCTCACTCTAGCAGTGCTCCTCCCTCTGCACAGCAACAAACACTCTGTGACCTCCCCACACTGATCTCTTCAAACACAATAAATGTCACTTATCCTTTAACAGCTCATGTCCATTTGTTCCTCTTCATCAGGTATAGCAGCTTGGGAAGCTGGCAGACTCTCTTCCCATTCCATGTCACTTCTCCCTTCATTACTACCTCCTTCCCCTCCTCTGTTCCCTAAAGTCTTTTGGAAGACAGCCCTTTCTTCCTCACAGGTGGCAGGGATTATGTACTGTTTCTTTACCCAGGGAAATTGGTCTTCTGGGCTCTTGCTCACCCTGCTGGCTACAGGCGTCTCTGACATTCCCTTACTGCAACTGAGGGGCCCCGTTTCCAGGGAAGGAATCCCTACTGGGTTTTGACTCCCACCACGCTCGCTCTCTGATGGATTCTGGGTAAGGTAGTTCTGGCTTATAAGGCTTCCCTGGAGGCATAAGGCACCTCGTCCTCTTACAATATATAAATATATAAATATATATATATATATATATATATCTTTTCACCATTAGTTACAATGTTAAAATATTGCCGCTTACATAGTTTACCACATTATTGTTTCTGAGTTACCGTTATCCTGCTTATAATGCTGCATACAAGTCTTTTAATCATCCGTGTGTGTTCCGTGCCACTTGTTCTTGTTCTTTTAAATTTACACAGACAGCTTATTTTATTTCTCTAGACCATCACAATTGAATATTGCCTATTTTGGGATTTTCAATTTTGACTACAAAATACAAGTCAGTTCTCTTTCTTATTATTGTTTGACATAACATACACATATTTTTTATTAATTTTGATTTATGATTTATATTTTTTATTTACTTAATTTTTTATTTTATTTTATTCATTTCATTTTTATTCATTTTTTCACTATGATATTCTCTTTTCATAGTCAGACTCTATATAATTGATATGTATTTTTTCTGATTTATTCTTTATCCTTTTAATTATTTTTTTTATTATTTTTAAATGTTTAATTAATTCTTCACTTTATTGTCCAGTTTTCGTATGCAAAGATAAATATGGTTACCTTTTCACACCATGATTCTTATGTTATATATATTTTTTTATCTACATTTTCAGTTTTTATCCATCTTTTTCTACAAATACAATTGTTTTAATAAAAATCATATTTCTGTTACATATACATGTTTTAATGCTTTATTGCAAGTTTGTTCATTATTTTCAATGGTATATGTATGTCATACAAATAGACATCAATTATTGTTGTAAGCTATTTATATTACTTTAAGCTATTTATATTACTATTTATATTACAAAGCTTACCACGAGAACACTAATCAACTAGTATACAACACCCATCCACCTTTACTCAGAATGTATCTCTCTATAACGGCTTGAACAAATCTTCTTGTTTTCCTTCTTTGTAACACCAATTGTATTCTATACCCTGGCATGGCATAACAGGGTTTTGTAAGCCACATTGAGCCTGCAAATAGGTGGGGAAATGTGGGATACAAGTGCAATAAATAAATAAATAAATAAATAAATAAATATATTTTTGTTTTTATACTTTGTTTTTATTTGTAGTCTCCTGATGTAGGCCTTCTGGCCAAAACACAATGTTGTGTCGAGTCATTTTATTGGTTAATAAACGTTATTTTATTTTTACTACCATTGTGGTCCAGACTTTGGGAATCCAGGTTTCCATTCCCACTTTCTTTTGTCTGTTGAATAAACTGCAAGAAATGGGCTCAACTGATTGCCAGTCAGTAAGCAGCAGGGCTTGACCTGTTCATACTGAAGACAACATTGCAACTATTCAAGAACCAAGCACTGAGGTGACATCATTTAGATGAGGTGGTTGGCATGAGTGTCAACTTATTGCAAATTTTGACAGAGTTGTGCAGAAAACAAGATTTGTATAGTTGTTTTTTTTTTTTAACACAGTGTAGAATTGCCCTTTAAGTTTGTTCCTGAGCCAAGGGAGATGTAAGTGACTTGCTCAATAACAGATTAAAAGAGGAGAGAATTGACAAAATCCCAAGAGACCTTTAACCAATTCCTTTTCCTTTGACCCTTGACCCTTGCCTATCAAATATAGTGCATCAAGCAAGCAGGGCCTCATAGAAGTGGCCACAAAAATCATAAACTACAAAGAGCATTAAAAGGATAGTGGTGTGTCCTCTGCTAAAGAAGAACAAGCTTGACCAGCATTATCTAACACCCCATTCCTAGGAAAACTTATAGAACAAACAGTCTGTATTCAGTTCAGCAATTGGTTAGAAAAGAGTATCTGGCAAGATCTATGCCAAAGTGGATACAGACCTGTTTATGGAACAGAGGTAATCCTTGCATCCCTACTGGGTGATATTCACAGAAACCGAGACAGGGGATTTGCTTTGGTGTTAGTACTGCTAGATTTCTCAGCACCTTTTGACACCGTGGAACACAATATCAGACTACCACAACTGTCAGAAAAAGGTATCAGTGGAACAGTACTTGCTTGGATTGGATCCTATCAGGCTTATTTTCGAAAGAGAAGGGCGCCCATCGTTCGACACAAATCGGGAGATGGGCGTCCTTCTCCCAGGGTCGCTCAAATCGGCATAATCGAAAGCTGAATTGGGGCATCCCCAACTGCTTCGCGTCGCAGGGATGACCAAAGTTCCTGGGGGCATGTCAGAGAAGTAGCGAAGGCAGGACTGGGGTGTGCCTAACAGATGGGCATCCTCGAGCGATAATGGAAAAAAGAAGGGCGTCCCTGACGAGCACTTGGCCGACTTTTCTTGATCCATTTTTTCTTATGGCCAAGCCTCAAAAAGGTGCCCGAACTGACCAGATGACCACTGAAGGGAATCGGGATGACCTCCCCTGACTCCCCCAGTGGTCACTAACCCCCTCCCACCCTGAAAAAAACAACTTTAAAAACTTTTTTGCCAGCCTGAAATGGATTACTCAGGTCCATCGCAGCAGTATGCAGGTCCCTGGGGGGGGGGGGGGGGAGGTATGTGTGTGTCAGCGGAGGCATAGCGAAGGTGTGGACATCCTTCTGTCAAACATTTTGGACGTCCTGAACTGCCCCACCCCACAGGGACAGCCAAATTTCAAGGAAGTGGAGTGGAGGAGTGGCCCAGTGGTTAGGGCACTGGTCTTGCAATCCAGAGGTGGCCAATTCAAATCCCACTGCTGCTGCTTGTGATCAAAAATCCAAACAAATAAAGGAAATGTCAGAGGCATAGCAAAGGCATGGACATCCTTTTCACAGAAACATCCACATTTTGGAAGCATAGCGAAGAACGACCTTCACTCATACTCTTAAAAAAAAAGGACGTCCCTGACAAGCACTTGGACGTTTTCACCTGGACTTGTGTTTTTCTAAGGTTCTAGACGGCAATTTATTTAAGGTTGTAGACGGTTATTATGCACGCAGCTTGTCTGCATGTATGAAGCCATCTTTGGCATGCGCAGAGCAGCCACGCATAATGCTTGGCTGCTCTGCACTGGCTTCCCCTCCTTAGGAAGGAAATTGTGTGCAAATGAGCTAACAGCAAAGAAGTTGATTGGTTGAGTGTGTAGGTAGTTTGATGTATTTTGTTATTTAAACTGCTGGACTTTTCTAGCAGGCTCCATACTCACGCACGGGCATCTTTTAGTTGACCCTCTGTGTTATGTGTGAGCTTTGTTTGGAGTTTTCAACTGCCCATTAGTCCATGAGACAATACAAGGTATAGTTTTATTACTATGTTTGAAATTTTGGGATTGTGTGGGATAAGTATGAGGGATGGGAACCAATAAAAAGGTATGAAAATAGGTAAACTAGGTTCTCAAAGTTTGATGCCAATTAAAATGCAAGCAAAAATATTCTGTAACAATTGAAAGGCTTTCAAAGAAGATGATGGAAACCCCTTATATGAAGTATTATAATAATCAGAGATAAAGCAACCTGTTTTAAAATGACAGAGAACCTATAATTTAAGAAACAAGCTTTGAGCCTCTTACATAATCTGATCTTTCAAAAGGCGAATTTGATTGCTTGTTCTTGCAAGTAACTACCTCCATACAATTAAACCAGAAGCTCAATAATTGTGCTATCAGCCCTTATAATAAGAATATGGGTAGGCATCAGAAAGCTCTATTGTGAGAGGTCACTGCTAACTAGAAAGCCTTGGCCACCATCAGACAAAGCAGATTGTTATCTAGAGCACCATATTTTTACCCACTGTGAGGGTAGTGCTGTGGATAGAGCAATAAATTGCAGGGAGGGTGGGGACGTGGAAGTTAATTTAATGAGGCTGAAGGTTCAGCTATGCAGTGGCGTTCCGAGGGGTGCTGACACCCTGGGCGGATCGCCGATGCGCCCCGCCCCGCCCCCCCAGGTGCAGCGCCCCCCCCCCCCCCCCCCCCCCCGTGCAGTGCGACCCCCCCCCCCCGGCGAAGGTACACCCCTCCACCCCAGTGAAAGAACCCCCCCCCCCCGGGTGCACGCCACTGTGGGGGTGCCATGCGCCGCACAGCATCGTTCGTTTCCATGCTCCCTCTGCCCCGGAACAGGTTACTTCCTGTTCCGGGGCAGAGGGAGCATGGAAACGAACAACACTGACCAGCGTGCAGCACCCCCCCCCCCCCCCCCCCCAGCGGCGTGCACCCAGGGCGGACTGCCCCCACCGCCCCCCCCCCCCTTGGTACGCCACTGCAGCTATGACACTTAATTCCCTTACAATGGGCTTGCAAACCAGTCAGTCAGATCGACAGAATAAGCAGACCAGAAATCTATAAAGTATCAAGTTATCAGATTAACAGTAAACAGGTCAGCCAAATGTCAAACTAGTCTCTCTGAGCCACAGTACACGTGTATTTAGACAGCCCCTTTGCGTTGCCATGTAGTAGTTTTAATCATTCTCCCACTATAAGTAATTCCCTAATCCCTTATTTGTCCTGTTTGCCTGTCTTGATTAGTTTATAAACTCTGTTGAGCAGGGACTGTCTCATACATGTTTAGTGGACAGCGCTGCGTATGTCTAGTAGTGCTATAGAAATGACAAGTTGTATTAGTAGTAGCTGCCCAGAATAATGATCCCTACCTCTACATCAGAACATCAGCACTCAGTACTGAACAGCTGCTCTCTGTCCCTCTTCAAGCTCAAGCTAAATAGTGCAGTTCTGCAGTAATCAAAAGACTCTGCCACTTTACAGTGTTCCAAGCTTCAATATGGTGCTCCAATAGCCTTTCTGAGTGTATTCCAAGCCTCATTCTGGTGCTCAATAGGTTATCTCAGTGTATTCCAAACCTTTCTCTGGTGCTCCATTGGATTCTTTCAGTATATTCCAAGCCTCATTCAGGTACTCCAACAGCCTTTCTCAGTGTGTTCCGAGTCTACTAGGACATCACAAGAGATTTTAAGTACGACTTGTGGAAAACCCATAGCAACCACGTCTCTCATTCCTGCATGAACCCGTGGCTACTTCTCCCATCTCCATGGGATTTCCACAGACCTAGAATTCATACCTGAGGAATTCCTGCAATCCCCATTCCTATGCAGCTCTATAGGTTAGTTTAGAGACTGTACGCTAAATAAGTTTTGGCATGGTCAGATGCTGACAAGGTTATTATTTCCAGCTGTAACTATTTGCCTAAATATGCTGTTAAAGTGAATCAGGAGGGTGAGTCTGATGTGTTAACCTCATTTAATTCTTGCAATTTAACTAATTTTCTTCAAATGTCACAGGATAATTCACCTGTGAAAATGATAAGTACGCTGTGCTGAAATTTTATTTTAAAAAATGATTTTTTGTTTAGTGGAGTTAAAGTACAAATTTTATCTGATATGACCTGTGTCGCACAATTACGCATAGAGTTTCCTTTAGTTGGGGCTAGCTTCTTTCTGAAGATTCCTTGTAACTTCTTAGTTATGTTTTCAAGCACTATGTTTCTTATTATCCTGCTAGGTTTGAGAATTTGTTGATTGAAAAAGAAGTTAAATAATGGTATCTTTAATTATGTTAATTA
The DNA here is from genome assembly GCF_901765095.1 of Microcaecilia unicolor. Taxonomy (NCBI): domain Eukaryota; kingdom Metazoa; phylum Chordata; class Amphibia; order Gymnophiona; family Siphonopidae; genus Microcaecilia; species Microcaecilia unicolor. The sequence continues at coordinate 134,029,411 of NC_044035.1, read as the reverse complement.
TCAGCTTAGGTGAGGGGATTTAATTTAATTCAGACTAATGAAATGTAAAAGCCATGCAATTAGTGGGGATTATACTTCCTGTTTCTTTTATAAGTGTTTTACTGTCCTAACTTTGGGCCCCTTTTACTAAGTGGCGGTAAGCCTAACATGGGCTTACCGCTCGCTAAACAGGAAGTACCACCGGGCTACGGCAGCAGCCCGGCGGTGCTTCCCACTTTGACATGAATATGTATGCCTACCATTGGTCTGGCATGACTTAAGTATGTCAATGCAAGCCTTGCTAGTATTCTCTAACTGTATCTTAGTGCACAGATGCCATTATAGAATTGGCACTCAGCATTAGTGTGTCTACCTCAAGGAGCACAGTCATAGAATTGCCTCCTAGATCTCTGAAAACATTTTAGAAAGAACATTACACCCACTGAGTCAGGCTATAAGACTGGACAGGTTAAATATGAGCAGAGAAATAAGTTATTATTTTATAACAATGTCATGTGCTTCACTCATCTTTAATTCTGGCTTTTCTTTAATTTGCTGTAGGTTCATATTCCCAAGACAAATGTTGCCAAGGCCCTGTGAGAAAATGCAAGAAGTGAAGATGCTGTAATGAAAGCTACAAATCAGCAGTGTTGTACTTCCAATTAATCAAAAATCTCTCTCTCTCTCTCTCTCTCTCTCTCTCTCTCTCTCTCTCTCTCTCTCTCTCTCTCTCTCTCTTAATATCCATTCTTTTGTGAAAACATGACCCTTCCTTATTAAACTTTTTGTGATAATCAAAGCATCTTTGGCTTCACTGTTTTTCTTTTAAATTTAGCCTACAAGCAAAATGTACACTTTCATTTTTTCAAAATTGCCTTATCTTTTGAAAACATCTACAGATGCTAAATAAGTCATTGGCTGGGGCAGTGAAGTTCAAAATTATGAGCTAAAACCCGATAGAGAAAATTAGAAGGGCATTTTTGATATGACAAATAAATCCAACTTTGCATGTTTTCCTAAAAATATCCAAAATTCAAGTGGCAAATATAGTGATTATTGAAACAGAAAAAAGCCTTTTTGTTTTGAAAATGGCCATAGTGAAGAATATGTTACACTAAACTCTAGTCTTCACTCAATATCCAAAATAGTGGAATCACTGGTAATTATCACTGAGGAATCAATGTATTTCATTCATTACACAAATTTACATTATTTGGAGAAAAAAAGCCTTAGTTCCCACTGGAAAATTTTCTTAGTGGATCAGAGAGTTCCATAACTCTGTCCACTTCAAGCTATTTTTTATCATTGGCTCTAAAAAATACCCTTTAAAATCTTCTTGATTTTTATCTTTTATTTATCTTTTATACTTTCATAATAAAGATTATTCTGTGAACATCATACTTACTTCTGTGGTACTGAATGGAATACATTGATTCCTCAGTGAAAATTACTAGTCATTCCATTCTCTTAGATGAGTGCAAGAGTCTCCAGAAAAGAGGTGGAAGAGGGTAAGCGTAAAATATGTTTTGAATAAACTGCAAAAGAAAATCCACAGACGTGGAGAACTCAAAAAGTCCCACAGAGAAACTCAACTAACAAAAGGAAGTGGGAATGGAAACCTGGATTCCCAATGTCTGGACCACAATGGTAGTAAAAATAAAATAAAGTTTATTAACCAATAAAATGACTCGACACAACGTTGTGTTTCGGCCAGAAGACCTATATCGGGAGTCTACAAATAAAAACAAATTACAAAAAACAAAAAATAATATAAATAGCTTACAACAATAATTGATGTCTGTATGACATGCATATACCATTGAAAATAATGAACAAACTTGCAATAAAGTATTAAAACATGAATTTGTAACTGAAATATGATTTTTTATTAAAACAATTGTATTTGTAGAAAAAGATGAATAAAAACTGAAAAATGTAGATAAAAAATATATATATATGACATAAGATAATCAGGGTGTGAAAAGGTAACCATATTTATCTTTGCATTCGAAAATTGAACAATAAAGTGAAGAATTAATTAAAAATTTAAAAAATAATAAAAAAATAATTAAAAGGATAAAGAATAAATCAGAAAAAATACATATCAATTATATAGAGTCTGACTATGAAAACAGAATATCATAGTGAAAAATGAATAAAAATGAAATGAATAAAATAAAATAAAAAATTAAGTAAATAAAAAAATACAAATCATAAATCAAAAATAATAAAAAATATGTGTATGTTATGCCAAACAATAATAAGAAAGAGAACTGACCTGTATTTTCTAGTCGAAATTGAAAATCCAAAAGTAGGCACTATTCAATTGTGATGGTCTAGAGAAATAAAATAAGCTGTCTGTGTAAATTTAAAAGAACAAGAACAAGTGGCAGGGAACACAAACAGATTAGCAACTAATGGTGAAAATGTATATATATTGTAATCACTGTAATCCCGGTAGCAAACCTTCAGGGGGTGGTAGGCTTCCTTCAGCAGTCCACAAACAAAGTCCTTCCAGACAACACAGCTTTTAGTTCCAAACAGTTTATTTCCCCTCCTCCACAAAATCTCAGTTCAAGGGGGTTAAAGTCCCATTCAGTTTCCAAAACAATGCAACAAGAAAAAAAACTTCCCTTTAAATCCAAGTTCTCCCCCAGTTCAACAGCCTGGGTTTCAGTTTTAAAAGTCTTTCCGCTTGGGTGGTTGCAGAATGGCAGTACACCGCCCACAACACAGCTAATTGACTCCTGTGACCACCCACTGCCTTCAGTCCCTGCAACTCTGCCCCAAAGTACAATTACAGCCCATGTCAACTGGCTCCTCCAAACCTGGTGTGCTGGTCCCTCCTCCAGACTCTCCTTCCTCCAAGCACTCCATTAACTCTGCTTCTCTGCTAGGCTGTTGGTTGGAGACCTCCTCCCCCTCCCAAGTGGAAGGAATCTTGTACTGATTTCTAACCCAAGGGAATTGAGCTCTGTCATCCCTGCTCCCCCTTCTGGCCCTTGTCTGCCATAGCAGCTGCTCTTTCCAGTCCTTTTCCCCCTCCCTTCCACGTGGGGGCCATACCGGGTATTGGGACCTACCCCCAATCCCTTCTCTCATGGCCTTGTGGGGAATGTAGTCTGGCCTCATACCTCCTCCTGACCTGCTTAGACCCTCCAACCTCATTACACCCCCCCCCCCCCCCTTCAAATAATTGTGACTCCCTGCTTCCTCCAGGCTACTTGCTGGGGAGTTCTCAATTCGGGACAGGGCGTCAGCGTTCCCATGAAGCCTCCCTGCCCTATGCTGTATTTCAAAGGAAAAAGCTTGTAACACTAAATACCAGCGGGTGAGCCTGGCATTCTGCCCCTGCATTTGTTGGAGCCATTTCAGAGGTGTGTGGTCAGTAATCAAAACAAAGGGATTGCCCTGCAGATAGTATTTCAGAGTTTCTATAGCCCAATTTATAGCCAAACACTCCTTCTCTATAAAGCGTAATGCTGCTCTGCCGGGTGCAGTTTCCTACTCAGAAAAAGGACAGGGTGCTCCTCCCCTTCAAACTCTTGGGATAACACAGCCCCCAAGCCCGTCTCTGAGGCGTCTGTTTGTAACAGGAAGGGCTTCTCACAATCTATTCCTTTTAAGACCGGTTCCTGACACAGGAGGTATTTCAACATTTGGAACTACCCACGACCTGCCTCTGTCCACTTTAGGACATTAGGGCACCTTTTCCTCAGCATGTCAGTAAGGGTGCTTGACCTCTCCACAAATCTAGGAATGAATCTGCGATAATATCCTATCAGCCCCAAAAACCCCCTCAATTGTTTTTTGGTGTGGGGCAGCAGAAAATCACGCACTCCCTGCACTTTATCCCTTACGGGTTTGATAACTCCCCCTCCCACAATGTATCCCAAGTATTTTACCTCTTTACTAGCAAACATGCACTTCTTTGGGTTCACTGTTAGGCCTGCCCGCCTGAGGGATTCTAGCACAGCTTTGACTTTGGGCAAATGGGACTCCCAATCGGAGCTAAAAATGACAATATCATCCATATACGCGGCTGCGTAGTCCGAATGCCACCTCAGCAACTGATCAGCCAATCGTTGGCAGCATGCCGCTGCCCCATTTAACCCAAATGGCATTCATCTAAATTGGAATAACCCTATAGGGGTGCCAAAGGCTGTTTTGGGCTTAGCCTCCTCTGTCAGCGGCACTTGCCAATACCCTTTCGTAAGATCTAAGGTAGTTAAATACTGAGCATGCCCCAGTTTGTCCAGCAAGTCATCTATCCGGGGCATGGGATAAGCATCAAACCGGGATATGGCATTCACCCTTCGGAAATCTATACAAAAACTTTGAGACCCATCACTCTTTGGTACCAATACCACTGGACTGGACCAGGGACTAACTGATTCCACTATGATACCTAAGTCCATCATTTCCTGTACCTGCCTTATAATTTCCTTCCTCTTAAATTCGGGTGTTCTATGGGGCCTCTGCCTTACAATCCTACCAGGCTCGGTGATGATATCATGGGCCACCAAATGGGTTTCCCCAGGTAGGGGATTGATAACATCCTGAAACGCCTCTATCATTTCCCTTACCCGTTGCCTCTGCCCATGGGATAGAGACTCGGCAATAACAGGTTTCCCCCCCTCCTGTACATCACTTAGTTGAGGACACAACTCCTCTTCAGGGACCACCACAAACCCTTCTCTCTCTATCCACGGTTTCAATATATTTACATGGTAGGTCTGAATCCTACCTTTCGCATGCCTTACCCAATATGTCCATGGGCCTACTCTGGCTGTCACCACGCAGGGTCCCTTTCACTGAGAAGTAAACTTATGGGGGTCTGAGGCCACCATGACGAGCACTTTATCTCCCACTTGAAATTTCCTTACTTTTGTGCCCCGGTCATAATACCCTTTCTGTCTCTCTTGGCTCTGCCCCAGGGTGTCCTGCGCAAACGCCGTGACCCTCTGAATCCTTGCTCTTAACTCCCTCAGGTATGTACTAACCTCTCTGGGCTCTTCCTCTCTCTCTACCCATGCCTCCTGAATTATGTCCAGAATGCCCCGCGGCAATCGTCCAAAGACCAATTCAAAGGGGGATACCCCTAGGGATGCTTGGATATTCTCCCTACATGCATATAAAGCATAGGGTAACAACTGGTCCCAATCCTCATATTTTGCCTTCAAGCCTTTCCTCAATATCTGCTTAAGGGTTGTATTAAATCGCTCTACCATCCCGTTTGTCTGGGGATGGTAGGCAGCTGTGGTAATGTGGCGTATGTTAAAAGCTTCCCACAGTTCTCTTAAGTGTCTAGATTTGAAATTGGACCCCTTATCCATAAGCATTTCTCGTGGGAATCCCATTGGAAAAGCTTGACCAATTTGGTCGCTATACCAGTAGCTCATATAATTCTCATTGGGAAGGCCCAGGGAAACCTAGTGGCCCTATCCATGACTACTAAAATGTATGCAGAACCCCTAGGTGTTCTGATGAGGGGGGTCCCACAATGTCCATAGCCATACTTCGCATAGGTTCCCCAATAATAGGCAATGGTACCATAGGTGCCCTGGGAGGGTATCGGTCCACCAACTGCTGACAGGAGGGGCAACTTTGGCAATAATTCTGGACTTCCCTATGTACGCCAGGCCAATAAAAACGCTCCAGCACCTGTTTCAACGTTCTCTGGGAGCCCTTATGTCCTGCCAAAGGATGATCATGGGCCCCTTTTAGAATAAGGCTCCTAAAGACCCTGGGAATTACCAGCTGGCCTCACACGGGTCCCCCCACCGGATCATGTATTTCCCGGTACAACAATCCCTCCACCACCCGAAACCGGGGAAACCCGCCTGAAGGCCCCCCTTCCACTTGTTCCCAGGCCCTTTTTAATACCGGGTCATCTCTCTGCACCTGGCCAAAAGCAGGAAATCTCTCCACCACCTCTTGTGGCCTCCATGGCATAGCCTCTCCTTCCACTGAACGCACCCCTTGCTTAATGAGCCACTCGTGCACTGGGGTGGGTATGGCAAACAAAAACTGTTCCACTATAATCTCCTCCACAACCTGTTCTGCAGTCTTCTGTTGCGGCTCCAGCCATTTATAGGCTAAGTCTTTCAGTCTCTGGGCAAAAGCCAGGGGCAGCACTTCCCTCACCGTAGTAGTCTCCCTAAACAGTCTCCTATAATGGTCTCTAGTAAGACCTAATCTATTTTTAATGGCCGCCACTACCTGCTCATAATCCATGGAGCTGTCCGCAGGCATGGCCCTGTATACAGCCAGAGCTTCCCCAGCTAGGCTTCCCGCCAGTCGAACAGCCCACTGTTCTTTCGGCCATTGCACTGCCCTTGCGATCCTCTCAAATATAGCAATAAAGTCATCCACATCATCACCCTCCCGCATTCGTCCCAAAGAAAAGGGTCCAAACGGAGGGGTTCCTACCCCATGGGTAAACCGGCCACTGCACCCGGGGCTGCAACTTTATCCAACAGGCTCCCTATGGCTTGCATCTGACCTTGCACTGCCTGGAGCAGAGGTACATGCTGTTCCTTGGCGGCTTCCACCACTTGCTGCAAGGCCTGTTGAGCCCCCTCCTGCTGCTTCTGAAACTGCGCAGCCATCCAGTGAAGCATTTCTTTCTGCTCCATCCTGCCAGTCTGGAATACCCTGAAAAGAAAACCAAAAACACCAAGTGCGATACCACTTTTTTTTTTTTCCACTAATTACTAATTTGTACTTCTCTTCTCCCACCACTCCCCTTTTACACGACCCCGCCTGGGTTCCTTTACATGACCTGTGTTCCCCCCTTAGCTTCACACTTCAATCCAGCATTGATCCCCCTTCAGGTACCTCTTACCTGGGGTAACCGCTGGTCTTCGCTTTGCTAAGGGTGGCCTTGTCAACTTCACTCCTGCTGCTCTGTGGTAGCTTCAATTGAGTCCCATCTGCGGTGCCACTGTAATCACTGTAATCCCAGTAGCAAACCTTCAGGGGGTGGTAGGCTCCCTTCAGCAGTCCACAAACAAAGTCCTTCCAGACAACACAGCTTTTAGTTCCAAACAGTTTATTTCCCCTCCTCCACAAAATCTCAGTTCAAGGGGGTTAAAGTCCCATTCAGTTTCCAAAACAACGCAACAAGAAAAAAACTTCCCTTTAAATCCAGCTTCTCCCCCAGTTCAACAGCCTGGGTTTCAGTTTTAAAAGTCTTTCCGCTTGGGTGGTTGCAAAATGGCAGTACACCACCCACAACACAGCTAATTGACTCCTGTGACCACCCACTGCCTTCAGTCCCTGCAACTCTGCCCCAAAGTACAATTAGAGCCCATGTCAACTGGCTCCTCCAAACCTGGTGTGCTGGTCCCTTCAGACTCTCCTTCCTTCAAGCACTCCATTAACTCTGCTTCTCTGCTAGGCTGTTGGTTGGAGATCTCCTCCCCCTCCCAGGTGGAAGGAATCTTGTACTGATTTCTAACCCAAGGGAATTGAGCTTTGTCATCCCTGCTCCCCCTTCTGGCCCTCGTCTGCCATAGCAGCTGCTCTTTCCAGTCCTTTTCCCCCTCCCTTCCACGTGGGGGCCATACCGGGTTTTGGGACCTACCACCCCGATCCCTTCTCTCATGGCCTTGTGGGAATGTAGTCTGGCCCCATACCTCCTCCTGACCTGCTTAGACCCTACAACCTCATTACTATATATATATATATATATATATATATATATATATTTTTTTTTTTTTTTTTTTTTTTTTTAATTCGTCTGAAGAAGAAGGCGAGCAAACAAATCAAGTCAGCTCTCTGGGCTTAAGGGCAAGATGCACTAAACTTTAACGACCCTTTAACGAAGAAATTTTCAACTGTAGCATGCATTAAAGGCCTTTTTCCGACAAAGCTAGCAGCTAACGAAAACAGAATGCAAACGAGTAACTACCATTGAAATGTGGGCGATACGGAATGCACTAACCATACCCACGATTGCACCGATTCATTTGCCGCAAAATATTTAACGTGAGGTCAGAGCTGTCGTTAAGGCCTGAGCTATCACTCCCCGCTTCCCCCTGCAGCATACAAATCCAAGCTGGCATATTTAAAAGTGAGATTAAATAAAAACGCTACCAATAAAGAACGACAAGGTGGATGCAGTACTTCCTAGGCTTCCCCCTACATTAACAAAGCAAAACAAAAATCGAACAGGAGGGGGCAAGGGCGCTCATCAGGAGCGTCCTGTATGGATGACCTTGCCCCCCCTGCTCCCCACTTACCCTGCTTCCCCCTGCACGAAAACTCCAAATTTTAGCAGTCCCGGCCCCCTCCCTTCCTGTTCCTTTCTCTCTACTCTCCCACAGCTCCGCCTCCCGCCATCCCCCCCTGAGGTCTTCGCCGCCGCTCCCCCCCCTCCTCCGGGCTCCCCCTCCACATTACCGGGCCTGCGCAATGTCTCTCACCTCTGTGTGAAGGTGCTGCATGGGCAAGAGGAACAGCAGATCACCGCCAGTCTTCTTCAGGACGTCTCTCTCCTTTCCTGACCTGGGCCCGCCCCGTCTGACGTAGGTTACTTACGTCAGACGGGGGAGGGCCCAGGTCAGGGAAGGAGAGAGACATCCTGAAGACTGGCGATCTGATGTTCCTCTTGCCCGTGCAGCGCTTTCACACAGAGGTGAGAGGCGCTGCGCAGGCACGGTAATGCGGAGGGGGGCCCAGTGGAGGGGGGAGCGGCGGCGATGACCTCAGGGGTGTGGTGGGGGCGGGGCATGGGGGCGGAGGATGGCAGGAGGCGGAGCTGTAGGAGAGTACAGAGAAAGGAACAGGAAGGGAGGGGGGCCGAGGCTGCTAAAATTTGGAGTTTTCGTGCAGGTGGAAGCGGGGGGAAGCGGGGATCAGCGGGAGGGGGTCAAGGCCGTCCATACAGGACGCTCCTGATGAGCGCCTTTGCCCCCTCCCGATCCTTTTTTGATTAATGTTTTCAGTTTTCTATTTAATGCAGGGAGAAGTGGGGAGCCACGTGTTTGTGGTTTTTGTTGTTGTTGTTGTTTTGACATTTGTGGCATGCGCAGAGCAGCCAGCATCACGCTTGGCTGCTCTGCGCATGCTTTAGGGGCCGGTTACTGACGGGGATTACGAATCTTTGATACATTGTACTTTTCAATATCGTACCGAACATATGCGACTTGTTTTTTTGGTGCATTCTTCGTTTTTTCAAATTCGTTAAGGACTTTAACGTTTTAGATTTTTTTACATTTGGTTGATGCATCTTGCCCTAAAAAAGAGGAAGGGCACTGTGTCACAGATCAGCAGTCATGCTGTAAACTGATTGCCAGATAAAAAGACTTGCTAATGTGTCTGTAGGAGATGTGAATAAACAAATCAAGTCAGCTCTCTAGGCTTAAAAAAGAATATAAAAAGTAAAAAAAAAAAAATAATAGTAATAAATTAATAACAATTTATCAAATTAAAAATATAAAGAATACAAAAAAGTGATGAAAAATGATAATATAAAATATAAAAATAATAATGAATAAAAATGAAAATCATGAAAAGAAACATTAGGAAAACATGGTTATGTAACAGAATTAAATGTGTTATAAATAATTTAAAATACTAACCATTTTAAATTAGCAAAGAAAAACAGTTGTTATCAAATCGTTACACTTAGTAAAAACCATATAAAATGTCAGTAATGTTGCAATAGGGGAATATGATATGCGATTGTTGCACTGTCATATATATAACAATGTCATGTACATAAATTTAAATTTAAATGTATATAAGTTAACACTCCTCATATTCCTAACGATTGTTAATAACATAAAATATATAGAATAATTTTTAAACCTTAAATTTTTGGAATGTAGGTCATTCAAAAAACTTAATGTAGGCACATAACAACAATAGAATATCTAAAGAAAATAAAATTGCGGTTTACAACATAATTCTTATGTTATCCATTATTGTGTGATGATGTATGTAACCACATTAAAATACAAAAATATGTTCATAAGTTATGATCATATCTACTATAATAAAACTCACCCTCAACGTTCTGAGGACACTGACGTCAGTGAAGCCAAGTCACTGACTTCAGTTCCTTCAGGTTCCAAGGTTCGGGGTGGTGAAGCCACCGGGCCCCGCCCTCGCGTCAAACGTCATGACATCGAGGGTGGAGCAAACGTTGAGGGTGAGTTTTATTACTGTACCTGTGCTCCGCCCTCGCATCAAAACGTGATGACGTCGAGGGCGTCCCAGGAAAATCGCCACCCACACAGAGCTATGACAACGCTAACAGCGGCGGCGCACGAACCAGCTACAACCGTGACAAGCAACGGGGCAGCCCAGGAAAATCGCCACTGTTCTCCGAATGTGAGTCCCCCCCCCCCCCCCCCCAAAAAAAAGCTAGCGCCCGTTTCATTGCTCTGAGAAACGGGCCTTCTTTCCTAGTATAATATAAATGAATAGAACATTTATGGACCTGAAGAAACATTGCATAACATATACATAAATGATTACACAAAGATAAATAAGAGTATCATAAAGTTAATACTCAACTAAAGTTTATACTTAAGTATACATAAAAAATATATATAAAATATATATGAGAGTAAAATTATCAATATCATGAAAATAAAAAGACATAAAATGCATTGGATAAAAGAAATATGTATATAGACATTGTGTATATGTGTATGAAATGTGCTCAAGGTGACTGTCATGGAGTATATATGGATTCAAAACCTAAAGAAATGGACGGAAATCGATTTCATTGTTAAGATCATGTGGATTAAATGTGTTTAACTCAAAGATCTGTTTCTGTTCTTCCTGTAGTAGGAGTTTGTCAAAGTTTCCTCCCCTCCACTTTTTAGTAAAAGTCTTAAAGACAATGAAGCGTAAATCCGCTTCATACCAGTGTTGAACAAGAGATGCAGATTCTACTTTCCTGTGTGGCGTAGCCAGACCTGACATTTTGGGTGGGCCCAGAGCTAACATGGGTAGGCACTATGTATATAGATTATGAGTAGCCTTTCTTGGGATACATACAGAACATAGCTAGAGTGTTTCCTCTAACAGCTTTCCATAGGAAAAATGTATTCAAATTCTGATAGCACCTCAATAATAGCAACACAAAATCCCTTCACTGCCAGGTACTTTGTGAAGTAACACTATATCCTGCAAAGAAGCTTCTTAGAGCCTATGCTGCAAACCTTAACACCAATTCTGAATAAGAATACCAGTAACAGTACCTTTAAAAAGGCAGCAGTGAATATGCACAACAGCAATACACATCCCATTGGAATAGCCAGACAAGTCAGACTCATAGATCCTCACACAAACCACATGGCAGCAGAATCTCTCACCTGCTTGATCACAGGTAGAACACAGACCAACCTTATCAATTACAAAATAAAGGACCAAAAATTAAAATTTGTCCTGTAGTCCTTCCTTTCCCTACCCCCCTCCCATCCATCCCAGTGGACCAGCATCAGCCCTCCCCTACTCTCCCCATCCATCCACATAGCACAGCATCAGCCTTTCCCTTCCTCACCATCCTTCCCCTAGCAAGGCATCAGCCCTATCCTACCCCCACCCTCCCTATAGCCTCAGCCCTGCCCTACTTCTACCCATCCCCTGCCCTTCCCATTCTCACCCTCCCCCGCCCTGAAGCACACCAGCATTAAATATAAAACATTTTGGTTTTTTTAATGTCCTTTGCACTGTAGAGTCCACCCCTACCCAGAAACCTGCCTACATTAAATACAAAACTTGTTTTTTATTTTAACCTGGGCACTGAAGAGCCCACCCCACCCAGAAACTCGCCTTTATTAAAATTTATTGTTGGTGGGTTTCTGGGTGAAGGTGGGCCCTTCACTGAGGAGCATGGGGGGAGGGGGAGGGGAAATGCAAGGCAGGCGACCTGAGAATATCAACAGCCCATACTCATTTTGCATGGTGATCCTACCTAGTATTTATTTCCTTCGTTGAGTGTGGGGTTGATCGGTATAAACTCATTCAAAATCCTCCCTAATTACTCTGTTGCCCATGCCTTCCTGCTGGATCCACCAGCACACGACCCCTTCACACTTTTGTCGCCACCAATATAGCGCACATAATTAGGGCTGGGCTTTTATATAACTTTCACACACCTAAGAGGTGGTACCAAGGCAGTGGTGTGCTGGTAAAAGTTTAACAACAGGCTCTCTCCCCGGGTATAGCCTGCAATGTTTTTGTTGGGGGGGTGGCGCAGAGGTCCCAGTCTACCTCCGCGCCCCCCCCCCCCCCCAAATTGCAAGGCTGGCTAAACCCAGGGAGAGAGCCTGGGAGGGGGCAATGCATTACTCTCTCCAGAAAAAAAGAAAGATTTTGAATGCTCCCAGGTTCCAATCTAATTCATGTTTAAAGTGGGATAAAATCCCAAAAATAAATAAATAGATAGATAGAAACTCTGAATGTTGAGCACCTGATTCTCATAATATGATGTCTGTTTTAGTGGACCTTTTACCAGGAGAAAAAAAATCTCTGCAAGTATATAACACATGCTAGGTTGTCCCTGTAACCAGCCCCTCCCTCCAAATGACACACTAATTACGATTTATAACAAATTACTACTCTATCTTTAAAAAGTTATACTTTCTCTAGTACATCCTTATGCTGCAGCAGCTGGCTGGTATGTCTTAAAATATAAATAAAATTAAATAAAAATGCTGCCCTACAATTAAGCACAATGTGGTTACAGCAGCTCTTATCCAATCCGATCTGCTCCAGATCCCTCCAGCCTCCATCCCCCATCCCAGAATCACACTTTCTGTGGCTCCTCCGGCTCCGTACTCTCTGGTGGTACTGCAGGTCCCTCTCTCCTGATGATCTGCTCTCTCTGACAATAATAGCAGATCGGGAGGGGACCCGCCACCAGAGACACCTTCCATCTGGCGTCTGTCTCAGCGCTGCAGCACAGCCAAGAGGACCAGGCCACGTGAAAAAGCTGCGATCAGGGGGGCACAGAGACCAGCACTGGCACTACCGGCAACAAGTCGAAAAAGAGCACAAGCGAGCACACACTCGACCGCTGCGCGTCGTGCGATCAGTTTTTTTTTTTAAAGCAGTGCTGCTGGTATACGTCGGCAGGGAACAGGCTACTTCAGCCAATCCCAGGGGCCTTCCTTCAGCTTGTCCCACCCCGGAGGGTTGAAGAAAGGCCCCAGGATTGGCAGTTTCCTGACATTCTGACCCGGATTTAAAAATTAAGCAACTCACAGGTAGGAGAGCTGCTGTTTTTGCTGCCAGTGCCGGCTGCCTACATTTATGTAGCTGCGCAGCGGCAGAACTGACAAGCGACTGCAGCCTATCTAGCACCTAGAAGATCCTCCTGATTGGAGGATTAGGACAAAGTGGGTGGGCCTGGGCCCACCCAGGCCCACCCGTAGCTACGCCCCTGCTGTTGATGCATCTCCTGTGTTCTATGATACGTGTTTTAATTACTCTAATTGTTTTGCACAAGTACAAAAGAGGACATGGGCATTGAATGACATAAATTACTGAAGCAGTATTGCAGTCAGATGTGTGTTTCAGAGAGAAGGTTTTACTCCTGATGGGATGAGTGAAAACATTAGCCTCAAGGCACAAATTACAGACACTGCAGAGTCCACACTTCCTGTGTCCTAAATGTGGAGTGTCAGGTGTAGTTATGTTTTCAGACTCTATAAAGCTCTTTTACTAAGCAGCGCTAAAAAGTGGCCAGCGCTATCCCCAGCGTGGGTTCTTCCTATGAACAGAGGTCACTTTTAGTACATTTGCATTATTCCTATTAATGGCATGTGCTAATTTCCCTATTAGCTTGTGGTCATTAGCATATGAGCATTTACCAACACCTATTTTCTAGGCAGCAAGAGCACAAGCGCTAACCACGCACTAAACACTTAGCTCACAGTGATGTAACTACATTAACTCAGTGGCGTAGCAAGGGGGGCGGGGGGCGGTCCACCCCGGGTGTCAACTCAAGGGGGTGCTCCCTGCCAGCTCCCCCCCCTCCGGGTGCAGCACGATGACACCCCCCACCTTGGCGCATCAACACCCCAAGATCCCTCAGCTCCATCCAACCAGCTCCCACACCCTACCTTTAAAGAAATCTCGGAAGCCGAGGCGAGGCGCAGAGGAGCTGATGCAACTTCCTATTTCCGCAAGGGCGGAACAGACAGAGTGAGGGAAGGCCCGATGAGACGATCCACACTTCTTTACATGCAGGCGCGAGGCGCTGCGCCTCGCCTCAGCTTCCGAGATTTCTTTAAAGGTAGGGTGCGGGAGCTGGTTGGATGGAGTTGAGGAGGGTAGGCACTGGGTCGTTCACTCCTCAGTCTTCTTTCAGAAATTGTGCTATTCCCCTGAGTAATGCATTTTTAAATGTGCCTATTCATAGTTAAGCCAGATACATTCTTAAGTGAAGAGTGATGTCATTAATGGTCATGGTGGCACTTACTAGTACAAATAATAATAGATATGAGAACAGCATTTAAGTATGTTCTAGGACAGTACACTATCATTAATCACTCATTATTGCTATTCTTGTCACATAATTAGAAAGAAATAAACATATGAGGAAACATAGTAGAATTGGCACTTATGACTAGATAGGTAACTTCCAGTAGCTTTTGAATAGCAGAACTAATCTTACACCTAGAAAGAGGGTGCATATTTGTAAATAAGGGTATTACCTTCAAGAAAGGACAAAGTTGAAAGTTAGTAACAGGAAAAGGCAATCTGTTTTTAAAGGAAAACAACTTCTATATGTTACCATGACATCCTTATGATAGTTAAAAAAAAAACTTTCCTGCAGAGAGACCATTTCAGAAATGTTAATGAGAACCTTTTTGAAAATTACCGAAGGGGATTATACACATACACGTACATCCATAGGAGCCAACTTTTTAAAATGATTGGGGGTGCTCAATTTTTTTTTTTTAGAGGTGGTGCATTCCCCCTCTCTCCTGAGTTCCAGGGCCCCCTCCCCGCCCGTCTGTCCATCCCTCCCTCCGAGTTCCAGAGCCCCCTCCCCGCGTTCGCCCCTCCATCCCTCCCTCCCTCCATCCGTCCAAATTTTAAAATCCAACTTCTTATCTTGTCGAGGTGTTAAGGCGCCAGCTGCACGTAGTGAAAAGCGTGCATGCTCGCGCTTCAGCCTTCCTTCGTCTGTCTCTGAGATCTGGTCCCCCCAAGCAGAAACAGGAAATGAGGGCAGGACCAGAACTGAGAGACAGACGAAGGAAGGCTGAAGCGCGAGCATGCACGCTTTTCACTACTTGCAGCTGGCGCCTTAACACCCCGACGAGGTAAGAAGATGGATTTTAAAATTTGGACGGCGGAAGGATGGAGGGGCGAACGCGGGGGGGAGCGGCTCTGGAACTCGGAGGGAGGGAGGGATGGACAGACGGGGGGGGGCCCTGGAACTCGGAGGGAGGGACATTGGGAACTTCCAGTCAGCAAAATATTGGGGGTGCTCGAGCACCCACAGCACCCACGGAGTCAGTGCCTATGCGTACATCTACACATTACAACATACAAACCTGCATATTTTCAGTACTATGTACATAAACCCCCAACTCTTCCCAATGCTCATTTTGGCTAAAGTTATCCCCCGGATTCTATAAAGGTTGCCCAAGTTTGGCATGGATTCCATCTCCACACAGAAACTAATTATTAAATGAGACTTAATAATCAATTCTTGGCATTAATTAGCACTAATTAGGACTTACGCACAGATCTGCCTTTGTGTTAGTCTATAATAGTGTGCACCCAAATTGTCATGTGCGCAATTCAATGGGGCATGGGCAGGGGAGGGGCATGGGCAGGTTGGGGTGTTCCCAAAATTTAGGCGCAGTATTATAAAATATGGTCATTTAAATGCCAAACTAACATTAGTCTTGTGCCACCATTTACTCCAGGTTTCAGCAAGCATAAGCATAAGCTGTGCAGTGGACATGAATAATTGAACAGAATGTATGAGCCAAATAGTCTTTTTCCATAGTCAACTACTATGTTACTAGGTTATATCTGGTCCCCAGGTTCTTCAGCCAGTGCCCAGCAGGCAGGTAGGCATCTGCATGGCCTCCTCAGAAAGGATCGTCTTCAGAATAGGGTGTTTTGAGCTGTGGCCTCTTTCAGAGGGCAAGTGCTTCCCTGTTCCCCATATCTCCTCTATCCCTAGCAGGAGTATCCATAAGTGGTGATCATGATGGTAAATTAGGAAATTTTGGGGCTTGTCTGAATATTATACCTGAATATCGCAGGTATGCATGGTATCCAGCTATCAGATTGCAAATGTCATGCAGTGAAGCACTGCTTCATAACTACCAGCTACTGCTCCGAATTCAGATAGACCAGTCAACTTCAATTTTCATAGAATGACAAAGGAAACATCACAGGTATCAAGTTCAAAAACACCTAATTGTAGATAAATGATCATTCTAATAAGCTGAAGTCTATCATTCAGAATGTCTACCCACAACTGTATAATCAGGAGCACTCCCTATAACAACCTTTTGGTAGATGTGCTACTGAAAATTGATCCCTTTCTGTTAGCTTGCTGTCTAATCAAAGTTCAAATTCTTCTCTTTTCTCTAATTGATACATTGACCACGCAATATTCAAAGTGATGTTATAGTGCAGGAAGTGCTCCTGCCTGCTTAAATTGCTTGGAGCCACCTTACCTCCAATATTCAGTGGCACAAGCTTAGAAGTGGGGACTGCCTGGAAGGAGGGGGACTTCTTTGGGAGGAGGGAATAGGAAAAAAAACTCTGCAGATACTGGTTGATATTCAGCCGGAAACGACATAACAGCCATATGTGGGTTCTGGATGAATGTTGATCAGGAAACTGTACAAAGCAGATCGTTGATAAACTGAGATGTATTTTATTAATGTAACAAAATTAGATTAAAAAATGTATATACAGCAACTCATATACATATACATATTATAGCCCGACACAGGCCGTAGATCTTAATGATATTGATTTATATGTAATTATAGATGTATAAACATTTGTATTTTATGTCATTTTGTTTTTTTAAAACATACTTTTATAATATTATTTATGTTCAAATCATGCAATTTCTATGTTATTAGTTTATGTTTTTATTTAGATGATAAGATGCATAATTTATTATCTATTTATTATTATTTTTAGCCCCTGAAGCAGCCCAGTTGGGCGAAACACGGCCTGTGTCGGGCTATAATATGTATATGTATATGAGTTGCTGTATATACATTTTTTAATCTAATTTTGTTACATTAATAAAATACATCTCAGTTTATCAACGATCTGCTTTGTACAGTTTCCACTTTGGAGTTTGCAGATCGTCTGCCCCTTTGTTTTCTTGAATGTTGATCAGGACCTGCATATGTTCCGGTAGCTGCAACTGCTTTGTTGTTCTTTTGTAGGTATGTTTATAAGATCTTTCTTATTTGTATGGATTTCCTTTCCAGTTTTATGTATTGTGATTTTTATTGTGACCCTCATTAACCTGTCTGCCAGATTTTGCACTATATCAAGCCAAAAATAATCTGTACCTGTAACTCGATATTCAGTGCCTGTGGCTGCACATGGCCAAGAAATGAATACCTGGGGCTAATATAGCTGGAGATAGCATTTCAAAAAAACAACCACCGGAGGCTGGATATCGGGTGGAACGACTCTATCTAACTTCATATTAACTCCTCAGTTTGTCTACATCTGGCCTCTTTTTTCTCAACATTTCTACTCCTTTTTGCTAGTATTTCATTAATTTTAACATACCTGTTGATTGCTTTTTATATTAATATGTCTTTTCTATACATATTCCACAGAAGTTCCTTGAGATTTCTTCATTTCAGTGCTTTTCATCTATATTCCCCATCCTTTTTCCCCCTTCCGGTCTTCACATGCAAAATGCCTTTTCACATTTGAGAGGAATTCCATCCCCTGTATCATTTTGGTCGCTCTTCTTTCAACCTTTTCTAATTCCGTGATATAATTTTTGAGAAATGGTGACCAGAATTGAACACAATACTCAAGGTGAGGTCGCACCATGGAGTGATACAGAGATATTATAATATTCTTGGTCTTATTTACCATCCATGTCCTAGTATCCTGTTTGCTTTTTTGGGCCACTGCCGCACACTGCATGCATTGATACAACATCCTGATTTTCAACAACAAAACTGCATTGCTAAAAAATGATCAGCATCCCTTCAATTATATTGTAATTACTAGTTGCCTGCAGAAATACTATTGGTGCTCAAGAAAACTTCCTGTTAAACTCTTGTATAAATAGAGCATGTTCATGTGAGGAGGTAAAGCTCAGAGTGTCATTCTTCACATCTTTCTTCTCAGCACTACTGTACCAGAAATCAAGAATGGCATATTGGGGCCGTCAAAGACAATGCTGTCCTCCCAGCCCAGACTGCTATCCCGTCCAGGATCCATGTGGTAGACAAGACACATGTAATAATCGTAAGTAATGCTTCAGTCTGATAATACTTTAAATTGTATCTTTTATGATCCTTATCTGCTTTATAATCTTCTGAACTCTATAAGTTGAAAGTGACAGTTACCACTTGCATTATTACATATATTCCAAAAGAACTTCAAAACATGAATTAACAGTGAAAATGTGCCAGGGTATACCAAGCAGTTTGAACTGTAAAAAATTAACATAAAAATAAAATGCAGTTTCTAACTATTCAAAAGTTGGACTTCAGATTTAGTATTCACTTTTTCCAAATTCAAGCTCAAGAAGAGTTAAAGTTCAGGGACATGAGGTTGTTCTCTACTCATTTGGACTCACAGTCTAAGTGAGTGTTGTTCACTCCCAGTCATCAATGGCTACCAGTATGTCAGGTTTTCAGACTATCCCTATTGAATATTCATAAAAGAGATTTGCATAAAATGCAGGTAATACACTAGTGAAAGCCTGACCTGTTGGTGGCCCTCAATTACTGCGGTGAATACCTAGATCTAAGTTGTAACTGAGGCAATAGAGGGTGAAGTGATTTGTCCAAAATCATAGAGAATATGAGTGGGAAAACCTGAAACCCTTGATTATCTAGTTATTTTCCTCTTTTTCTATGAAGTGGCTTCTCTATAAATGTTCAGAGAATGTTTCTATTTCTTCCAAGTCCTTAGTTATAGGGTCAGATCGTTAAATATACAGTAAAGAGGGCTTGTGCTAGAAATGCAGGGCCCAGGGCAGAAACTGGGAAAGGGTCCCCCAAATCCCACCTTCAGGCTATATTTCCTTCAGCTTGTGGGAAGCTCGGGGGCCCTCTGTAGCATAAGAGGCTAGGACAGTTGCTCATGTTACCACCCCAAAAAGCCAGACCTAATCAAAGGTACTTCATAGGCTAACTCTTTTCTTCTCTTCTTTCTTAATTTTACATCTTTAGTTTCTAGAATTTCCATAATTTATTTGCCTCATTTTCCAGTACTTTGTACTGCTCTATATTGGCATAATGCCTTATTAATAGATATGGGGAATAAGTCATATTATTAATGATTACAAACATAACTGGATTTAACTCACGCCTTTTCAATAGATGCTCCAGGTGGGATAGACTTCCATACAGGAGGCATTGGAGCTGACTCTGTGGGTGCTGTGGGTGCTTGAGCACCCCTAATATTGAGAAAATTCCTTGTATATGTCCAGGGAGGGGTCATTTCCGTTGGGCTTAGCACCCCCAATAATTTTGAAAAGTTGGCTTCTATGACAGGAGGTATTTCTTTGTTCCCAGAGAGATTATAATCTAATTTTCTAGCTGAGGCAAGGGAGGGTTAAGTGAGTCACCCAAGATCACAAGGAACAAAAGTAGAATTTGAATCCTCCATTTCCATGGTTGTCAGCTTTCTGTTCTAATCACAAGGCTATTCCTTCATCATTGACCTTCTTTTTATGTATTTGTAGAAGTTTATAGGACTTGAATGATTTTGATTATTAAACAAATATCATCAATGTTAGTAGGAAGTAAAATTGGTAAAAAAAAAAAAATGTTTCTTTTCAGAGGCCACCTGTATCTGATTTTGTTCTGTTTTATATCCAATAAAGAATTTACAAAACAAAACAAAAAAATAAAGCAGTTGAACAATAGGCAAAAAGGGTAGTGGTAAAGAAAGTTCACTCCCACAGAAGAGAGATCATAACTGTATTCAGAATTTGGTTCACAAATCATACTGGATATAACTGAAAATTAGAAAATAGAATGAATGCCCATTTTCAACATTTGTTTTTTTATTCTTAATTTCAGCCTGCAAGCCTGTCCAGTGCTGCCCACAGAATAATCAGTATTCGTATTACCGTTCAGTAGGTATGTAAAATTGCAAATGTGTAGTCTTTTTTTCCAAACGGTATCTAGGTCAGCAGTGGAATGCACAAGTTGGGATATTCACAGTCTTCAGCCAATTTTACCAAGTGCCTGTGGAACATGGAACCTTTATTTAAGTTAGGTGTAGGGCTGTGGAATATATATATGTAGTTCTTCAAATGTGCCATCAGAACAATATTACAAAGATATACATAGAAAACAGAGTGGCATCTTTGGTTGCTTCTACATGAAAACAGCAGTACTTATGCATGTAAGTGCAGATTTTTATAATCTACACATGCTAAGTCCAGTATTTCACAAATTTTCATGTATGAGTCACCATTCAAGGAAGCAATCATCCTGTGCCCTGTACACGTGTATAATGCAGAAACTAAAGTTCAACATTTGCATGTGTTTGCATTCTAGTTTTTACATGTACACGTGCAACTACTTACAAAAGTAAATACTGCTGCCTCCTTCTAAAATTACTTCCTTTATCTATCGAGCTTTTAATATGCTATATACAATTCAGATTCAAAACTATTTTATTTAAACTTTTAAACATTCTGTTTATTAGGAAGTGAAATTCTTTAATTGAAACTCTTTTTGAAGACACACATGCCCAACAACATTGGTGTTTCTTTAGTAAAATCTGTCTAAAACAAAGAAGTTTGTCCTCGAATGGAAATACACCACTTTCCTCCTTTTTATAGTTTCCAACATAAGATTAGTTTTTCCTGTGGAATTCTTTGCAAAAAATTAAAAAAATAAAACCTCCAGAAAGAAAATGAAAAAAAAAAATTCTGCACACAAAATTTTTTAATTTACCAAATCAGTGAAATTGCTTTTTTAGTAACTAAAAATAAAATCCCATCAGCAATACAGTACCAGTTATTAGCCAAATTCAGAATGGTTAGTTTTTTGATATAGGTTACCCCTATAAGTCACTGAAACAGGATACCAAAAGAAATGAACTGTGTCCTTCTTCTCTTTCCCAACCCACACTTTCCACACCATTCAAGTTATTTTTTCCTTTGCCTACCCCATTTTGCCCTCTCTCGCTCATACATACACACACACAATATAATACAATACAGATTTCAATGACCACTTAATCCCAACAGAGAGATCTGAGGCAGTTTACAGTCAAAACGTAACCAATATAAGAGTGCCCGTAGGCTAAACCTGAGGACATATAATATGGCCGAGCTGCGTTAGTGAGCAGAAGTAATTTGATTTATGTGGCCAAAGGGGGGTTTTGAGGAAGGGAATTGGCTAAGGAAAATAGGGAGGGTTGAATATTGAGCCTTGTATCTCTTTGGAGTTGTGGTATTGGGTATCAAGGGGTCAAGTGAGATGTGGGGAGGGAGCACTTGGAAGCTGTTCGGGTTAAAATGACAAGTTAGTTTGTTCCTGGGGTATTAGGATTGGTGAGGATGAAGGTTTGGACAGGGTTGAGTCAAGAGGCTTTTGGTAGGAAATATTTCAGCAGGAAGATGTTTTGTGGAAAGGGCAGGAGCTGTGAGGGACTGTTCTTTCGCAGCAGGAGAGTGGAAGAAGCTCCCTTGGTAAGTTAGGGGGTTGGGTTGGGCAGTTGTGGGTAATCAATCCTTTAGAGACTGGATGTTTGTTTTGGGGCACCACCATGACTGTGTACATTACCCTGCAGCACCACGAGTCATGTAATTACTAAGAATACAATGTGCCAGGCATTTGACTTCTCATAGGTGGCTAGTTCAATACTGGCTAGCTACAAGGTGGGATGAAAAATATATTATGATATCTGTTAAGTAGTTTATATTTGTACTGATAACCTGCTAACATGTTTATTGGACAAGAAAGTTATGGCCAAAAAGGTCTTGTCATGACCTGGACGTGTTAGTTTCTTAATTGGGGCAGGGTTAAATTTGTTTGTGTGGTGATGCAGCAAAGAGATAGTGCAAGTGCCAATGTTATCATTGGGAGATGTGATTGAGGTTTGTAAAATATTGAGTGGTGTAGAATGAGTAGAAGTGATTTGATCTTTTACTCTTTCAAAAAGTTCAAAGACTAAAGGACACTCAAATGAAGTTGCTTGGAAATACTTTAAAAACAAATAGGAGGAAATATTTTTCACTCAATGAATAGTTAAGCTCTGGAACTTTTTGCCGGAGGATGTAGCAACAGCTGTTAGCATATATGGGTTTAAAAAAGGCTTGGACAAGTTCCTGGAAGAAAAGTCCATAGTCTTTTATTGAGATAGACATGTGGAGCTGCTGTTTGCCTTGGGATTAGTAGCATGGAGTGTTGCTACTATTTGGGTTTCTGTCAGGTACTTGTGACCTGGATTGGCCACTGTTAGAAACATGATATTAGGCTAGATGGACTATTGGTCTGACCCAGTATGACTATTCTTATGTTCTTATTTTCTTATGTACTTTAGTAGCCATACGTAAATTATACAAAATTTTGTCAAACAGGAAAGCTTTTAATTTCTTATAAAAGAATAGATAATTTCATTCTACGTAAACTATTCCAATCAAGTGCTGCTAGATATGAGAACAAATAAATAAACAACTGCGTATAGTGCAAACCTTTAGTGGAAGGATACGATAAGAAGAATTGGTTCTGCATGAGAGAAAACACCTATACAGTGGCCTTTCTGACAAATTAACCACATCAATCCCTCTATCTCTTTCTGCCCAGCCTTACCACTCTCCTTCCCTTTCTCTTTCTCCTCATCTCTCCACCACTTTTTATTTTCTACAGTTATTAATTCATTTCATCAGTCCATCTCCGCCACACATTCTTCCTCACCAACCAGTCCCAATCAATCTCTTTCTAAACACCATCCAAAAAACCTCCTTTTCCCCCAGCCACTCTCTCTTCCATTCTTGGTTGTCCCTACTGATATTCTTCCCTAACCCTGCCAGTCCAGTTCCTCTAGACAAACAGCAGCTCAAAACATTGTACTTCTCCCTCCCTCTCTGTGGTCCAGAAAAGCACTGATTTTGTATTAGAAGTTAAGTATTTTCAAGGGATGGGGAATTCTATACAATTCTGTGCTTTACAGTATGTAAAATTTCCCCCAAATTGATAAATGCACGTATAAATAAATAATTTCTAAATAACTTAGCTCATCATCACATGACATTTCAGGCTTGAGGAAAGCTGTGATTTAATCCTTGGCACATTCTTCTCTAGCAGAACCACAAATGAGTTTTTGATATGAGCACTTTTTCTTGAGATTTGGACTTATCAACAACTCATTTTCATTAGTTATGCAGAAGTAATTTTTATTACAGGACACCTAAGTTAATTGAGCAAAAAGGTACCTATTTTATACCTACAGTATTTAATAAAATCCATAGGAACGTCTTTATAAAATACTAGCAGAAATCCAGCAGTAACAGGGCCTACATTAAAAGTGCAGATATTGTGCCTGCTCGACAACAGTCTAAATATTAGTGCATAGAGTATGCAAGTACACATGTAGACTAGTTTGTAATCAACCTGCATATTTTATGACTCTATCTACACTCCACACAGATTGTGTGTATATTGTCCCATATGTGCTGAAATGACTTCATAAAATTATTCCATAAATGTATTTCAGCAAGTGGGCAAAACATGGAAAGGTTTCCAAATTATGAGCGTATCTTATAGAACACAATAAGTTATCCACAGATCAGGAATCACATAGACATGAATATGTATGCCTACCATTGGTCTGGCATGACTTAAGTATGCCAATGCAGGCCTAGCTAGTATTCTCTAACTGTATCTTGGTGCACAGATGCCATTATAGAATTGGCAATCTCAGCATTAGTGTGTCTACCTCAAGGAGCACAGTCATAGAATTGCCTCCTAGATCCCTGAAAACATTTTAGAAAGATCATTACACCCACTGAGTCAGGCTATAAGACTGGACAGGTTAAATATGAGCAGAGAAATAAGTTAATATTTTTATAACAATGTCATGTGCTTCAGTCATCTTTAATTCTGGCTTTTCTTTAATTTGCTGTAGGTTCATATTCTCAAAACAAATGTTGCCAAGGCCCTGTGAGAAAATGCAAGAAGTGAAGATGCTGTAATGAAAGCTACAAATCAGCAGTGTTGTACTTCCAATTAATCAAAAACATCTCTCTCTCTCTCTCTCTCTCTCTCTCTCTCTCTCTCTCTCTCGCTTTCTCTCTCTTAATATCCATTCTTTTGTGAAAACATGACCCTTCCTTATTAAACTTTTTGTGATGATCAAAGCATCTTTAGCTTCACTGTTTTTCTTTTAAATTTAGCCTACAAGCAAAATGTACACTTTCATTTTTTCAAAATTGCCTTTTCTTTAGAAATAAATCTACAGCTGCTAGATAACTCATAGTCTGGGGCAGATAAGCTCAAAAGTATAAGCTAAAACCTTGCAGAGAAAATTAGAAGGGCATTTTTGATATGACAAATAAATCCAACTTTGCATGTTTTCCTAAAAATATCCAAAATTCAAGTGGCGAATATAGTGATTTTTGAAACAGAAAAAAGCCTTTTTGTTTTGAAAATGGCCATAGGGAAGAATATGTTACACTAAACTCTAGTCTTCACTCAATATCCAAAATAGTGGAATCACTGGTAATTATCACTGAGGAATCAAAGTATTTCATTCGTTACACAAATTTACATTATTTGGAGAAAAAAAAGCCCTAGTTCCCACTGGAAAATTTTCTTAGTGGATCAGAGAGTTCCATAACTCCACTTCCAGCTATTTTTTATACTTTCAT
This sequence comes from Microcaecilia unicolor, assembly GCF_901765095.1. NCBI lineage: Eukaryota > Metazoa > Chordata > Amphibia > Gymnophiona > Siphonopidae > Microcaecilia > Microcaecilia unicolor. The sequence goes on along the minus strand of NC_044035.1, from coordinate 134,004,384 downwards.
AATAAAGATTCTTCTGTGAACATCATACATACTTCTGTGGTACTAAATGGAATGCATTGATTCCTCAGTGAAAATTACAAGTCATTCCACTCTCTTAGATAAGTGCAAGAGTCTCCAGAAGAGAAGTGGAAGAGGGTAAGCGTAGAATATGTTTTGAATAACAACAACAACAACAACAATCATTTCTAAAGCGCTACTAGGGTTACGCAGCGCTGTACAATTCAAACATAGAAGGACAGTCCCTGCTCAAAGAGCTTACAATCTAAAAGACAAGAGAACAATCTAAAGACAAGTGAACAATCTAGAGGACGAGTGAACAGTTAATCTGATAGGGTGGATAGATTGGGGTATTTTATATTTCTCGAGCGGTTAGGCGCCGAAGGCAGCATTGAAGAGGTGAGTTTTAAGCAGAGATTTGAAGATGGGTAGGGAGGGGGCATGGCGTATGGGTAAAGGAAGATTATTCCAGGCATAGGGTGAGGCAAGGCAGAATGAGCGGAGCCTGGAGTTGGCAGTAGTGGAGAAGGGTACTGAGAGAAGGGCTTTGTCCTGTGAGCAGAGGTTGCGGGCGGGAACATAGGGGGAGATGAGGGTGGAGAGGTAGTGAGGAGCCGCAGACTGAGTGCATTTGTAGGTAAGGAGGAGGAGCTTGAATTGTATGCGATATCTGATCGGAAGCCAATGAAGTGATTTAAGGAGAGGGGTGGTATGAGTATATCGGTTTTGGCGGAATATAAGACGTGCAGCAGCGTTCTGAACGGATTGAAGGGGGGATAGATGGCCGAGTGGGAGGCCGGTGAGGAGTAAGTTGCAGTAATCGAGGCGAGAGGTAATGAGAGCATGGACGAGAGTTCTGGTGGTATGCTCAGAGAGGAAAGGGTGAATTTTGCTGATATTGAGGAGGAAGAAGCGACAGGTCTTGGCAGTCTGTTGGATATGCGCAGAGAAGGAGAGGGAGGAGTCGAAGGTGACTCCGAGGTTGCGGGCAGATGGGACGGGGAGGATGAGGGTGTTATCAACAGAGATAGAGAGTGGAGGAAGAGGAGAAGTGAGTTTAGGAGGAAAGACGAGGAGCTCGGTCTTGGACATGTTCAGCTTCAGGTGGCGGTTGGACATCCATGCCGCAATGTCGGATAAACAGGCCGATACCTTGGCCTGAGTCTCCGCAGTGATGTCAGGTGTGGAGAGGTATAGCTGGGTGTCATCAGCATAAAGATGATACTGAAAACCATGAGACGAGATCAGCGAGCCCAGGGAAGAGGTGTAGATTGAGAAGAGAAGGGGTCCAAGGACAGAACCCTGGGGAACTCCAACAGATAGTGGGATGGGAGTGGAGGAAGATCCATGGGAGTGTACCCTGAAGGTGCGGTGGGAGAGATAAGAGGAGAACCAGGAGAGGACAACTGCAAAAGAGAATCCACAGACGTGGAGAACTCAAAAGGTCCCAAGGAGAAACTCAACTGACAAAAGGAAGTGGGAATGGAAACCTGGATTCCCAAAGTCTGGACCACATTGGTAGTAAAAATAAAATAAAGTTTATTAACCAATAAAATGACTCGACACAACGTTGTGTTTCGGCCAGAAGGCCTATATCGGGAGTCTACAAATAAAAACAAAGTATAAAAACAAAAAAGTAATATAATTAGCTTACAACAATAATTGATGTCTATTTGTATGACATACATATACCATTGAAAATAATGAACAAACTTGCAATAAAGTATTAAAACATGAATATGTAACAGAAATATGATTTTTAATAAAACAATTGTATTTGTAGAAAAAGATGAATAAACACTGAAAAATGTAGATCATAAAATATATTTATGACATAAGAATCACGGTGTGAAAAGGTAACCATATTTATCTTTACATAAGAAAACTGGACAATAAAGTGAAGAATTAATTAAAAATTTAAAAAAATAATTAAAAGGATAAAGAATAAATCAGAAATAATACATATAAATTATATAGAGTCTGAATATGAAAACAGAATATCATAGTGAAAAAATGAATAAAAATGAAATGAATAAAATAAAATAAAAAATTAAGTAAATAAAAAATATAAATCATAAATCAAAATTAATAAAAAAATATGTGTATGTTATGCCAAACAATAATAAGAAACAGAACTGACCTGTATTTTGTAGTCAAAATTGAAAATCCCAAAATAGGCAATATTCAATTGTGATGGTCTAGAGAAATAAAATAAGCTGTCTGTGTAAATTTAAAAGAACAAGAACAAGTGGCAGGGAACACAAACAGATGATTAAAAGACTTGTATGCAGCATTATAAGCAGGATAACAGTAACTCAGAAACAATAATGTGGTAAACTATGTAAGCGGTTTTTTTTTTATGCTAATGGTCTGAAGAAGAATGCCAGCAAATAAATCAAGTCAGCTCTCTGAGTTTAAAAAAGAGGAAGGGCACTGTGTCACAGATTGGCAGTCCTGCTTTAAACTGATTGCCAGATAAAAAGAATATTTCACATGACCCCAAAGTCATCCACAAAGGAAAGATATTCAACATAAAGGGATCTTTCACTTGCTCATCTTCCAATGTGGTATATATCATTCAGTGTAAAAAATGTAACGAAGGATGCTATATTGGAGAAACAGGCCAGATGCTTAAGACAAGATTCAATTTACATAGACATCATATGAACAATACTGGTGCCAGCAGGGTTCCCACGCCTGTTGGTCAACATTTTACAGGACCAGGACACTGTACCAGTGACTTCACAGTGAGAATCCTCAAAGGTAACTTTAAAACCATACAAGAACGTAAGACCTTTGAAGTCAGAATGATTGAATATTTTAACACCCAACAGAAAGGACTTAACAAGGATCTGGGGTTCCTAGCCCATTATAAACCATAAAACTGTATGTCTCTGTTGATCACCCTCCCCTCACCTATCCACACCCACCCTGTTAGAATATCAATGATATGCTTTGATGTCCCCATGCATACTTCCTACCCACTCCCCTCCTTCCACCCTGTCAGACTGTCATAGTAATGCTTAAATGTTTTCACTTATATACACTGTCAGCTAGCACATTTGCTTATTTCCGATCTGAGGAAGAAGGGCAACCTTCGAAAGCTAATCAAGAAATGTATTAAGTTATGTCCAATAAAAAAGGTATCATCTTATTTTCTTTTCCATGTTTTATTTTGTTTGATTTCTATTGATAACCTTAAGAGTGGACTAACACGGCTACCACACTCCTCTACAGATAAAAAGACAAAGACTTGCTAATGTGTCTGTAGAAGATGTGAATAAACAAATCAAGTCAGCTCTCTAGGCTTAAAAAAGAAGGGCAGTGTGTTACAAATCAGCATTAATACTGTAAACTGACTGCTAGATGACATGACAAAGGCCCAGATGCACTAAAATTAAGGAGCCTTTAATGAGCCAATAATGATCCATTAGGGAGCAAGTAGTAAACCCTAGCATAAACCAAACTCCACTTCCCAATCACTGTAGCAGCTAAGGAAAATGGAATGCAAATCATTATAATGAGCTGCAGTACCATTGCAAGGCTATTATAATGATATGCACCAATTCCCCTTATGGTGGAAACCCTAAGGTGAGGTCTGCACCTCTCCTTAGGCAGGGGCTGCTGTGGGAAAGGAAAAAAAAACAAGCTGCTTGTCTGTGCCTAACACTGATGTCCTTCAAGGACGTCCCTGACGAGCACTGCTTTTTTTTCCCTTCCGACACCCCCCCCCCCCCCACCCGAGGTCAACGCTGCCGCCGCTCTCCCTCCCCCTGCATTGAAAGAGCTTTCTGCAGCCCTGCCCCCCCCAGAGGCCGCTGCTGCCGCTCTCCGTCTCTTGAAATGACAGCTTCCCCGCCATCCTCTGCACCCCCGTGACCCCGCCCTTGCTGCCCCCCCCTGAGGTCATCGCAGCCGCTGCTCCCCCTCCACCCGCCCCCCTCCGTCTGCCACTGGGCTCTCACAGTGCCTCTCACCCCCCCCCCCGTGTGAAGGCGCTGCACCAGCCGCAGCAGGCAACAGCTGATCGCCTGGCTTCGGGACTTCCCTTCTTTCCTCCTTGGCCCACCCTCGTCTGACGTAAGTTACCTATATAAGTTACTTACGTCAGATGAGGGTGGGCCAAGGAGGAAAGAAGGGAATTCCCGAAGCCAAGCAATCAGCTGTTGCCTGCTGCGGCCGGTGCAGCGCCTTCACACGGTGGTGAGAGGCCCTGTGAGGGCCCAGTGGCAGACGGAGGGGCGAGGGTTGAGGGGAGAGCGCCAGCGATGACCTCAGGGGGGGAGGCGTGGGCGGGGCCATGGGGGTGCAGAGGATGGCAGGGAAGCTGTCATTTCAAGAGAGGGGGAGCGGCAGCAGCGGCCTCTGGGGGGGGCATTTCTGCGGAAAGCTCTTTCAATGCAGGGGAGGGAGAGCGGCAGCGGCGGTGACCTCGGGCGGGGGGGAAGGCCGTCCATAAAGGCCTCCCATAAAGGACGTCCATAGGCACGTCATTTTTTTTTGTTTGTTTGTTTTATTTTTTCACGTCCTTGGCATGTGCAGAGCAGCCAGCATAATGCTTGGCTGCTCTGCGCATGCTCTACCGGCCAATTCTCCGACCGTTTTACAAGGGATTAGAGAATGCAAGTGAGCTGCAATGAGCAGCTCATTTGCATTCCCTTTCTTTGATGCATTGCCGTTCCCTACCAATTTGCTATGGAATTAAGATGCCTCTTGCCACTCGCCTAATAATATTTCACTGTAAGAACAACTCTCATTTAAATATTCATGAATGGTGGAATCATCTCTGTACTATTAGAAATTATGAAGAAGCTGCAGCTTTTAAATTTAATCATTTATCCACCTTTATAAAGCATTGGGCTCCTTTAGATCATTACATCAAAACAGCAGCATCTCCTTGAGTTTAGATCTCTTAAATTTCTAGCTTGCGGAATTTTCCATCTTCACTCAGAAAGGTTTTAGTGATGATCCCCAAAGCCAACTGTTTTGCTGTGCTTAACTGTCTTTCAGCAATACAAGGTCGCCTGCTTGTAGGTTAGGCAAGCTATTCTGCCACTTATTTTGATACTGTGGGATAGAAAGGTATTCTCTCTTCCAACATTTTCAAAAGATGTCTGTGAGGTTTTGAACCTCCTTCCATTGACGTTTGTAGATGTTGCTACCTCTGAACTCTCCTGGTGGAGTGGAAATGTTCTTGCATCAGAAACACAGCTGGTATTAAAATCAATGGGACTCTGGATCTGAAGATACTGGTACTAGGGGTCTGGCATTTATGACAGCCGTGACCTCTGCAAGAAAGTTTAGAGCTTCATGTGTTAGTCGAAAGACTAAGAGCATGGTATTAAGCATACAACCAGCTATTTCAATCATTCACTCCCATGCTCTTCCCATATGTGAAGAGTGAGTAGGATTGAAAATCCAAGTACACATTTGGTTGCATAGGTACCTTCCAATGGCAGGATGGCCCAATTTAGTAGATGTAGAGGAACATTTTCATTATGACGCCTACATTCGATTTTGGATGTTTTATGAAAAACATTCAAAACTCCAGAAGCGAACATGCAAATTTTCAAACCAGAAAAACATCCAACTTTTTGTTTCAAAAATGGCTATTTGCTACATATTTTTGTGCTCAGTATGTCTATCTTTTAGGAACATTTAAAATATGCACATTAACAAGCCATTGGGATGTATAGGGGGCCAGCATTCTTAGTAGAATGGCCACACAGACATCACAACAGAGTGGTGAGGCACCCTAGGGGACACTGCAGTGGATTTCACATAGAAGGTCCCTCGTACACATTTTACCATTACCTCCTTATATTGTATGGTGAATCATCCAAAACCTACCAGAAACCTAGTATACCCAACAGTACACCACTACAATAGCCCATATGCCTGCAGGCATTACCTATATGTAGGTACAGTAGGTTTTTGGTATGTTTTGGAGGGCTCACACTTTCCACAAGTGTACCAAATAGAGTGGGATATGGACCTGGGTCCCCTTCTCTACAGTCCACTGCACCAACCACTAGGCCACTCCAGAGACCTGCTTGCTGCTCTAAGAGGAGTAGCCAAAACATCTGAGGCTGTCATAAAGGTTGGTATGTATTGTTTATTTCACATCTTTAGGGGGAGGGAGGGGGGTCATGCCTTAATCATTTCAGTGGTTATCTGGTCATTTAGGGCACCTTTTTGTGACAAAGTTGTGATTAAAACAGGTCTAAACCAAAATGTCTTACTTTTAGCCTTGGACATTTGTGCTTTGTTCCATTATGGCAGAAAAATGTCCAATTTTTGGGAATACCCAAATCCCACTCCTTACATGCCCCTAATATGCCCCTCTTGTGATCTGGATGCACTGCAATGAAAAATGTCTCAAATCTGAGTTTCAAAAATTATTAAAACAAAAAAAACATCCAAAAGTCATTTTTGAGGTTTTTTTCTCTTTTGAAAATGAGTTCCGAAATGTTCAACTCTCTGCAAGTGCCCTTAAAGTTGATTCCACAGTCAGAATGGATTTGCTTAGCTGGGACCTCTGATGGAAAAGAATCTTCACAAAGTATTAATAAAACCTGAGGTGTCCAATGACTCAATAACTTAAATGTGAACTGCTCAGATGCTCATGCAGGTAAAAATCACAGTCCAGTATTTTCTGTTGGACCTTCCTCTCTTCTGTGTCATGTCACAACTGACCAGAGTCCAAAGACATCTAGCCCCACGTAGGTGAATGATGGTTCGGTGCTGAGCCAATCTATTGGCAAATCTCCTATTCTTTGTTCTTGATGCTTGCCCCATAGCCTACAACATTTGACACATTGATGAATTACAGAAGTAATGCTACATTTTGCTCCCACAATCCATAATCCTGATCCCTCTATGAAATGTCATTCTTGATGTTTAACTTGCTCATGGTAATGATGCACAAGTAAGGTTGATATATTGTGCCAACCTGGAACAATAAGTTCTTCTCACCCTTCTCTAGATCTGCTTGAGTGAGGTGACACCCTACTCTCATCAGCCCTTCCTTGTTAATTAATGGGTTCAACTTAAGAAATGGACTACTCTTTGGAAGATTAATGCCTTTACTAATACATTTGAATTCTTCTGCATCTGTTTCATGTTGTATACAATGTAGGATAATACTCCCTGCTTGAATAATATCATTTACTGAGAGAGGCTTTGTACAGATGTGCCAGTGGTGACAAGTTCTGGGTCTTTCAAGCTCTAACTGAGCTAAGGAGTGGCCTAGTGGTTAGAACACTGGTCTTGCAATCCAGAGGTGGCAGTTCAAATCCCACTGCTGCTACTTGTAATCCAAAACCCAAATAAATACATAAAGGGGGTGTCAGAGGCACAGCAAAGGCATGGACATTCTTCTCACAGAAACATCCACATTTTGGATGTCCTCAACTGCCATCGCAGGGACGGAGGTATAGTGAAGGAAGTCCTTCACCCATACTTTTAAAAAAAAGACAAAAGTTTTTAAGGTTACTTTTTTTTAGGGTGGGAGATGGTTAGTGACCACTGGGGAAGTCAGGGGAGGTCATCCCCAATTCCCTCCAGTGGCCATCTGGTCATTTAGGGCACAATTTTGTGGCTTCGTCATTAAAAAAAAAAGGACCAAGAAAAGTCGGCCAAGTGTTCATCAGGGAGGCCCTTCTTTTTTCCATTATCGCTTGAGGATGGCCATCTGTTAGGCACGCCCCAATCCCGCCTTCGCTACGCCTCCAACACGCCCCCAGGAACTTTGGTCGTCCCCACGACGGGAAGCAGTTGGGGACACCCAAATCAGCTTTCGATTATGCAGATTTGGGCGACCCTGAGAGAAGGACGCCCATCTCCCGATTTGTGTCGAAAGATGGGTGCCCTTCTCTTTCGAAAATAAGCCTGATAACCATGTGGTTTCCATTAGATCGGATGCTGGCACATCTCAGTTCACACAGTCTGCTGGATTTTGGTTAGGTGGCACATTATCCTGCTTATTTTCAAAAGGAGAAAAACGCCTATGTTCGGGAGATGGGCGTCCGTTTCCAGTGGGCGGCTAAATTGGTATAATCGAAAGCCGATTTTGGTCATCTTCAACTGCACTCCGTCGCAGGAACACATAAAGTTGATGGGGGCATGTCAGAGGCGTGGTGAAGGCGGGACTGGGGAGTGGTTATCAGCCGAGCAGAGATGGGCGCGCTCGGCCGATAATGAAAAAAAGAAAGGTGTTTTTAGCGAGAATTTAGGACACTTTTTTGGACCCTTTTTTCTCACGAACAGGTCCCTAAAAAGTGTCCTACATAACCAGATGACCACCGGAGGGAATCGGGAATCACCTCCCCTGACTCCCCCAGTGGTCACTAACCCTCTCCCACAAAAAAAAACCCACTTGCAAAAACCTTATTTCCCAGCCTCTATGCCACCCTCAAATTCTGTACCCACCTCCATGACAGCAGAATGTGTTCGATCCTCTCACAGCCTTTCCTTGGGTCAGATGTGGCTCTCGGGTGCACTGCAGGGTCACATCAGCATTGCATTGTGGTGGGTGTAGGGTATTGGGCTCCGTGATTTCACTAGCTTGTGTTACAGTCTCACGATGTTGGTAGTTGGTAGGCTCTTCTCCCATGGTGCTTTTCCCTCTGCTTACTGGGTCAGAGTGGGCCCTGTTTTGATTCCGGTAGTCCACAAGGTAGTGGCCATTTTTGTAAGTCCGTTTTAGGTCCCTTTCGTGTGTTAGCCACGTTACAGAACTTAGTTCTTACCTTGAATGTTGCTGAAAGAGGGCATTGTACAGCATTCTGCCAGCTCTGACCTACTGCTAATCTTAGTATCAGGGAGACTCGTTGCCAGTGGGGCACAACCTCTGATCTGCAGTTAACTGTGAGTAAATGCGGTTATTGAAATAAAGGACGTTTTCAGCGAGATTAGTCTTACGGTGTGAACTGCTGTGCCAAGGTTATACAGCAGCAACAAGTCCTGTCCCTGGAGCAGTTTTAGTGGGTAATGCAGTGCACTTCAGGCAGGCGGACCCAGGCCCATCCCCCCCTACCTGTACCACTTGTGGTGGTAAATGGGAGCCCTCTAACCCCCCCCCCCCCAAAACCCACTGTACCCACATGTAGGTGCCCCCCTTCACCATTAAGTGCTATGGTAATGGTGTTGAGTTGTGGGGAGTGGGTTTTGGGGGGGGATTTTGGGGTCTCAGCACCCAAGGTAAAGGAGCTATGCACCTGGGAGGTAATTTAATGTTTTTTCCTATTTTGTAAAAGTGCCCCCTAGGGTGCCTGGTTGGTGTCCTGGCATGTGAGGGGGACCAGTGCACTATGAATCCTGGCCCCTCCCATGACCCAAAGCCTTGGATTTGGTCGTTTTTGAGCTGGGACTTTTCGGTTTCGATTATCGCTGAAAAACGAAAATGCCCAGCTCAAACAAATGACCAAATCTCAAAAATGCCCACATCCAATGCATTTGCCTGGCACAAACCGTATTTTCAAGACTAAAGATAAACATCCATCTTTTTCGAAAATACGATTCGGCCCACCCCTTCACAACCAGTTCTCGGAGATGGACGTTCTTACACATGGGCGTTTGCATTCGATTATGCCCCTCCACGCCACTGTTCTAGTCATGTTTATTTATTTATTTGTTGCATTTGTATCCCACATTTCCCCACCTTTTTGCAGGCTCAATGTGGCTTACAGTGTGCCGTAGTGACCAGGGGCATATCTGGAGTCCGGCGGTAGGGGGGGCAGAGCCAGAGGGAGGGGGCACATTTTAGCCTCCCCCCGCCGCCGCCACCACCGCCATCGACTCTCTGCACCCCCCTCCCGCCGTCAACCCTCCCCCACTGCTTACCTTTGCTGGCGGGGGGCCCCAACCCCCGCCTGCTAAGATCCGCTTCCTCCTGCCTTTAAAAATATTTCTTCCGCTGGTGGGGGACCTCAACCCCCGCCAGCCGACCCGAAGTCTTCATATTTCTTCTTCATCCGACTCCTCCATGGCCATGCTGTAAGTAACGCTGTTGATTGAATCCAGTTCGGAGTCTGACGTCGCAGCACGGAGAGTTCAGAGGTAGCAACATCAGTCAGACTCCGAAAAATAGTATGGACGTCCTTAGACATTCCAAAATCGCAGCGTGAAACGTCCAAATCAGAGACGTCCAAAGTGTAGAAAAAAGGACGTGTTTCTCGCAGAACTGCCGAAGGACGTCCATCTTATAGAACCGCCGAAGGACATTCCCAAAGCAAATCTACTTTCACTGTACTTGCTAAACATATTTGTCATATGAACGTCCTTCGGCAATTCTACGAGAAACACTTCCTTGTTACTATACTTTGGACATCTCTGATGTACCTGGATGTTCCGCAAGTACAGTGCATGTAATTGCGGAAGATCCAGGTACGGGAAATCTAAGGAACATTCATAGTGCAAAGTACAGTAAAAAGGACGTGTTTCTCGCAGAACTGCCGAAGGACGTCCATCTTACTGAACCACCGAAGGATTCTAGGACTGTGTTCAATAATGTGAAAAAGACATTCAGTGCATTTATGCTTCCCCCCTCCCCACCCCCAGCCCCAGCAACCTTGAAAATGGGTGGGCACTTCATAAAAGGGGACTGGGGTTCACCACATAAAGAAGGATGGAACCTACATTCCAAAATCGCAGTGTGAAACGTCCAAATCAGAGACATCCAAAGTGTAGAAAAAAGGACATGTTTCTCGCAGAACTGCCGAAGGACGTCCATCTTATAGAACCGCCAAAGGACATTCCCAAAGCAAATCTACAGTCATTGTACTTGCTAAACATATTTGTCATATGAACATCCTTCGGTGGTTCTACTAGAAACAAGTACAGTGCATGTAGTTGCGGAACATCCAGGTATGGGAAATATAAGGAACATTCATAGTGCAAAGTACAGTAAAAAGGACGTGTTTCTCGCAGAACTGCTGAAGGACGTCCATTTTACTGAACCACCGAAGGATTGTAGGACTGTGTTCAATAATGTGAAAAAGACATTCAGTGCATATATGCTTCCCCCTCCCCTCCCCCAGCCCCAGCAACCTTGAGAATGGGTGGGCACTTCATAAAAGGGGACTGGGGTTCACCACATAAAGAAGGATAGAACCTACTGGAGAGACACATGAGGTGCAAAGCGGGAGAAAAACTACCAGCTGTGGATACCCGTGAACCTGGTGAAAATAGAGGTAAGATTTGAATGCAGAGAGCATACAGAGAATGGGGAGCCCTTGACCATGAGGGATGCACACATCCATTCTCAGGGCCTCTTCCCCACCCCCACCACCACCCCACAGTGGGTAGAAACAATCATGGCTCTCACAGTCCAGTGTATTAGAGTCCACTGCTGTCCCTTGCAATCCTGTTGACCAGCTGCAGTGCAAGATGCAAGAAGTGTTTGTTTAGCACCTACATAGCAGAAAGAGAAGAGGTGGCTGAGAGGTAGGAGTTTACCTTGAACTTGTGGTGCAAGAATCTGTTGCCTCCAAGGGACCAGAGGCTGCCTGCTTCAACAAAGGAGAGGGGGGGGGGGGAGCATAGAGGGAGTGCATCACACACAGCAAACAACTCCTGGAAGGTCGAGAATGAAGAGTTGGTCAGATATAGAAAATGCAGCGTATATGCTAAGCTGCCAGCTAACACCCAGTCAGAAACTTTTTGAAAGGAAAGATACACAGCACACACACCAGTTATCTTTCAAGAATTGGTCAAAAGGTGTCCCCCCCCAGTGGCGTAGCAAGGGGGGGCGGGAGGGGCGGTCCGCCCCGGGTGTCAGCTCAGGGGGGGGTGCTCCCTGCCAGCTCCCCCCCTCGGCGAATCCACACCTCCCCCCCCCCCGACGACCAGGTCCCGCACCCTACCTTTAAAAAGAATATCGGGAGGCGCAGCACCTCGCGCCTGCCCGTAAAATAAATGTGGACCGTCGGGCCTTCCCTCGCTCTATCTGTCCCGCCCTCCGCTGACGCAACTCCCTATTTCCGCAAGGGCGGGACAGACAGCGAGAGAAGGCCCGACGGTCCACATTTCTTTTACGGGCAGGCGCGAGGCACTGCGCCTCCCGATATTCTTTTTAAAGGTAAGGTGCGGGAGCTGGTCGTCGGGGGGGAAGGGGGGTGTCATCGTGCTGCACCCATGGGGGGGGTGCAACGGCGAACCGTCCCTGGTGGCAGCCCCCCCTGCTACGCCACTGTCCCCCCCCCAAAAAAAACCCAAAAAACAAACAGGTGTACAAAAGCATACAGTGGCAAAAACAAGGTTTACTATAACTGAAGCTAAAACGCTTAGAAATACCACCCTATAATCTAAAGAAAAACCTCTAAAGTGCAAGCACAGAGAAAGACATTTTAAAGAGATGCCAATAAAGGGAATGCAAACTTCCAAAACACAGAGCAGCTGGAGACGTCCATAGTTCCCACCCATAAGCGAAATGAGGACGTCCTAATTAGCAGAGCAGCAGGGGACACTTAGGGATTTTGCTCATAATCAAAATTAGGAAGTCCATCTTGGGGACGACCATCCCGCTCTTACATGGACATCCCTGGGATAGCATTTAAGCATCCTCAGTATTTTCAAATTTTTACATTATATTGTCAGAATGGCACCAAAACAGGCACCCACCCGCAAAGGTTATTTCACTGTGTCCTCTGCACTTCTTCCGCAGTTCTATGTGTACCCACCTGCCTGTGTGGCTCTCTTGCACATCAGTCTCTAAAATGCACTGTACTCCTCGTCTCCAGCTCGGTACCATCTACAATCACATCTGTGATTCCCTGCTAACGCCATTCTTTACCATCTGTTTTCTGGGTCTTCACGTGTGGGGCTATGTATATGAATGCTGCAAAACAAAACTGGGTTATTTTGACCAACACACTTCCTCCCCTTTTGCTATGCAGGTGATGACACCAGTCAGACACAGAAGCTGATTTTAGTGGCCACCAGCCCCAGCATACTGAAGAGCAGATAGAGCCAGAGCTTTTTTCAGGGGGTACTTGGGGGTAATGAATACCAGCACCTTTTCCAATTGTTTGCTAAAATTCACCCATGGACCCCAAGTTTTAATGAAAGAGCTCAGGCTCTACACACCAATTCTTCCTTGTCATAGATTCTGTGACGGATTGCAGGGGGTCTGGCTATTGTGGAGTGGATCCCTCAGTGATCACCTCACCCCTGAAGGATGGCCTAGCATTTGAGCACCGGCACCTTTTTTGCTAGAAAAAACGAACTGGATAGAGCAGAAAACCAGGCATACAGACAAAGGTAACAGGGCACTGAACAACTCTCAACATTCTCTCCCAACTCCACAAAATCGCTAATGGTTCTAAAGACGACTTCCCCCTTACCCTGGATGCTTTTATTTCAGGTCTAACTAAAGACGCCCATGTTCCCACCCATGTGAAACCATTTCGCTATCCGTTATAGCTGCCCAGAACACGCTGCCCAGAACACGCCTCTAACAAACCCCCTGTGAGGACGTTTATAGATGGACGTCCTCGCGCTGAGGACGTCTTTACGGCCCTGTTTCGATGATTGGATTTGGATGACCTTCTTTCACAGGGACGTTCATGTACCTTTTGTGTCGCTTTCTGAATGTCCTTCTCTTTTGAAAATGAGCCCAAATGTAATCCAATGCTTCTCTAAAGCTGAGGGGTTTCTACTCCTAGATCTAAACCCTTTGCATCTTTAGCATGATCCTCTGAAGGAAATGCTCTCACTACTTCTGCACTGTTAGAGGCACATTTGTGCGCTAAAATATGGATCGGCCCACACCCAAAACTCGCACCTACACTACCGCAACCCATTTTTCAGCATGTCTTTGTAAAAGGACTCCCAAGACTCCTAATAAGTTGTTGATCATGTCAGTCCCAAGAAACAGCACATGGTTAAGTGAGATTCCTTGAAGTTGGACACTGGAACCGAACACAATCATGATGTCACCTGGGTTTTGTGAGCAATGCACACCAAAGGTAGGTAAGTACCAACATTCTTCATTGTCATTTAATGGTGGAGCTGGCTCTACATGGCCATTATCCAGCATGTTTTCAATGAATGAATGGCTGCTGTTACTTTGAGAAGGGGGAATTCTCTGATAACTGAGGCTCATCCAGTTTCACTGCATATATACAGCATTATTACATTTCCTGTTATAACTCTTTTATTCACTTATGATTAAGTATGACTGGGGCAGCACGTTCAGGCACTAGTGTGGCAAGGGCACATGCATCAATGAGGTGAACAAGGTCCTTAAATTAGGAGTGCAGATGTAGCCAAGGGTCAGGCTATTATTCCACCTACAGTGGTGGTGAGGTTTTTTCACCCAGTGACAGGCTGCAGTGAGAGAGACTGAGTCAATCACAACTGACATGGCTGAATGGAACAACTTTACTCATGGTGTCAAGAATGATCAAAATAATTTCTGAGAAAAAGTTGCATCCTCCCAACAATGGGTTGAGATGGATCCCCCCCCCACCCCCCCCCCCACCCCCACCCCCTGCCAACAAAGAATTAACCTTGCTGACTATAATCCTAGTAGCATTATAGATCAAAATAGGCTTCTGGGTGAGTCTCCTGATCTAGAATGATTAAAGGTGTTGAATATGAAGCTGTTGTTGGCTATTAGCAGGTTGTGATCATGTCTGCACCATTTTGTTATTTGTCTTACAAATATTCAAGTTTATTTTTTTTTAAGTAAAGACAAATTTGACAAAAATATGAGCTCAACAGTTGGTATCTCACTGTTATGTATGTTTTTTAAATGAAGTCAGTTAACATTAATTTAAAGAGGTTGCAATTGGCACAAGCTGGGAGAAATTCTTGGCTAAGGTATTTATATTTTGCCTGTAAGATGCTAAAATAACTTTAGGTTATTGTTTAAAAAAGCTACAGACAAGCTGAAGATGCATTGATCATTAGGAAAATTTTAATACCAACATATCATGTTTTCACATAGAGAGAGAGAGAGATTATTTTGGTTAATTGGAAGTACAAGACTTCTGAATGATAGTTTCAGTGTATCATCTTCACTTCTTGCAGCATTGTCTCACAGGGCCTTGGCAACATCTATTTTGCTGACTTGAACCTAAAGCAAATTAGAAAAAAAAAAGCAGAGTTAAAGAAGAGTGAAGCTGATGACATTGTTATAAAAACAATAACTTATTCTTCTGTTCATGCATAACCTTTATAGTCTTACCCCGCGATATTGAGCTGCATTTGATTGGCACTTGGCCGGTTAAATGTGGGATAACCAGTTAACCTCCGATATTCAGCAGTACATGGCCAGCCATGTACCACTGAATATTGTCGGTTAACGGCTAACGGATATCTGGTTATATCAAGCAATATAATTCTCTATGTATGCATATAACTAGCTGCTGAGAAGTGGAGGTAGAGGTAGCAACTATAGGGTCGGTATTCAGCTATTGCAGGATCAATATTAATTTAAATGCCATGGTTTATGTTAATGCACAAATTCAGTGCCACCTTGCAATTTCCATGCGACAAAGGGATAAGTTTGCAGTTAGATCTTGCAGCTATCTGGATAATTTGAAAGTCTGCTCTTGCTCTTCCATAAACTCAATTTCATATTATATGGATAGTATCTGGTTGTTCATTCATATATTTAGCCTAATACTATCTAATATTTAATAACAGATAATGCATTCATGCATTCATCAGTCATGAGAAAAATATAACTTCATTTCAATATTGGCTCAAATCTATTTTGCAGTGATATTTGGCTGCTGAATTGATACATTATCTGTTTAAATTCAGCTTTCTAAATAACAGCCCTAGTCTAAATTGATAGTGCTGGTCCTCAGGGCTGGCGGAACCCAGTAAGAGTCGTAAGCATGGCAGGGGGGCACTGACCTCTAGAGGGTGCCACAAGCCATGCTTACCGCCGCCCATGCAGCTCACCTGCAGGCAGTTCTCGGATCCCACCTGCCTGCCCTCAGCTCCCCGACTGCCTTCCTTTCGTTCCTGCTGACCTTGGGGGGTTAATTCTTTTATTTTACCTCAGTTGCAGTGGCGGCGTGGCAGTGAAAGCATCAAGCTTGTCTCCAGCCTTCCCTTCCTTCTCAGTATCCCACCTTCTTCTGACATAATTTCCTCTTTCTGCGAAGCGAAGGCTGAGCCTGCTGCTCTCGCTGCCATGCGGCCGCTGCTACTGAGATGTAATAAAATATTTAAACCCTGCAGGGCAGCAGGAATGTAAGGGGGATGTAGGGGGAGAAGAGGGCAGGCAGGTGGGGCTGAGGTTTGAACCTGAACTCTGGGGCTGGAAAGGGGGGCAGGCAGGCACTGGGGCGAGTCACTGGATATGGATGGGAGGGGAGGACAGGGGGCAAAGGAGAGTAGCTGGACATGGATGGGAGAGGAGGGCAGAGGAGAATCAGTGGACATGGATGGGAGGGCAGGGGAGAGAGGAGAAATCGCTGGACATGGATAGGAGGGGAGGGCAGGGGAGAGAGAAAAAAATCACTGGACATGGATGGGGTGGGATGGGATGGGATGGGAGAGTAGAGGAGAATTGCTGTACATGGATGGGAGGAGATCATAGAGGCAAAGGAGAATCGCTGGGCATGGATGGGAGGGAAGAGCAGGGAAGAGAGGAGAAACCGCTGGACATGAAGGGGATGGCAGGGCCCATGGAGAGGAAAAATCGCTGGACATAGAGGGGAGGGCAGGGGAGAGAGGAGAATTACTGGGAATGGATGGATGGAGGGGGCAGGGGAAAGAGGAGAATTGCTTGATATGGATGGATGGAGGAGAGGGCAGGGGAGAGAGGAGAGTTGCTGGACATGGATAGAGGGTAGGGCAGGAGAAAATCTGGACATGGATAGAGGGTAGGGAAGACAGGAAGGAGATGCACATGGATGGGAGGGGAGAAACATGGAAGGATTGGAGGACAGAGAAGTGAGAAGAATTGTTGGACAGGGATGAAGAGAAGGAAAGACAGAGGAAGGAGATGCACACGGATAGGGGGGAAGGGAGAGAGAAGAAATGCTGGACATGGATGGAGGGGGAAGAAGACAGAGGAAGGAGATGCACATGGATGGAGGGAGGGGTAACAGGAGAAGTGCTGGACATGGATAGAGGGGAGGGAAGAGAGAGGAGGATATGCATATGGATGGAGGGGAGAGAGAAAAAATTCTAGAAATGGATGGAGGGGAACAAAGTCAGAGTAAGAAGATGCACATGGATGGAGGGGAGGGAAGAGAGAGGAAGTGAGATAAACATGAATGGAGGGGAGAGAGGAGAAATGCTGGACATGGATGGAGGGTGAGAGGAAAAATGTTGGACATGGATGGAGGAGAGGGAAAAGAGAGGAAGGAGATGAGATGAGGGAAAAGGAAGAGAGGAGAAAAACTACACATGGATGGAGAAAATAGGCAGAAGCTGGATCCACTCTATACCTCCATTCATAGGAAAAACTGTTAACAATAATTTATCAATATTATTCTGCACTGCCATCAGCATGTCATTTCTGGCTGCTCAACCTGGAGGTCAAGTTGAGAGGTAAGGATTTTGAAGATGTGATTTACTTTATTCCATATTCCTGATCTTACTAAACAAGGACCCTGCTATTGAGCTTGGGTCTTCAATAAGAGTTTGAACTAGAAATTTCATAATAAATTGTATTATTTATAAACTCTTAATTGTTTTATTAAAATAGATTTATCTCAGATCTGCATTGTATACAGCATTAATAACCTCTTAGAGCAAGCTTTCAGTTTTACATACCTGGGTTACGATAATACACGTACTGGTTATTTTGTGGGCAGCAACGGACAGGCTGGTATGCTGAAATTAAGAAAAGAAAAACAAACTTTGAAAACAAGCACTGGTAATGTTTTCTAATTCTCAGACCTCTGTACTTTGTGTTGAATGAGAATACTAATGCAAATTTTTGGCCAAAGATGCATCAAATGGTAACAGTAAGAATATCTGTAGCAGTTGAATGGCACCATTTTGAATTCATGTGAAGGATGGGGAAGGAACACCTTGCCTTCCCCTGCTAGCTGTAAGGGAAACCCCGGTGGATGCCAGGGAGTGGAGGAAGATGGCATGGTAGTATTTGGAAGGTTTCAGGAGAAGTAGAGATTTGGTGTGGGGATGTCAGAGGAAGGGATGGATTTATTCCACTACCGGTCCCTTTAATAGATAGCTTGCAAGAATTAGGGGCTGCTATGTTTTGCTTTACTGCTACCAGGAATGTGTGATATTCCCAGTGGCATTAATGCAGGCTAGTAGCTCCCTCAGGAATGCTGCCAAGTTCTAGATCATTCTTCATGCTGCCAAATTCTACATCCTTATTCATGTTATCCATACTATAAGGGGTGTCTACCCTATTCCAGATTTTGGTATAATCTGCAGAAGTGTCAAACCTTACCAGATAGCTCTACTTAGTTAGCGTTGGTGGTACAAGTGTGGAGTCTTTATCTTTTTATATCTCGTCTTTATTATTGTAATTGTTTACCTCATAATTTGCCACACTTTCAGCTGCACGGGTTGCAGGTCATTCTAAATACTTCTGTTAGCTTTTTATTTTTATGGAGTAAACAAACACAATAGTGTCTGTCCTCTTCTCTCTGTGGAACACTGGCTCCCTATAATGTATTGCATTTCCAATTCTTGCCTATACATCCTTATAATCTTTGCCTTCCCTTTTGTCTATATAATTTTCCTACTACCTACACTCTTTCTTGCAACATCCCTATGTTATTCCTATTCGTTTGCAGATTTGTCTTGATTTTGTCCATCATTCCTGTTTCCAACTTGTAGATCCTGCACTTTGGAATGGACTTCCACTATATGTTCTTTTTGAAACCACCTCCAATAAATTCAAATCTGCACTGTAAGCATATTGAAGCTGATACTCAGACCGCGAAAATTAGCTTGGCTTACTCCCTCGGTCGATGCTAAAACTGGATATTCAATGTCAGGCCATTGCTGGTGACCTGCTTTGAATATCTGGTTTACTTTGGCCGGTTTGACTTTGACCAGCCAAGTCAATATTCAGCGTTGGCTGGTCAAAGTCAACCTAGCCAAAGATTGGACTGCCTTGCACACGGCCAAATATGGCTGCTAAAATGAAGCAGCAATACTCAAAAAATCGATGGATATCCGGTTATATTGTCAAATATAACCAGCTAGCCACTAGCTGCTAACCAGCAATATTCAGCAGGACATGGCCGGCCATATCCCACTGAAAACTGGTGGATAGCCGGCTATTTGGAAAGCCAGCTATGTGCCGATCCTGGCTGGTTAAATAAGGGATTACTTTTCTCAAGCTTTTTGTTCTGATTGGTCTTTATCATTATTCTGTCTGGTTGCTAGCAGTGAATCCTTAGCAGCTCCTTATCCATTTTATATTCATAGGCACCTGTCTTCCAACTTTGCACTTCCTCTCTTTTCCGCATGGTTCAGTGCTCTTTTACCTTAGCAGTTGATATTTAAAGCAATTTAAGTAGACAGGAGAAGTTCTTGCCTGCTTAAAATCCTGCTTTACAGGTCAGCCACTGATATTCGGTGGCACTTAACTGGGTAGCATCACTGAATATTGGCTCTAACCAGCCAGTTTATAAGTTGGTTAGAGATGGGTGTTCCAGAGACAGGGTTGGGGAGGATCAGGCAGCTATATGGGTGCTACTAGCAATATTCACTGTCATAGTCTGCATATCTGAAAAAACGAACAAGACTGTATAAAGATTAGTCCTAATTTTGAATATCGACCAACACTTGCATAACTTGTGGATCTCAGCCTAATTATGTCAACCCCCTCACAACCCAAGTACATCCTGAGCCCTCCTTCTGATCCTCTTCTCTCCCTCACACTCCATCAAGGGTCCCTCCCACCCCCAGAAGTATATCAAGGTCCTCCTCTATGATCCCCCTCCTTCCTTCCTACAACTTTGGAAAAACATAAAGACCCCTCCCAAAGGATCACCCTCCCTCCCTCCCACCTTCCAGAAGAACATGAAGTCTCTCCCACAGGATCCTCCTTCCTCTCACCACTCCAAGAAATTAAGGAATTCCCCCCCCCCCCCCCCCCCCCCACGAATCGAGGCTGAGCTTACCTGCCCCATTCCTGGTGATCTAGTGGGAAAACAGGCAGGAGTGATGCCTAGCCACTACTGCCTTCTTAAATGTATTTATTAGGATTTATTTACCACCTTTTTGAAGTAATTCACTCAAGGCAGTGTACAGTAAGAATAAATCAAACATGACCAATAGGCAATTACAGTAGTAAAAATATTCAAATAACAATACAAAGTATGGCATAGTATACTGCTTACAATGTCAACACAATACATAATAGAACATTTTAATTGACAGTAAAGGATATAAGCAAAGATGGAACATATATATCGTTAAAAGAGTAAGAAGAATAGAGTAAGGTGACTAATTTAAAGAAATTTGTACATGAGGCCAATGAGATGGTTAACATATAGATAGGTAAGAGAGTAAGAGGAGTTAGAAAATAAGATCACACTCCCTTCCACTCCCCAAAAAAACATGAAGACTCTCCCCTCTAAGAAATTAAGGACCCACCCCCCCCTCAGGGTCGTGGCTGAGCTTACCTGCCCAGTTCCTGGTGGTCTAGTGGAGAAACAGGCTGCTGTGACTACTAGCTGCAGTCTTGCTGAATATTGATGGCTAGTTTTTATCTTTGTTCTTTTAACCTGATTATTTTCCTGGTTGTAGCCTGTATTTTTCTGTATTTCGCTTATCAGTACTTTAATTATTTCCCCTTTTATAACATATTTTATTGTAAACCGCTTAAGTGAGGATGATGATAATGATGATAATGATATCGTACAGGAAGTTTCTAGCTGTTCTGGTTTCATTAGAAATCATAAGATCAAGGGCTAACACTTTTTGAAATATTATGAAAGTTCCATTAAAAAAATTACATCCTAAGCAGGACAGGTACATTTGCAATCATTATTATTACATTAACATATTACTTTTCCATGTTTATTAGACGTGGAAGGGCATAATCGAACGAAATGCCTATCTCCATGGGCGTTTATCTTCGAGAACGGGTCCGTGAAGGGGCGGGCTGAACCGTATTTTAAAAAAAATGGGCGTTTTTGAGCTGGGCATTTGTTTTTTTTAGCGATAATGGAAACTAAAAACGCCCACCTCAAAAACGTCCTAAGCCGAGCCATTTGGTCATGGGAGGGGCCAGGATTCATAGTACACTGGCCCCCCTGATATGCCAGGACACCAACTGGGCACCCTAGAGGTCAGTGCGGTGAACTTCAGAAACTGCTCCCACATGCATAGCTCCCTTACCACGGGTGCTGAGCACCCAATCCCCCTCCCCCAAAACCCACTACCCACAAATGTACAACAGTACCATAGCTCTTAGGGGTGAAGGGGGCACCTACTTGTGGGTACAGTGGGTTTTGGAGGCCTCCCTTTTACCAGCACAAGTGTTACAGGTAGGGGGGATGGGCCTGGGTCCACCTGGCTGAAGTGCACTGTGGTACCCACTAAAAGTGCTCCAGGGACCTCCATACACGCAGGCCTCTAGGACTGGTTGCTGCTGTATAACATTGGCACACCAGTTTACACCTGAAGACTAATCTCTCCGAAAACGTCCTTTATTGGAATAAGCACGCTTACTCACAGTTAACTGCAGATCAGAGGTTGTGCCCAACTGGCAACAAGTCTCCCTGGTACTGAGATTAGCAGTAGGTCAGAGCTGGCAGAATGCTGTACAGTGCCCTCTTTCAGCCACATTCAAGGTAAGAACTAAGTTCTCTAACATGGCTAACACATGAAAGGGATCTAAAACTGGCTTACAAAAATGGCCACTACCTCATGGACTACCGGAAACAAAACTGGACACCCTCTGACCCAGTTAGCAGGGGGGAAAGCACCATGGGAGTACAGCCTACCAACTAACAACATCGTGAGCATTTGCCACAAGCTAGTGGAATTATGGAGCCCAATACCCTACACCCACCACAATGCATTGCTGATGTGATTCTGCAGTGCGCATAACAGAAAAGGTGTCAAACTCACCCGAGAGCCACATCAGAACCAGGGAAAGGCTATCAGAGGGTAGAACACATTCTGCTGTCATGGAGGTGGGTACGGCATTTGAGGCTGGCATAGAGGCTGGAAAAAAAGTTTTTAAAGTGGGTTTTTTTTGGTGGGAGGGGGTTAGTGACCACTGGGGGAGTCCAGGGAGGTCATCCCCGATTCCCTCCAGTGGTCATCTGGGCAGTTGGGGCACTTTTTTGGGACTTGTTCGTGAAAAAAAGGGTCCAAAAAAGTGACCCAAAATCACGGTAAAAACACCTTTTTTTTTTCGATTAACAGCTAAAGACGCCCATCTCTCCTTGGCTGATAACCACGCCCCACTCCCGCCTCCAACACCCCCCCCGTCAACTTTATTCGTTCCCGTGATAGATTGCAGTTGGAAACGCCCAAAATCGGCTTTCGATTATATCAATTTGGGCGCCTACAGGAGAAAGACGCCCATCTCCTGAATTGGGTCGCAATATAGGCGTTTTTCTCTTTCGATTATAAGCAGGTTATTCTACTATAGGCCAGTACAATGTGAAGTAGAACTGGGGAAATAAGTAATGGAAAATAAGGATGTACGACAGAATGGCAAATGAAAGAAGCAGAACTCAAGACGAGAGTTTGCTTATGGAGTTCTCTATTTAGGTTTAATGATCTGAAATCTCGGTCAGTCCTCCAGCAAAGGACCGGAAAAGAAATATATCCATTCCTAGAACATTTGTGGAAGAGCAGCTTAGAGTTTAGAACAGGAGATTAATAATCAGGGAATCAAAAGCTGAAATCCTGCTTTCCCAAATGAAATCCTTTGTGATCCTGGACAAGTCACGTCATCTTTTATTACTTCAGTGTAAAACTTGTGAGCTCATTGAGCAGGAAATTATCTGAAGTATCTAGCTTTAACTGTCCTTGAGAGTGGATTTGGAAAAAGTAACTACTAAGAAATCCAGACTTTTCAATAGTTATAAACTGAATTTTATTTTTGTGCTAATTTTTTAAGGTTCTACCTGTTTGACATATTTCATTATTAATTCATGCTTTGAAATACGCTTAGAACATATGTAATAAAGCAAAATGTAGCTGCCACCCTCAAGTTGTAATGTTCAGTAGATTATAAAGTAGATAAGTATCATAATTACAATAAAGATAGAGTTCCCAATAATATCAGACTGAAGCATTACTTACGATTATTACATGGGTTTTGTCTACCGCAACGATCCGGGCTGGGAGAGCGGTTTCGGTTGGGAGGTGTGACTGGACAGCATTGTCTTTGACGGCCGCAAGGCATTCTTGATTTCTGGTATGGTAGAGCCAAGAAGAAGGATCCAAGGAGTGATACTCTGAGCTTTGTCTCATCACTTGAACATGATGCTTTTATACAGGAGTTTGTCAAGGAAGTCTTCTAGGAAAACAATTATATTTGTGCATGAAACTAGTAATTACAATATAATTTAAGGGATGCCTGTCATTTTTTAACATAGGAGTTTTGGCCTTGGAAATGATGTTGCTTTTGATCATGGTCAATTTATGCAAATAATATGTGTTAATTTATGGAAGTATGTACCATAAATTAGCTCAGATAACAATTTTAAAAATGTTTCTTTGATGGAATAAGATCATCAGTTGAAAAGGTTCTATAGGCTAATTATATCTCACAGCCTTGGCTTCAGTATTGTACTGTAAATAGCCTTTTTGCATAATAGTTGGAAGGCTTTTCTGTGTGGCAACAATGCAGCCTACATCTGGAAAAATGGGAATTAAGAATTCACATACAGGTGCTCATTGGATATCAATACAAATATGCAGAAGAAATTCTACTGTACAGGTCTCCAAAGCTTGAAAAGTTTAATCTAGTGCAAGATATGCCACCTGTTAAGAGTCTAGGCCAAATGCCAAAATGAAAGCAAAATAGTTTTAGGTCACAGTACATAAGTAATGCCACACTGGGAAAAGACCAAGGGTCCATCGAGCCCAGCATCCTGTTCCTGACAGCGGCCAATCCAGGCCAAGGGCACCTGGCAAGCTTTCCAAACGTACAAGCATTCTATACATGTTATTCCTGGAAATGTGGATTTTTCCCAAGTCCATTTAGTAGTGGCTTATGGACTTGTCCCTTAGGAAACTGTCTAACCTCTTTTCAAACTCTGCCAAGCTAACCGCCTTCACCACGTTCTCCGGCAACGAATTCCAGAGTTTAATTATGCGTTGGATGAAGAAAAAATTTCTCCGATTTGTTTTAAATATACTACACTGAAGTTTCATCGCATGCTCCCTAGTCCTAGTATTTTTGGAAAGTGTGAACAGACGCTTCACATCCACCTGTTCCACTCCACTCATTATTTTATATACCTCTATCATGTCTCCCCTCAGCTGTCTCTTTTCCAAGCTGAAAAGCCCTAGCCTCCTTAGTCTTTCCTCATAGGGAAGTCGTCCCATCCCCGCTATCATTTTAGTCGCCTTTCACAGCACCTTTTCCAATTCTACTATATCTTTCTTGAGATGTGGCAACCAGAATTGAACACAATACTCAAGGTGCGGTCACACCATGGAGCGATACAACGGCATTATAACATCCTCACACCTGTTTTCCATACCTTTCCTAATAATACCCAACATTCTGTTCATTTTCCTAGCCGCAGCAGCACACTGAGCAGAAGGTTTCAGTGTATTATCAACGACAACACCCAGATCCCTTTCTTGGTCCGTAGCTCCTAACGTGGAACCTTGCATGACGTAGCTATAATTCAGGTTCTTTTTTCCCACATGCATCACCTTGCACTTGCTCACATTAAACGTCATCTGCTATTTAGGCGCCCAGTCTCCCAGTCTCATAAGGTCCTTCTGTAATTTTTCACAGTCCTCTAGCAAGTTAACAACTTTGAATAACTTTGTGTCATCAGCAAATTTTATTACCTCGCTAGTTACTCCCATCTCTAAATCATTTATAAATATATTAAAAAGCAGCGGTCCTAGCACAGACCCCTGAGGAACCCCACTAACTACCCTTCTCCATTGTGAATACTGCCCATTTAACCCCACTCTCTGTTTCCTATCCTTCAACCAGTTTTTAATCCACAATAGGACATTTCTTCCTATCCCATGACCCTCCAATTTCCTCTGTAGCCTTTCATGAGGTACCTTGTCAACGCCTTTTGAAAATCCAGATACACAATATCAACCGGCTCCCCTTTGTCCCTATGTTTGTTTACTCCTTCAAAGAATTGAAGTAAATTGGTCAGGCAAGATTTCCACACACAAAAGCCGTGCTGACTTGGTCTCAGTAATCCATGTCCTTGGATGTGCTCTGTAATTTTGTTTTTGATAATAGCCTCTACCATTTTCCTCGGCACCGACGTCAGACTCACCGGTCTATAATTTCCCGGATCTCCCCTGTAACTTTTTTAAAAAATCGGCGTTACATTGGCCACCCTCCAATCTTCCGGTACCACGCTTGATTTTAAGGATAAATTGCATATCACTAACAGTAGCTCCACAAGCTCATTTTTCAGTTCTATCAGTACTCTAGGATGAATACCATCCGGTCCAGGAGATTTGCTACTCTTCAGTTTGCTGAACTGCCCCACTACGTCCTCCAGGTTTACCGTGAACTCAATAAGTTTCTCTGACTCGTCCTCTTGAAATACCATTTCCGACACCGATATCCCACCCAAATCTTCCTCGGTGAAGACTGACGCAAAGAATTCATTCAATCTCTCCGCTACGTCTTTGTCTTCCTTGATTGCACCTTTTACCCCTTGGTCATCCAGCGGCCCCAACCAATTCTTTTGCCGGCTTCCTGCTTTTAATATACCGAAAGAAATTTTTACTATGTTTTTTTTTGCCTCTAATGCTATGTTTTTTTCATAATCCCTCTTGGCCTTCTTTATCTGCGCCTTGCATTTGCTTTGACACTCCTTATGCTGCTTCTTTTTATTTTCAGACGGGTCCTTCTTCCATTTTCTGAAGGTGTTTCTTTTAGCCCTAATAGCTTCCTTCACCTCACTTTTCAACCACGCCAGCTGTCTTTTAGACTTCAGTCTTTCTTTTCTAATTTGCGGAAAATGTTTGGCCTGGGCCTCCAGGATGGTATTTTTGAACAGTGTCCATGCCTTTTGTACAGTTTTTACCCTCTCAGTTGCCCCCCTAAGTTTTTTTTTTATCCGTTCTTCTCATAGTCTCCCTTTTTAAAGTTAAACGCTAATGTATTTGACTTCCTATGTATAGTCATTTCAAGGTTGATATCAAAACTGATCATATTATGATCACTGTTATCAAGCAGCCCCAGTACCATAATGTCCCTCACCAGATCATGCGCTTCACTAAGGACCAAGTCTAGAATTTTTCCTTCTGTCGTCGGCTCCTGCACCAGCTGCTCCATAAAGCTGTCCTTGATTTCATCAAGTAATTGAACCTCTCTAGCGTGTCCCGATGTTACATTTACCCAGTCTATATTTGGATAATTGAAGTCACCCATTATTATCACATTGCCCATTTTGTTTGCGTCTCTGATTTCTTTTATCATTTCTGCGTCTACCTGCTCATCCTGGCGAGGCTGACGGTAGTACACTCCTATCACCGTCCTTTTACTACTACTACTTAACATTTCTAAAGCGCTACTAGGGTTACACAGCGCTGTACAGTTTAACAAAGAAGGACAGTCCCTGCTCAAAGGAGCTTACAATCTAAATGACGAAATGTCAAGTTGGGGCAGTCTAGATTTCCTGAATGGAGGTATAATGGTTATGTGCCGAAGGCGACATTGAAGAGGTGAGCTTTGAGCAAGGATTTGAAGATGGGCAGGGAGGGGGCTTGACGTATGGGCTCAGGGAGTTTATTCCAAGCATAGGGTGAGGCGAGGCAGAAAGGGCGGAGCCTGGAGTTGGCGGTGGTGGAGAAGGGTACTGAGAGGAGGGATTTGACCTGTGAGTGAAGGTTTCGGGTAGGAAAGTAAGGGGAGATGAGGGTAGAGAGGTAATGAGGGGCTGCAGATCGAGTGCATTTGTAGGTAAGTAGGAGAAGCTTGAACTGTATGCAGTACCTGATCGGAAGCCAGTGAAGTGACTTGAGGAGAAATGCACCACCTGTTCCTCTGATCCCATCCCCACCAACCTACTCAACACCATCTCCCATACTGTCACCCCCTCCATCTGTCGCATCCTTAACCTTTCTTTCTCCACTGCAACTGTCCCTGACACCTTCAAGCACGCCGTTGTCACACCTCTCCTCAAAAAACCTTCACTTGACCCTACCTGCCCCTCCAACTACCGCCCCATCTCTCTTTTACCCTTCCTCTCCAAAATACTTGAGCGCGCCGTTCACAGCCACTGCCTTGATTTTCTCTCCTCTCATGCCATCCTTGATCCACTTCAATCCGGTTTTTGCCCTCTGCACTCGACAGAAACGGCACTCTCTAAAGTTTTCAATGACCTGCTCCTGGCCAAATCCAGAGGTCACTACTCCATCCTCATCCTCCTCGATCTTTCCGCCGCGTTTGACACTGTCAATCATGATTTACTTCTTGCCACGCTGTCCTCTTTTGGGTTCCAAGGCTCTGTCCTCTCCCGGTTCTCCTCTTATCTCTCCCACCGCACCTTCAGGGTACACTCCCATGGATCTTCCTCCACTCCCATCCCACTATCTGTTGGAGTTCCCCAGGGATCTGTCCTTGGACCCCTTCTTTTCTCAATCTACACCTCCTCCCTGGGCTCGCTGATCTCGTCTCATGGTTTTCAGTATCATCTTTATGCTGATGACACCCAGCTATACCTCTCCACACCTGACATCACCGCGGAGACCCAGGCCAAGGTATCGGCCTGCTTATCCGACATTGCGGCATGGATGTCCAACCGTCACCTTAAACTGAACATGTCCAAGACCGAGCTCCTCGTCTTTCCTCCTAAACCCATTCTCCTCTTCCTCCACTCTCTATCTCAGTTGATAACACCCTCATCCTCCCCGTCCCATCTGCCCGCAACCTCGGAGTCATCTTCGACTCCTCCCTCTCCTTCTCTGCGCATATCCAACAGACTGCCAAGACCTGTCGCTTCTTCCTCTTCAACATCAGCAAAATTCGCCCTTTCCTCTCTGAGCACACCACCAGAACTCTCGTCCACGCTCTCATTACCTCTTGCCTTGATTACTGCAACTTACTCCTCACCGGCCTCCCACTCAGCCATCTATCCCCCCTTCAATCCGTTCAGAACGCTGCCGCACGTCTTATATTCCGCCAGAACCGATATACTCATATCACCCCTCTCCTCAAATCACTTCATTGGCTTCCGATCAGATATCGCATACAATTCAAGCTCCTCCTCCTTACCTACAAATGCACTCAGTCGGCGGCTCCTCACTACCTCTCCACCCTCATCTCCCCCTATGTTCCCGCCCGTAACCTCCGCTCACAGGACAAAGCCCTTCTCTTAGTACCCTTCTCCACCACTGCCAACTCCAGGCTCCGCTCATTCTGACTTGCCTCACCCTATGCCTGGAACAATCTTCCTTTACCCATACGCCATGCCCCTCCCTACCCATCTTCAAATCTCTGCTTAAAACTCACCTCTTCAATGCTGCCTTCGGCGCCTAACCGCTTGAGAAATATAGAATGCCCCAATCTATCCACCCTATCAGATTAACTGTTCACTTGTCCTCTAGATTGTACACTTGTCTTTAGATTGTTCTTTTGTCTTTTAGATTGTAAGCTCTTTGAGCAGGGACTGTCCTTCTATTTTTAAATTGTACAGCGCTGCGTAACCCTAGTAGCACTTTAGAAATGTTAGTTAGTTAGTTAGTTAGTTAGTTAGTTAGTTAATATGGGCATATCGGTCCTGACGGAAGATAAGACGTGCAGCAGAGTTCTGAACGGATTGAAGGGGGGATAGATGGCTAAGTGGGAGGCCAGTGAGGAGTAGGTTGCAGTAGTCAAGGCGAGAGGTAATGAGAGAGTGGACAAGTATTCGGGTGGTGTGCTCCGAGAGGGAAGGGCGAATTTTGTTGATGTTATAGAGAAAGAAGCAACAGGTCTTGGCTATCTGCTGGACATGCGCAGAGAAAGAGAGGGAGGAGTCCAAGATGACTCTGAGGTTGCGGGCAGATGAGACGGGGAGGATGAGAGTGCCATCGACTGAGATAGAGAGTGGGGGGAGAGGAGAAGTGGGTTTGGGTGGAAAGACAAGAAGCTCGGTCTTGGCCATGTTCAGTTTCAGGTGGCAGTTGAACATCCAGGCAGCAATGTCAGATAAGCAGGCCGATACTTTGCCCTGGGTTTCTTCAGTGATGTCTGGTGTGGAGAGATAAAGCTGGGTGTCGTCAGCATAAAGATGATATTGGAAACCATGAGATGAGATCAGCGAGCCCAGGGAGGAGGGAGTTCCTCAGGGATGGGGGTGAAGGAAGATCCATGAGAATGGACTCTGAAGTTACGGTGGGAGAGATAAGAGGAGAACCAGGAGAGGACAGAGCCCTGAAACCCAAATGAGGACAGTGTGGCAAGAAGTAAGTTGTGATTGACAGTGTCAAAAGCGGCAGATAGGTCGAGGAGGATGAGGATGGAGTAATGACCTTTGGATTTGGCAAAGAACAGGTCATTACAGACTTTAGATAGTGCCGTTTCTGTCGAGTGTAGAGGGCGAAAGCCGGATTGAAGCGGATCGAGAATGGCATGAGAGGAGAGAAAATCAAGACAACGGCTGTGAACGGCGCGTTCAAGTATCTTGGAGAGGAAGGGCAGGAGGGAAATGGGGCAGTAGTTGGAGGGACAAGTAGGGTCAAATGAAGGTTTTTTGAGAAGTGGTGTGACTACAGCATGCTTGAAGGTGTCAGGGACCGTTGCAGTGAAGAGAGAGAGGTTGAGGATATGACAGATGGGGGGGAGTGACAGTAGGAGAGATGAAGTTACGTAGGTTGGTGAGGATGGGATCAGAAGAACAGGTGGTACATTTCGAGGAGGAAAGAAGGTGGGTGGTTTCCTCCTCGGTGATATCAGGAAAAGAGGAGAAGGAGGCCTGGGTTGGTTGGTTGAGGGAGTGGGTTAAAGGGTGAAGAGGAGGAGGAGGAGGAGGCTTGGTGGTGAATTTGAGGTTGATCTTCTGCACCTTGTCACGAAAGTAGTCAGCCAGTGATTGAGAAGAGAGTGCGGGGGGGTGGGAGTGGAGGGCACTTTGAGGAGGGAGTTAAGGGTGGTGAAGAGACGATGAGGGTTGGAGCTGAGAGAATTAGTCAAGGCTCTTGTTAATATACAATGCTACCCCTCCACCAGTCTGGTCCACCCTATCACTAGATATACTTTGTACCCCGATATGACAGTGTCCCACTGGTTATCCTCCTTCCACCAGGTCTCAGTAATGCCTATTATATTCAATTTTTCATTTAGTGCAATATATTCCAACTCTCCCATCTTATTTCTTAGACTCCTAGCATTTGCATATAGACATTTAAGAGTATGTTTGTTGTTCCTATTTGCATGATGCTTAGTACTTGACACTATTGATTTGCCATCTTTTGTCTGATCTTTAGTTGTATTTAAGGGCACCTGGCCTACCACGGTCTGTTGTGCAACCTCACTATCCAGAAACCCTATCTTCCCTGTTTGTGAGGTATCCTTGCAAGATACCTTATCCCGAACCATACGCTGTTGTGCGACTGTCGGCCTTCCCCCCATATCTAGTTTAAAAGCTGCTCTATCTTTTTTTTTTTTTACTTTATTTATTGATTTTAAAGCAACATAATAATTATAAAAACATATAACAGTATATAATATGGAACAATGAAAAAAACAAAACAAAAACATACAGGTCAGTGAGCTGATAAAAACAAAACAGAACAGCATGCCCTACATACTTTAGAGAGCTAATTCCCTTCACAAGATAGTTGTCTAGCAGCAACCATGCTCTATGGAAAGAGGAGATGCAGCCATTTCCTCATATTGCCTATAAGAACACAGCAGATTCCACCATTCGTGATATGATACAAGCCTCTCCTGCCCGCTTAAATCGCTTTGAATATCGTCCCGAAGGTAATTATTTTTTTTTTAAACTTTTTTTGAAGGGATATTTCAGAAGTGGAGAGTGGGATTTCCACGCTATAACTACTTAATGAATAGTTAACACAGGAGGCCGTTATTTCCACCTAAATAGGAGGCAGTTAGTGCTCCTGCAGTAATTTTCTTTAATGGCCACTTGCTAATGCTATCAGCACATAACTCCCCAAATTGGGCTCTAATATTTGGGTGTGCCCAAATCCCATGATACATGACTCAAAAGTGGGTGTGGCCATGGGAGGTAGATGGGCATATTGGGGTGTTCCTATAATTTACACACAATGTTAAAGAATACCATAGATGTGCACCCAAAATGGTCACTGGGAATTACACCTGGATTCGGCAGGTGTAAGTTTTGGCGCCAAAATCTTGGCCACCAAAATTGGTACTCAATGCTATTCTATAATGGGTGCGCACTCATCTTTGAGTACCTGTTATAGAATAGTGTTGAGCGCTGATTTGTTTTGGTGCTGATTTTTGAGCGCCATTTACTGAATCCAGCCCCTGGCTATTAATAAAACAAACTAAAAAAAACCCTTTTTGCCAGCCACGACCATATCTTAGTGCAGCTCAGTAAAAGGACCCCAATACGAATTATAGGTAGAAAAACTGCACAACCTCAAAAAATGTCCATGAGCTGGTCATTTCCAAATAAAGCCTTTAACAGTGGAGCTGAATCACATGCAATGCCGACAAGCTGAGTAATCATAAATCTTGTGTGATATAATTTGCTTACCCCACACATTCAGTGTTTCTCTAATTTTTGCTCCAAGCTATAATTGGATATCAAGAAAATTCAGAATGCAATGCTAAAACCTCTCCACTAGTGCGTGCTTACCACAGAAAAACCTGGCATATCGTGGGGTGCGCTGAGAAGTCCCGAGGTAGTTTTGCCATATGTATGCACTACCCATGTGCCATACTGGGACAAAACAAAGGTCCATCAAGCTCAGCATCCTGTTTCCAACAGTGGCCAAGCCAGGTCACAAATAGCAGGCAAGATCCCAAAAAAGTACAAAACATTTTATACTGCTTATCTCAGAAATAGTGGATTTCCCCCAAGTTCAATTTAATAATGGTCTATGTACTTTTCCTTTAGAAAGCCATCCAAACCTTTTTTAAACTCTGCTAAACTAACCACCTTTACCACATTCTCTAGCAATGAATTCCAGAGTTTAATAACATGTTGAGTGAAGAAAACGTTTTTGGTGTAAGGGCTGCGTCGAGGACAGAGACTGGTCATCTATGCACATCAGCACGTCGGCATTGCCGCACAATAACCAATTAGCACAGGTTTAGCCCCAGTCCCCAATGCCTACAAAATAATGGGAAAATTATCATGTAGACATTAATGGGAAATTCTGAAAATTGGCTATTTTATCACTGTGGAAAACATGCCCCTTAACATGTGGGAAAGACCTGTGTAAGAGCACGCTAAGTCCTCTTTTTGTTACAACTTAGTTAAAGGCCCTCAAAGAATGGGCATTGTGGTTTGAAATTATAGAGTAAGTATGGAAATATTTCTTGATAGTCTTTCTTCCTCACGAGATCAACAAACTGGAGACCTGTAAATTTTACTCATCCTGAGCAGAGGTGGAGTTGAAATCTGGTTTATATCTACATACAGACGTTTCAAAAATATATGCATTTGTGTGTGTGAATCAATCCTGCAAACTGGTGCATGTTAAGTAGCGTTTGTAAATGAAAGCATCTAAATTGCCTGGGTTAATTATTAAAGTGGAAATACATGCATATTTTGGCTTGATGGTTTGCTGGATTCTGCACTGAGATTAATTTGCACATAGTGTTTATGCATCCATGCAATTTTCAATACTACAATCGATAGAACAATCATTATTTCTGAATGGGAAGAACATCTGGAATTCGTAGAGTAATTGGTCTGTAATAGGATGTAGCACAGCACTCTTTAGGATAATATGGTCTAGATACATTTTTGTGATATGAACTCAACAGGTTAATTACTATGATTATGGATAATAGCATAATTATCACTCCTGTTTGATATTTTAGTGGATATTTCATTTCCAGTTGATTATTATTTGATGGAGGATGTGATTCACACTGAGGTTAAAATAAATGGCTGCATATTCTCTTTTCAAGAATTAGCATTATCATTTTTGGGGCAGAGAAGCCTGGAAGGGAGAAAGGTATCCTTGAGGCCTAAAAGATAAAAGGGTTAAATATTTCGAAAGGCTGATATTCCATAGGAAAAGGGTACATGGAATTCACTGTGAGGATAAAGGTAGCTGAAACTGTATGAGTTATGTCAAAAACTCTATAGGAAAGCTCTGAGTGTATATCCTATACCAGAGAGGAGGGGAGGGCAAGATCCATATATAAAAATGCAAGCTACAGGGAAAAAACTGGTGGAGACTGTATCGATTAAAGAAGTAGGCCTGGGGAGTAATTATGTATTCATTTGGGGAATTGACAGATATAGAGGAACTCTGTCTAGTATAAATTGAAGAGATGCATGTTTTGTTTTCCTTTATGTTTATATGAAACAAATTAAAGAGTTTAGCCTTGTAAACATGGCCTCAGTGTTTGAGATACAATTTGAGAGGCTAGGGGCATGACTAGGGGGCCCTTTTACTAAGGTGCACCGAAAAATGACCTGCGTTATTGTGGGCACGCACTTCGGAAGCACGCAGGTCCATTTTTCAGCGTGCCTGGAAAAAAGGCCTTTTTTGTGGCCGAAAATGGACATGGGGCAAAATGAAAGCCAGCGTGCATCCATTTTCAGCATGAGACCTTACTGCCACCCATTGACTTAGCAGTAAAGTCTCATGCACTAACCGGGCAGTAATCATTAGTGCCATGCAGTAGAAAATATTTTCTACCACGTGCTTTGGACGTGCATCAAAAATGGAATTACTGCCCGAGGCATGCGGTAGTTTCAAATTGACGCATGTTGGATGCGTGTAGGCGCCTACTCACCTTAGTAAAAGGTCTTAGAAGTCTTAGAAGTTTGAGAAGTCCTTACCTCAACCAACCAGCAGAGGGCACTTCAGCGAGGTTGAAGACCCAAATGGAGTCGTGAGCGCCCCCTCCTGGTCACACCCCAAACTGTGACCACTGCTGTTTGGTCACATCCTCAGGGTTGTAGAAAAGTTCTTCCTAGCTGTGACAGCAGATCTGCCCGCAGAAGAGGCCACTATTGTGGTTTGTTGTGGCAATGAAGTAGCTGAAGGAGAGGAAAGAAAACCTTTCAGCTTCCCTTTGTATTTGGGCATCGTACCAGAGGTAAAAGGAAACTAATAGCACAAAAACTCAAACACAGTAGAAGCCTCCGACACCATATCTCACTTTGACACTATCTTAGCTCATCCCCTGAATGTGGAACCCAATATTGTGTATTTATATGTTTTTAGTAGTAGAGTGGGACAAAAAGTACAATGAATCACGAGCAGTATGGTAAAAAAAAACACCTTCATTGATTAGATAAGTATATAAGTATTGCCATATTGGGACAGACCGAAGGTCCATCAAGCCCAGCATCTTGTTTCAACAGTGGCCATTCCAGGTTACAAGTACCAGCTTGGGGAAGAATTGACTGAGAGGGGAAATAATCTTTATAACAATGAGTGGGGTGTAAAAAGTAAACAAAGAACTATTATTTACCATTTTAAATTGATACTGCATTTATAACAAGTTGGAAAAATATGTTTTCACTGAAATCACAATTAAGCTATGGCATTTGTTGCCAGGGGATGTGTTAAAACATGTAGCACAGCTCTAATTAAAAAGAGCTTAGACGAGTTCCTAGAGAAAAAGTATATAAACCAAATAACAAGAAGCAGCATAAGGAGTGTCAAAGCAAATGCAAGGCGCAGATAAAGAAGGCCAAGAGGGATTATGAAAAAAAGAAAGCAGTAGAAGCAAAAAAACATAATAAAATTTTTTTTCGGTATATTAAAAGCAGGAAGCTGGCAAAAGAATCGGTTGGGCCGCTGGATGACCGAAGGGTAAAAGGGGCGATCAAGGAAGGCAAAGACGTAGCAGAGAGATTAAATGAATTCTTTGCTTCAGTCTTCACCGAGGAAGATTTGGGTGGGATACCGGTGTCGGAAATGGTATTTCAAGAGGACGAGTCGGAGAAACTTACTGAATTCACAGAAAACCTGGAGGATGTAATGGGGCAGTTCAGCAAACTGAAGAGTAGCAAATCACCTGGACTGGATGGTATTCATCCTAGAGTACTGATAGAACTGAAAAATGAACTTGCGGAGCTACTGTTAGTGATATGCAATTTATCCTTAAAATCGAGCATGGTACCGGAAGATTGAAGGGTGGCCAATGTAACGCCGATTTTTAAAAAAGGTTCCAGAGGAGATCCGGGAAATTATAGACCGGTGAGTCTAACGTCGGTGCCGGGGAAAATGGTAGAGGCTATTATTAAAAGCAAAATTACAGAGCACATCTGAGGACATGGATTACTGAGACCAACAGGCTTATTTTCGAAAGTGATTGCCGGCCATTTCCCGACATAAATCGAGAGATGGTCGGTGATCTCTCAAGGAGTGGAGGAGTGGCCTAGTGGTTAGGTTGGTGGACTTTGGTCCTGGGGAACTGAGGAACTGAGTTCAATTCCCACTTCAGGCACAGGCAGCTCCTTGTGACTCTGGGCAAGTCACTTAACCCTCCATTGCCCCATGTAAGCCGCATTGAGCCTGCCATGAGTGGGAAAGCGCAGGGTACAAATGTAACAAAAAAAAACAACAGCGAAATCAGTATAATCGAAAGCAGCTCTTTCAACAGCATCACCGCTTTCCCGTCACCTCGCCACCGAACGTTCAAGGGGGCTTGCCGGTGGTGTAGCAAAGGCGGGGCATGGGCGTGGCTACCAGAAGGCCGGCTTTCACGGATAATGGGAAAAAAAGCGGCATTAAGCAGTATTTCGCCGGGTTTACGTGGTCCTTTTATTTTTATGACCAAGCCTCAAAAAGGTGCCCCAACTGACCAGATGACCACCGGAGGGAATGGGGGATGACCTCCCCGTAATAAAAAAATACAAATCAAAACCTTTTATTTTCCAGCCTGTATGCCAGCCTCAAATGTTATACCCAGCTCCCTGACAGCAGTATGCAAGTCCCTGGAGCAGTTTTTAATGGGTGCAGTGCACTTCAGGCAGGCAGACCCAGGTCCATCCCCCCCCCCCCCCACCTGTTACACTTGCGGTGGTAAATGTTAAGCCCTCCAAACCCCCCCAAAACCCACTGTATCCACATGTAGGTGCCCCCCCTTCACCCATCAGGGCTATGGTAATGGTATAGAGTTGTGGGGAGTGGGTTTGGGGGGGATTTGGGGGGCTCAGCACCAAGGTAAGGGAGCTATGCACCTGGGAGCTTTTTTTGTATTTTTTAAAATCATTTATTTATAATTTTTCATTTTACAAGGGTCACTTGCAAACAGTAATATAGAGATGACTGCACATTAGTACAATATAAGAAGAAAACAATCACAACTAGATATATAGATTATGTACAATCTTTCTCTTTCTTAGACCACAAAGTGAAGAAAAATAGGGAGAGTGAAATAAGATAAGGAGATCAATTAAACAGTAAACAGAAAAAAGAAAACATGGTATTAACCTGATTATCTCCAGATATTACTCATCTAATTCATTATTCCACATTGATCATCTGGTTGGCTTCCTCAAGACCAAATACGGCGTATAGTCAGTTCATTTCATTGAGAACATACTTATTGTCCAGGTTTTAGTTAGAAATAATACATTTGATTACATTCTCTCTCTTTTAAAAACCACAAATTATTTAACGATACATATACTCAATCTCTAATTCAAATCCCACTGATTAAAGCAATCCCAGTTTTCACAGGCTTCACTCCTTTCGAAGTAATAATTTAGGAAATACTTCTGAGGAAAACTTTAGGAGTCATACCTGGAACTCTGGGAAAAACAATAATCTCAACATTAATCATCCACAATAACATCCACCTTATTATTCAAAGTGTCTGGTCCATTATCATTTTCAATATCATAATTACTTCTTGCTTGTGCAGAACTTCATCTGTCATATCAAGTTTTCACTCTCAAAGGATTCAGTCAAATTGTCCATGCAACTCTCCAATAAGATCATATCTGAAACAAAGTTATTTACTACCGCCGTTAAGTCCCAAAACGCCTTCCAGATGGTATTCAATGTAGCCTCCACGGAAGCCAAAAACTCCAAGATGATTTCTC
The DNA here is from genome assembly GCF_901765095.1 of Microcaecilia unicolor. NCBI lineage: Eukaryota > Metazoa > Chordata > Amphibia > Gymnophiona > Siphonopidae > Microcaecilia > Microcaecilia unicolor. Next base: position 133,967,089 of record NC_044035.1, on the reverse strand, counting down.
TTGAGGTGTTTAGGAGTGGTTCTGCCGTTTTTTGTATTTTTTAAACATTTTTAGAAGTGCCCCCTAGGGTGCCCGCTTGGTGTCCTGGCATGTCAGGGGGACCCGTGCACTACAAATGCTGGCTCCTGCCATGACCAAATGCCTTGGATTTCGCCGGGTTTGAGATGGCCGGCATTTTTTTCATTATCGCTGAAAAACAAAACCAGCGATCTCAAACCCGGCGAACTCTGGCATTTGGCCAGGCTAAACCGTATTATCGGAAAAAAAGATGGCCGGCCATCTTTTCGATAATACGGTTCCGGCCAGCTGTTGCGCCGCCGCCAAAATAGATCACCAGCAAACTATTTCGTCGGCGACATTTGATTATGTCAGCACGGCTTTAGTGTGGGGAAATCTCGCCTGACCAATTTACTTCAATTCTTTGAAGGAGTAAACAAATATGTGGATAAAGGGGAGCCAGTTGATATTGTGTATCTGGATTTTCAAAAGGCGTTTGACAAGTTACCTCATGAAAGGCTACAGAAGAAATTGGAGGGTCATGGGATAGGAAGTAATGTCCTACTGTGGATTAAAAACTGGTTGAAGGACAGGAAACAGAGAGTGGGGTTAAATGGGCAGTATTCACAATGGAGAAGGGGAGTTAGTGGGGTTCCTCAGGGCTCAGTGCTAGGCCCGCTGCTCTTTAATATATTTATAAACGATTTAGAAATGGGAGTAACTAGCAAGGTAATAAAATTTGCTGATGACACAAAGTTATTCAAACTCATGAGAGGATTGTGAAAAATTACAGAAGGATCTTATGAGACTGGGAGACTGGGAGACTGGGCGGCTAAATGGCAGATGACGTTTAATGTGAGCAAGTGCAAGGTGATGCATGTGGGAAAAAAGAACCCGAATTATAGCTACGTCATGCAAGGTTCCACGTTAGAAGTTACGGACCAAGAAAGGGATCTGGGTGTCGTTGTTGATAATACACTGAAACTTTCTGCTCAGTGTGCTCCTGTGGCTAGGAAAGTGAATAGAATGTTGGGTATTATTAGGAAAGGTATGGAAAACAGGTATGAGGATGTTATAATGCCGTTCTATCGCTCCATGGTGCAACCACACCTTGAGTATTGTGTTCAATTTTGGTCGGCGCATCTCAAGAAAGATATAGTAGAATTGGAAAAGGTGCAGCGAAGGGCGACTAAAATGATAGCGGGGATGGGACGACTTCCCTATTTGGAAAGACTAAGGAGGCTAGGGCTTTTCAGCTTGGAAAAGAGACGGCTGAGGGGAGACATGATAGAGGTATATAAAATAATGAGTGGAGTGGAACAGGTGGATGTGAAGTGTCTGTTCACGCTTTCCAAAAATATTTATTTATTTTATTTATTTATTTATTTGCATTTGTATCCCACATTTTCCCACCTATTTGCGGGCTCAGTGTGGCTTACAATACTTTGAGAATGATGGAAGTACAATTGGTTACAGTACGATTATGGATTACATTGTGATGAGTTATAGAAGACAGAGTAAATACAGGATATCATTTGGGAATAGAACATCAGAAGATAACAGTGGTGAGTTGAGAGGGGGACAAACAATATCGAGGGAACATACAAGGACTAGGGGGCATGCGATGAAACTACAGTTTAGTAAATTTAAAATAAATAATAGAAAATGTTTCTTCACCCAACGCATAATTAAACTCTGGAATTCATTGCCAGAGAACGTGGTGAAGGCGGCTAGCTTGGCAGAGTTTAAAAAGGGGTTGGACGGTTTGAACAAGTCCATAGACTGCTACTAAATGGACTTGGGAAAAATCCACAATTTCGGGAATCACATGTATAGAATGTTTGTACTTTTGAGAAGCTTGTCAGGTGCCCTTGACCTGGATTGGCCGCTGTCGGGGACAGGATGCTGGGCTCGATGGGCCTTTGGTCTTTTCCCAGTATGGCATTACTTATGTACTTATATATTAATAACCATGTAGGCTGGGAAAAGCTGTGGCTGACCCTGGTAGTGAGTAACAAGGGATCAATCTACATTTTTGTATTTGTTGAAGGCCAGTTATGCACAGCATTGTAAAATAGTTGTTAGGCGCCCTGCTGGCACTTTCACAAATAAGTGTCCCCTTTTGTGCATAAGTGCCACTATCTACACATTCGCATGTGCAAGGATTGCACCTAGATTATAAAATTGCCCTTTTATGGCCTTAACACCAATGTACCTTAATATATTAGCACAAATGTCTTGTTGGCTGAGTGATTTATTTCAGTACTTTGTACAGAGCATGTTAACCTCTCACAATTCAAATTTCTTTTTCTGTACTTGATACATTATTGTTCTATTTACTTCTACATTTACCTCTTGATTTTTCTACATGTGGCCTATTGATTTTCTTTTCAAACGCTCCCCACCTTTCCTCATGTGTGTCATTCTTTCAAACAACTCTCATCTTAATATGCCTTTCAGTACATTTTCATCCATATTGCTCACCCTTCCTTCTTTTGGTCTTCCCATACAAAATACAGTGACCTAAACTTCTTTTGCTTTATTTTTGTATCTTTATATTTGGTATTTGGCCTAGGCTCTTAACAGATGGCATCTCTTGCACTGGGTTAAAATTTTCAAGCTTTGGAGACCTGCACAGTGGAATTTCTTCTGCATATTTATATTGATATCCATTGAGCACCTGTATGTGAATTCTTAATTCCCACTTTTCCAGATGTAGGCTGCATTGTTGCCAAACAAAAAAGCCTTCCAACTATTATGCAAATAGGCTAATTACAGTACAATACTGAAGCCAAGGCTGTGAGATATAATTAGCCTATAGAACCCTTTTCAACTGATGATCTTATTCAATTGGAGAAACATTTTTTAAATTGCCAGCTGAGCTAATTTATGCTACATACTTCCATAAATTAACTTATTTGCATAAATTGACCATGATCAAAAGCACCATCATTTCCAAGGCCAAAACTGCTATGTCAAAAAATGACAGGCATCCCTTAAATTATATTGTAATTACTAGTTTCATGCACAAATATTATTGTTTTCCTCGAAGACTTCCTTGACAAACCCCTGTATAAAAGCATCATGTTGAAGTGATGAGACAAAGCTCAGAGTATCACTCCTTGGATCCTTCTTCTTGGCTCTACCATACCAGAAATCAAGAATGCCTTGCGGCCGTCAAAGACAATGCTGTCCAGTCACACCTCCCAACCGAAATCGCTCTCCCAGCCCGGATCGTTGCGGTGGACAAAACCCATGTAATAATCGTAAGTAATGCTTCAGTCTGATGTTATTGGGAACTATATCTTTATTGTAACTATGATACTTATCTACTTTATAATCTACTAAACTTTACAACTTAAGGGTGGCAGCTACATTTTGCTTTATTACATATGTTCTAAGCGTATTTCAAAGCATGAATTAATAGTGAAATGTGTCAAGCAGTTAGAATCTTAAAATATTAGCACAAAAATAAAATCCAGTTTATAACTATTGAAAAGTCTGGATTTTAGATTTAGTAGTTAGTTTTTCCAAATCCACACTCAAGGACAGTTAAAGTTAGATACTTCAGATAATTTCATGCTCAATGAGTTTACAAGTTGTACACTGAAGTAATAAAAGACGTGACTTGTCCAAGATCACAAAGAATTTCAGTTGGGAAAGCAAGATTTCAGCTTTTGATTCTCTATTTATTAATCTGTTGTTCTAAGCACTAATCTGCTCCTCCACAAATGTTATTGGAATGTCTCCTGGTCCTTTGCTGGAGGACTGACCTTATTTTCCATTACTTATTTCCCCAATTCTGCAGCATATTTTACTGTCCTATAGTGAAATAAGTCTAATAAAAACATGCAAAAGTAATATATTAATGTAATAATTACAAAATGTACCTGACCTGTTTCTGGAACTTTCACAATATTTCAAAAACCATTAGCCCTTAATCTTATTATTTCTAATGAAATCAGAACAGCTAGAAAAGTTCTGTATGATATCATCATCATCATCCTCACTTGAGCAGTTTAGAATAAATTATGTTATAAAAAGGGAAAAAATGTAAAATAATGAAACGAAATACACAAGAAAAACACAGGCTAGAAGCAGGAAAATAATAGGTAAAACAACAAAGATAAAAACTAGCCATCAATATTCAACAAAGGCTACAGCTATTAGTCACAGCAGTCATCTACTGACCTGCGAGGTATCACAAGGATCGATACTGTCACCTATTCTGCTCAATATCTACCTCAAGCCACTAGCCGAGCTGATTCAGTCAATGGACACTCAGTTCTACATCTATGCGGATGATGTGCAGTTACTCATACCCATTGAACCTGACATAGTAACTTTAGTAACATAGTAGATGACGGCAGAGAAAGACCTGCACGGTCCATCCAGTCTGCCCAACAAGATAACTCATATGTGTTACTTTGTGTGTATACCTGACCTTGATTAGTATCTGCCATTTCCACGGCACAGACCGTAGAAGTCTGCCCAGCACTAGCCCCGCCTCCCAACCACCAGCCCCACCCCCCACCACCGGCACTGCCACCCAATCTCGGCTAAGCTTCTGAGGATCCATTCCTTCTGAACAGGATTCCTTTATGTTTATCCCACACAGTTTTGAATTCCATTACCATTTTCATCTCCACCACCTCCCGTGGGAGGGCATTCCAAGCATCCACCACTCTCTCCATGAAAAAATACTTCCTGACATTTTTCTTGAGTCTGCCCCCCTTCAATCTCATTTCATGTCTTCTAGTTCTACCGCCTTCCCATCTCCGGAAAAGGTTCATTTGCAGATTAACACCTTTTTAAATATTTGAACGTCTATATCATATCACCCCTGTTTCTCCTTTCCTCCAGGGTATACATGTTCAGGTCAGCAAGTCTTTCCTCATACATCTTGTAACGCAAATCCCATACCATTCTCATAGCTTTTCTTTGCACTGCTTCAATTCTTTTTACATCCTTAGCAAGATATGGCTTCCAAAACTGAACACAATACTCTAGGTGGGGCCTCACCAATGACTTATACAGGGGCATCAACACTTCCTTATACAGCCTAGCAACCTTCTAACTACGGCCACCGCCTTGTCACACTGTTTCGTTGCCTTCAGATCCTCAGATACTATCACCCCAAGATCCCTCTCCCCATCTGTACATATCAGACTCTCACCGCCTAACACATACGTCTCACGTGGATTTCTACTCCCTAAGTGCATCACTTTGCATTTCTTCACATTGAATTTTAATTGCCAAACCTTAGACCATTCTTCTAGTTTCCGCAGATCCTTTTTCATGTTTTCCACTCCCCCCTGGGTGTCCACTCTCTTACAAATCTTAGTATCGTCCGCAACAAGGCAAACTTCACCTTCTAACCCTTCGGCAATGTCACTCACAAATATATTGAACAGAATCAGCCCCAGCACCGATCCCTGAGGAACTCCACTACTCACCTTTCCCTCATCCGAGCGAATTCCATTAACCACCACCCTCTGTCGTCTGTCCGTCAACAAGTTCCTAATCCAGTTCACCACGTCAGGTTCTATCTTCAGCCTTGACTTACCTACGGCATTGAATAAACTGATTACCTGTCTAACATCAATTCAAGAATGGGCTAAACACAAACTTTGCCTGAACCCAAGTAAAACCAAGCTTCTCTGGGTCCCTAACACAAGTGGATACATATCTTCTGTCATGGAACCTGGGATGGTAAGCCCTTGGGCTGCAGCCAGGCTTCAGCAGACAAGTCATCTGGGGAGGCACAGAGCAGAGGCGAACCAGACACTGAATATAAACAAGATACCAGACATGGCAAATAGACAGAGCACACTCAAGACAAGCAACAAGCACCACCAGAAAAGGGAGACCACTCAGGCGGCCTGCAAGGCTGATCCGGAACCCACTCGTACAGAGTCCAAACGTACGAGCCTCACGGCTGAACTGGAACCGAGTCATACCAAAAGGAAGGGGAAAGAAACAAAACGGAATCTTTTGAGCAAGTATTACTCAAGCAGTGCGTACACACTGCACTAAACAGATCCTCAAACAAGGGGCCAAAAGACTACACACAGGCACAAAGAAACTGAAGGGGAAAAGACTGACATGGTAGAAACCACAAGTAAAAGATAAGAAAACCACACAGGAAGGCAGCAGAAGACTGGGCTAGAACCACAGCTATAAATAAATAGTCATCATACAGAGAGGTAGCTCAAGGCTGAGCTAGTAGTCCCAGCTAAAAGGAAGAGCTGTCCACTCGTGCCACACAGAGAGGCAGCTCAAGGCTAAGCTGTAGTCACAGCAAACAGAAGAACCACCCGCTTAAACAGAATCAAACAGAGAGGATGCACAGGACTGTGCTAGTAGACACAGCTAAACGGAAGAACGGCCCACTCGTGCCACACAGAGAGAGTGCTCAAGGCTGCACTAATAGTGACAGCTAAATGAAAAAGCAATCCACTCAAACACAACCAGAAACCTCACAGAGAGAACTCAAACAGAAAACACACAGGAAAAACTCAAGACAAAGCCACACAAAAGAACACTCATGGCTATGTCATACAGAACTCAAGGATAAGGGAAGCCACTCATGAAGGAACACTCTAAGCTGTACCATACAGCACTCAGGGAAGAGGGAAGCCACTCAAACAAATACTCAAGGGTGTGCTACCAGGCACTCAAGAGAAAAAGGGAAGTCACTCATAGGAATACACAAGGCTGTGCCACACTGCACTCAAGGATAAGGGATGCCACTCATAAAGGAACACTCTAGCTGTACCATACAACACTCAGGGAAAAGGGAAGCCACTCAAAGGAATACTCGAAGGTGTGCCACCAGACACTCAAGTAAAAAGGGAAGCCACTCATAGGAATACACAAGGCAGACCACGCAGCACTCAAGCATAAAGGGAAGCCACCCATAGGAACACTCTAGGCTGTACCATACAGCACTCAAGGATAAAGGGAATCCACTCATAAGGATACACAAGGCTGGCCACACAGGACTCAAAAGTAAAGGGAAGCCACTCATAAGAATACACAAGGCTGGCCAAACAACACACAAGGGTAAAGGGAAGCCACTTATAAGACTACACAAGGCTATGCCACAGAGTTAAATAACAGACACTAGAGACAAAGGGAAAAGCAAGCAAACAGGGAAAGCTATCTTTACATACACAAATCAGATAAGGAGCAATGCTCACAAGAATCAGGAGACAAACACAGCAGACAAAGAGTGAAAGCAGGCTAAAGGTTTAAAGCAAACAAAGGGAAAAACAAACAATGTTCTTACCAGAACTCAGCCAGCACCCACAACTAGGTAGGGAAAGGCAGGCAGAGACAGAGCACACCCAGCTGCACGGAAGCAAGGTAATCAAGGAAAGCAGCTGGGCTGGCAACAACCGGCTCTCTGAACAGTGAAAGGTAACAAGGGAAACCACACAAGGAAACAGAACAGGCTTAAGCTGGAGAGCCTAGACAGCAAGGAAAGAATATATTCAGGTTCAAACCAGAACCACACCCTACATGTACCTCTAATTACCGACCCATCTCCCTCCTCCCTTTTCTCTCCAAATTATTTGAACATGCTGTTCACCGCCGCTGCCTTGATTTTCTCTCCTCACATGCTATTCTTGACCCACTACAATCTGGTTTTCGCCCTCTCCATTCAACCGAAACTGCGCTTACTAAAGTCTCCAATGACCTGTTACTGGCTAAATCCAGAGGTCTCTATTCCATCCTCATTATTCTTGATCTTTCCGCTGCTTTTGACACTGTCGATCACAGCATACTCCTCAATATCCTGTCCTCACTTGGATTCCAGGGCTCTGTCCTTTCCTGGTTCTCTTCCCACCTCTCCCTCCGCACCTTCAGTGTTCACTCTGGTGGATCCTCTTCTACTTCTATCCCTCTGACTGTCTGCGTACCTCAGGGTTCTGTTCTTGGTCCCCTCCTCTTCTATCTACACTTCTTCTCTTGGCTCATTAATCTCATTCCATGGTTTTTCCTACCATCTCTATGCTGATGACTCCCAAATCTACCTTTCTACCCCTGATATCTCACCTTGCATGCAAACCAAAGTTTCAGCGTGCTTGTCTGACATTGCTGTCTGGATGTCTCAACGCCACCTGAAATTAAACATGACCAAAACCGAGCTTCTCATTTCCCCCCAAACCCACCTCCCCGCTAACCCCATTTTCTATTTCTGTTGATGGCTCTCTCATTCTCCCTGTCTTCTCAGCTCGAAACCTTGGGGTCATCTTTGACTCTTCTCTCTCCTTCTCTGCTCATATCCAGCAGATCGCCAAGACCTGTCGTTTCTTTCTTTACAACATCCGTAAAATCTGCCCCTTTCTTTCCGAGCACTCTACCAAAACCCTCGTCCACACCCTTGTCACCTCTCATTTAGACTACTGCAATCTGCTTCTGGCTGGCCTCCCACTTAGTCACCTCTCCCCTCTCCAATCGGTTCAAAACTCTTCTGCCCATCTTGTCTTCCGCCAGGGTCGCCTTACTCATACTACCCCTCTCCTCAAGTCGCTTCACTGGCTCCCTATCCGTTTTCGCATCCTGTTCAAACTTCTTCTACTAACCTATAAATGTACTCACTCTGCTGCTCCCCAGTATCTCTCCACACTCGTCCTTCCCTACACCCCTTCCCGTGCACTCCGCTCCATGGATAAATCCTTTTTATCTGTTCCCTTCTCCACTACTGCCAACTCCAGACTTCGCTCCTTCTGTCTCGCTGCACCCTACGCCTGGAATAAACTTCTTGAGCCCCTACGTCTTGCCCCATCCTTGGCCACCTTTAAATCTAGACTGAAAGCCCACCTCTTTAACATTGCTTTTGACTCGTAACCACTTGTAACCACTCGCCTCCACCAACCCTCCTCTCCTCCTTCCTGTACACATTAATTGATTTGATTTGCTTACTTTATTTTTGGTCTATTAGATTGTAAGCTCTTTGAGCAGGGACTGTCTTTCTTCTATGTTTGTACAGCGCTGCGTACGCCTTGTAGTGCTATAGAAGTGCTAAATAGTATTAGTAGTAGTAGTAATACACAGAAAAACAGAAGAAGGTTTTGCTTGAGAGCAAACCTAACAGGAAAGTAATCTTACAAATTCAAACCAAAACCACTTGCATAGGGCTCAGGTCTGTGCCCAAAGGCATAGCATAACAAGAAGACCAGTTCCCTCAGAATCAAACAACAAGAAAAGGGAAAAATAGACCAGTTGCAAAGGCAATGCAGGAAAGCTCCCTGGGTCCTTATAAAGGAGTAGGCTGATAATGTCACAAGTAGGAAATGAAGCAGAAGCAGGGAGACCAAAGCAAGGCTTGGTTTCAGGGACACCAAAGTGAGGCTTGGCTAACAGGAAGAACAACAACAGGAAAAAAAGGCAGACTGGAGAAGTCACAGAGCTAGAAACAGAAAAACAGTAAGTCTGAACATAAGGGCACGACCACAACCATGACACCTAACATCAAAATCCCTTTTGGGAAGTACGAACTCCCCCTCAAATCACAAGTCAGGAACCTTGGAATACAATTAGATTCAACGTTTACTCTGATTCCCCAAATCCAAGCAACCTTCAAGAGCTGCTTCTACTATTTGCAAAAGCTATGCTGCCTCTCTCCTTACATCAAGAAGGTAAGTCTTATCCCAGTTGTGCATGCCATGATAACATCAAGACTGGATTACTGCAATGCACTATACAATGGTCTGTCTACAAAGGGACTACACCAGCTCCAGTTGATTCAGAATGCAGCAGTAAGACTCATACAAGGTTGCAAGTAATGTGACCACATCACACCATTTTTGCAAAAACTTTATTGGCTACCAGTACAATACGGGGCTAAATTTAAAACTCTATGTCTGATCTTCAAGGCCCTGAAAGGAAATGGTCCTGAGTACCTGAAGAATAGGATGATCATCCACACACACCGCCAAGGACACTAAGGTCACCTCAAGGACTATCACCAAGCACACCCTCTCCAAAATACTACTACTACTATTACTATTAAACATTTCTATAGCGCTACTAGACTTACGCAGCGCTGTACAAATTAACATGAAAAGACAGTCCCTGCTCAACAGAGCTTACAATCTAAATTGGACAGACGAACAGACAGCTAGGGGTGGGGAAATTGCAGTGGTAGGGGTGATAAGTGAGGGTGTTGAGTAAGAGAGTCATGGTTAGGAGTCGAAAGCAGTAGCAAAGAGGTGGGCTTTAAGCCTAGACTTGAAGACAGCCAGAGCCTGATGTACTGGCTCAGGGAGTCTATTCCAGGCATAGGGAGCAACGAGATAGAAGGAACGGAGCCGGAAGTTAGCAGTGGGGGAGAAGGGGGACGACAGGAGACATTTACCCAGCGAACGGAGTTCACGGGGAGGAGTGTAGGGAGAGATGAGAGCGGAAAGGTACTGAGGAGCTGCGGAGTGGATGCACTTGTAGGTCAAAAGGAGAAGTTTGAACCATATGCGGAAGCGGATAGGGAGCCAGTGAAGCGACTTGAGGAGAGGGCTAACGTGAGCATAGCGACTCGGGCGGAATATAAGACGCGCAGCAGAGTTTTGGACAGATTGAAGAGGAGATAGATGGCTGAGCGGGAGACCAGCGAGAAGCAAATTGCAGTAGTCTAGGCGAGAGGTGATAAGGGTGTGGGTAGGGGTTTTGGTAGCGTGTGGCCTATTGTGTATACATTACATGATGTGAAAGCTGCAAGCGAGCCTTCTCCAGAGTAGCCCCACACTGAAAGGCTCCACTTAACACAAGACTATCTCTACTTTAAGAAGCAGATGAAAGCTTGGCTCTTCAACCAGGCCTTTAATGGAAGAAGTAACTAACTTCTTAGTTTCACTCACACACACAAGAAGTGACTCGGCTGCACATACTGCAGCAGGATATGTTTATCCACTCCTACCATAGCTGAGATCATATTAAACCATCTCTCTGAGCTCATATGCACCTTTCTTTAAATTAGTCATCTTATTTTCTAACTCCTCTTACTCTCTTACCTATCTATATGTTAACCATCTCATTGGCCTCATGTGCAAATTTCTTTAAATTAGTCACCTTACTCTATTATTCTTCTTCTTACTCTTTTAACGATATATATGTTCCATCTTTGCTTATACCCTTTACTGTCAATTAAAATGTTCTATTATGTATTGTGTTGACATTGTAAGCAGTATACTATGCCATATTTTGTATTGTTATTTGAATATTTTTACTACTGTAATTGCCTATTGGTCATGTTTGATTTATTCTTACTGTACACTGCCTTGAGTGAATTACTTCAAAAAGGTGGTAAATAAATCCTAATAAATAAATTTAAGAAGGCAGTACTGGCTAGGCATCACTCCTGCCTGTTTTCCCACTAGATCACCAGGAATGGGGCAGGTAAGCTCAGCTTCGATTTGTGGGGGGGGGGGGGGGGAGATTCCTTAATTTCTTGGAGTGATGAGAGGAAGGAGGATCCTGTGGGAGATTCTTCATGTTCTTCTGGAAGGTGGGAGGGAGGGAGGGAGGGTGATCTTTGGGAGGGGTAATTATGTTTTTCCACAGTTGCAGGAAGGAAGGAGGGGGGGATCATTGAGGAAAATCATGGTATACTTCCAAGGGATGGGAGGGACTCTTGAGGGAGTGGGAGGGAGAGTAGGTGATCAGAAGGAGAATTCAGGATGTACTAGGGTTATGAGGAGGTTGACACACGTGGGGGGGCATAATCGAAGCGGACGCCAAAGTTTTTCTGAGGACGTCCTCGCAGGATGTCCCCATGAAGGGGTGGGGAAACCCGTATTATCGAAACAAGATGGACGTCCATCTTTTGTTTCGATAATACAGTGGTGGACGCCCAAATCTGGAAATTTAGGTCGACCTTAGAGATGGTTGGCTTTAGACTTGGTCATTTCTGATTTTCGGCGATAATGGAAACTGAGGACGCCCATCTCAGAGATGACCAAATGCTAGCCCTTTGGTCATGGGAGTAGCCAGCATTCATAGTGCACTTGTCCCCCTCACATGCCAGGACACCAACCGGGCACCCTAGGGGCCACTACAGTGGACTTCAGAAATTGCTCCCAGGTGCATAGCTCCCTTACCGTGTGTGCTGAGCCCCCCAAAACGCACTAACCACCACTGTACAACACTACCATAGCCCTTATGGATGAAGGGGGCCACCTAGATGCGGGTACAGTGGGTTTGTGATGGGTTTTAGAGGGCTCACAAGTGTAACAGGTAGGGGGGTATGGGCCTGGGTCCGCCTGTTTGAAGTGCACTGCATCCACTAAAACTGCTCCAGGGACCTGCATACTGCTGCGATGGACCTGAGTATGACATTTGAGGCTGGCATAGAGGCTGGCAAAAAATATTTTTAAAGAAGTTTCTTGAGAGTGGGAGGGGGTTAGTGACTATTGGGGGAGTAAGGGGAAGGGGAGGTCATCCGCAATTTCCTCCGGTGGTCATCTGGTCAGTTCAGGCACCTTTTTGTGGCTTGTTCGTAACAAAAAAAGTACCAAGTAAAGTCGTCCAAGTGCTCATCAGGGTCGCCCTTCTTTTTTCGATTATGGGTCGAGGACGACCATGTGTTAGGCACGCCCAAGTCCCGCCTTCGCTATGCTTCCGACACGCCCCCGGGTACTTTGGTCATCCCTGCGACGGAAAGAAGTTGAGGACGCCAAAAATCAGCTTTCGTTTATGCCGATTTGGGCGACCCTGTGACAAGGACGCCCATCTTGCGATTTGTGTCGAAAGATGGGCGTCCTTCTCTTTTGAAAATAAGCCTGTTATGCTGAGATCCACAAGTTATGCAAGTGTTGGTCGATATCTTCATACAGTCTTATTCGGTCATTTAGATATGTAGAATATGACAGTGAATATTGCTAGCGACCCTGCCTCTGGAACATCTTTCTCTATCCAACTTATAAACTGGTTGGTTAGAGCCAATATTCAGTGGCACTATCCAGTTAAGTGCCACCGAATATCAGTGGCTGACCTGTAAAGCAGGATTTTAAGTGGGCAAGAACTTCTCCTACCTGCTTAAATTGCTTTAAAAATCAACCCATAAGCTACAAGAGAACTAAACCATGTGGAAAAGAGAGGAAGTGCAATGTCAGAAGACAGGTGCCTATGAATATAAAATGGATAAGGGAGCTGCTAAGGATTCACTGCTAGCAACCAGACAAATAGAATAATGATAAAGACCAATCAGAACAAAAACATTGAGAAAAGTAATCCCCCTGATATTCAAAGGCATTTAACCATCCAGGATCAGCAACTGGCTGGTTAAATGCCACATAGCTGGCTATCCACCAATTTTCAGTGGGATATGGCTGGCCATGTCTTGCTGAAATATGCTGGTTAGCAGCTAATGGCTTGCTGATTATATAGGGCGATATAACCGGATATCCGCCGATTTTTAGCTCATCGTTGCTTAATTTTAACAACCATATTTGGCCGCATGCAACGCAGTCCAATCTTTGGCTAGGTTGACTTTGACCAGCCAGAACTGAATATTGGCTTGGCCGGTCAAAGTCAAATTGGGCAAAATAAACCAGATGTTCAGTGCAGGTCACTGGAAATGGCCTAGCATTGAATATCCAGTTTTAGCACGGACAGCAGGAGCTAGCCCAGCTAATTCCTGCCATCTGAATATTAGCTTCAATATGTTTACAGTGCAGATTTGAATTTATTGGTGGTGGTTTCAAAAGGAATATATAGTGGAAGTCTATTCCAAAGTACAGGATCTATAAGTTGGAATTAGGAATGATAGACAAAATCAAGACAAATCTGCAAGCGAATAGGAATGTCGTAGGGATGTTGCAAGAAGGGGTGTAGGTAATAGGAAAATTATATAGACAGAAGGGAAGACAAAGAATATAAGGCTGTATAGGCAAGAATTATAACCTTAACGGAAATGCAATACATTATAGTGGGACAGTGGTCCATAGACAGGAGAGAAACTATTCTGTTTGTTTACTCCAAAAACAAAAAAAAAACACCTAATAGAAGTGTTTTGAATGACCTGCAACCCATATAGCTGAAAGTGTGGTAAATTATAAGGTAAACAATTACAATAATAAAGACGAGATATAAAAAGATAAATTCCTGGTAGGAATAAGGCAAAACATAGCGGTCCCTAATTCAGGCAAGTTATCCATTAAAGGGGCCAGAAGTGGAATAAATCCATCCCTTCCTCTGACATCCCCAAACCAAATCCCTACTTCTCCTGAAAACTTCCAAACACTACCATGCCATCATCCTCTACTCCTTGGCATCCACCGGGGTTTTCCCTTACAGCTAGCAGGGGAAGGCAAGGTGTTCCTTCCCCATCCTTCACCTGAATTCAAAATAGTGCCATTCAACCTCTACAAACAATCTTACTTTTACCATTTGATGCATCTTTGGCCAAAAATTTGCATTAGCACTCTCAGAGGTCTGAGAATTAGAAAACATTATCAATGCTTGTTTTCAAAGTTTGTTTTTCTTTTCTTAATTTCAGCATACCAGCCTGTCCGTTGCTGCCCACAAAATAACCAGTATGTGTATTATCGTAACCCAGGTATGTAAAACTGAAAGCTTGCTCTAAGAGGTTATTAATGCTGTATACAATGCAGATCTGAGATAAATCTATTTTAATAAAACAATTAAGAGTTTATAAATAATACAATTTATTATGAAATTTCTAGTTCAAACTCTTATTGAAGACCCAAGCTCAATAGCAGGGTCCTTGTTTAGTAAGATCAGGTTGTTATATGAAATAAAGTAAATCACATCTTCAAAATCATTACCTCTCAACTTGACCTCCAGGTTGAGCAGCCAGAAATGACATGCTGATGGCAGTGCAGAATAATATTGATAAATTATTGTTAACAGTTTTTCCTAAGACATAAATAGGCTACATTATTTCTTATATAGTAGATATCCTTTTAAGTTGTGCAACTGCGGGAATTTATGCATTAAAAAAGAATTTAATATTCTGTACAAAAAAAGGAAAAATTCAGCAAATATTTTGCAATACTAATGAGTTCTGGATAAATTTATCAAAACAATATAGTAAAATCAGTCTTTCCATAACCATTGAAGCAGTATACAAAAAGTAGGGGCCCTTTTACTAAGCCACATAGGCGCCTGCACGTGCCCAATGCATGCTAATTTGGAACTACCGCCCGTGCACCACTGGCTGGTCAAATGCAGCTGAATATCGCGAGGTCCGCTTCCGCATTCAGTTTAAACTTCTCGTACTGACCTTTAAATGCATCCACTCTGCAGCCCCCCATTACCTCTCCGCTCTCATCTCTCCCTACATTCCTCCCCGTGAACTCCGCTCACTGGACAAATCTCTCTTATCGTCCTCCTTCTCCTCCACTGCTAACTCCAGGCTTCACTCCTTTTCTCTCGCGGCACCTTATGCCTGGAATAGACTTCCTGGACCTATAATAGCTCCATCTCTACCTGTTTTCAAATCTATGCTGAAAACCCACCTTTTCACTGCTGCTTTTTGTCTGTCTGTATTATTTAGATTGTAAGCTCTTTTGGGCAGGGACTGTCTCTTTGTATCAGGTGTTCAGTGCTTCTTGCGTCTGGTAGCGCTATACAAATGCTAATAATAATAATAATAATAATAATAATAATAATAAAGGCTATGCATGAACAGAAGAATAAGTTATTGTTTTTATAACAATGTCATCTGCTTCACTCTTCTTTAACTCTTTTTTTTTAATTGCTTTAGGATCAAGTCAGCAAAATAGATGTTGCCAAGGCCCTGTGAGACGATGCTGCAAGAAGTGAAGATACTACACTGAAACTGTCATTCAGAAGCAATTAACCAAAATAATTTCTCTCTCTCTCTCTCCAAGTCTATTCTATGTGATAACATGACATTTGGGTATTAAAATTGTCCTAATGATCAATGCATCTTCAGCTTGTCTGTAGCTTTTTTAAACAATAACCTAAAGTTTAATTTAGCATCTTACAGGCAAAATATAAATTTCTCTCAGCTTGTGCCAATGCCAACCTCTTTAGATTACTGTTAACTGACTTCATTTAAAATACATGCATAACAGCGAGTTACCAACTGTTGAGCTCTTATTTTTCTCAAAATTATATTTACTTTAAAAATTAAACTTGAATATTTGTAAGACAAGTAACAAAATGGTACAGTAATTATCACAATTATGATCTAAAACCAGGTTTCAAAAATCATCATCTTTATAAATCTTCTCAACCCTGTCTTGCTGAACCTGCTGGTCCCATGACCTCACTGCACAAATCCACCCAATTTCTAATCCACCCCTTCCCCTTTCATAAATAAATGAGTGAGAAAGAATCATGGGACCTTGTTATGGACATGGCCACAACTTTAATAGCCAACAACAGCTTCATATTCAACACCTTTAATCATTCTAGATCAGGAGACTCATCCAGAAACCTATTTTGATCTATAATACTACTAGCATTAAAGTCAGCAAGGTTAATACTTTGTTGGCGGGGGGGTGGGGGTGGGAATCCATCTCAACCCATGGTTGGGAGGATGCAACCATTCCCAGAAATTAACTTGATCACTCTTGACACCAGGGGTAAGAAGGGCCCATCCAGTCATGTGAGTTGTGATTAGCTCAACCTCTCTCACTGCAGCCTGTCACTGGGTGCAATGGCCCCACCACCATCGTGAGATGGAATGATAGCCTGATCATTGGCTACAACTGCATTCCTGATTTAGGGACCTTGCTGACCTCATTGATGCATGTGGCAGAATGTCCTTGCCAACTAGTGCTTGAGCGTGCTGCCCCAGCCATACTTAATCATAAGTGCGTAAAAGAGATATTATTAAGAGTTATAACAGGAAATTAAATAATGCTGTATATATGCAGTGAATCTGGATGAGCCTCCTGGTATATGTCATTGGCTCTGACAGTAAATCCTCCTTTATCCGAGAATACCCCGTTCTCAAAGTAACTACAGCCATGCTCCTCAGCATATTTAGGATTGTCATCTAGGAATATGTCCAACCCTTCATTGATCGGTGAACCCTATTGGCCTATAAAATGAGGGTGAGTTGTACAGTAAACAAGAAGGGAATGAGCTATCCTAAGGGCTGAGTTTATTTGGATTTACCTCACATCTTTCTCACTAGTAGTTCAATTACATTCAGGTAGCCTAGCCCTAGGGGCAGGGCCACCAAGAGGGGGGGACAGGGGGGACAAAAGTTCCGGGGCCCGGGCCTCCAGGGGGGCCCGGTGCCGCCGCAGCCTGGCCCGCCCTCTGTCGCCGCCTGGCCCGCCCTCCATCACTCCCAGAACTAACCTTAAGCCTCCTTTCACTTCGCAGCAAGCAGTAGCAGGTCAGGCCACTCCTTCCTTTCATGTCCCGCCCTCGCCTGACGTAACGTCCGTGAAGGCGGGGCACGGAAGGAAGAAGGAGAGGTCTGCCCTGCCGCTGCTTGCTACGAAGTGAAAGGAGGCTTAAGGTTAGTTCCGAGGGCCCGGCCCGATAGTGGGTGGAGGGGGGCCCGGCGACCTCGGGTGGGCGGGGGGGGGCCCGGCGATCTTGGGTGGGCGGCAACCTCGGGTGGGCGGGGCCCGGGGGCAGCCTTGTCCCGGGCCCGGCTCCGGCTCTCGGCGGCCCTGCCTAGGGGTCTTACAATCTAAGTATGTACCTGAGGAAATGGAGGATTAAGTGGCTTGCCAATGATCACATGGAGCTGCAGTGAGATTTAAACTGAGCTTCCTGGGTTTTTAGCCTGGTGCTTTAACTAATAGGCTATTCCCCCCACAAGGTCAGTACAATGTGGTAAGCATGGGAAGGGGGGCGTCAAAATCCTTGCTTACCTGTTGTGCCAGGCCACTCTCCTTGCCCTTCCCTTTCCTTCCTTTCTCCAGCTCCTTTAGGTCCAAGATCTCTCCAAAGAGGGAGAGAGCTGCTGGCATGGAGGGGGAGCAGGCATGGCAGGGAGAGTTGCTGGCATCTGGAGGAGGCAAGGAGGGGGACAGCTCTGGCATTGGGGGTCAAGTAAAGTGGAGAGAAGTGCTACATGGGGAAGGCAAGGAGGGAGAAAGCTGCTGGCATCGGGAGCAGGCAAGGTGGATAGTGATGCTGGCATCAGGGGAGAGATCCAATGAGGGGGAGCAGAAGAGAAGGGGAAGACACTGGACCCGCAGAGGGAGAGAGAGAGAGAGAAAGAGAGAGAGACTGAATGTGGGGGAGGGGGAGGGGGAATGAGTGGAGGGCAAAGAAAAAGGGCGACACACTGGCCTGGAGGCAAGAAAAGGAAGGAGAGACAATGATAGGACTGAGGCTGGTGAGGTCTGAGATGCTGAGTACAAAGGATGAAAATGGTGGAGTAGGGAATGGGTAAAATAGAGACAGGGATAAGAGCCTGGGGAAGGAGAGAAACAGAAGAAGCAATGGGATGCGAGGGAGATGGAAAAAACTTGTAGATTAAAGAAGGAGACTAAGGACTATAAGGTGAGAGAAAGGGTGAATGATGGTGAAATCAAATGGGCAGATTATAAAGGCAGAAAAGAGAAAAGTACGAAAAAAAGTGAAAAGAAAGACTAGTGCCAGATAGATGTAAAGAGGGACAGAAAAATCTGGAAAATAAATTAGGAGAAGACTGACAGAAGGAAACTGGAAAAGAGACTGGGATCTGCTCAATTGGAAAAACAAACTGCTCAGACAACAAGGTAGAAAAGAAATATATTACAGTAGAATCTCACTTATCCTACACTCTGGATTATCCAGCGTACCCAGATGATGTCACAGCATTGTCATTGAGATGTGTGCATGTTCTCATTTTCTTTCCTGGCATCACTTTTTGTTCAAAGGCAGCAGTGCTAGGCAAGATTCTTGGGCACATTAAGTTTTCACCTCATTTTACTGCTTCCTCTTTTCAAATGAGCATTCAATGTACCTCTATTTTATCCCCCCCCCCCATTCACTTTTTCTGTGTTATCCAACTTTTTGATTATCCAACAACCTGTTAATCATATTTACACTGGATAATTGAGACTCTACTTTTTAAAATTCTTTTTAAGGCTTGAGATGTGTCCAGTTTGGGAAATGTACATCTTTTTTTTTTTTTTTTTTGCTGAGTTCAGGAAAAAAAACCATGTCTGTTTCTGTTTTACAAGTTGTTCTGTCCATGCAAAGTATCACTTATACTAGGCTTCACATTGAGTTTAAACCAAAGTATAAAACTATGAGAAGATTCAGTACTCTTGAAAGAAAATCATCTTTAATGCAGTAATCAAACAAGGAAAAATAATTTACAGTTCAGATGTGCTGGTCAAGAGTTTTTGCCTTCCAAACTAAAAGTCTGTTCCAACCAGCTCTCTCTCTCTCTCTCATGCAAAAGAGGTTGGGAGATTTTCAGCCATCCTGAGTAGTAATGTTGTTTATACTATTACACTGGTGATATCTTGATAGATTCACAGTAGTTTGAAAGGATGACAAAACAGAATACATCATAGGCAGTTTCAGTTCACAGAGGAGATATGCTGCAGACTAACTCTTACAGACTCAATGGAGAGAGAAGGGGTGGGGGACCACTAGCCCAGTATGCACAGAGGTCAAGGCAAGCCAATAGAAAGAGCCCCATAAGACAAATGGAATTGGGCATGAACTCTGAAGCAGCCTATTACAGGGAACTACAGAATTACAGGGATTTATAGTTCAAGGGCACAATGCTATCTAATTACAGATATTGTAAGCTGGTATAAACAATGTCTAATATATACATAAACAATAAACAGCCTGTCGCCACTCAAATTGGTGTAGACACTCCCCACCTGATATTGGTAGATACCACTATTTAATTTTCCAAACTATCAATATTTTAAACATGCAAAGTTCATTAATAAAGCTGGATCTTGAATGCTGGCAACTCCTTGCTGGTTTCAAGTTCTCTGTCATTCAGGTTACTTCTCTCCTGCAATCTCGCAGGGGCTGAAACAAGAGACAGACAACACAAACAACATGAGTCTCTGGAGTGGACAACAGTCCACAAAGTTCACGCTTCCTCACGAGATAAGAGAAGTATCACTTCAGTGATTGATTGGGTGAAGGTGTTTGCTGTCCCTTGATTCACGGTCTTAATTTCTAGCTTGCAGATTTTTCCATCTTCATTCAGAAAGGTTTTAGTGATGATACCCAAAGTCAACTGTTTTCCTGTGCTTAACTGTCTTTCAGCAATACAAGGTCAACTTCTTGTAGGTTAGGCAGGTTATTCTGCCACTTATTTTGATACTGTGGGATAGGAAGGTATTCTCTCTTCCAACATTTTCAAAAAATGTCTGTGAGGTTTTGAACCTCTTTCCATTGAAGTTTGTAGATGTTGCTACCTTTGAACTCTCCTGGTGGAGTGGAAATGTCATTAGTCTTTTGCGTCAGAAACACAGCTGGTATTAAAATCAATGGGACTCTGGATCTGAAGATACTGGTACTATGCATCTGGTATTTATGACAGCCGTGACCTCTGCAAGAAAGGTTAGAGCTTCTTGTGTTAAGAAAGACTAAGCGCATGGGATTAAGCATACGACCAGCTATTTCAATCATTCACTCCCGTGCTCCTTCCATATATGAAGAGTAAGGAGGATTGAAAACCCAGGTACACCTTTGGTTGGCAGGATGGTCCTATTTGAATGTAGAGGGGCATTTTTGTTATGACACCTAAATTTGATTTTGCATGTTTTATGAAAAACATCCAAAAATCCAGAAGCAAACATGCAAATTTTCAAACCAGAAAAACATCCAACTTTTTGTTTCGAAAATGGCTATTTGCTACATATTTTTGTGCTCAGTATGTCTATCTTTTAGGAACATTTTCAAAAACATTTCCAAGAGAAAATGCACAAAAACAAGCCATTGGGATTTATAGGGGGCCAGCAGTCCTAGCAGAATAGCCATACAGACATCCCAGCAGAGCATTGAGGCACCCTAGGGGGCACTGTAGTGGATTTCACAAGGAAGGTCCCTAGTACACATCTCACTGTGCACCACTACAATAGCCCATATTCCTACAGGTATTACCTATTTATAGGTACAGTAGGTTTTTGGTGGGTTTTGGAGGACTCACACTTTCCACAAGTGTACCAGTTAGAGTGGAAAATGGGCCTGGGTCCCCTTCTCTACAGTCCACAGCACCAGCCACTAGGCTACTCCAGGGACCTGCCTGCTACTCTAAGAGGACTAGCCATAACATTTGAGGCTGTCATAAAGGTTGGTATGTATTGTTTATTTTACATCTTTGGGGGGGGGGGAGGGGGTCAGTGACCACTGGGGGATTAAGGGAGGCATGCCTTAACCATTTCAGTTGTTATATGGTATTTTAGGGCACCTCTGTGTGATGAAGTTGTGATTAAAACAGGTCTAGACCAAAACATCTAACCTTTAGCCCTGGATGGTTTTTTGCTTTGTTCCATTATGACAGAAAAAAGTCCAATTTTGGGGAATGCCCAAATTCCGCTTCTAGCATGTCCCTAATATGCCTCTCTTGTGATCTGGATGCATTGCAATGAAAAATGTCTCAAATCTGAATTTCAAAAATTGGGAAAACAAAAACAAAAAAACGTCCAAAAGCCATTTTTGAGGTGTTTATATCTTTTGAAAATGAGTTCTGAAATGTTCAACTCTCTGCAAGTGCCCTTAAAGTTGGTTCCACAGTCAGAATGGATTTGCTTAGCTGGGACCTCTGATGGAAAAGAAGCTTCTCAAAGTATTAGTAAAACTTGAAGTGTCCATTGACTCAATAACTCAATAATGTGAACTGCTCAGATGCTCATGCAGGTAAAAATCACAGCCAAATATTTACTGTTGGACCTTCCACCTTTTCTGTGTCATGTCACAACTGACCAGAATCCAAAGACATCTAGTCCCACATAGGTGAATGATGGTTCAGTGCTGAGCCAATCTACTGGCAAATTTCCTATTCTTTGTTCTTGATGTTTGCCCCATAGTCTACAACATTTGACACATTGATGAATTACAGAAGTAATGCTACATCTTGCTCTCACAATCCATAATCCTGAATCCTCTATGAAATGTCATTCTTGATGTTTAACTTGCTCATGGTAATGATGCACAAGTAAGGTTGATATGTAGTGCCAATCTGGGACAATAAGTGGGTTCTTCTCACCCCTCTCTAGATCTGCTTGAGTGAGGTGACACCCTACTCTCAGCAGGCGTTCCTTATTGATTAAGGGGATCAACTTAAGAAATGGACTACTCTTTGGAAGATTCATGCCTTTACTAATGCATTTGAATTGTTCTGCATATGTTTCTTGTTGTATGCAATGCAGGATGATACTCCCTGCATGAATAATATCGTTTACTGACAGAGGCTTTGTACAGATGTGCCAGTGGTGACAAGTTCTGGGTCTTTCAACATCTGACTGATGAGATAAGTATGTAGCATGGATGAGGTGCACTATCCTGCTTATAATCGAAAGAGGAAAACGCCTATATTGCGACCCAAATCAGGAGATGGGAGTCTTTCTCCCGTGGGCGCCCAAATCGGTATAATCGAAAGCCGATTTTGGGCGTTTCCAACTGCAATCCATCACGGAAACGAGTAAAGTTGACAGGGGCATGTCGGAGGCGTGGTGAAGGCGGAACTGGGGCGTGGTTATCGGCTGAGGAGAGATGGGCGTCTTTAGCTGATAATCGAAAGAAAAAAGGCGTTTTTACCGTGATTTTGGGTCACTTTTTTTTAACCCTTTTTTTCACGAACAACTTCCAAAAAAGTGCCCCAACTGCCCAGATGACCACTGGAGGGAATCGGGGATGACCTCCCCGTTCTCTCCCAGTGGTCACTAACCCCCTTCCACCAAAAAAAACCTCTATGCCAGCCTCAAATGCCGTACCCACCTCCATGACAGCAGAATGTGTTCTATCCTGTGACAGCCTTTCCCTGGTTCTGATGTGGCTCTCAGGTGAGTGCAACACCTTTTCTGTTATGCGCACTGCAGAGTCACATCAGCAATGCATTGTGGTGGGTGTAGGGTATTGGGCTCCGTAATTCCACTAGCTTGTGGCAAATGCTCACGATGTTAGTAGTTGGTAGGCTGTACTCCCATGGTGCTTTTCCCCCTGCTAACTGGGTCAGAGGGTGTCCAATTTTGTTTCCGGTAGTCCATGAGGTAGTGGCCATTTTTGTAAGCCAGTTTTAGATCCCTTTCATGTGTTAGCCACGTTAGAGAACTTAGTTCTTACCTTGAATGTGGCTGAAAGAGGGCATTGTACAGCATTCTGCCAGCTCTGACCTACTGCTAATCTCAGTACCAGGGAGACTCTTTGCCAGTGTGGCACAACCTGTGATCTGCAGTTAACTGTGAGTAAGCGTGCTTATTCCAATAAAGGACGTTTTCGGAGAGATTAGTCTTCAGGTGTCAGGTTATATAGCAGCAACAAGTCCTAGAGGCCTGTGTGCATGGAGGTCCCTGGAGCACTTTTAGTGGGTACCACAGTGCACTTCAGGCAGGCGGACCCAGGCCCATCCCCCCCTACCTGTAACACTTGTACTGGTAAATGGGAGGTCTCCAAAACCCACTGTACCCACATGTAGGTGCCCCCTTCACCCCTAAGAGCTATGGTAGTGTTGTACATTTGTGGGTAGTGAGTTTTGGGGGAGGGGGTTGGGGGCTCTGCACCCATGGTAAGGGAGCTATGCATGTGGGAGCAGTTTCTGAAGTCCACCGCACTGACCTCTAGGGTGCCCAGTTGGTGTCCTGGCATATCAGGGGGGCCAGTGTACTACGAATCCTGGCCCCTCCCATGATCAAATGGCTCGACTTAGGACGTTTTTGAACTGGGCGCTTTTAGTTTCCATTATCGCTAAAAAAAAACAAATGCCCAGCTCAAAAACGTCCATTTTTTCGAAAATACGGTCTGTCCCGCCTCTTCACGTAGCCGTTTTCAGACATAGATGCCCATGGAGATAGGCGTTCGCATTCGATTATGCCCCTCCACGGCTCTTCTGAGCATTACCCAACTTGAGAAACGAGAGAAACAATGAGCTCCCAAGTTGATTTCAGGTGTAATGTTACTAGTAAGAGAAGTCATCTCTGGACGAATCTTTAAGTCAGAGTCAGAATCTATAAACTCAAAGGAGATCTCCATAGCTGGAGACATATGGCCAGGTTTTAGAAGGCAATCTGGTTCTCATAACCATGTGGTTTCCATTAGATTGGATGCTGGCACAGCTCTGGTGGCACAGTCTGCTGGATTTTGGTTAGGTGGCACATAATGCCACTGTTCTAGTCATGTTGACTTCCATACATGCTCAATTATGTTGCTGATGCACATCTAAAATCTTCTGGTTTGGTTAGCCCTGGACTACTTTACTGTCAACGTAAAATCAGACTGTGTCTATTTGAATGTCCGTTTCACTTTGTATCATTTCTGCTATCTCTACTGCCAGAACTGCTCCACACAATTCTAAGTGTGGAATGGCGTGATTGGGTTGTGGTGCAAACTTAGCTTTGCCAAAAATGAATCCCACATAAGCTAGCCCATCAGTATCTGTAGCTTTCAAGTAGGCTACTGCAGGTATGAATATTTTAGTAGAATCTGAGAAGATGCAGGTCTCTTTGTGACAGGCAGTACTGAGTGCTGAAGGAATGTAAGGGTATAGGGTGTGCAATTGTTCAAGAGTATTTAGAGCATCTTTCCATTTTCCCACTTATCAGTACTTTGGGAAGCTCACTCAGTAGGGATCTTCCTTGAATGGTTCCTGGAGCCACAAACCCCAATGGATTGTACAGACTATTGACTGTGTACAAGACACCTCTGCGTGTATATGGTTTCTCATGGGTGGAGACTTGAAAGGTAAAAATGTCATCTATTTTTGGTCTCAATGTAATCCAAGGCTTCTCTGAAGCTGAGGGGTTTCTACTCTTAGATCTAAATCCTTTGCATGTTTAGATTGATCATCTGAAGGAACTGGTCTCACTATTTCTGCACTGTTAGAGACAAATTTGTGAAATCTCAGAGTGCCAGTATTGCTTGTGTTCTCATTAGCAAGGCAATGGCTTCTCCTAAGGTAGGTAAAGACTTCAAACCATCATCAACATAAAATTCTCTTTCTATCTACCATATTCTTTTTCTTCTTCTTGGCTATCCTTCTAAGCCCAGAAGTATGATATACTTTCACCAAAGATGTGAACTCTCATTCTGTGTTCCACAATCTCCTGGTGGATGTTGTTGTCACAGTACCGCATGAATCACAAGTAGTTTCTGTAATCTAGGTGCACGACAAGGCAGTAGAGTATTGGCTGGATATCCATTGTTACTTCGATAGGTTCCTTTCTGGAGTGAATCAAGACTCCTAATAAGCTGTTGTTAATGTCAGGCCCAGAAAACAGCACATTGTTGAGTGAGATTCCTTGAAGTTGGAGACTGGAATCGAACACACTGGAATCGAACACAATCATGATATCACCTGGTTTGTCATTTAATGGTGGATCTAGCTCTGCATGGTCATTATCCAGTATGTTTTGCATGAATGAATGGCTGCAGTTACTTTGAGAAGGAGGAATTCTCTGATAACTAAGGATTTAATGTCAAAGCCAATGGCATATACCAGGAGGCTCATCCAGTTTCACTGCATATATACAGCATTATTAAATTTCCTGTTATAACTCTTAATAACATCTCTCTTATTCACTTATGATTAAGTATGGCTAGGGCAGCATGCTCAAGCACTAGTGTGGAAAGGGAATTCTGTCACATGCATCAATGAGATGAACAAGGTCCTTAAATTAGGATTGCAAGTGTAGCCAAGGGTCAGGATATTATTTCATCTCACGATGGTGATGGGATCTTTTCACCCAGTGATAGCCGGCAGTAAGAGAGGTTAAGTCAATCACAATTCACATGGCTGGATGGGGCCTCCTTATCCTGGTGTCAAGAATGATCAAAATAATTTCTGGGAAAAGGATGCATCCTCCCAATAATGGGTTGAGATGGATTCCTACCCCTACCCCCGCCAACAAAGTATTAACCTTGCTGACTATAATCCTAGTAGTATTATAGATCAAAATAGGTTTCTGGATGAGTCTCCTGATCTAGAATGATTAAAGGTGTTGAATATGAAGCTGTTGTTGACTATTAAAGTTGTGGCCATGTCCATACCATGGTCCCATGATTCTCTCTCACTCATTTATTTATGAAAGGGGACATGGTGGATTAGAAATGGGGTGGATGTGTACAGGAAGGTCATGGGACCAGCAGGCTCAGCAAGACATGGTTGAGATGATTTATAAAGATGATGATGATGATGATTTTTGAAAACTGGTTTTAGGTCAAAATTGTGATCATGTCTGCACCATTTTCTTACTTGTCTTACAAATAGTCTAATTTTTTTACGTAAAGACAATATGAGCTCAACAATTGGTAACTCACTGTTATTCATGTATTTTAAATGAAGTCAGTTAATAGTAATCTAAAGAGGTTGCCATTGGCACAAGCTGAGAGATATTCTTGCCTAAGATGATCCATTGTATTTACATTTTGCCTGTAAGATGCTAAAACAAACTTTACGGGTTATTCTTTAAAAAAAAAAAACAGATAAGCCGAAGATGCATTGATCATTAGGAAAATTTTAATTCCAAAATATCATGTTTTCACATAAAATGGACATGAAGAGAGTGAGAGAGAGAGAGAGAGATTGATTGATTATTTTGATTAATTTGAAGTACAAGACTTCTGAATGATAGTTTCAATGTAGCATCTTCACTTCTTGCAGCATTGTCTCAGAGGGCCTTGGCAACATCTATTTTGCTGACTTGAACCTAAAGCAAATTAAAAACCAAAAAAAGCAGAGTTAGAGAATAGTGAAGAAGATGATATTGTTATAAAAACAATAACTTATTCATCTGTTTATGCATAACCTTTATAGTCTTACCCCGTGATATTCAGCTGCATTTGAAAGGCCAGGATTGGCAACTGGCCAGTTAAATGTGGGATAACCAGCTAACCGTCAATATTCAGCGGTACCTGGCCAGCCATGCACCATTGAAAATTGCCAGTTAGCGGCTAGCGGATATCTGGTTATGTCAAGCAATATAATTCTCTGTGTAAGCTGCTGAGAAATGGAGGTAGAGGTAGCAACTATAAGGCCGCTATTCAACTGGTGCAGCATCAATATTAATTTAAATACCATGTGGTTACATTAATGCACATATTCAGTTCCACCTTACGTATTAGCAGTGGCACTGAATATACATTAAAGAGGAAATTCTATAAATGGCATCCTAATTTGGACATCGAACAAAAACCACACGCAGTGCTATTCTATACATGATGCACCAAGTTGGGCGCCGTGTATAGAGTAGTGAGTACTTCTGGGATCTGCACCCAACTTTTAGGCGTGAACATCCACACCAACTGAATTAGGCACAGATTCCCCAAATTCCATAATACTGTGTGCATCTCTAGTGAACACCCCTGACCCGCCCATATCCCTTCCATGGCCATGTCCTTTTTCAGTCATGTGCTAATAGATTTAAACATACATATTTATAAAATAACACTTTGCAAGATGCACATATAAATCCAAATTTTTGCCAATTAATACCAATAATTGGCTCTTAACACCCAATTAATTAGCTCATTAATGAAGTAAATTACACATATAAATAGGGTGCACTATGGTAGTGATTCCCGTGCGGTAAAGGGATAAGTTATCTGGATTGCAGTTAAATCTTGCAGCTATCTGGATAATTGGAAAATCTGCTGTTGCTCTTTCACAAACCCGGTTTCATATTATATGGATAGTATCCAGCTGTTCATTCATATTTTTAGCCTAATACTATCTAATATTTAATAATAGATAATGCAGTCATACATTCACCAGTCATGAGAAAAATATAACTTCATTTCAATATTGGCTCAAATCTATTTTGTAGTGATATTTAGTTGCTGAATTGATACTTCATCCATTTAATTTTAGCCTTCTAAATAACATCCCTAGTCTAAATTGATAGTGCTGGTTCCATCATTGATTATATGGTTAGTGCTCCTGAATATATGTATCTAAGCACTTAACATATATTATGCACTCAACTTTAGTTACCCAGGCTGAAGTTTTGGCTTTTTGGGCAAAACTCTTTTACTTCTGCATTTCTAGGAAAAGAGTGATGGGGGCTAGCTGGGGAAGAAGAAAATGTGGTGGGGATGTGCCAGAAAGGTGAGGAGAGGGGGAGTGGTTCAACATACAGACAGACATGAGAATGAGAAAGAAAGAGAGAGAGATAGGGATGAGTTAGGGGAAGAAAAAGCACGTGTGGTGGTGACATAGTGGTGGAAAAGAAGAAGATGAGTCAATTTATTTCCCTATGATGTCCTGTGTCAATGGTTTACTCATGGAGGTATTCTACATCAAAAAATCTCATTCTGTTCTTGACTAATTACTTGTTGTATACTGCTTAAATGGTTATGGTAAGACTGATTTTACTGTATTGTTTTGATAAATTTATCCAGAACTCATTAGTTTTATAAAATATTTGCTCATTTTTTTCTACAGAATATCAATTTTTTTAATGCATAAATTCCATCAGCAGTTGCTCAACTTAAAAAGAAATCTACAATATAAAAATAAAGAATAAAGCCTATTAATGTCTTAGGAAAAACTGTTAACCAATAATTTATCAATATTATTCTGCACTGCCATCAGCATGTAATTTCTGGCTGCTCAACCTGGATGTCAAGTTGAGAGGTAAAGGATGTCAACCTGGATGTCAAGGTGTGATTTGCTTTATTTCATATAACAACCTGATCTTACTAAACAAGGACCCTGTTATTGAACTTGGGTCTATTATAAGAGCTTGTACTAAGAATTTCATAATAAATTGTATTATTTATAGGCTTTTAATTGTTGTATTATAATAGATTTATGTTAGATCTGTATTGTATAAAGCATTAATAACATCTTAGAGCAAGCTTTCAGTTTTACATACCCGGGTTACGATAATACATATACTGGGTATTCTGTGGGCAGCACTGGGTAGGCTGGTATGCTGAAATTAAGAAAAGAAAAAGATATTGTGAAAGTTCCAGAAAGCAATTACATCCTAAGCAGGACAAGTACATTTGCGATCATTATTATTACATTAACATATTCAGTGCATATTGTCTAGCGAAAAAGGTGCCAGTACTCAAATGGCAGGCCACCCTTCAGGGGTAGGGTGATCACTGAGGAACCTACCCCACAATAACCAGGCCCCCTGAAATCAGTCACAGAATGTATGACAAGGCAGAATTGGTATGTAGAGCCTGAGCTCTTTCATTAAACCTTGGAGACCATGGGTCAATTTTAGCAGACAATGGAAAAGGTGCCGGTACTCAGTACCCCCAAGTACCCCCTCAAAAAAGCCCTGAATATATTACTTTTCCATGTTTTTATTAGACTTATTGAATTATAGGACAGTACAATGTGCTGTAGAATTGGGGAAATAAGTAATGGAAAATAAGGATGTATGACAGAATGGCAAATGAAAGAAGCAGAACTTAAATGAGAGCTTGCTCATGAAGTTATCTATTTAGATTTAATGAGGTGATATCTTGGTCAGTCCTCTAGCAAAGGACCAGGAGAGAAATATATCCATTCCAAGAACATTTGTGGAGGAGCAGCTTAGTGCTTAGAACAGCAGATTAATAAACGGAGAATCAAGAGCTGAAATCCTGCTTTCCCAACTGAAATTCTTTGTGATCTTGGACAAGTCACGTCATCCTTTATTGTATCAGTGTACAACTTGTGAGTTCATTGAGCATGAAATTATGGGGTATGTTTACTAAGTTGCATTAGCATTTTTATCATGCCTGTAAATTTAAGGCACATCAAATGATTATGCGCCTATACATTTCTATGGGTGCATTAGCGTTTAATGTGCATAAACCATTTACGCATGTTAAAAATGCTAACACACCTGTTAAACTGTTTTTGAGCCCTTGTGCCTAGGCTGAGGCTTAGGATAGATCTTGGCCAAGGCCTAGGGTAGACCGACCAGGCACACAGCAGTACCATGGCCACAAAGCCCCGCACACTCAGCACAATCCACTAGCACCACCAGAAAAGGGAGATAGACCACTCAGGTGGGCCTCACGGCCGATTGGGAACCCACTCGTCCAGAGTCCAAGCATACGGGCCTCACAGCCAATCTGGAACCAAGTCACACACGCGGAAAGGGAGAAAGAACAAGGGGCCAAAAAGGGCCTGAAGTGCAAGCAATGCCCACAGCACTGGCTAGTGCCACAAGGGAAGGACGACAGACAAAAGCTGGCAGGTACAGGCTATGACCAGAGAAAGAGAATGCAAGCAAAGGCTAAGCAGAAACACAGGTTGCAGAGGCAAAGCCCACAGAGAAAAGGGGAAAGCCGAGGACAGAATGGGACACAGACTTATTAAGAGCGAAGCTCCACAGGAACACACTAGACTATACTATACAGCACACAAATATACCAGGCTGTCCCACACAGCGTTCAAGGGAAAGGGAAGCCACTCACAGGAACACTCTAGGCTGTATCATGCAGCACTCAAAGATAAAGGGAAACCACCTATAGAAATACACAAGGCAGAGCCACAGAGTCAAATAACAGACACTAGAGACAAAGGGAAAAGCAAGGAAACAGGAAAGGCTGCCTATACATACACCAAACAGATAAGAGTGGAGTGGAGGAGTGGAGTGGAGGAGTGGCCTAGTGGTTAGGGTGGTGGACTTTGGTCCTGGGGAACTGAGGAATTGAGTTTGATTCCCACTTCAGGCACAGGCAGCTCCTTGTGACTCTGGGCAAGTCACTTAACCCTCCATTGCCCCATGTAAGCTGCATTGAGCCTGCCATGAGTGAGAAAGCGCGGGGTACAAATGTAACAAAACAAAAAAAAAGAAAGGCAAGGACTGCTGAACACAAGCCAAGAAGAAGCAGGGCTTACACAGCAGTCAAAGGATAAAGCTAACAAAGGGGAAAAACAAACAATGTTCTTACCAGAACTCAGTCAGCACACAGAGACGGAGCAACAGAGCACCCACAGGTGCAGGGAAGCAAGGTAATCAGGGAAAGCAGCTTAGCTAGGGAAACAAACAAGCCTACACTGGGAGCAACCAGCATATAGAGAAGCTACGAGCAAAGAGAGGAGTAAATAAACTCCCTCAAAAGCACGGGGTGCTACTAGCATAGACTATAGGGAAAGGTAGGTTTAAATAGCTCTGACTTCTGATGTCTGCTGCCTCAGATGTCAGCTCAATCCTAACAGGCCAATCAGAAGCGAGTCCCAGTCATTCCCCTGCCTGTCTAGCAGAATCATAACAATGCCCATAGCACCGCTTAGTAAACATAACCCTATCTGAGGTACCTAACTTTAACTGTCTTGAGTGTGAATTTAGAAAAAGTAACTACTAAGAAATCCAGACTTTTCAATAGTTTTAAACTGAATTTTATTTTTGTGCTAATTTTTAAGGTTCTACCTGCTTGACACATTTTATTATTAATTCATGCTGCCACCCTCAAGTTGTAAAGTTCAGTAGATTATAAAATAGATAAGTATCATAATTACAATAAAGATATAGTTCCCAATAGTATCAGACCGAAGCATTACTTACGATTATTACATGGGTTTTGTCTACAGCAACGATCCGGGCTGGGACAGCGGTTTCGGTTGGGAGGTGTGACTGGACAGCATTGTCTTTGACGGCCGCAAAACATTCTTGATTTCTGATATGGTAGAGCCAAGAAGAAGGATCCAAGGAGTGATACTCTGAGCTTTGTGTCATCACTTGAGCATGATCCT
Organism: Microcaecilia unicolor; assembly: GCF_901765095.1. Taxonomy (NCBI): domain Eukaryota; kingdom Metazoa; phylum Chordata; class Amphibia; order Gymnophiona; family Siphonopidae; genus Microcaecilia; species Microcaecilia unicolor. The sequence goes on along the minus strand of NC_044035.1, from coordinate 133,935,312 downwards.
TTTATACAGGAGATTTTCAAGGAAGTCTTCTAGGAGACCAGTAGTATTTGTGCATGAAACTAGTAATTACAATATAATTTAAGGGATGCCTATCATTTTTTAACATAGCAGTTTTGCCCTTAGAAATGATAGTGCTTTTGATCTAGGTCAATTTATACAAATAGTATATGTTAATGTAACCCCTAAGGGGTTAAATAAAAATATTTTATTTACCTGGGGTGCTGCTTGGCAATGAGTCCGGTGCCATACGGGGTCTGGTGTGGTGTGAGAGCAGAGGGGCAGTTTTGGCAAACTGCGGCATCGGCGGCGGTCCGGGGAGAAGAGCAAACATTTCAGTCATATCAGCAGCAGTAGCATCAATGGTGCTGGTGGCATTTGAGCGGCACTATGACAGCAGAGAGCTACATTGGGAGCAGCGGCGTTCGAGCAGCAGAGCCATGGAAATAGTATGGGGGAAGCCAGGGAAGCCTTGGGCGCACTGCATTGGTGCGGAAGAATGGGATTCCCAGTCCTAGAGGAACTGGCTCAATTTACTGGGCAGAGCCAGTTCTGAAGTAAAGGAGAGACCGGCGTGGGACAAGAGCATGAGGGGAGAAGTGCTCCGGTGTGCTCCCCTGGCATTGTTTTGTTTTGTGATGTATCGAAACAATCATGGTGGCTGGCATTGTGCACATGTTGGTGAGGGAGAGCCAGGAGGAGCAGAGACAGTACGAGCCAGATGCCAGCTTGTGCTAGAACTGTGCAGCGGGCGCGTGCTAAAGAATAAAGAAGATTTTGGGGGACATAATAAAATAAGGTATGAAAAATACTTTATCTGAATGCTGTGCTAGAATATATGATTGTAAAATGTTTACTACCTTTTAAAATTGCACTTTTGGAGTGGTTTAAGGGTATATTGTGGTGGAAGCTCATGGTTTAGAGCTCGAGCTCAGGAGTGCTGCTAAAAATTCTAAACGGCACTTTTAGTCATTTGGAAGGTGAGTTTGGTGCTGAACAGACCTATGTTACTGGTCTCTGGTCTGCAGAGAGAAAAAAATCTGTTTTAAAAACAGATTAAGTTGATATTTGAGAAGTGTGAGAGTGTCTGGGCTCAATTAATTAATTAAGAAGCCTCACGTGTTATTTTAGGCTTCTAGTGGTGTGATTGAGAGCTGAGGTAAGAAGCTCCTGATATAAGAGAAAAACTATTTAATATTTCAAACAATGTAATTAATTGTTTGATTATCTGATGAGGCATAGTAAGTTATTAATTTGTCTCATTGAGAATTAATGTTAAATGAGTAATCTTAGGTCCACACCTATAATTGTTCATTCTGGAGTATGCTCTCTAAGAAACAATTGATTAATATATCTCTACAGAGAACTCAAAATAAATTACTTTGGGAAAAGTAATTAAATCAAAATGGAATATATAACAGCTATGTGCTGGATATCAGAGATCTTTTAAGTCACTGTGTTACAGTTACTGCATAAGCCCAAAATGTCATTTGAAATTAAAAATTTTGATATTGGAAGTTTTACTTTGAAAAATTATTTGTGGGTGGGTTAGCTTAGGGCTCAAAAATTATAAGTTCTTTTTGCTGGGATAGTTAGGGAAGTAATGTAAAGTTTTAAGCAGAATTCTTTGGTTAGTTAAATTAGATAGGGAACAGGTTTCTTTTCCATTTGACTTTTTAAAGTCAGTGTAGTAGGTACACCGGACCTGTTCCTGTTCTTCAGCTTCATTATGGTACCCAACGTGTAACAGTATGGTAAGTGCACATTTGCTGCATTGCCATTTCTGGGGGAGCCCTTACTGTCACCTATTTAGGAGGCGGTAAGGGCTCCTGCACTAACCTGGTGGTAACTGTGCACTGCCCGGTTACTGACGGAAGTGTCCCTGGCACAAAAAAAAAATTCTGTTGTGCTGGAAATGGCGCATGCTGGGGGTGGCACTATTTCCAGCTCCGGCGGTAGGCCAGCAGTAGTGCCAGATTGGAATGCACCAATGCCACTTTACCTCTACTGTCTCTTGATGCTGCAAAAATAGCCTTATGCTGGATGATCTAAAGAATTCTGTGTTAGTTTTGACATGTGAGTGAGCTAAGCACATGTCCCCAATATTCAGCTGGTGGCAGTCAGTGTTTTTTAAACACTGATCATCGCCGGCTAAAGTATCCCCCGATATTCAGTGCTGGGATATGTCGGGGCACCAGTGCTGAGTACTGGGGGATAATTTGGGGTGAGCTGAGCACCCGGCATTTATGCAGGCCCAGCCGATATTCAGCTATGCAGGCCATCCTGCCCAATATTCAGCCAGGGCCACATAAATTTTTTTCTTGTTTTTAAATCCCCGAGCCCCCTCAAATCCCCTGCCAATGTCCCCTCTTTCACTCCCCCCTCCCAGTCCACATCAAGAAACACCACCCAGGAGACTCCCCCATCCGTGCAGGCAGGTCCTCCCCCTGGGTCTATCTGTATCCCAAGTGGTCCAGCAGAGTTGTTGGGGGCAGGAGCACAGCCCCCTCTCTCCTGACCCTTGCAGCACCAATCTAAAATGGCTGCCACAACCTCTCAGAGCAACTCATGGTAGTGTAGTACCGCGAGCTGCCACAACAGGTCACAGCAGCCTTTTTAGAGAAGCACCACAAGGGGCATGAGAAAGGGGGGAGGGCCTGCCTCCATGGCTGGGGGGGGTCTTCTGGGGAGGATGCCAATATGGGCTGGGAGGGGGAGGAAAAGAGTGGACACTGGCGGGGGGGCTTGAGGGAACTCGAGAGCTTAAAGAAAAAGTTACACCGGCTGGCTGGCTCGATATTCAGAGCTGGCACCTGCATGGCTAAGCAGCCTTATTTAGGATAGCTCTTGAGCTGTCCTAAATGAAGTCACTTAGCCATGTAGGTGCTTGCACTGAATATTGCCTGCACCTGTATAACCTGGGGCTCCTTCCTCAGTGTTGTCCATGACCTGCCCAGTTTTTGTTTGGCTAGTCTGAGGGAATGTTTAGCAGCACTCTCCAGTTAAGTGCCACTGAATATTCCTAGTTAGGCGGTGGGAAGCTTTTAAGTGGGCAGGAGTCTCTCCTGTCTGCATAAATTGCTTTGAATATCGGCCCGAAGGTAATAATTTTTTTGTAAATTTTTTTTTGAGGGGATATTTCAGGAGTGGAGAGTGGGATTTCCAGTTAGTGCATCTACATTACCGCGCTATAACTAGTTAATGTATAGTTAACACATGAGTCCTTACTGCCACTTAGAGGCAGATGCACTAAAGCTAAATGAGCCTTTAATGACTCTCCAACGAGGAAAATTTGATCCGTTGCATGCATCAAAGGGCTTTTACCGAGGAAGCCAGCAGCTAACGAAAACGGAATGGAGATGAGCAATTAGTGTGAAAACCCCATTGAAACGACATGCACTAACCTTTTCCGATTGCCTTTACGCAGGAAAAAGGCAGGAAAAGTAACGAGAGGTCTGGCCCACTCGTTAGGTCAGCTCTGTGGCAGGAAAAAATCATTAAGAGAAAAAATAAACAAACTTTGAGCCAATCCCAGCGCATTAGCAGAGCTAAAAGCGCTGTGATTGGTCCAAAGGACGTCAGAAAAACAAAAATAAATAAAAATAAAAAAAGGATTGGGAGGGGGCAAGGGCGCTCATCAGGAGCGTCCTGTACGGACGGCCTTGCCCCCCCCTCCCCCGCTGCTCGCCACTTTCCGCCGCTCCCCCCACCCCGAAAAAGCAAAATTCGAGCAGCCCCTGCCCCCCTCCCTTCCTCACTACTCTCTCACCTGACATCAGACAGGGGCGGGCCCAGCAGGAGAAAGACGCGCCATCGAAGCTGGGCGAAGGCAGGCATCAGGCTTTCTTCTTGCCCGTGCAGCGCCTTCGGACAGAGAAGAGAGGGCTGCACGGGCCCGGTAAGAGGGAGGGGGGCCCGATGGAAGAGGGGAATGGCGGTGACGACCCCAAAAGGGGGCGGGGCACAGGACGGAGGATGTCGGGAGGCGGAGCTGAGGTGAGAGAGTAGTGAGGAAGGGAGGGGGGCAGGGGCTGCTCGAATTTTGCTTTTTCGGGGTGGGGGGAGCGGCGGAAAGTGGCGAGCAGCGGGGGAGGGGGGGGCAAGGCCGTCCGTACAGGACGCTCCTGATGAGCGCCCTTGCCCCCTCCCGACCCTTTTTTTTTATTTTTGTTTTGATTTGATTTGGGAGCCATGTGCTTGTGATTTGACTGTGTTTTGACTGTTTGTGGCATGCGCAGAGCAGCTAACATAACGCTTGGCTGCTCTGCGCATGATTTGGGGGCCGATTAACGATGTGTATTGTGATTCTTTGGTACATTGTACGTTTCAATACCGATCTCAGCATGTGTGACTTTTATTTTTGGTGCATTTTTCGTTATTTTAAAATTGTTAGGGACTTTAACGATTTAGATTTTTTTTACGTTTGGTTGCTGCATCTGCCTCTTAAACAGGAGGTAATAATTGCTCCTGCAGTCATTTTCGTTAATGGCCGTGTGCTAATACTAACAGTGCATGCTCCCAGATTCTATATATAGCTCCCCAATTAGGCGCCAATATTTGAGTGTGCCCAAATCCCATGACACGTGACTCAAAAGTGGGTGTGGCCATGGGAGGTATATGGGCAGATTGGGATGTTCCTATAATTTACAAGCGATGCTATAGAATACCAGAGATGTGAACCCAAATTGGGCACTGGGAATTACACCTGGATTCAGCAGGTGTAATTTTTGGTGCCAAAAATTTGGCCACCAAAAATTGATACTCAATGCTATTCTATAATGGGCACATGCTCATCTTTGAGTATCCATTATAGAATAGTGTTGAGAGCCAATTTTTTTCTGAGCGCCATTTATTGAATCCAGCCCCTGGACATTAATAAAACAAACTGAAAAAAACCCCCTTTTTGCCAGCCATGACCATGTTTTAGTGTAGCTTAGTAAAAGGACCCCAATGTGAATTATAGGTAGCAAAACTGCACAGCCTCAAAAAATGTCCATTAGCTGGCCATTTCCAAATAAAGTCTTTAACAGCGGAGGTGCATCATGACAGTGCCCACAAGCTGACTGATCATAATTCTTGTGTGATATCATTTGCTTATCACAAACATTCTTTCTCTAATATTTTTGCTCCATTGATAGGCTATAATTGGATTCAAGAAAATTCAGAATGTAATGCTAAAACCTCTCCGCTAGTGCGTGCTTACAACAGAAAAAACTGCCATACCGTGGAGTGCACTGAGATGTCCCAAGGTAGTTCTGCCATTTACACACGCTTTTTTGGTGTAAGGGGTACGTCTGAGACAGAGAGTGAGCATCTATGCAAATCGGTTAGCATGTCAGCATTGCCGCACAATAACCAATTAGCACAGGTTTAGCCCGAAACCCTACTGCCTACAAAATAAAGGGAAAACTAGCATGTAGACTTTAATGGAAATTTTTGAAAATTGGCCATTTTATCCCTGTGGAAAAAATGGTCCTTAGCACATGGGAAAGACCCGCGTAAGGGTACGCTAAGGCCTCTTTTTGCTGCAACTTAGTAAAAGGGCCTCCAAGAATGGGCCATTTGCTTTGAAATTATAGAGTAAGAGATTATGTATGGAAATATCTTTTGAGTGTCTTTCTTCCTCACGAGATCAACACTAGAGACCTGCAAATTATACTCATCTTGATAAGAGGTGGAGTTGGAATCTGGTTTGTATCTACATACAGACGTTTGAAAATATATGCATTTGTGTGTGTGTGAATCAATCCTGCAAACTGGTGCATGTTAAGTAGCGTTTGTAAATGAAAGCATCTACATTGCCTGGGTTAATTATTAGAGTGGAAATGCATGCATATTTTGGCTTGAAGGTTTGAAGGTTTGCTGGAATCTGCACTGAGATATACTTGCACATACTGTTTATGCATCCATGCAATTTTCAATACTACAATCAATAGAGCAATCATTATTTCTGAATGGGAACAACATCTGGAATTCGTAGAGTAATTGGTCTGTAATAGGATTTAGCACAGCACTCTTTAGGATAATCTGGTCTAGATACATTTTTGTGATATGAACTCAACAGGTTAATTACTATGATTATGGATAATACCATAATTAGCACTCCAATTTGATATTTTAGTGAATATTTCATTCCCAGTTGACATTATTCTTCGATGGAGGATGTGATTCACACTGAGGATAAAATACATGGCTGCATATTTTCTTTTCAAGAATTGGCATTATCATTTTTGGGGCAGAGAAGCCTGGAAGGGAGAAAGGTATCCTTGAGGCCTAAAAGATTAAAGGGTTTAATATTTTAAAAAGCTGATATTCCATAGGAAAAGGGTTCATGGAATTCACTGTGTGGAGCAGTTATAAAGGTAGCTGAAACTGTATGAGTTATCCAAAAAACTCTGTAGGAAAGCTCTGAGTGTGTATCCTGAACCAGAGAGGAGGTGAGAGCAAGATCCATATATAAAAAGGCAAGCTGCAAGGAAAATACTGGTGGAGAGTGTATGGATTAAAGAAGTCGGCCTGGAGAGTAATCATGTAATAATTTGGGAATTGACAAAGATATAGAGGAACTCTGTCTAGTATAAATTGAAGTCGCATGTTTTGTTTTCCTTTATGATTATATGATACTAATTCAAGTGTTTAGCCTTCTAAACTCATGGCCTCAGTGTTTGAGATACTATTGAGAGACTAGGGGCATGACTAGGAGGCTCTTTTTCTAAGGCACGCCGAAACATGACCTGCACTGGTGTAGGTGCATATTTTGGAAGCACACGGGTCCATTTTTTAGAGCGCCTGGAAAAAAGGCCTTTATTTTTTGTGGCCAAAAATGGACATACGGCAAAATTAAAACCAGTGTGCATCCATTTTTGGCATTAGACCTGTTCCAGGGCAGAGAGAGCAGGGAACCAGCAGAGCCGACACTCCCCAGCGGCTTGCACCCGGGGCGGACCGCCCCACCATCCCCCCCCCCTTCCTACGCCACTGCACGCTAACTGGGCAGTAATCAGCGCGCGTAAACTGCTGATTTTGTCCCACTCTACTACCTTTTAGTAATAGAGTGGGACAAAAAACACACTGAACCACGAGCAGTATGATACAAAAATACCTTCATTGTTTAGGTAAGTATATAAGTATTGCCACACTGTGACAGACCAAAGGTCCATCAAGCCCAGCATCCTCTTTCCAACAGTGGCCATACATTTTATGCAGCTTATCCTAGAAATAAGCAGTGGATTTTCCCCAAGTCCATTTTAATATTGTTTATGGACTTTTCTTTTAAGAAACTATCCAAATCTTTTTGAAACCCTGCTAAGCTAACTACCTTTACTACATTCTGTGGCAATGAATTCCAGAGTTTAATTACACACTGAGTGAAGAAATATTTTCTCTGATTTGCTTTGAATTTACTACTTTATAGCTTCATTGCATGCCCCCTAGTCCTAGTATTTTTGGAAAGAGTAAACAAGCGATTCACGACTACCCATTCCACTCCACTCATTCTTATATAGACCTCTATCATTTCTCCCCTCAGCCATCTTTTCACCAAGCTGAAGAACCCTAGCCACTTTAGCCTTTCCTCCTAGGGAAGTTGCCCCATTTTTTAAAATCATTTTTGATGCCTTTCTCTATACCTTTTCTAATTCCACTATATGGTTTTGAGTAGAGCAAGCGCTGGCTTTTGCTTAACCTTTTAGTGATATTAACCTAGACAATCATTTATGTTCAGAATGTTTTAAAGCAATAGATTGCAGGAGACTTACAGCAAGGAAAATGCCAATCTAAATTGTCTAATTGCTAGCCTTTGTTTACATTGCAATGGTTTTAATGATGATGGGTTTATAAACATAATTTACTCAGAATACACACTGGATGAAATTCAGTAAATGGAGATGAGAAAACAACACCGAAAAAATCCACAAAGGGCACTATTCTATAAACAATGCTCCAAAATTGTGCACCATTTATAGAATACTGCTTGGAGCCAATTTCCATGCTAAACTTTGGTCGCTAAGATTTACATCAACTGAAATCTGGTGGAAATACTGGTGCGTAAGTTAGGCGTGGTCCACATTATTCATTAATACTTTGTGCCCTTAAGTGAATGCCCCGACCCAACCATGCCCCTCCCATGGCCATACCCCCCTCTTGAGTTGCACACTATGAGGTTCTTTTACAAAGGTAAGTGAGGGCCTACATGTGTCCAGCACATGCCAAATCAATATTATTGCCTGGCTACCATGTGCCCCAGGTGCTAATTCTGAATTTGGCACGCATCAAAAACACATGGTAAACACAGTAGAAATATTTTCTATTTTCTACCACATGGCTTACGGCAGTGCATGCCTACCATCCAGGTAGCGTGGGAGACCTTACTGCTAAGTCAATAGGTGGCAGTAAGGTCTCAGGCTGAAAATGGATGCGCGCTGGTTTTAATTTTGCCGCATGTCCATTTTCCATCACCTTAACAAAAGGCCCTTTTTCCAGGATGTGGTAAAAACTGGCCCGGCGCATCCCCAAAAGATGCGCTCGTACTGCCGCAGGCCAGTTTTTGCTGTGGCTTAGAAAAAGGGCCCCTATAAGATTTGCAATGGAGCTTTATAGAATAACGCTTAGCAAAATGTGTGTACAAATCCAAAATGTTATCAATTAATGGCAATAATTGATTGTTCGCACCCAATTACTGGCGCTAATTGGCTCGTTAGCCAGTTTAGCTGTGCCCACATATCAGGATAGCTCACAATTTTCCATGTGGAAATTTGCACCAGTTATCGAACCTGCCCCACAGTGTTTTTGTACGCCTTTGAGAACAGTGACACAAGAAAAGAGGAATGCAACAGTTTCCTCGGTTATTGTTAAGACATATTCAGCATGGGTATTTCCCCTTTAACTGGCTACGACAAGAATGATCCAAAGACAGAGGGGTCCTTTTGCTAAGGTATGCTGAAGTTTGGCTTGCGGTAGTGTAGGCATGGGTTTTGGGTGTCGGCAGAATCATTTTTCAACACACCTGTAAAAAATGTCTTTTTTTAAATTTTTGCCAAAAATGGATGTGCGGCAAAATCAAAATTGTCGCATGTCCATTTTGGGCCTGTGACCTTACCACCAGTCATTGACTAGCAGTAAAGTCTTACGCAGTAACCGGGCGATAATGACCTACGTGTAAGTTTATATAGGAAATCAAATACGTTAGCGTTTAACTTTAAAAAAGGAGACTATGATAAAATGAGAAGAACGATGAAAAAAAACTTAGAGGAGCAGCTGCGAGGGTCAAAAATTTACATCAGGCATGGATTCTATTCAAAAACACCATCCTGGAAGCCCAGGCCAAATATATTCCACGTATTATAAAATGAGGACGGAAGACTAAACAACAGCCAGCATGGTTGAAAAGTGAGGTGAAAGAAGCTATTAGAGCTAAAAGAAAATCCTTCAGAAAATGGAAGAAGGAACCGACTGAAAGTAATAAGAAACAGCATAAGGAATGTCAAGTCAAATGCAAAGCGCTGATAAGGAAGGCTAAGAGGGACTTCGAAAAAAAAGATTGCATTGTAGGCAAAAACATATAGTAAAAAATTTTTTAGGTATATTAAAAACAGGAAGCCGGCAAAAGAATTGGTTGGACCGCTAGATGACCGAGGAGTAAAAGGGGAGATCAGGGAAGACAACAGGAAAACAAGGAAAGGAGACCAGCAAGTTTGTTACATTTTTTACATTCTTCCATTCACAGTGTTCATCCATATCTCCAAAAATCCTTACTATAAGTCAGAACACCTTTCTTGAAACTATAAATGCCCCATTTTTCACAATCCCAATTGATATGAATATATCTAAAGACCTTCAGTAGCTTAGCAAACTATTATAAGTTCACAGATCCACAGGCAACAGAATGGTGGGCCACTGGGTCAATGACTTGACCAATATTTTGTTAACACAGAATCAGCAACTAGATAGCTTAGGAATGGGAACGGAGTTTGGTTTGTTTGGTCCTTCCAACCTAAAAGGTGTTCCACTTCCACTGCCCCTGCCAAAATGTCAGTTCTCAGTAGGCAGAATTGTTGCAATTCATATGTTTTTCCAGTCAATAAGCATTTAACTGTTCACATATCACATATTATATTCAATAACGTGACTATAATTTCAAAGGAGACTCCCTTTTGTAAGGAATAAATTGTAATTCAGAAGAAAAAGGATTAAGGTAAGGCTCTGAGGAGTCCTTTTACTAAACTGTGGGAAAAAGGGTCCTGAAGTAGCGGCAGGGGCCGTATTTCCACACACCAGGGCCCTTTATACTTCCTGACATTATTCCTGAGTTGGCCCCCTTTCAACCTCTATTCATGTCCTCTAGTTCTACCGTCTTTCCGTTTCTGTAAAATGTGTGTTTGTGAATTAATATCGTTCAAATATTTGAACGTCTGTATCATATCACCCCCTGTTTCTCCTTTCCTCCAGGGTATACATGTTTAAGTCAGCAAGTCTCTCCATGTACGCCTTGCATATTAAATTTAAGTGGCCAGGAACCTCCCCTATCATTTAAATCACTTTAATGTTGACACCACAGCATATATTTGTAAAGACAGACCCAAAAATGATAACTTGATTCTTAAAAAAAGAAAATACACAGCTATTTGTTTCATTCTCAGTGTGAATCACATCCTCCATTAAAGAATAAAGCAGACCGGAAATGAAATATCCATTAAAATATCAAAAGGGAGTGCTAATTATACTTTTATCCATAATCATAGCAATTAACCTGTTGAGATCATATCACAAAAATGTATCTAGACCAGATTATCCCAAAGAACAATTATTCTACCAATTCTAGGTGTTCTTTCTATTCAGAAGTAATGCTCGTTCTATTGTGTGTAATATTGTAATTTCATGGATGCATAAACAGTTTGTGCAGATTCCAGCAAACCTTCAAGTCAAAATGTACATGTATTTCCACTTTAATAATTAACCCAGGGAATGTATATGTTTTCATTTTCAAATGCTCCTTAACATGCACCAGCGTGCAGGCTAAGGCCGGCTTGATTTATACACATATGCATGTATTTTCAAAAGTTTGTATGTAAATACAAACCATATTTCAACCCCACCTCCACTCAATCTAAGTAAAGTTACAGGTCTCCAGGCTGTTGATCTGGTAAGAGAAAAAGACACTCAGGAGAGATTTACATTTGTAATCCCTTAGTCTGTAGTTTCAACCCGGGTTGTCCATGTCGTATTTTCTCATAGGGAGATTTTGGCATTGCATTCTGAATTATCTCAGCCTTCAATTATAGCCTATCAACAGGGAAAAAAATATTGGAGAAATATTGACTATTTCTGCTAAATAAATTATATTACACAAGAATTATCATTATTCAGCTTGTGGGCACTGCAGCTCTTGAAGGCTCTGCTTGGAAACACCCAGCTAATGTGCATTTTTTTGAGATTGTGCATTTTCCTACCTATAATTTATATTTGAGTCCTTTTACTAAGCTGCACTAAGAAATGGGCTAGCCCCCAGATTCTCTATAGCATGCCTAAAAATCTGTGCCAAAATCCAAGCATATTCTATAACAAGATGCATAACTTAATTGTCTTTAAAAGCTAATCAGTATTGTTAACAGCTCTTAGCAAGCAATAATGAGCACTAATTGGCAATAATTAGAATTTATGTACACCACTCACTAAGCGCATTCTGTATTGCAGTGCATCTAACTTCTAATGCACATAGGCAAAAAGGGGCATGGTTATAGGTAGGGAAATGGGTGTTTTGTAGGCGTTCTGAAATTTGCACGCATAGTTATAGAATATGGCCCAGTGCGCCTAAATCTACTTGCTGGGATTTACACCACATAATTGTTGGTATAAATGGAGGCACGTAGTTTGGGGCACTGAGATATCAACTTAGCATATAATATATACTGCGCCTAAAATGAGGTGCCAATTATAGAATACGCTAAGTCGTTATTGATTTCCACACCGATGTTTTTAGGCGACATATGGAATCACCCCTTTAGCGTGCCCTTACATGGGACTTTCACAAGTGCTAAGCCCATTTCTTTTTTTCTTAAATCATGTTTATTGAGTTTTCAAAGAAATTAAAACAAATTTAACATACAACATATGAAAAAGAGAAAAAAAGCCAAATGCATTACACAAAACTAAACATGAAACATAATTTTAAATATAAGAGATCTAAACTCAAGGAGATGCTGCTGTTTTGATGTAATGATCTAAAGGAGCCCAATGCTTTATAAAGGTGGATAAATGATTAAATTTAAAAGCTGCAGCTTCTTCATAATTTCTAATAGTACAGAGATGATTCCACCATTCATGAATATTTAAATGAGAGTTGTTCTTACAGTGAAATATTATTAGGCGAGTGGCAAGAGGCATCTTAATATTAAAAAGTTTTTGATACTGTTCTTCAAATGTTAGTTTAGGGGTTGAAGAACGGAGTATTATCACATCGTATGACAGATCATCAGGAAAGGAGAAGGGAATAATTGCTTTTATTTTCTTCCATATTAGAGTCCAGAAGGTGCGAACATAAAAACATTCAAAGAGAAGATTCCTTAGATGACCATTAGGAGTCAAACAGGACCAACATGGTGCCTACATGGTTAGAGTGCGTGCTAATTGTAGATGCGTTAAAAATGCTAACACGCCTTAGTAAACAGGACCCATGGTGACCTAAACTTGTTTTTCTTTATTTTTTTATCTTTTTATTTGGCATTTGGCCTAGACTCTTAACAGATGGCATTTCTTTTTTTTGCACTAGGTTAAAAATTTCAAGGTTTGGAGACCTGCACATTAGAATTTCTTCTGTATATTCATATTAATATCCATTGAGCATTTATTTAATTTATTTATTTGTTTGTTACATTTGTATCCCACCTTTTCCCACTTATTAGTAGGCTCAAAGTGGCTTATATAGTTGCGGAGAGGTGGTTACAGAACTCCGGTGTGTACAAATACAGTATAGGGGTACTATTACAGTGACAAATACAGTAAAGTATCGGTTAGGGTGTGATCATGCGTCGGGGTTGAAAACTGTCCATTTCCTGATTAAAATGCCATATTTCATTATTCGGTATTTATGTCAGATACTGTGGGGTATGCATTCTTGAACAGGTGAGTTTTTAGTTTTTTTCAGAACTCTTGATGATTATTCGTAGATTTCAGGAGTTTTGGTAGAGAATTCCAGAGCTGTGTGCATATGTAAGAGAAACTTGACACGTATGTTAATTTATACTTCAGGCTTTTACAACTTGGGAAGTGACGAGTTAAGAGAATCTGTATGTGAATTCTTAATTCCTACTTTTCCAGATGTAGGCTGCATTGTTGTCAAACAAAAAGCTTTCCAACTATTATGCAAAATGGCTAATTACATATGTGAGATATAATTAGTCTATAGAACCTGTTTCAACTGATGATCTTCTTCCATAGGAGAAACATTTTTTTTAATTGCCATCTGAGTTAATTTATGCTACATACTTCCATAAATTAACACATATTATTCGCATAAATTGACCATGATCAAAAGCACCAACATTTCTTTGGCCAAAACTGCTATGTCAAAAAATGACAGGCATCCCTTAAATTATATTGTAATTACTAGTTTCATGCACAAATATTACTGTTTTCCTTGAAGACTTCCTTGACAAACTCCTGTATAAAAGCATCATGTTGAAGTGATGAGACAAAGCTCAGAGTATCACTCCTTGGATCCTTCTTCTTGGCTCTACCATACCAGAAATCAAGAATGCCTTGCGGCCGTCAAAGACAATGCTGTCCAGTCACACCTCCCAACCGAAACCGCTCTCCCAGCCCGGATCGTTGCGGTAGACAAAACCCATGTAATAATCGTAAGTAATGCTACGGTCTGATACTATTGGGAACTATATCTTTATTGTAATTATGATACTTATCTACTTTATAATCTACTGAACTTTAGAACTTGAGGGTGGCAGCTACATTTTGCTTTATTACATATGCTCTAAGCATATTTCAAAGCATGAATTAGTAGTGAATTATGTCAAGCAGGTAGAACCTTAGGGGTATGTTCACTAAGGTGCATTAGCGTTTTTAATGCACCTGTAAATTTAAGTCATGTCAAACGCTAATGTGCCTGTACATTTCTTTGGATGCATTAGCATTTAACGTGCATACACCATTTACGTGCGTTAAAAGTACTATCATGTCCATAGCACCGCTTAGTAAACATAGAGGGGCATAATCGAAAGGAATGTCCAAGTTTTGATGAAGACGTGCTCGCAAAACAGCCCCATCCAGGGGCGGGGAAACCTGTATTTCGAAACAAGATGGACGTCCATCTTTTGTTTCAAAAATACGGTCAGGGACACCCAAATCCTGAAATTTGGTCATCCTTAGAGATGGTCATCCTTAGACTTGGTCGTTTCTGATTTTCGGCGATAATGGAAACCAAGGACGTCCATCTCAGAAATGACCAAATGCAAGCCATTTGGTCATGGGAGGAGCACTGCACTGGCCCCCCTGACATGCCAGGACACCAACCGGGCACCCTAGGGGTCACTGCAGAGGAATTCATAAATTGTTCCCAGGTACATAGCTCCCTTACCTTGTGTGCTGAGCCCCCCAAAACCCACTACCCAAAACTGTACACCATTACCATAGCCTTTACGGGTGAAGGAGGGCACCTAGATGTGGGTACAGTGGGTTTATTGTGGGTTTTGGAGGGCTCACTGTTTCCTCCACAAATGTAACAAGTAGGGGGGTATGGGCCTGAGTCCACCTGCCTGAAGTGCACTGCACCCACTAAAACTGCTCCAGGTACCTGCATACTGCTGTGATGGACCTGAGGCTGGCAATAAATATTTTTAAAGATGGTTTTTGAGGGTGGGAGGGGGTTCCACTGGGGGAGCAAGGGGAGGTCATCCACGATTCTCTCCGGTGGTCATCTGGTCAATTTGGGCACTTTTTTGTGCCTTGGTCATAAGAAAAACATGACCAGGTAAAGTAGTCCCAGTGTTTGTCAGGGACGTCCTTGTTTCTTTCGATTATGGGTCGAGGACATCCTAGGATTAGGCACACCCAAGTCCCGCCTTCGCTACACCTCCGATACACCCCCTTGAACTTTGACCGTCCCTGCGACAGAAAGCAGTTGGGGACGTCCAAAATTGACTTTCGATTATACCGATTTGGACGACCCTGTGAGAAGGATGCCCATCTTCCAATTTATGTAGAAATATGAGCGTCCTTCTCTTTCAAAAATGCGCCCAGTAGGCATTAAAAAATTAACTCAAAAATAAAATTCAGTTTATAACTATGGAAAGGTTTGGATTTTAGATTTAGTGGTCACTGTTTCCCATTCTAATCTCAAATTAAAGTTCAGGTACAAAGAGGATGACGTGATGTCAAAGATCACAAAGAATTTCAGTTGAGAAAGCAGGATTTCAACTCTTGATTCTCTGTATATTAATCTGCTGTTCTAAGCACTAAGCTGCTCCTCCAGAAATGTTCTTGGAAGGGATATATTTCTCTTCTGGTCCTTTGATGAAGGACTGTAAATAACTGAAATGTTATATCATTAAATCTAAGCAGAGAATTCCATGAGCAAAATCTTTTCTTATGTTCTTTTTCTTTCATTTGCAGTTCTGTCTTATAGCCTTATTTTCCTGATTTTCCATTACTTGTTTGCCCAATTTTTCAGCACATTTTACTTTCCTATAATGGAATAAGTCTAATAAAAACTTGGAAAAAGTAATATATTAATGTAATAATAATGATCACAAATTTAACTGACCAGCTCAGAATGTAATTGTTTTCTGGAACTTTTACAATATTTGAAAAACCATTAGCTCTTGATCTTTTGATTTCTGATGAAACCAGAACAGCTAAAAACGTCCTGGGTGATATCATCATTATCATCACCTAAGCAATATACAGTAAAATCTGTTATAAAAAAGGAAAAAAAATTAAAACACTGGTAAGTAACATACACAAGGGAAAATGCAGGTTACAATCAAGATAATAGGTATAACAAAGACATTCAGCACAGCTGATACTCAAAGTCACAGAAGCCATTTTAAGGAAGTAGTCACAAAGGGCAGTGACTAGCCATTACTCCTGCTCATTTCCCTACTAGACCACCAGGAATTAAGCGTGTAAGCCTGCCATGATCCTTGGGGGTGGGGAGTCTTAATATTCTTGGGGAATGGGAGCGAGGAGCATCCTATGGGTGGGTCTTGGATGTTCTTCTGGGGTGGGAGGTAGGGGGGGATCCTCTGGGGGGTCTTGATGTGCATCTGAAGGAAGGAAGAGAGGGAGGAAGAGAGGGAGGAAGAGAGGGAGGGAGATCCTGGAGGGGGTCTTTATGTTCTTCCCGAGGGAAGGAGAGGGTTCAGTTGGAGGGGTTTAGGATGTTTCAGGATGTGGGAGGGGGGATTGGTACACTTAGGCTGGGATCCAAAAGTCATGGGGTGTCAGCAGATATTTAGTTAGAACTGCTCTTTATGCAGCCCCATTTGGTCATTTAGCTATACAGGCAACGGCACTGAATATTGCCGGCACCCATATAGCTGAAAGTTCTCCCCAATCCTGCCTTTTGAATGCCCCTTTCTAGCCTACTAACAAACCAACCGGTCAGAGTCAATATTCAGCAGCACTACCCGTTAATTGCCGCTTAACATCGGCAGCTGGCCTGCACAACATGGTTTAAGCAGTCAGGAGCTTAAATAAATGGTTTTGATACAACATTTTAGCAGGAATTTCAGTCTGTACGTTTGGAATGATAAGCTCCTTAGGAATTAGTTTCTCTGTGGAGTTATGGTGTCAGCTGTCACTTCAAGTGTGGCACAAAGTCAACCACTCTACAAGCACTGTGGCTTTATGTTTTAGTTTTCATTAGCTGTGATCCATGTGTATGGAGGCTATTTTGCTTGAAGGTAAAATACGGTCTTTGCAAGTGGCCTGAGAACCAGGGGAACTGGGACTTTGGATAAGTCACTTAACCCTCCATTGCTCCAGGTATACAAATAAATACCTCTATATAATATGTAATCTGCTTTGATTGTAACCACATCAAGGTGGTACAAAAAAATCCCATCCCCCTTAATTTAAATTAAGTATCTGGTTTGGATACTGTGGGTTTATCAAAGGGATATAGACTGCAAACTCTGACAATCCCCAGTGGCCCTCACTGGTTCACATTCATACAACCAAACTTGAGTTTTTGGCTTCAGCTTTGGTTTTGGCCGAAACCAGGTGATGAGTTTCAGCTGCAGTTTCAGTTTTGGTCAAAAGATTTCAGACAGTTTCAGTGGCAGTTCTGGTTTCAACTGAAACAGACAAAAAAGCAGTTTCACTCAACCTCTACTAGATATATTGCAAGAAGACTGGAAAGTGTGAGGAGTGTAGGGAATAAGAAAATTATACAGATAAGAGGAAACACCAGAATAAAAGGTTTTATGGATCAGAATTAGAACCTTAAAGGAAATACAATATGTTATAGGGAGCCAATGTTCCATAGACAGAAGAGAAGAAACCCTATCGTGTTTGTTTCTTCAAAAAAGTATCCTAATAGAAGTGTTTTGAATGACCTGCAATCTGTATAACTGAGAGTGTGACAAATTGTGAGGTAACAGGTAAGGAATAGCAATAATAAAGAAGAGGTATAACTAGAGAAAGACTCCACACTTGTTCCACCCCAGTATTAACTAAATAGGGCTGTTTTTTAAGATTTGCCCTTTTTGCAGATGATACCAAAATATGCAATAGAGTAGACACCTCTGTTGATGGGATCTAGCAAAGCTTGAAGAATGGTCTAGAATTTGGTAGCATTCCTGTGGGAGTTACTTGCCTGTATTGATGCAGCTGGGAACATCACACGTTCCTGGTAGCAGTAAGGCAAGCATAATGGTCCATAATTCAGGTCAACTGTCTGTTAAAGGGGCTGGGAGTGGATTACATCCTTCCCATCCACTGACATCCCCACACCATATATGCCTACTTCTCTCAAAAAAACTCCAAACACTACCATGCAATCCCTTCCACTCCCTGGCATCCACCCTTACAGCTAGCAGGGGAGAGCCTGAAATCAAAATGGTGCCATTCAACCTCTACAGATAGTTTTACATTTAGCTTTTGATGCAAAGTACAAAGCTCTGAAAATTAGAAAACAGAATTAATGCTTGTTTTCAACGTTTGTTTTTTGCTTCTTGATTTCAGCATGGAAGCCTGTCCAGTGCTGCCCACAGAATAACCCGTATGTGTTTTATCGTACACCAGGTATGTAAAATTGAAAGCTTGTTCTAAGAAGTTATTAATGCGGTATACAATCCAGATCTAAGAAAAAAATCTATTTTAATAAATTTAAAGACTATAAATAATTCTATTTATTATGAAATTTTTAGTACAATCTCCTTTGCAGACCCAAGCCTAGCAACATGTGTCCTTGCTCAGTAAGATCAGGTTGTGTGCCACAGAATAAAGTAAATCATACCTTGAATACCTTTTCCTCTCAACTTGATCTGAAAGCTATACAGTCAGAGTTAACTTTCAGTCTTAAATTATATGGTGATGGCAACATAGTATAATATTGATAGATTCGTGTGAACAGTGTTTCCAAGAAAAGAAATAGGACACATTCTTCTTTTTTATACTGTAGATATTCTTTTTAGGATGAGCTACTGCTGAGAGAATTTATATATTATAAAAAAAATTAAAATTTCTGCAAGAAAAAAATAAAAAATTGAGCACACAATATTTCATAATGCTAATGAGTTCCGGATTTATCAAAACAATACAGTAAAATCAGTTTTTCAGTAATAATCAAGGGGCCCTTTTTCAAAGGTGCACTAAAAAGTGGCCTGTGCTAGTTATAGCAGGTGATTTTCCCAGGCAGCTGCCAAAAAGCCGAATTTCTATTTTAGGCAATAATGGCCAGGCTATAATTCCAGAATTAGCACCTGGCCATTTAGGAGGAGATTCTATTTATGGCACCTAAAAATACGTGTGGAAATAAACATATTCTATAAGATTTAGGTGCATTGTATAGAGCAAGCTTAGTCAATACCGTAGCACTTAAACCTACGCATGTCCATTTACACCAATAATGGTGTAAATCCTTGCACGTAGATTTAGATGCACTGACCTATATTCTGTAATTATGAGTGGAAATTTTGGAACACCCACAAAATGCTCATAAATATGCCCATAAAAATGCCCCTTTTAAACTATGCGCGTTAATTTTGAACTATGCATTACGCTTAGCAACTTCTGTACATAAATTGTAATTATTGCCAATTAATGAGCATAGAGAGAGCAGCACTGACCCACACCACCCACCCTATGGCCAGAGCGGTCATTGTCGTGGCCGGGCCTTACGCTATGTTCAGTTATACATTGCCAGCACCGGGTACACAGCATCTGAGCAGATAACAGTTATAAGTTTGATGTTAAATCTTTGGAATAATGTTGAAATGTAATTAAAGAAAGATATGTCCGCATGTTAGCGGGGATATGACAGAATGAATGGTGACACAGCTTGTCTCCCGGCTTGGACGGTCGGGAGGTCAAGATCATCGGGTGTTTTGAAAGAAGTATAGGTGCATCCTTCTATGGGATACGCCCAAAGAACAACGAGTGCTCAGAGAGAAAGCTTGTTATTGCTCGTTAAGTGATATTAAAGAAGCCGATTACCTTGTACACTTATTAAGTTATATGCGTATATCCGCACGGAATCTAGGTGTCATATATAGAATCCGTGGGTTATTGTGTGAGCTGTTATCACCTCTTATTTACTTGGCAGTAAGGGCTTACCTGCTAATCTCACGGTAATTGGACGGTATGTGGCAATGTGGCCATGCTGCCGATCGCCACCAATAACGCCCCCAGTAGAAGATAGAAAATTATCTTCTACCGCAGGAAACTACATGCACCAACTTCAGAACTACTGCCGGGCCCCTATGCTACCCCACTGGTAGGGCCAATGTGACGCATGCTACCAACATAGTAACCCTACCACGCCTTTGTAAAAGGGGCCCTAATTTAAGCATTATTTAAAAAGTAATTAGTCAAGAATAGAATGATTCATTTTTTTGCATGTAGAATACTTCCACAAGTAAATCACTGAAGCAGAGCATCATAAGCAAATGATCATCTGCTCTGCCCCTACCACTCACGTTTCTCTTCCCCTAACTCATCCACATCTCTCTCACACACACACCGAACCCAACTCCTTTGCTCGCTCTCTCTCTCTCTCTCTCTCTCTCTCTCTCTCTCTCTCTCTATTGAGCAACCCCTTTATCGTTCCAACATACTCCCAACACTCTTTCTTCCTCCCCAGCTAGTCTATCACTCTTTTCCTAGAAAAACATCCCCACAATTTTATTTCTTCTCATCCATTCACCATCACACTCTCTCTCCTTGCCCCTTGCCCCTATCAATGCTCTACACTCTCTTTCCCACCTCTAATGTCCACACTGCTCTTACTTACAACCCTACTACTATCTATTTCTTTTGTCACCCCAGTCCATCTTGACAGGGAATAGCAGCCTCAGCAAAATTAATTAATTTGGGTTTCCTCCCTCTCCAATTCAATAGGCCACTGATACCTTCTTTTCCATCAGGAGTCCCAAATTCTGCAGAGAATGTTAAGCATTCCAGAGGGAAGGGAAATTCTGTGCCATCTATGTTGCTAAGAAAAATGGTTACGAGGCTCATTTTCAAAGCACATAGACTTACAAAGTTACATAGATTACTATGTAACTTGTTAAGTCTATTGCTTTGAAAATGAGTAAATATGCATTTCAAATACAAGCTAAGTCTTTACATTGCTTACTTGTTGAGGCCCGTGTACTTTTCAAATTCCCCTATTTTGTTTCTTAAATATTTACCTCCCCCTTTTACAAAGCCTTGCTAGCGGCTGCCCGTGGGAATGCCGACACAGCCAATTCAGTTTGAATGGTTGAATAGGCTGTATTGGCAATACCGCACCAGCAGCCGCTAGCAAGGCTTTGTAAAAGGGGGGGGGGGTTAGTTAGCTTATTTCTTTCCCCAATGGTAATCAAACCTCTCAAACAGGTGGTTCTCATTTTTAATTTACTATCCATCTTTATTCTAAAAGTTTATTCACAACACTATCCCCCCTGTTTACTAAGCCATGCTAGTGGATGCCATGTACTAATGCCAACACAGCCTATTCCCTTTGAATGGGTTATGTCAGCATTGCTGTGCGGCAGCCACTAGCACAGCTTAGTAAACAGGGGGGATATTTGTTATCAATCAACTCAGTTTTGGAATTCTCTACCTAGAGATTTGAAAAGTGGGTTTTCTTACTACTTCTTTCCAGGGGCGTATCTGCGTGGGGCCACAGGGGCCTGGGCCCCCGCAGATTTCGCCCTGGACCCCCCTACCGCCGCCAACACCTACCTTTGCTGGCTGGGGGCCCCAACCCCCGCCAGCCGAGGTCCGCTTCCTCTAAAAATATTTCTTGAGCTGAGGTCTTTCAAGTTGTTCGTCCTCGCTCCCACTCCTCCGTGCTGCTGTTCAAACTCTGCGGAATCCAGTTTCGGAGTCTGTCTGACGTCGCAGCACGTTGTACGTCGCCCAGCAAAGGTAGGTGTTGACGGCGGTAGGGGGGTGGTGGTGACGGCGGCAGGGGGGGTGGCAATGGCGGTGGGGGGTGGCAATGGCGGCGGGGGGGGCTATAATATGCCCCCCCACTCTGGCTCTGGCCCCCCCTACCGCCGAACCCCAGATACGCCCCTGCTTCTTTCAGAAAAAAATTGAAGACC
Source organism: Microcaecilia unicolor (assembly GCF_901765095.1). Lineage (NCBI taxonomy): Eukaryota > Metazoa > Chordata > Amphibia > Gymnophiona > Siphonopidae > Microcaecilia > Microcaecilia unicolor. The sequence goes on along the minus strand of NC_044035.1, from coordinate 133,913,551 downwards.
TATTTGTTTAAAAAGGGGGTTTTTTTCTTAACATTTCCATAGCTACTTCTCACATCACATTCTGTTGCATTTCAGTTTGCAGAATATTTTCAAAGGTTTGTAATCTGCTTTAAACTTAGTCAGGAGCTGGAAGAATTCAAATATCACGTTACATTACATATCTGCATTTCACAGTGATGCAAAATTCCCCCAAGAGTAGTGCATATACCTCTGCATCATCTCATGACATTTCACTTTCAAGAAACTGACAGTGGTTAACATGTTCTTCACTAGCAGTACCCACAAATGCACAAGCATGAGAGTTTTGTGAGGATGCAACCAACTCCTTTTACGTTTGTGCCAGTTTGAGTAACCAGGGGTTAAATTTGAGTGCTTTAATGGTGAAATTAGACAGATAACTTATCAATTCAACAGCTAATATTACTGCAAAATAAATTTGGCTATGCAGTTATATGCTGAATGTAGAACTTCTATCTATGGAGCCCTTTCACAAAGGTGCGGGAGGACCTACGCACATACAGCGCGCGTCAAATCAACACTACCTCCCGGCTAGTGCATGAGCCAGGCGGTAATTCTCGAATTTGGTGTGTGCTGAATCCTGAGGTAGAAAATAATTTTCTACCGCGGGCCGCTTACCTGGCAGTAAACAGCAGTTGGTGCACGCTGCATGCTTACCGCAAGGGTAGCCTGTGAGACCTTACCGCTAGGTCAGTGGGTGGCGGTCAGATCTCAGGCCAAAAATGGATGCGTGCTGGTTTCAATTTTAGTGCATGTCCATTTTCTGGCCCCTTAAAAAAAGGCCCTTTTTCTAGACGCGGTAAAAAAAATGGCCCAGTGCGCTCCCAAAAGGTGCACTTGCACTACCGCGGGCTACTTTTTACCACGGCTTAGTAAAAGGACCCCTATGTATTTTTAAATATTAGATAGTATCAGGCTGAAAATACAATTAAACATCCTGATACTATCCATATAATATGAAATCTTGTGATAGAGCAAGAGCCGACTTTTAAATTATCCAGACAGCTGTGATATTTAACTGCAATCCAGATAACTTATCCATTTATTTTATGCATTCTGAATAGCAAGACTGCATTATGTGTATATTCAGTCCCACTGCGAATACGTATGGTGACACTGAATGTATGCATCAGTTTAAATACTTGCTTTTCCTTAGTGCAGCGGACTCTGATCCTGGGGAACGGGGTTCGATTCCCATTGCAGCTCCTTGTGATTCTGGGCAAGTCACTTAACCCTCCATTGTCCCAGGTACAAATAAGTACCAGTATATAATATGTAAACCGCTTTGAATATAGTTGTAAAAACCACAGAAAGGCGGTATATAAGTTCCATTCCCTTTCCCTTTCCTTATCTGATCAGTAAATACTGGCACAGGTATTTAAATTAATATGGATGCTGCACCAGCTGAATTCTGACCCCATAGTTGCTACCTCTTCCTCTGCTCCTCCTCTGAACCATAAGCTTCTGGTTAGCACCTGAACCCTTACAGCCCACATAATGGGTTGTGGTAGGTACTCATTTGCTAATGGCCACACGCTAGTGAGAAAATTAGCATGTGGCCATTAATGGGGAAAACAGAAAAATTGGCCATTTTACCCGGACAGTAAAAATGGCCTTAGCACATGGGAATGACTCATGTAAGGACACATTAAGGCCGCTTTCTACTGCAGTTTGGCAAAAATGCCCCTTAGTGAGTTAAACAGCCTTATAAGTGAGTTATACATTCCCCACCAACTAGGAAATGCATTACTTTCTGTGAATATCAAGCTCTAAATATATTTCAGCGTCTTCTTTACAGATTTGCTACACCACAAAAGATTTTACAAAGATCATTTCACCCACTGAAAAGTCAAGATCTAAAACTATAAAGGTTGTACATGAACAGAGGAATAAGTTATTGTTTTTATAACAATGTCATGTGCTACATTCTTCTTTAATTCTGACTTTTTAAAAAATTTGCTCTAGGTTCACAGTCCCAAAACAGATGTTGCCAAGGCCCTGTGAGACAATGCTGCAAGAAGTGAAGATGCTACACTGAAAACTATCATTCAGCAGTCTTCTACAGTACTGCCAATTAACCAAAATCATCTCTCTCTCTCTCTCTCTCTCTCTCTCTCTCTCTCTCTTTATGTCCATTTCTATTTGAAAACATATTTCACTATTAAAATGTTCCTAATAATCAAAGCATATTCGGCTTGTATGTTGTTTCTTTAAACAATAACCTAAAGTTTGTTTTAGCATCTTACAGGCAAAATGTAAATATAATGGATCATCTTAGATTTTCTCTCGGCCTGTTCAGTGACAATATCTTAAAATTTAAGTTAACTGATTTTGTTTAAAATACATGCATAACAGTGAATTACTAACTGTTGATCTTATATTTCTTCAAAATTACCTTTACTTTTTGAAAAAAATAAACATGTATATTTGTAATACAAGTCACAAAATGGGACAGACTTGCTCACAAATTTGACCTAAAACCTTGAAGAAAAACCAGGTTTAACAAATCATCTTTCTAAATCAGCTCAACCCTGTCTAGCTGGACCAACTGGTCCCCTGGCCTCCCTGCACACATCCACCCCATTCCTTATCTACCCCATCCCCCATTGCATGGATAAATGTTTGAGAGAGAATCATGGGATTTTGGTATGAAGATGACCACAGCTATAATAGCCAACAACAGCTTCAATCTTCAACACTTTTAGTCTTTCGAAGCAAGGGGACTCAGCCAGGAACCTATTTTGAACTGCACTGCTACTAGAATTATAGTCAGCAAGTTTACTGCTTTGTTGTTGGAGGTGGGATGTAGCCATCTCATCCCATCATTGGGTGAGGAGACCTCAGCATGAGCTGTGGTTAAGCATATTCTATATAACACACCTAAATCTAGGCACTGCTTATAGAATACTCTTTGGTGGAAATGTATTCTGTGTGGATTTCTTAGGCACCATATATAGAATTCTCCCCCCCCCCCCCCCCCCCCCCCCCCCCCCCCACCCCCACCCCACGGTGAGCCTCATGGCCATTTAACATACAAGCCAAACTAAATTATACAATAAACAAAAAATACAGAATCATAGTAATAACATACAGGCCAAACTCTGGCCAATAAGACAGAGAAGGGGGTGGGACAGCACAACAATAAGTGCCTAAACAAAGCCAGCAAACAAAAAGAAGGAGCAGTCCTAGAAGATCTGAACTGATGGTAGGGTTGCCAGCTGGTTCCAGACTTTTGGAAGAATTTGATCCAGTCCTGGTTTTATCCCACTGCCTACCTTGTAGTTCTGGTGGCCCTATTGATTTCCCTAAGAAAAGCAGGACCACACCTTCAAATGAGCAGCAACTGGATCAGCCTGTCATGCAAATATGAAGCCTCTTGGTAACTCCAACTGATAACAATCTTTAGTTAGCCTTTTTGGCTGACATGGGAAACCTTTACAGTACCTTCATTCTTTCACATGCCACCTGACCCCTTCGGGGGTGTTGATTTTATAACTATTGCCAAAGCAGGAGCTGTTACAAAATAAAATTAGATTATAAACAAATTAAGATGTAGCTGATACCATTTTATTGCAGAAGTGGTAGACTCTTGCCAGCAATCTGAAAGTTTATGACTCCCTGAGTGTATTTCTCATTCTCAGCTCTACTCAGGCAATACAAGAACAAGGTTAGAGGTTCATGCTGCCTGCAGGAAGTCACGTAGAGCTGGCAAACAGATACTGTAAGGACAAACTGCTTATCCTAAGACAAGCCTCCTCCCAGTGTGCTGCCAATGCTTAAACCCCTCATTCTCTGCATTTTCCTGGAGTCTCCCCCACATTTTTAGTTCCTGCCTTAAGAAAATCAAACAAACCCTCTTGATTTCAATGTTCTATGAAGCAGCAAAGCCTGAACAACTAAGGGGCTGATGTGCTAACCTAAAAGAAATTTAGCTACAGGGCCCGACTGGCAAAAATAATTAGGCCTCTTACTTTTCTTTTCAACACTTTTCAGTCTATCTGTTCCTGAGTTTCATTCTTTTCAATTTGTTTTTGTTTATCCTATTTAGTTTATATTATTTGTTTATCTATTTCAGTAGTTTTCCTCCATTTTCACCATATTTTCTTTCCTTTTGGTCTTTCTTTCTTAATTTCTGCTGAGCTACCTGTGCTGAGACTTCTGTGTTATTTGTCTTTGATCCTTAGCTGGATTGGTAGAAACTCTGACATGCTTTCAGCTGTGTTGTGCTTGTCAAGTCATAAAACCCCTTTTTTGTATTCATATAAACACTCAGTAAGTTTCTAGAATACTAAAAAAAAAAAGCTGAGCAGGAAGGATTAGGGTCCTTATAGAACCTGAAATCATTATTTTTATTCACTATCCCCCAAATTGTATAAATGGCACCTTAAGTTGTGTGCGCTAATTTGTCCACATAGCCAAATTATGGGCACAACTTAATTGATTAACAAGTCAATCAGCGCCAATAATTGGTAATTAACCAATTGGCGGCACTAATCGGCTTTAATTCAAATTTACAAGCACAATTTTCTAGGCATTTCTATAATGTGGTGCATGTAAATTCTACTGTGCGCAGCTGACTAGGGATGTGGAATGGGTGGGCATTTCTAAAACCTATGTGCACTATTATAGAATACACCCAAACTGTGCCTAAGTTAGTGCAGGTATTTCGGCCTGGTTTTAGGTTGCCTAAATGGGTGCACCTTTTAGTCGCAAGAACAGTCACTAAGCATATTTGTAAACTATGCCTAACTTTAGGTGTAGTTTATAGAATCACGCTAAGCACGTGGTTTTTGGCACTGATTTTAAGGCACCTTTTATAGAATTTGGCCCAATATTCTGCCTTTCCAAAGGAGGAGTGGAGTGGCCTAGTGGTTAGGGTGGTGGACTTTGGTCCTGAGGAACTGAGTTTGATTCCTGGCACAGGCAATTCCTTGTGACTCTGGGCAAGTCACTTAACCCTCCATTGCCTGCTACATTGAGCCTGCCATGAGTGGGAAAGTGTGGGGTACAAATGTAACAAAAATAAATAAATCTTACTCAGTGTGGTGTACAATAACACATATAGTAAGGATGACCAAATTAAAATGAGGGAGGAACCCAGTTCACAAGTTGTTTATCCCTTTTCATAATGATGGACTCCTAATGCAGGCAGTCATGCCGAAATATAGCCTGTGTCAAGTCCTTCAAAATTTGATGGTCTGAACATTTCTGCTTCCATTTGAATAAAAGACATCTTGTGAATTGGGTTTCCTTCCACATGCTGATTTACCCATCCCTGCTGTATATGTTTGCTTTGGCAAGCTGTAGGGTTCCAGTTCTTCTCTTGCATTTGTGTACAATCATAGAAACACAATCAAATGGATCTGTTTCAAGTGGAGAGGAATTATAAATTTACTAGAGACCAGGAAACATATACTTAAGCTATTGGTGTATTTTTCAGCCACTATACAGATAGAATGTCTAACCATTTTGACAGTCCAATTAGCACATAGGTTGATGGGGAGCTATGACATGCACAACACTCTGAGCAATTTCCCTCCATTTCTGTCCTGTTGTGCTTTGTTTCCTTCCTTCTTCTTGCTTCTTATGTTAGTAATATTCATATTAGTGATGGTTGGTGATCTCTTCTGAGACCTATGTCCAGGGAGGTGTACTATTTACCTGGAGCCAAGATTCGAGCTAACCAAAAAATGTATTGATAAAAAAGATATCATCTTATGTTTTGTTTTATTTCTATTTATTACTGTTTAAACAGGAATGGCACCCCATAAAGCACACTGTAATTACTAGTTAACTCCCAAAACATAAACTAGTGTGTTTTTTGTCCTTTCATAACCCTGACTTTCAAGAACACACTGCATTGTTAAACAGGAATTGCACTCTATAAAAGAAGGCTAGGCAAGAAATGTATGAGATTAGTCCAATAAAAAGGTTACCACCCTATAGTCTCTTGTTTTGTTTACCTCTACTTCCATAGTTTCATGCAGAATGCTATTGGTGCCCTAAAGGCTCCCCTAGAAAACTGCTGTATAAAAAGTGCACATTCAAGTGATGAGACAAAGTGGAAAACATCAGTCCTTAAATCCTTCTTCCTGAAGAAGATCTAACTACACGGAACGAGAAACAACAATGTCTGGGCACGGGCATCCAGGACACTGCCAGGAACACAAATCCCAGTGTCATGATCCACATCACAAGCAAGATATGGGAAAACATCGTAAGTAGCAATTTGTTCTGAAAATACAGTGATTTTTGTTTTGTTACATTTGTACCCTGCGCTTTCCCACTCATGGCAGGCTCAATGCGGCTTACATGAGGCAATGGAGGGTTAAGTGACTTGCCCAGAGTCACAAGGATCTGCCTTATACCTCTATTTAAAAAAAGAGCACAAAATATTGATAATTCAGCTCTAGAATTCACTGAACATCTCAACTTGAGGGTGATATCTAAAGTGACAAAAATGTAGGGGCCCTTTTACTAAATGAATGGGTTGCGGCGCATTTGCCATGCCGGGAATCGCTAGCGCAGTTAGTAAAAGAGGCACTATGCCCTTACCCCCAAATTCTATATGTGGCACCTTTAGTTGTGTACGCTAATTTGACTGCATGGCCAAATTGCGCACATAACTTAATTGATTAACAAGCCAATCAGTGATGATAGCTGGTACTTAACCAATTAGTGGCACTAATTGGCTTCAATTTGAATTAATGCGCACAACTTTCTAGGTGGATGCAGTGCACATAAATTCAATTGTGCACAGTCAAAAATGGGTTGTGGAATGGGTGAGTTGTGGGCATTTCAAAAAGTATGCACGCTACTATACAATACACTCGATCTATACCAAAGTTAGACGCAGGTATTTTAGCCTGGTTTTAGGTAGCCTAAATAGGTACACTTAAATTTTAGTCATAAGAACAGTGCATGACCATATTCTATATACTAAGCTTACCTATAGCATAGTTTATAGAATCATGCTAAACTGTGTGGTTTTATGGTGCCAATTTTTAAGGCACCATAAATAGAATTCCCCCCTTATTGTGCAGTTAGCACGCAAGAACAGGCTACCGCATAAATGTATTAAAAAGTGTTTTGTGGTATTTTCCCTGTTTTCATGTACTAATCCAGGTGCTACAAACCTTTTAATAATATTTTTGGGAGGGGTGTAGTATGGGTGGGGAATGGGTGTGTCTGCCATTAACTAGCTAATGTGTTTTGATTAACACACGCTAACTGGTTAACGCAGGCAAAAGTTTTTTAGGTCTTACATGCTAATGACAATATTAGTGAATGACCTGAAAAAAATCTAAAAATAGAAGGCCCTTACAGTTTTTCTAAAATGACAGTCTTTTATGTTCAGAGCGAGCAAGGAGAGTTTAAGGTCATTGTTGTACAGTTAGGTAGGGATTCATAAGATGCATCATCTTGCTGCCTTATCTTGAAAGTTAAGCACTAATAAAATTATGCTCTCAGTAAACATAAGGGAGAACTGGAGGGAATTGTTTTTTGGATACTACCTGTATTGCACACGTGGCAGTTTGTAATGGATGATATGTAGCACTTGGTTTTCAAATTTAATAAAAATGTTGAAAAATAATGAATGGGAAATTCCTGTGATAAGCTGCGCTAACAGCAAACAATAGAACATTTTAGTAAAAGACTCTATAATGTTTGTGGGTTATACCATTTGCATTGCCAGATACATTGTAAAAGTGTTTCAATAAAATGGATCAGTAGGGAATTATGAAAAAGTATACATTTCAATGTTATAAAATATAGGGATCTATTTAAGGACTTGAACAACACATAATTTTCCTACTAGCATGTGGCCTTAGTGCATAAGCCCCTACCGCTACCCATTATGTAGGCGATAAGGGCCTATATGCTAACCATGTGCTAATCGTTTATCACACTGCAATGTAGCTGTGCTAACTGATTAGTGATGAACACGCCCCCCTCTCTCCCCCCAGTGCTAAAAAAAAAGAAAATAGTGCATGGGTAGCACATGCACATGCAAACTTAGTGAAGGCCTCAGTGTGGCACACATTAGCGCTTATCACAGCTTAGTAAAAGGACCCTAAGGGAGCTTTAAGAGTTCTGAGACCTCTACCAAATATCATATTCAACAATGTGCTCGAGATCAGAATGGTTCCACAGGAGCAGAGATGAGAAGACTGTTGCATTCCTTCATAATAGCGGCAATGAGTCCAGTAATCACAGTTCAATCTGTATGAACAGGGACATATAGATACCATTGAATGAGCCATGATCCCATAGCTCATACTATGAAAGTTCAGCCACATCAGCCCAAGATGACGTGATCAAGTGGTTCATTAGCTGCCTTGAGGGGGATGATAAAAACCAGGATAGGGAGGTAGCGTGGCAGCAGCATTGTGCGGTGTGTGTCATGTTTATCTTCTTACAGGTTCCCGACTATAAAAGTGTTATAGCCCAATGGAAGGGTAAGAAGTACAGAAGTTTTTCCTAAACTCTCCAATGCACACTCCACCCTCCTGCAATCAACTTGGAACCTTCCCCTCTCTTGCACTTCTGACATTTCTCTGCTTACCCATCTCAGAAGCCCTTCTCAGATTGGACTCACCCCACTGCCTTCACTATGCACCCAACCTTTCCCTCCATGGTTCCTCCACACCACACACACACACACACCCTGCCTCATGTTACCACCACTAGCCATCCCACATAACATAGATACAACTCAACTACAAAACACTTTCACTCATTTAATCAGTACTGTGCTTCCTACATTTACAAACCCCTATCCCTACAACACGACATCTCACCCACAACAAAGACACATTATACACCCTACTGCCTTAGGTACCTACCTGCACAGCCACCATGTACTCCCCTACTCACGCATACCAAAACATCAGTCCAAACTTGCACCTACCCCTGATATCCACTCGCTACTCACTGAACCCAATACCCCTCAATTTTACACATCCTACCCCCCCCCCCCCCACCCGCCCGCTCCATTCCCTGACTGGAGCACGAACAGTGATTCCCCCCCACCCCAGTCCCCATTATCTCAGAAAGATGGAAATAATCTTAACTTTTCCAGTTGGGAACCATGAAATCATAGCTAAACAATTGAGTATGACCTTTTTTGTACGTACACAAATAGAATACCTTCTCTTTTTGATGTTCATATAATTCCTTGTATACGTTTTCACATTATAGTCTGCTGTCTACAAAATACAATTTAAAATGCATTAAAGTAGGAGCTATTTCATTGATCTATGTAACATATGCTACATTTTCAATGGGAAAGAAGAGTTTTAGAACTATTCAAAAAAGTAATTAAGAATTTAAAAAATCCTAATTGCATAATTGCTCACACCCTTTTTCATAAGAAACCCAAATTAGTGTTCCCAAAAATTACTCTGGAATGAACTCATTCGAAGGTACAGATGGGAGAAGGCTATGAGAAATTTTCAGCCCTTGCTAAAGTCTCCAATGACGGCCAGATCCAAAGGTCTGTATTGTATCCTCATCCTTCTTGATCTATCTGCTGCTTTTGACACTGTCGGTCACCACCTACTACTTGAGACACTGTCCTCAATTGGATTTGGGGGCTCTGTTCTTTCTCGGTTTTCTTCTTCCCTCTCCCATTGCACTTTTAATGTGTGCTCTGGTGGATCCTCCTCCACTGTTGGGACCTCTTCTTTTCATCTATACTTATTCCTTTGGTGCTCTGATCTCCTCCCATGGTTTTCAATATTATCTTTATACCGATGAATCCCAGATCTACCTGTCCACACCAGTCTACCTATCTGACATTGCTGCCTGCAGTCTCACCACCATCTGAAACTCAATATGACCAAGACTGAGCTTCTTATCTTTCCCTCTAAACCTACCTCTCCTCTTCCCCCATTCTCATCCTTTCTGTCTCATCAGCTCGTAACCTTGGGGTCATCTTTGACTCCTCTCTCTCTCTCTCTCTTTCTCTTGCTCTGTACAAATCCAACAGACTGCTAAAACCTGCTGTTTCTTTTTCTATAATATCACCAAAATGTTTCCCTTCCTTTCTGAGCACACTATCAAAACCCTTTTCCACACTCATCCCTCTCGCTTAGATTACTGTAACTTGCGTCTCACAGGTTTCCCACTAAATTATCTCTCTCCCCTTTAATCCATTCAAAATGATGCTGCATATCTTATATTGTGAGCAAACTCTAAATAACATAAATATTCCACCAGTGTCACTACCTGTCACAATATTGTCAAACAAGGAGATAATTTCCTCTAATTCTTCACACTCCCTTTTGAAGTAAAGAGAATTGCTCTCTAGGGGAACTCCATTTTTGTTTTAATTTCTTTTGTTGTATTCTTGTTTCTAGGGATGGGCATTCATTTAAAAAATTAGAAATTGTTTCCAATGTTATTCTATGTCAATGTTATTCTATGAGAAACCAAACAAAACAAATTGTTGCTCTGCTTGCCAACTCCATATTCTGTAGTACTGGAAGATACTGTTTTGACCTTTTGACTCTTTTTGATGCCACAAAAGCCACTTCCATTAGGTCCAATTTGCCACTAGTCACAATATTTATCTCTTAGGATAAGTATTTGGAAGCAATTTATTTGCACGTGTAACCCTGGTCTCACCACATAGTTCCGGGCACCAGCTAGCTCTTTGGGAAATACCCGAACCAGGGCCACAAACAAAAGTTTTATTTCTCCTGAGCTGGGCACAGGCCGGGGCCGGGCTTGATCCCAGTAGGCCATAGGGTTTTAAGCCACACTTTATTATTGGTTTTCTTTATCAGTCTGGGAGTAAAATGACTTCACTCGCACTCCAAAGAAACTCTCCACTCCAGTATGTTTGTATTTTATGTAGAACAGAACTTTACTGGAACAGGCTGATATCCAAACTTCATACTCTTCTTAAAACAATTTTTTTTAATATCCAAACAGTTCAATTTGCTGAAAGAGTTTTTTTGTGCTAGTCCAAGACTCTTGGTACAAATCTTAACTACTTAATTGTCTCTTTATAAATCCTAAGGTCTATGGTATTTACATATTTACAGAACCACCAGTCCTCCAATACCCATCCTTTCTGGCAGCACAATCCAAGGCTGTGCTTGCCACTCTTCTGCAATAAACTGTCCCGCTGGACTTTTCCCCAGCTGCCAGACCTCCTCAGAACCAGACCTCCCTGTTTGTCCTTTAGCTCCAAAGATACTTCTTTGAGCTGCTGCCTCTGGTACTGAACAGGCTGATCCTGCTGTGCTCCCAGGCTGGGTTAACCCTTTCTACCCACCTTGAGCATTATTCACGCTCCACTTAATGCTCACTAATCATAGCACTTATATTACCTTCCAACTTCACCCCAATTATCACACCTGCTGTCAGTTACTCCCTTCTAATGTTCCCTCTGGGTTGGGCTTTCCACCCTCTGATCCATACTGCTCTCCCTCTCCCCAGAAAAATCTGGAGAATTTTACATCAGTCTAGTAATCCCCTGAGAAAATTTCCAAACTCAATTTACCAGGGGATTACACATATTTTACAGTTGTCTAACTTGTTCTTCAACAGATATCTCAAAAATTAATCTGACTACATGTTTTGGCATTGCCGAGATAGAATCACCCTACTGGAGAAAATAGAGAATTATCTTGACTCCAACACACTGCATCATCTATTTATTTATTTATTTATTTATTTATAGCATTTATATCCCACATTTTCCTACTCACGGGCAGGCTCAATGTGGCTTACATCTGTCTGCAAAAATATACATCAATTTAGCAACAAACCGTCAAATACATTTAAGTTAAAGAGAGATGGGAGTAAAAGTAACGGAGAGGAAAAGGTGAAAGAGTAAATAGAGTTCAAAATGGTGTTCTGACAGTAACAGTTCAAAAGTTAGAGATGCTAGACAGGTCTTTAGCATAAGCGTCTCCAAATAATAAGGTCTTTAGTGATTTTATGAAGGTCAAATGATCCTGAATAGACTTTACAGTTTTAGGTAATCCATTCCACGAGTGAGCGCTAGCGTAGGGAAAGGTGGATGCGTAGATGGTCTAAAGCAGAATGGTCTTACCAAAGGAATATACCAAAACATATCTGATGGATTTATATGAATGGTGGACTCTTAAACTAGGAGGTCTCTTTACTAAGGTGCACTAATGGATTTAGTGTGCTAATGATTAGCTTGCGCTAAATAAGACATCCATTATATTCCTTTGGGTGTCTTATCATTTAGTGCACACATTAGTAAAAAGACCCCTAGATTAAGGACAAGCATTGAATGTGCTATTATTAGATTTTAGTACATGTTCCACAGAAAAGGTTCATTAACAAATTGAGTTGTGTGGACCTGGATATTAAACTAAATTAGAAACTGAGTAATAGATGACAGTTTAGTGATAAATATTTTATTTATTTATTTATTTATTTATTTATTTACTTATTTATTGCATTTGTATCCCACATTTTCCCACCTATTTGCAGGCTCAATGTGGCTTACATAGGTCTGTTATGGCATTGCCATTCCAGGGTGTCAGTCAGATACAAGTAGTAGTGCAAGGGAATAAGGATGGGGAAGAGGTTCTAAGAGAATGGATATAGAAGGGAGACTTTCAGACTTGGGTGGATTGGTGAGGTGGTATAGTTGAGCTATAGGTCTTCTTTGTAGGCTTTATTGAAGAGATACGTCTTTAGGGATTTGCGAAAGTTAGTTATTTCGTCGTTTGTTTTCAGGTCAGTTGGTAGTGCGTTCCACAATTGCGTACTCATGTAAGAGAAGGAGGTTGCGTGTATAAGCTTGTATTTGAGTCCTTTACAGCTAGGGAAGTGTAGATTAAGAAATTTTCGGGATGATCTTTTGGCATTTCTGGGAGGCAGGTCTTTGAGGTTTAGCATGTAGGTCGGGGCGTCTCCGTGGATGATTTTGTGTACAATCGTGCAGATCTTGAACGTGGTCCGTTCCTTAAGTGGGAGCCAGTGAAGTTTCTCTCTTAAGGGTTTTGCACTTTCGTATTTTGTTTTTCCAAATATGAGTCTGGCGGCTGTATTTTGGGCTGTTTGGAGTTTTTTGATGGTTTGTTCTTTGCAGCCAGCGTATAGTGCGTTGCAGTAATCCAGGTGACTTAGTACCAATGATTGTACCAGGATGTGAAAGATGGATCTTGGGAAAAAAGGTTTTACTCTTTTGAGTTTCCACATGGAGTGAAACATTTTTTTTCGTTGTATTCTTCACGTGGGTTTCGAGTGTGAGGTTTCGGTCAATGGTAACTCCGAGAATTCTCAGATTATTTGAGACGGGCAGTGAGAAGTTTGGTGTGGTTATAGTGGTGAAGTTGCTTGTATTATGCTGTGAGGTGAGTACAAGACATTGTGTTTTTTCTGCGTTAAGGTTTAATTGGAAAGCATTCGCCCAGGAGTGCATGATTTGGAGGCTTTGGTTGATCTCGTTAGTGATTTCATTTAGGTCATGTTTAAACGGGAATTCATGCCAGTGAAGAAAGGGTCATCACTTTCAATGTCAATGTGAAACTCTATCAACTGAATGTACTACAAAAGAATCAGAAAGGTCATTTATGCTCGGATTCAAAGTGCTATTTCTGTTCTTAATTTCAGCATGCAAACCTGACCAGCACCATCACGACCATGACCACGGCCACCATGAGCATCATTCTAAACCAGGTATGCAATATTACAAATTTGGGGCCGAATTTACTAATCCACAATAAATAGTGGGTGTTGTGCTATCGTTCCATAGAAAAATTTACAGTAGACTCTGAAAAGCAGCAGTTTCTCAGTTCCACAGGTTAATGAATCCTGCAGTTACATTTTTTTTTTGTGCAGCAATTGGATATAAGTTCCTGGCTGCAGCATTTCAGGTACTTACCCCCCAGGACACATTCCTTAATATAGAAAGTGAGCTTCAGCTTTTTTCTGCCATTTATGATGGCCTTAGTTGCAGCTTGATGATGTAGCCTGCTACAATTGGGCCTTTGATGATGCACCTTGGCTCAGTTGGTCCTCTCAGAATGCATTTTCTACTACTTACCACTACTACTTATCATTTCTATAGCGCTACTAGACATACGCAGCGCTGTATACTTGAACACGAAGAGACAGTCCCTGCTCGACAGAGCTTACAATCTAATTAGGACAGACAAACAGGACAAATGAGATAAGTGAATATTAAAGTGAGGATGATAAAATAAGGGTTCTGAACAAGTGAATAAGGGTTAGGAGTTAAAAGCAACATCAAAAATGTCGGCTTTCTCTGATTGATCTCTTTAAATCTCCATTGCACCTTGCTCTTGGATAATACTGTTGCTGATAATTTATTTGTTATTTATTTGTTACATTTGTATCCCACATTATCCCACCTCTTTGCAGGCTCAATGTGGCTTACAATTCGTCATGGATACTGAAATAGAAAGAGTATACATTTGGCTTTACAGAGTGTTTTGGGTTACATGAAGATGAAATACATGATAGTGTAAGAGCAAAAGGCATTATAAGATAATGCTGGATGTATTAAGGGTTGTACAGTTACATGTGTTGCTCATTGTGATATATCTTGTCAAAGAGATAAGTTTTTTATGTTTTACGAAGTTGGTCAATTCATAGACCGTTTTCAGGTGACGTGGCAACGCGTTCCAGAACTGCGTACTCATGTAGGAGAAGGTAGATAAGTGCATTAGTTTGTATTTCAGGCCTTTGCACTTAGGGGGATGAAGATTGAGGAATGTACGAGAAGATTTCTTTGCGTTCCTGGGTATAATAATGGCTTGTTTTTCTGATATTGTTTTGCCTGTCCTAACCTGTGCCTGCTCATTGACCAAATTCCTGTCTGCTAGTTCTGGAGAGTCTGACTACATTCTGGAATTGTTCTCTTGTGCACCTTCAACTTCCTACCAATACCTACAAACTGAAGTTATGATGTCTCTGTAGAGAGGACCTCGGACTTATGCTTAGATCCCTGGCATCCTCTAAATACCAGAGGGCTCAACCTGTAGGCAAATGGGGCTGCTATAGGTGACCATGCATGACTTAAGCCCAGGGCCTCTGGTGTTCCCCGAGGTGCTATACTCGATCAAGACACTACAATGCAAAATAGCAGACACCAAATCGGGTCCAAGATGTTTACAAGGGCTGGGGTGGCATTCTGGCCTCACCTCTGATCCTTCCTTGAACTGTGTCTCTGTTCCTGATCCTCCTTTCAATTGAAAAAAAGACTCCCAATTCACCTTGCAAATTACCTCTGCACCTCTATTTACTTTTCACTTGTACATGATCCTTCTATCCCCATTCCTTTTAATGTCTCATCTGCTCTGATTCCTCTTCGACACACCTCATCTTTTGTGAATTTCCCTACCCTGGGACCTACCAGAGGACTCCAAACAATGCAGACAATATCAGTCCCACACTATTAGTAAAATTACAACCACCAATAAGGACTAACAGTAAATGTAGTTGAATTTTAATCTTCACACTATGCTTTGAAAATGAGCCTCTATGTTGTTAAGGGAGAGAAAGACCTCAGAAACTGCTGGACAAAAATGACTTCATACAACGTTTCTTTTATATCTAATGTGGTTCAAGTTTCTTTCATTGGTCTTAAAAACTCCCAAATAATGATGTGATGCCAAATGTGACATATATTTTTATAACATTTTAACGGTCTTTTTGTAATTTGTGACTTGTAAAAAAATGCACCAAAAAATGAGCTGTGAGCTGACAGAGCACTAATTTCAAACCTGACAAAGGCAGTATTACAGCTTGGGATCAGCCTGCTATATAAGGGGATTAGCTCCTTATATGGCAGGCTGACCCGTAGTGGTAGTACCACTGGATGTTGGGATATGAATTCTTTTTTTTTTTTTTTTTGCCCATAAAGACAGAACAAAACCAAAATTTCAGTGTTTTCCTGTGTTATAAGTAGTGCACAGTATTGGGAAAGTGTATACTATTGGGAAAGTGTACAGTCTTTCAGAAGAGTGTATACTCCCTATAAGAGTGCTCACTACTAGCAATATTGCTCCTGAAATAGAAAAAAAAGAACAAAACAACATTTCTATAAACATAGGAAAATAAACAAAGCAGAATTTTTTGGTTGCATACCCCTACTGGATATATAGTGTTTGGAAAAACAGGACCCCCAATATGTTTTTCCAAATTACCCAAAAAACATATTGCAGCAGAAAATCTGCCTGAAATTTGAGATGTTTTGAGTACTTTATTTTTGAACAGGATGGAGCTCCTGCAGATCAAGCTTGCAAAACAGTTGAACTCTTAATTAATGAAACCTCAGAATTCATATAGGGGCCCTTTAACTAAACGGTTGCTACATGTCAACCCAGAGCTACCGTTGGCCCAACGCAGTCTCTGGTGGTAGTTCTACATCAAGTGTGTACCTTTTACAGTGCCACGGAAAATAATTTCATAATTTCTATCATGGCACTAACCTGGTTACAGCCACCTCAATGGGCAGCGGTAAGTGCTCCCCCTCCCCCTGCATGGCCACACGGTAAGAATAGCCTTACAGTATGGCCATGTCTTTTTTTAGGGGCTTTTTACCCGGCAGATGGCAAAAACAGCCCCCGCTGCTACCGGGCCCTTTTTACCACAGCTTGGTAAAGAGACCCCTGAGCCAACAGTCAAAGACTTTGTGAATGCGTGAACGTTGAAAGAGGACACTTTGAACACAAATTATGAATTAGCTAAGAACCCCACCACCACCGCTATCAATGTATTTTGAAAGGCCTACGAAATGCTTAAATAATTGCAAAGTATTTTGAAACTATGTAAAGGGTCCATTTTTTCCAGAGACCATATAGAACAGCAAGGCTTGGAAGATATGCCCAACCAAAACTGATATGTAATATTTATATATTAGGGTTTCAAGAAGTTGCCAAAGGGATGGACATGATAAAATTGTTGTTAAAAGTCTAACAAACCTGAAGAGTTTGTAAGTCGCCAAGGACTCAAGGACTGAACGTATTCACCATATTCCCTCCCAGCAACAGAAGGTTGCCTAGTATCCTAAACTTTTTGTGGTTAATTATTGCATCATCAAGTTCTGGAAATATTCTGCAGCAAAGCTTAAGGTCATGTTAATTTAGCTAAGTTGATTACATTATATAAAGAGTGCCTGCTTAAAATACGAACACAACTAAAATAACTTAAGAGATAATGTAGTTTGTTTTATCCTGCTCCTATGTCAGTCATGGTGAACAATACCTCCAAAACCTTTGAAGAACCAGAGACACTGTAACACTTTATTGATGAACTGCCTAGAATGTTTACTGTTTGTTATGCACCTTAAACTTTTACTATCCCTTTTACAAAGCCGTACTAGCGACTGCCATGGAGTAATGCCAACATAGCCCATTCATTTAGGAAGTGGAAATGTGTGCAGGCAGGGCCGGTCTTAGCAATTGCAGGGCCTGTGCAGACCAGTTCAGTGGGGCCCCGCACTCACCCACCCCCACCCCTGCCAGCACCCCCTGTCTGCACCTTCCCTCCCGCGCCCCCCACCATAAGCTATAATTTATCATAGTTTAAAAGGAGGTTTAGAGTTCTCAGAACCCCACCTCACCCTGTACCTTGATATGCATTCACCACGTTTCAGTACAGAGCAGTAGACAGTGGCAGCAATTTTCATATCTCATCAGCTGCCAAGCCCAGAGCCTCCTCACTGCTGCATCATTGAGGAAGCAGGATGTGACATCAAAAGGGAGCAGGATGCAGCAGTGAGGAGGCTCTGGGCTCAGCAGCTGACAGGATATGGAAATCACTGCTGCTGCCTGATGCTCTCTACTGAAATATGGATGTACATTAAGGTAAGGAGCAGGGAGATGTTCCGAGACAGGGGAACAGACATGCTAGAGATACGGGGCCCCTAAGGGCGTGGGGCCCTGTGCGACCGCCCCTATTGCCCATGCCTAAGACCGGTCCTGTGTGCAGGTACTTTTCCCCAGATAATATCCAAATTGAATGTGTGTATGTACTGTTATAGTTTGAAAATCCTGCAAAGTCAGCATATACTTTCTACAGTTGTAGTCAGTTAAAAATCACCCCTCAATTCCTCAAAAATCTTTACAAAAATCATTATACTATTGTCTGACTCTGAGACTAAAAGCGTTGACAAGTCAGGTTCCAACAATGCAAACTGTTTCGTCGAGTCATATAGGTTATTCCTGAGTAGAAAAACAACTTACTTTTTTCATAAAAATAAGACATGATTCATTCACCTGTTATTCTGGTTCTCTTGTTATATTCCACAGCTCACCACGATCCATGCCACCCAACCCACGACCACAGCCACATGAACAAATGTAAGAAATGAAGATGTTATGCTGAAAAACCATCATCTTGAAGTGTTGTACATTTTAACCCTTACACTTAAGAGGATGTAGAAAATTTTGATCATTTGTATATCACTTTTTGTGCTTCCAAATGGCCAAAATCATTATAATTACTCTCTCTTTTCATTTCTATCCGTCCATGTTCATCTCTATATCAAAGTATGCTAATTCTTTATTAAAAATATTCTAATGGTCAATGTACCTTTTGTTTGTCTGTTTTTTATGAAAGTCCAAATATTGCTTTATTATTCTAGAAAGCAAAATGCAGACATGTCTCCTAAAAACTATACCTTACCAGTGCCATGGCAAAACTCTTTTCATGTGTGTTGCTATTATCTTGTGCAAACAGTGACATGTAGCTGGCCATCAAAAGGCAGCTTGCTATGTTCCTGTTAAGCTTTTCCTAATAGGGACAAATTAATGTTACCACTTACAGATCGAATCCTTACAACAGATCCTAGCCCTTACTACTACTACTACTTAACATTTCTAGAGCGCTACTAGGGTTACGCAGCGTGTACAGTTTAACAAAGAAGGACAGTCCCTGCTCGAAGGAGCTTACAATCTAAAGGACGAAATGTCAAGTTGTAGGATTAGGATTTATTTACTGCCTTTTTTGAAGGAATTCACTCAAGGCGGTGTACAGTAAGAATAGATCAAACATGAGCAATAGGCAATTACAGCAGTAAAAATATTCAAAATAATACAAAGTATGTCATGGTATACTACTTGCAATGACTGCACAATACGTAATAGAACATTATAATTGGTAGTGAAGGGTAAGGCAAAGTTGTAACATATAGATGAGTAAGAAAGTAGGAAGAATTAGAAAGTAAGGTGACTGATTTGACTCAAAGAGTGGAAACAGTTACAAAGAAAATACAATACAAAATCAGACAAACCAAAAGAACGCACTACAGAACTATAATAGGACCAAATTACAAGGATACGCATAAACTCTTTTCACTTGTAAATAATCTCCTAAACACCACACAGTGTTGTTCTGAGAAAGGACGTCATATTTTGGACCAAGATTTTCTAGCCATTAGCTCGCAATTGCAAATTCTTCAACTTAGAGGAAGATCTCTCAGCAGCCAAGTGAAGTTCACTTCATTTGTACTAATTGACGATTTCACATGGAATAATTTAACATTGATCTATCACATGTATCTATAAGTTAACTAAGAGAAACACTGTATAAAATTCCAGAGCAGGGTTTCCCAAACTTTTTTGATTCATGGCACCCCCCCCCCCCCCCCAACCGCCCTCCCAGGTCTACCTGAGTACACCCTGGTGATCTAGTGGCCTTTTCGGGGGCAACAAAGAGACCTACTCTTTCCTTCCTGCTGCCGCCGCTCCCTGGCTTGTACCACCACTTTTTCGAAATGGCCACCAAGACTTCAAATGGTAATCTCGTGAGACTGCCATAGGAAGTCTCGGTGGCCATTTAGAAAAAGCAGTGGCACCGGCCCAGACCAGCAGCAGTGAGCAGGAGTGGAGTTCTTTCGTGCCCTGAAGAGTTACTCTCATTCAGCTCCTACCTCATAGGTGAGTGCAGGGGCAGGCTAGAAAAATAATATTGATGGTCTGTGCATGCAGGCAGGGAGGGAGCTGTTAAAAAAAAGTGGATGCTTTATGTGGGTGGAGGGAGGAGGGGCTGTAATAAAAAGGTGGATGCTGCGTGTGAGTGGAGGGAAGGGGCTGTAAAAAGGAAAAGGTGTGGGTGCATGTAGGATTGTGTGGAGGGCGGGGGCTGGAAACAAATATGGATGCTATGGGTGCTGGGAGGGGCTGAGAAAACTTTAAATGGTATCTGCATATAGGAAGGCTGTATTATTGGTTAAATTGTGACAAACTTGCAGAATTTGCAAATTTTGTGCATAGAAATTTGCAGAATTTGCAAATGTTTGCACAGAATTTTGATTTTTTTTTAGGCACAGAATTCTGGCAGGAGTAATGTGTGGTGATATGTGAGGGGAAACTGATAATTTATAAAGTCACGAAGTTTGGTGATTTCTGGGGATAAAGTTACTAAAACTGTAGTGAATATATGAAGAGTTAAGTGAGTTGAGTTTTGATTGTGAGAAACTATCATAGACAGCGAGAGTGGGAAAAATACTAAGGGCAGAGCATTGCTGAGAGCTGGATTAACAGATGTTCTGCTGTTCAGTTGTGAGTGGTATAGAATGTCATAAGATTATATTTAACTTGTTTTTATATCTATGCTGCATTTTGGTGACAGGTAGTATAAACTGAGGAAGTGCGTGACTGTGAGTTCAGATTGTAAGAGCCAATGAAAGATACTGTTGGCTGATGCTGT